>NC_136065.1:603804889-604443055 GCF_964261635.1 Lissotriton helveticus
TCATAATATGTGTAAAAATAAATCTTATTCCACCAGGTTGGTTAAATTCAATATTATTTTTAAATAATTATGACGATTAATTGTAATAATAAAAAAATAGTCCTTAAAATAATAAAATTTTATTGTATTCCTCATATATTGATATAGATTATATGCATCATTTTCACTTACAATTTCAAATAATAATAGTTGTTACATCTTACATAGGCAATGTATGTCATGAGTGAGCATAAACGCAATGTTATCATTCACATTCATTGTCATCATCTTCTTCTTCTTCTGAATAGGTGTCATCATTGTCCGTGTCTGTTTGATTTTTACAGGCAGGAAGTCTGCACATGTCAGTGCACTTGTGGTCATTTAGACAGCAGACACATGTTGGCAGTTTGCAGTTACTAATACAGTTGCAAGCTAGTAGATCCAAAAGCCTGAGGTGCTGGCTGCCCCTTCATCAAGTCCACTACCAGTTGCTCTGCTCCCTCATGTTTTTCCAACCTCAACCCTCTCCCAATTTGACTAGACTTGCATGTTCGGCATGTTTCTTCGGACAGTCCTACAAGGTGGAAGTTGATGACTGTCTACCTCACCCTTCTTTGCGCAGAATAGGTGACATCGCAAGGAAATCACACAAGGAAGCAAAGATTTTGGTGCATATAGCAGGCATGAGAATTGCTCCAATGTGTCCATTAGTTTTTCAGAGAGATTCCATTCACCTCCAAGCTGCGAAAATGTTTCCTATGTATGTATGTCTGTTGGCAGATGGTACTTTTAATGCACTTACTTTTCCTTTTGCAACAAATGCGATTTCTGTGTCACATCTGGTAAACGTATGGTGCCCTATCAAAGCTCGACAAATATTTTCACCAAGATTTGCGGCTATTTTTTCAATGTCAAGGACTTGCATGTATATTTTAATACCACATTTCAGAAACAATTTAGCCATGATTCTGTCATGGAATCCCAAACACATAATAAACACATCTGTGTCATCTGAGCTTATCATTACTGCCTCATAACCCTCATTAGCAGCGTGTGCAGCATGCAGCAACAAACGACCATCTGCTTCTTTGTGTGTACTGTTGAGATCAGGCACTTTGTGGCTCCCTTCAGATGTGATGTTGTAGCATTTATCTTTACAGTTCGGGAACAGTATTTTTTTCTCACGTTTTACAAACTACTCTGGTTTCCTCCATTTTTTAACAAGAAATGCGATGAGAGTTCTTTCATTCCTTACATGGCTTAGGAATTTCCTTCACTGTCTGACAATCTGGGAAGGTGAGATGCTCTGTAACCTGTAACTTGTGCCCGAGTTCTTCACCTTTGATTGTGTTTCGCTGTTCTCAATAGACATCTCATCATATGTATCAAACACAATATATATTCTTTGGCTCCTATTTCCTTCATGCAAAGCCATGGACAAGATAGACGTAGCCACCTCACCAATGTTTGATTCCTCTCCTTTTATCTCTAAACAAGAACCATACCATCAATAACGTTGGCTGAATTTCCAGGTATTTCCTCAGCAGTTCATAAATCAAAAGGAGGGAGGCAGAATTTATTGATCCACTCAGCTTCCAGGCTATGTAATCAAAAATCAAATGGAGAATGGATCACTTGATACTACAGAATTAGGGTTTTTTGAGGCCTTCTTAAAAAACCCTCATACATGCACGTAAGCGATGTGGTGGTATATCTTGGTTATCCACCGTTATACGTAGCGTGGGTGCATCATCATAGGGTTTTTATATAGTTATATGCAACCTCCACCCGGAGGTAACCACTGACTATGTAGCAGTTTCCTGAAAAAGTGCTCTGAAAAATATATTTGTGAGTCTAAAAAATCCTTGGATCAACAAAAAGAATTTTAATAAGATGTGTGATATAAGAATTGTTAAAAAAGTGTTTGGTATAGAATAGGACCGTGTTACTAGATCCTCTATACATCAAGATTGGTCAGATTTGGTCGACATGTTTCAGCCCCACTGTGCCCAGTCATGTCTACGGGTCTTTCTCCAGGACCGAGATGGAATTTTAAATATTACTTGCACAATTTGTGTAGTACGACAGTGGTTCAATTATCCACCTTCTTTTTAGTGAGGCCAATAGTACCTGCAATCAAAAAACGTAATCACTAGATACAAATTCATTTTTTGTAACTCTATAAGATTCTCTAATTTCTTTAAACACTGATTTAGAAGTAGGAAAAACACTGTGAACATCTTACTGAGGCTTTTAAATTCGTCTTATCTGTCACCATATGATGTAAAAATGGTTCTAATCAAGTTCAAGATTGTAAGGTTAAAGTTTAAAATCGGTTTGATGTGTTTGTAAAGCTTATTCTTATTGTATTCTGAGCGGTGGACACATAGTTATCAAAGGTCCCCGATTGTGTATAAAACGAGTAATGCGTTACAGCGTGGTGATCATTTTTATCATGATTCGTAGAGTTTGTTAAGTAAATAATAGCCCCTCTTATAACATCTCATCTGTCGTGCAATAAACCCGCAACCTTTATCTGTGTCCGTAATTTACAAGCATTAGTTATTTAACTCGTACCTCTCAAGCCTAAGGCAATACTTCCTTCGGGGGTCAAGAGAAAATCTTCTCCGTCGCCTGTATTGAAAGGAAATATGTTGTTAAAGGAACGATCTTGCTTGGTTTATTCCTCATGGTTATGGCGGCATGGCGGTTCTCACCAGCTCTGTGGGATTTCCTTGCTTGTGCTGCCGCTACCCCCGGAAGTGACGGGTGTGTTTCCTGTGTCCTTTTTCTATTGCTGATACCTACAGATACTGAAAAAAGACTAAAAACGAAAACAGACTCCCGTGTGGTGTCTGCTCTTTATATTAATAAAAAGTGTGCACTCTTCGCGGTCATCTATTTACCCAATTGTGATGTTTAGACAATGTTAAACAATTTTTTTGCAGTGATGTATATCTGTACTGCCCCATATATCCCATGAGTGGTGGGTAATATTGTGTGTAGATAGTCACGTGGTCGCATTTAGGTTCACATGGTCGCATTTTGGTTCTATGTGGTGCACAATTATTGATGTCTGTTTAATCACAGATGGTTGTTTTTCTTAAGGACAGTTATCTTTCATGGTAACGCCAGTAATGTATTTCTTTCATTACAGTCATCTTTTGTCGTTGGTCCGAGGCAAGGATCAGGACAAATTACAGAGTGATTACTTCTCCTTAATTTCATTAAGTCAGGATGAATCATGCAAGTTGGTGCCACGGTATATCATCATTCATTCCTTGACTATTTGTTTTTAGTCGATCCACCCATCTTTGTTCTCTTTCAAATAGGATTTTCTCTGCATTGTTGTCTTTAATGGTTAACATCTCTATTATTGTCCATTTTAGTTTGTCTGCTTTATGATTGAACTCTAAGAAATGTTTACTAATTTTTGTTGTTTCTTTTTTTGTGTTTATGTTGCTGTTATGCTCGCCAATTCTCACTTTAGCTTTGCGACACGTCAGCCCAATGTATTTAAGTCCACGCGGACATGTAATCATATAGATTACATTGGATGAGTTGCAATTTGTATGCTGGTGTTGAGTCCACAGTAGATTTTCAGATAGTGATAGAGTTTTTGATGCTGATGTTAATTTGCATACTGTACACGCACCACACGGATAGTGTCCAGTTAATGGGACCAAGTTCCAGGATCTCGTGATGCTTCCAACTTCAGATCTTAATAAGTCTTTCAAATTCCTGGTTCTGCAATTGGCAAACCTTGGTTTCTGCCATTTCAAGTTCCCGATGTGATAATTTTCCAGTTTTTATTGATCATCTTCTTCACTTCGTTAGTTGCTGTGTTATAAATTGTAACGCACGTGATTGAATTTTTTTCATTTTCTTTAGGGGTAACATCTAGAAGACACTCCCGTGGTTGGTGTCTTGCTCTCTTCTGGCATTTCTGTATAATCTTCCTTGGATAGTTCCTATTGGTCAATTTGACTGTTAGTTCTTGGGCCTGAATTTTGTAATCATCTAGTTTGCTGCAATTGCGTTTTAATCTCAAGAATTGACCATATGGCAGGTTCTCTCTTAATGGTTTCGGATGGAACCTTTTGTATGATATTAAGCTATTCTTGGCAGTTGGTTTGTAGTATGTTTTTGTTTGGATCTTGTTATGTTCTACATACAGGGATATGTCAAGGAAGTCCAATTGTTTTTTGTCTGCAGTAAAGGTGAATTTCAGACATTCTCTCTCTCATTCAGCCAATGATGAATTCTTGCAAATAGTTTTTGTTATTCTGCCAGATGACAATAATGTCATCTATAAATCTTTTCCAAAATAGAATTTGGACAAAGAAAGGATTAGTATTGTTTAAGACATATTTGGCTTCAAAGTCACTCACATAGAGTCCTGCTACCGAAGGCGCGAAGGTTTTGCACAAAAAGCTGCCCGTCATACTCAAAATAGTTTTCTGTTAAGGTCAATTTACAACACTCTAGTACAAAATGTTTCGGTGTTCTGTGCTCTCACCTGTCAGAAAAGAGGATAGTTTCTAGAGTCTCGGGAGACTCGTATATAAACTTTCTACGTCTAACCAACTAAAAGCATTTCGTCCTCATTATATTGTATATTGATCAGTTGGTTCAATAAGTCTCTGGTGTCTCTGTCTCTGTACTAGTGGTTTCAGAAATTGGTCAGCAAATTTTGATAATGGTTCGAGCACTGAACCTATGCCGGAGACAATTGGTTTCCCAGGCGGTGGTACTCTATTCTTATGAGTTTTTGATAAAGAATAAAAATAAGGTGTTCTAGGTTTTTTGTGCAACCAGGTAGTCCGCTTCATGTTTTGTTATCCATGCATTCATCTCTGCTTCATTAACCATTATTTTAATGGTATTTTGTAGTCTTGTTGTTGTTATTCCTCTCCGTCTCCCTCTCGGTAGATTTTGGCCTCTTACTAAAAAAGGCGGTTGTTGTGTATTCTATTGTCTCATCATTGGAGGACCCATCATTTGTGGTGGCGGTGGCATTCCGTGATTATACGTATTCATCCAATTCTTGTTACTAGATCCTCTATACATCAAGATTGCTCAGAGTTGGTCGACATGTTGCAGCCCCACTGTGCCCAGCCGGGTCTATGGGGCTTTCTTCAGGACCGAGATAGAATTTAAAATATTACTTGCACAATTTGTGTAGTACGACATTGGTTTCCATTATCCACCTTCTTTTTTTCTGACCAATCTTGATGTATAGAGGATCTAGTAACACGATCCTATTCTATACCAAACACTTTTTTAACAATTATTGTATCACACATCCTATTAAAATTCTTTTTGTTGATCCAAGGATTTTTTAGACTCACAAATATATTTTTCGGAGCACTTTTCTGGACACTGCTACATAGCCAGTAGTTACCTCCGGGTGGAGATTGCATATAACTGTATAAAAACCCTATGATGATGCACCCATGCTACGTATAATGGTGGAGAACCAAGGTATACCACCACAAAGCTTACGTGCGTGTATGAGGGTTTTTTAAGAAGGCCTCGAAAAACCCTGGTGCTGTAGTATCAAGTGATCCATTCTCCATTTGATTTTTGATTTCCTCAGCAGTGGCAACATTTTCTGAAAGTATGTTGCTAAACTTGCTTTGTTTGTCTTTCGTAACAGATCTTCTGGAGCTGCTAATGCCCATGGTAAAGGCCCTAAGGTATACATCCACCATTTGAAGGTTCCAATTCAATGCTGTCACAATGATTCAACCAAATAGTGCTTTGTCTGCTTTCAAGATGATTGTCCTGCCATTGCTGTCACTGCCTTGTTTTTGGGCGTTAATGAACGTTTTTAGTTTGTTTATTTTCATTGGGTCTTGAAACTTCTTAATAGGTGAATTATTCTCAAGTAGCTTAAGTCTGAATTCTGTATAGCACAGTTCACCTGCTTCGTGCACCTTCATTATGTCTGATACTAGGTCTTGCGATGCCTTTATTGCAGTAGAAAGACTAATGAGATCATGTGTCCCAACAAATGGATTTATCCAGCTTTAAACCAGACTAACAGGTCTTGTAACTGTATTGTTGTCTTTTTCAATTCGTGACTTATGTAGGTCTGTGTGAGTAAGATCTGATCTGTTGTAAACCATTTCCCAAAAAGGTGCTTCTGTGTACATCCGTAAGATAATATCTTTTCAGAGCACCTGCCTTGAGGTTGAACCCTGTCGTACCATTCAGAGTCTGTGTGTATTTTTTTACTGGTACCTCTGTCGCTTTAATCAACCAGAATTCATCCAAATTGATTAACATCTAATAGTTTAACCGAAAAACATCCTTTGGTAGAGTTGTGGTGTATCTCTGGATGTACAAACAAACAGGAGAGGGGAGGTAGAGCAGTTCAGAAGGATTCGTACTCCACAGACTGATATGTATAAACACAAGGAATCCTCCTTGAAATGACAGGGAAGTGTTCACCACAGTGGTATGGGAGCACTTAGTGTTTCTTAAAATACCCCTCACACACCAAAAGGCCCCTTGGTGTCATGCTTCATCATAGGGGTCTTCGCACCCCTCTAGCGGGATGCGGCGTGCTGCGACCTACGACTACGCCGCTAGCACTTTTAGTTTTTTTGACTATATGTGGTGCATGTGAGTGAGTATGTTATTTATGTGAGTGGTGGGATTTTAGTGAAGTGATTAAAAAGTACCTGGCTCGTGGGCGTAGTAGAAAAAACTTTTATTCATGGCCCCGGGCTTGCACTATTAAAAGAAGTGAAGTGCAAGGTGTTTGCACTATTAAAAGAAGTGAAGTGCAAGGTGTGTATTCCTTTCAGTGAGAGTGTCACCTGTATTACCTCTTTGTTAGGAATATTCATAGTTCTAATGTATTGAAATATGCTTCATCTCTCATTTTTTTTTAGTGATGACCGGTTTGAATGCCAGATACATGATCTTCCTCTTTACCTTTAACAAGATGCATGATAATGAGCTTCTGCAGCCACTATGTCCATACCTCAAACTGCTAAGATCTTTGAATCACACTAAATGGTTGCACATTCTCGAAGCCTTTTGTCAACTCTAAGCTCTGTGGCTTTGATTTATTTCTCACGTGTTGATGCTCCCTTGTAGCATTTTATCTTTGCACAAAATATTCATTCTTCACCATACACGTTTGACTTTAATGATGTTCTTCTATTTAAGCATTTACTCATGTACTCACTCGTTCCAGCATCATGACTGAAACATGCTTCAGCTTTCCGTTTAATAGACTGTGAATTTCTATTTGTAGTAAACAGACTCCTGCACTTCCTGTGGTCAAATACTTTGTGAATCATGTTGCTTTCCACATTCCTCACACTGTCTAACAGTGGAATGTGATTCTTTACTTGAGCTGCCTCTAAAAAAGTTTTCTGTGACCAGTAGTCCTGCAGGCTTGTCAGCGTAACTCCATGTTGGACATTTGATCATAAATTAATTATACACTGGAGATCCGAGGGACAGGATGTTTTTGTTTGTCTTCTTCAAGATGCTGCACAGTCATTCACCGCCAGTGTTGGAAAAATACATGAATTAAAACATTTATAAATTATGCTTGGTGTACTAAATATATAATTGCTGTCAATTCATATAATCACATTTACTATAATTGAACATTTTAATAAAATTCACAATAATACAAATTATGGACAAAATTCCATTTACATCAAGGTATCTTGGGGGTAGAGTGGTAACACACAAAAGGCAAAGAGTTGTGACATGCTGTCACATATTTTCCATCTCTGGGCATCCATAACTTCCCAATGAATAATAATAGAACCAATCCCCCAAGTGGTCTTGATAACATGGTTGGCTCAAGGCCTATGGGTGAAATTCCTTTAAACCAGATTCCACCACCCCAAGCCTGGGAGGCTACCCCTCCCATTGTTCTGTTTGTGGAATTTCCTCAATTTGTGCTGTAATGCATGAATATAGGTTTCTGTAGATCCATCATGCTTGTTGGGAAATTGCCGGGTTTCAAGCATTGGTGTGCGTGTTTCAGTTTACCAAAGCAGGTTGCAGAAAGTCCTTGACCCTCCTGTAAGATGTTTTGAGCGTAAGGGGTTTTAGAAATGTGTTCTGACAGTGCATTGTTGATTAAATGTGCAAATCTGTTTGGCAGAATGGTAAAGTAGTGTAAAATCTCCATCTGTGTGAGTCTGATCCTAGTTACTCTGAGGCATTTTTACAGGGAAATGGTGGAGCGTGGTGCTGTGGCAAATTTCACAGTGCTCGCTCTGCCATTTCCCAATGCAGAGATGCGCTGTATTTACAACAATACGCCGTATTTACAACAATATGCCACACCCCTGTGTTTGCCCTAGTGCTGGTGCTAAAAATTGTTGTCTATCGCCGACACAGATACCCTTTCACATTAGTGCAAGGGTGCTTGCGTTGCAGGGAATGATTGTTTATGTGCAGGAAGGTGACCTTCCTGCACATAAACAATCAATAATGGTGATGTGTTACTTCTCTGTGTGATGCATTCTGCAGCACACATAGAAGCAGCAAATCGTCATTATTTAATGATTTGTATATGTGCAGGAAGGGATACCTTTCTGTACATAAACAATCATTAATGGCATTTTGCTCTTTCTATGTGTGCTGCAGAGCAGTAAACATAGAAAAAGCAAAAATGAGGAGAAATAAAAGTTTATCTCCTCGCTGCACTATTTTAACGTCTGCTATTGCATGGCACTGCCTCACTTTGACAGATCCTTGTTAATCTGGGGCAACGTCAAAAAGCATTAGGTGTTGCGGTGGAACACCCACAGCAACACCCATTGCACGCCCCTTTCACGCAGATACCTAGGTGAAAAGGTGACATATTTACAAAGAGGTGTTAAGCCACACAAAGTGGCTTAATGCCACTTTGTAAATATGGTGCAGGGCATTGTGCCACCAAAACGACAGTAAAAGTGAGGTTCAGGTGGTGAAATGTCCTTGTAAATATGCATGTTCCTGAGTTATGAAAGTGTAGAATGTTTGTTTAATACCCTGCCTCAAGGCATGTGTTTTGGTGGAGAAGGAGAGCAACCTGTTGTGATATGAATCTTCTACTTTAGTGAATTTGAGGAAGCTGAATGAGTAATTTGTTGCAAAAGGAGTTTGGAGTACCCTTATATTGTCATGACTGGAGTCATGGGGTTTGCTTACATGTAGTTTGATGTCAGTCATCACTCTGTATGAATAAGAAGATGTGACTGGTGTGTAGTACTGAAGGCAGAATAGATATGTGTTTGCTGGTTTTATGTTTCATCTATATGTGTTCATGAACCAATTGTGATTGCTTACAATTGTGAGGATTTTTCAGAAGTATGGCTCTGGCACATATTAGGTTTTGTATGTGTGTCTTAGATTAGGTGGACTGCACTCAGTCAATGCTGTGCATTAAGGAAAACTCAGACTGCCTTGTGTTTGTGGTCATAAAAAATCTAATTGTAGCACATAGTATGCAGGTGCTTCCTTATTCTGCCACTTTACGCCTTTGGTTGGGTTTGCATATAGGAATTGATATTGGAAGCACTGTGCGTCACTACACGGTGCTTGAATATTTATTTTTCTTGTCCATTCTGCTCATTTTAGTGCTTATCATCATTGTGCATGGGAAACATATCACCTGATGTATGTGCAGTATTCAGAGGGTTTGGAACCGTGTGCAGATTCTGCTCCTTTCTTCCATCTGGCACATAGCTATCTTAGCAGGGGTATCTCCTCCGCTAAGGCAGAGGAGCGTCGCCCCACCGCCTATCAGCACGACAAAAAAGGAAAAATAAAATTATAACAACGCAATGTTATTATAATTTTATTTTTCTATGCTGGGGCAGTTTTGTGGGGCAGGGCTGGGATGCGCAGTGGGGAGGAGTGGTGACACTCTCATTAGTGAGCATGAATGTTTGGCCGGCCCTCTTGGGCCTTCAAAACATTCATGCGCTCTTAGCACGTTCTGTACCCAGGCTGCATTACAGCCTGGGTTGAGAACATGCCCTGGCTTCCATTCCCCATCTGAGCGCCAAACCACAGTGCTCAGACCAATCACAATGCTGCATTGCAGCATTGTGATTTGCTTAGGGGAGCCTTGGGTGCTTATCAATCACAACACAGCGTTGTGATAGGCTCAATGGAGCCTATCCTGCTTCCAGCAGAAGCCAAGAAGAGGACTTAAGAGAGGCGGCGACCAGCCAGCTGGCCGACAGGTACGTGAATTTTTTTACATTGTCCCTACCCAAGCCGGAGTATGGATAATTGAAGGTAAGTAAACAATGTAATTAATAAAACGAATTTCGTAGCGCGCCCTGCATCACAAAATGTGATGCAGGGTGCGCTACGAAATTCGTTTTATTTATTAAATTGTTTACTTACCTTCAATTATCCATACTCCGGTTTTTAGCACCATCCACCCTGCCCCTCCCCCGCCCCGCCACTCCGCCCCACCGAAACTCCCTCCACGGGCCGTGGCTGCTCCTTACCAATTTTTAACACAAAAGGGATGGTGTAGTGATGTGGTATTTATGTGACAGTGACACGTGAACATGCTGTAGAACGGTGTCGTCTTCCACGTGCTCCTAATTTTACAGTTCCTCAAGAAAAGTGCATGATTGACCACTATGAACATGGTTGGAAACAGGCCCGGTTCCAGGAATTTGTATTTGGGTGGGCCAAAGGTGCATTCGGGTGGGCCACTGCGGGCTCGGTTTTGACGCATATATGTCTAGGCAGGCCTGCTTCAGGGCCCTCCTTTATCTCTTCTTAGTCTTACAAGGCCCAGTAAAACGCACTCTTTCCCAAATCTCTTTCTAAATGTGATCACTCTCAAAAAGTGTTATTTCCATGTAATGTCCCTTTGATGGGAAGAGGAGGTTTCTGAGGTGGGAGTATCAGCCAAGTGACACTTCTCTGGCTCCCTCTGTGCGAGCCGTCCGGGAGAATCCCTCTTCATTACTACCACCACCTGACCACGGACTCTACTG
This sequence comes from Lissotriton helveticus, assembly GCF_964261635.1. Classification (NCBI taxonomy): domain Eukaryota; kingdom Metazoa; phylum Chordata; class Amphibia; order Caudata; family Salamandridae; genus Lissotriton; species Lissotriton helveticus. The sequence goes on from NC_136065.1 coordinate 603,815,857, forward strand.
TGAACTCCCTTAAAGGCTTGATTATCCACTACTCCTCTCCAGTGCACCTTATCTCACAGTTGACCTTGGGCCCCAGCCCCATATCAGGCACCATTGGGCTCCACTTTCATTTTTCCTGGTAAAAACATTAGTAAAATCGCCTTCAAACTTAAAACATTGAATATAGTAGTAAATATAATTAGCACACACTTTAAAGTATGTTCCACAGTAGACCTTATGACCCAACTGCTAATTAAAAAACAAAAACAGAAATGCCGGTTTCAGCGCCGATGCGAAAGTCTTTTTTGGCGCCGCACCCGTAACCTCTTTTTCCGTAAATACCTACACTCCCACCCTCCACCAGTGCCCCTCATCTTTCCCTAACTCCCCCCTCTACCCCATGACCTCTTCCTCGGATTCCCTCTATACCACCCTCCACCAGTGCCCCTCATCTCTCCATAGCCCCTCCCACTACCTCCTCCTCGGATTCCCTCACTGCCACCCTCCACCAGTGCCCCTCATCGCTCCATAGCCCCTCCCACTACCTCCTCCTCGGATTCCTTCACTGCCACCCTCCAACAGTGCCCCTCATCTCCCCGTAACCCCTCCCACTACCTCCTCCTCAGATTCCCTCACTGCCACCATCCAACAGTGCCCCTTATCTTTACGTAGCCCCTCTCTCTTATGCATTTCATTTGTTGTATAGCGCTACTCATATCAGTGTAGTGTGTGTCAGTACTTTACACCACGCACACATTAAACAGAGACAATGAATCATACTAATATGTAAATCAGTCTACAGGGAATGTCACATAAGCCAATGAGGATTACAAGGTGTATGATTCACATGTCATTCATACTGGTGGGCAGGATATTTGAAAAGGGTTAGGTCTGGGGAAACACAACCTTAGGATTTAAAGAGTATTCCATGGGGGTCAGCTTTACTGATGAAAATGTATATCTGCCCAAACATATTCATTTTAGCAACATTAGAATAACGAAAGACTTGGGAAGTTCTAACTATATCACAAAACAAAAAAAGCAAAGTTCTAACTATACCATTCATGTTTGTATGCAGCTCTTAGAAGACAGTTCATTGGTTACTGTCCCATGTTAGGATTGTAACTTCTGAACTGCAAGTAACACAAGGATCTCTGTGACAAAGGCAGTAATGCACTGAGCTATCCAGGGCTTTAAGTGGGCCGGGTCTCACTGGGTCTGAGCACCAGCAGATTTTTTAAGGGGGTCTCGAAACGGGTCTCTCTCGAGCTCTATTTTGAGCCCTGGCACAGGTAGTCCGTTTTTTTCCGAACTGCAGTGACAGCAGTCTGCTGTCACTGCAGTCCAGATAAAAGGGGAGAGGAGTTGGCCTAACGGCTAGGGCGCTCGACCTCGGACTTGGGGATCTGGGTTCGAGTCTCGGTAACGACGCCAAAAACATCCTGTGATTCTGGGCAAATCACTTAATCTCCCCGTGCCTAAAAAATGAATGCGTGTCCTCATGTAACGTAACTGGTGTTATGTAAAGCGCTCTGATACCTGATTCAGTTCGGGTCTAGTTCGTGCTATATAAAACTCTTCAAAAAAAAAAAGTGCCAGGGCACAAAACAGAGCCTGATAGAGACCCGTTTTGAGACAGCAGGCACATCGGTGTACCCTGTTCACACTACTCACATGTGTAAAGTTACGGCATGACGTCATGCCAGGTGAGCATTGTAGGGGGAAGGGAAATCCTTTAAAGAGAGTCATTTTCTCTCTGGATTTTCCTTCTCCTTTTGAAACTTGGGAGCAGCAACATTGTTGTGATGTCACCAGTGCATTAAGTGGAAGCTTTTGCAATTTTATATACAAGCCATAGTTGCTGTTATCTTATGCAACTAAGAACCATTGACAAAGCCAATAGTCCTGACTTGTAGGTATGATGTTACCTGTTGCATCATATACCTGGATGCAATGACAGAAACAGAAAAATACAAGTCAGGCCGCACACTGCTAAACACAGATTTTTAACGTACTGTTTTTAAGCCACGTCCTCAAATACATTGGCCACGCCCCTTTGAGAGACCCTCCCCCCACAGTTTTTTCATCCCACTTAAAGCCCTGGGGCCTCATTTATGAGGCCTTGCGTGAGTTTTGCGCTTCCGATGCGTCACTTTTTGTGACGCATCGGCGGCGTAAAACATGCCTCCTGATGCGCACTATTTACAAAGTGACGCATCTAAGCAGATGCGTCACTTTGTAAACCCCTGCGCTACATTATACCTGCGTCAGGTATAATGTATGCAGAGGGGGCGTTCACCCGCAAAAAGCCTCGTAATAGTGACGCAGTGAAATCTATGAGATTTCACTGCGTCACTTTTAGGACGCTGTTGCGTCAAAATCTTGCGCCTGCCTCACAGCAGGCGTAAGACTGACGCAAGCCCTTTCACATGGGGCTTTCCCCTTGTGAAAGGAAGCATTGCTGGAGTCGCGTCCCTTTTGTGACACACTCCAGCAATGCGTCACTTTTGCACCTACAGATACGTCAGAAATACTGACGTATCTGTAACTCCTTGCGACATGATGCGTCATATTATAAATATGACGCTTCAATCATGTCGCAGGGAGAGCGCAGTGAAAAGTGACGTATCGCTGTTTTCACGCAGCAATGCGTCACTTTTCATAAATGAGGCCCCTGGAGTTATCCACATTAAATACAGTTCATCAGCATTTAAAACTACCAACAGATAAATGATTGCTCTCCAGCAGGATCATTAATCACCAGCGTTATCTGGGCATTCTGTATTATTATTGTTGTCCTGCATTGGCCATGATAAAAACTGTTTAAATGAAGCACACACGAAGTGTGTGTTCTGCTGGGCCTGTGCAGATTTAAAAAAAGAAAATAATGTAGTAACACATTCTCTTACCTACTCCATTAGTCAAACTTTGCAGGGATCGGGAAAGGTGAATAGAATTAAACAAACTTATTTGCTCCTGTGCTGCGTAGAAAAAGAAATATCACAGCAGCAGGACAGTAGGCAAAGGTTACCAAAGGTTACCTTTGTCAAAGAAATGATTTGTTGCCTTTTGCCATGCAGAGAGGAAGGGGTGAAAAAAGTAAACAAAGCCTCGTTAACATATACATGGTCTTGTAATGACCTGTGAAGTACTCTGATGCGTCATCGAGAATCTCTAAAACTGTCTGTGTGTGCGCGCCGGGAAGCTGTCTCGGCCCGGGCGCACACACGATGGAGGAGGGTTGAAGCACTTTGATCCCAAAGGCATTGCCCGCCTGCCTTCAAGCCCTCACTGCTAGGGCCAAGGATCCTGTTTGGGTGGGCCAGGCTCATGATTGGGTGGGACTGGCCCACCCGCTAGAACCGGGCCTGGTTGGAAATATAAGTAACTTTAGCACACAGCACTGGAATTGTCTGAGACAGCGTTTTTAACAAATCAAGTTCACACCACATTCAAACTGACAATGAAAAGTCATTTTGCAAACACGCAAAATGATAAAACTCAAAATAATTGCCTACAATAAAAATGTCTGCTTCTGCACAGCAACCTTAGGGTTTTCTTATTGTCTGATGTGCTGGACTGAACCGAGTTTCAGTAGAAATAATTTTGAGAGATCATTTATTGTAGAAAAAACACACATGCATGGTATGAAAAATGTAATCTTACATCTGAACAAGCATTTACAATGCAATGGTTTTGCCTTTGTTAAAGTTGGAGCTATTGGCATTGCTCTTGACACTCTGAAGCTCCACTCTGAAGCTCCACTCTGAAGCTCCACTCTGCACTCTGAAGCTCCACTCTGCACTCTGAAGCTCCACTCTGCACTCTGAAGCTCCACTCTGCACTCTGAAGCTCCACTCTGCACTCTGAAGCTGCACTCTGAAGCTCCACTCTGCACTCTGAAGCTGCACTCTGAAGCTCCACTCTGCACTCTGAAGCTGCACTCTGAAGCTCCACTCTGAAGCTCCACTCTGAAGCTGCACTCTGAAGCTCCACTCTGAAGCTCCACTCTGAAGCTCCACTCTGAAGCTCCACTCTGAAGCTCCACTCTGAAGCTCCACTCTGAAGCTCCACTCTGAGGCTCCACTCTGCACTCTGAAGCTCCACTCTGCACTCTGAAGCTCCACTCTGCACTCTGAAGCTCCACTCTGAATCTGCACTCTGAAGCTCCACTCTGCACTCTGAAGCTCCACTCTGAATCTGCACTCTGAAGCTCCACTCTGCACTCTGAAGCTCCACTCTGCACTCTGAAGCTCCACTCTGAAGCTCCACTCTGAAGCTCCACTCTGAAGCTCCACTCTGAAGCTCCACTCTGATGCTCCACTCTGATGCTCCACTCTGAAGCTCCACTCTGAAGCTCCACTCTGAAGCTCCACTCTGAAGCTCCACTCTGAAGCTCCACTCTGAAGCTCCACTCTGAAGCTCCACTCTGAATCTCCACTCTGAATCTGCACTCTGAAGCTCCACTCTGAATCTGCACTCTGAAGCTCCACTCTGAAGCTCCACTCTGAAGCTCCACTCTGAAGCTCCACTCTGAAGCTCCACTCTGAAGCTCCACTCTGAATCTGCACTCTGAATCTGCACTCTGAAGCTCCACTCTGAATCTGCACTCTGAAGCTCCACTCTGCACTCTGAAGCTCCACTCTGCACTCTGAAGCTCCACTCTGAATCTGCACTCTGAAGCTCCACTCTGCACTCTGAAGCTCCACTCTGCACTCTGAAGCTCCACTCTGAATCTGCACTCTGAATCTGCACTCTGAAGCTCCACTCTGAAGCTCCACTCTGAAGCTCCACTCTGAAGCTCCACTCTGAAGCTCCACTCTGAAGCTCCACTCTGAAGCTCTCTGCACTCTGAAGCTCCACTCTGCACTCTGAAGCTCCACTCTGAATCTGCACTCTGAAGCTCCACTCTGAAGCTCCACTCTGAAGCTCCACTCTGAAGCTCCACTCTGAAGCTCCACTCTGCACTCTGAAGCTCCACTCTGAAGCTCCACTCTGCACTCTGAAGCTCCACTCTGAAGCTCCACTCTGCACTCTGAAGCTCCACTCTGAAGCTCCACTCTGCACTCTGAAGCTCCACTCTGCACTCTGAAGCTCCACTCTGAAGCTCCACTCTGCACTCTGAAGCTCCACTCTGAATCTGCACTCTGAAGCTCCACTCTGCACTCTGAAGCTCCACTCTGAATCTGCACTCTGAAGCTCCACTCTGCACTCTGAAGCTCCACTCTGAAACCTGATGAGAATTGTAGTGTGCTTTGGGTCGGCCCTCCTCATTCATTGGCTGGCTCCGTAAATGGAGCCTTGCCATTGGACGAGGGGCCTGTCCGTCAATGCCGGACCAGACACGGGGGCGTTCCCGACATTCTTTGGCTTTTGCCGACGTCACGCGACGCCGGGAACGCCCCCGATTCTGTTCCGGCATTGCCGGCACCTCCCTTGCTCTACTGTCATCACCACAACACTGCGCCCATTTTATCCCAAGCTAAACACTCGGAGAGGCGCAGTGACCGGGTCTTTGAAGGCCGCTCTCCCAATGAAAACAAGTTTTCTCTCCGAGTCAGCACGAGCAGGAAGACGAGCAGCGCGCCTCCCAGCTGGCCTCTCGCATCAGCATCCAGAGCTGCCCTGCGCGGTGTGTAGCTTCAGTGGAGCTTCAGAGTGCAGAGTGGAGCTTCAGAGTGGAGCTTCAGAGTGGAGCTTCAGAGTGGAGCTTCAGAGTGGAGCTTCAGAGTGGAGCTTCAGAGTGCAGAGTGGAGCTTCAGAGTGCAGAGTGGAGCTTCAGAGTGGAGCTTCAGAGTGGAGCTTCAGAGTGGAGCTTCAGAGTGGAGAGTGGAGCTTCAGAGTGGAGCTTCAGAGTGGAGCTTCAGAGTGGAGCTTCAGAGTGGAGCTTCAGAGTGGAGCTTCAGAGTGGAGCTTCAGAGTGCAGCTTCAGAGTGGAGCTTCAGAGTGCAGAGTGGAGCTTCAGAGTGCAGATTCAGAGTGGAGCTTCAGAGTGCAGAGTGGAGCTTCAGAGTGCAGATTCAGAGTGGAGCTTCAGAGTGCAGAGTGGAGCTTCAGAGTGAAGCTCCACTCTGAAGCTCCACTCTGAAGCTCCACTCTCCACTCTGAAGCTCCACTCTGAAGCTCCACTCTGAAGCTCCACTCTGCACTCTGAAGCTCCACTCTGAAGCTCCACTCTGAAGCTCCACTCTGAAGCTCCACTCTGAAGCTCCACTCTGAAGCTCCACTCTGAAGCTCCACTCTGAAGCTCCACTCTGCACTCTGAAGCTCCACTGAAGCTACACACCGCGCAGGGCAGCTCTGGATGCTGATGCGAGAGGCCAGCTGGGAGGCGCGCTGCTCGTCTTCCTGCTCGTGCTGACTCGGAGAGAAAACTTGTTTTCATTGGGAGAGCGGCCTTCAAAGACCCGGTCACTGCGCCTCTCCGAGTGTTTAGCTTGGGATAAAATGGGCGCAGTGTTGTGGTGATGACAGTAGAGCAAGGGAGGTGCCGGCAATGCCGGAACAGAATCGGGGGCGTTCCCGGCGTCGCGTGACGTCGGCAAAAGCCAAAGAATGTCGGGAACGCCCCCGTGTCTGGTCCGGCATTGACGGACAGGCCCCTCGTCCAATGGCAAGGCTCCATTTACGGAGCCAGCCAATGAATGAGGAGGGCCGACCCAAAGCACACTACAATGAAGCTCCACTCTGAAGCTCCACTCTGAAGCTCCACTCTGAAGCTCCACTCTGAAGCTCCACTCTGCACTCTGAAGCTCCACTCTGAAGCTCCACTCTGCACTCTGAAGCTCCACTCTGCACTCTGAAGCTCCACTCTGAATCTGCACTCTGAAGCTCCACTCTGCACTCTGAAGCTCCACTCTGAATCTGCACTCTGAAGCTCCACTCTGCACTCTGAAGCTCCACTCTGCACTCTGAAGCTCCACTCTGAAGCTCCACTCTGAAGCTCCACTCTGAAGCTCCACTCTGATGCTCCACTCTGAAGCTCCACTCTGAAGCTCCACTCTGAAGCTCCACTCTGAAGCTCCACTCTGAAGCTCCACTCTGAAGCTCCACTCTGAAGCTCCACTCTGAAGCTCCACTCTGAATCTGCACTCTGAAGCTCCACTCTGCACTCTGAAGCTCCACTCTGCACTCTGAAGCTCCACTCTGAATCTGCACTCTGAAGCTCCACTCTGCACTCTGAAGCTCCACTCTGCACTCTGAAGCTCCACTCTGATGCTCCACTCTGCACTCTGAAGCTCCACTCTGATGCTCCACTCTGATGCTCCACTCTGAATCTGCACTCTGAAGCTCCACTCTGAAGCTCCACTCTGAAGCTCCACTCTGAAGCTCCACTCTGAAGCTCCACTCTGATGCTCCACTCTGATGCTCCACTCTGAAGCTCCACTCTGAAGCTCCACTCTGAAGCTCCACTCTGAAGCTCCACTCTGAAGCTCCACTCTGCACTCTGAAGCTCCACTCTGAAGCTCCACTCTGCACTCTGAAGCTCCACTCTGCACTCTGAATCTCCACTCTGAAGCTCCACTCTGCACTCTGAAGCTCCACTCTGAATCTGCACTCTGAAGCTCCACTCTGCACTCTGAAGCTCCACTCTGAATCTGCACTCTGAAGCTCCACTCTGCACTCTGAAGCTCCACTCTGAATCTGCACTCTGAAGCTCCACTCTGCACTCTGAAGCTCCACTCTGAATCTGCACTCTGATGCTCCACTCTGAATCTGCACTCTGAAGCTCCACTCTGCACTCTGAATCTGCACTCTGCAGCTCCACTCTGAATCTGCAGCTCCACTCTGAATCTGCAGCTCCACTCTGCACTCTGAAGCTCCACTCTGAATCTCCACTCTGAATCTGCACTCTGAAGCTCCACTCTGAATCTGCACTCTGAAGCTCCACTCTGAAGCTCCACTCTGAATCTGCACTCTGAAGCTCCTCTCTGAAGCTCCACTCTGAAGCTCCACTCTGAAGCTCCACTCTGAAGCTCCACTCTGAAGCTCCACTCTGAATCTGCACTCTGAAGCTCCACTCTGAATCTGCACTCTGAAGCTCCACTCTGAATCTGCACTCTGAAGCTCCACTCTGCACTCTGAAGCTCCACTCTGCACTCTGAAGCTCCACTCTGCACTCTGAAGCTCCACTCTGAATCTGCACTCTGAAGCTCCACTCTGCACTCTGAAGCTCCACTCTGCACTCTGAAGCTCCACTCTGAATCTGCACTCTGAATCTGCACTCTGAAGCTCCACTCTGAAGCTCCACTCTGAAGCTCCACTCTGAAGCTCCACTCTGAAGCTCCACTCTGAAGCTCTCTGCACTCTGAAGCTCCACTCTGCACTCTGAAGCTCCACTCTGAATCTGCACTCTGAAGCTCCACTCTGAAGCTCCACTCTGAAGCTCCACTCTGAAGCTCCACTCTGAAGCTCCACTCTGAAGCTCCACTCTGAAGCTCCACTCTGAAGCTCCACTCTGCACTCTGAAGCTCCACTCTGCACTCTGAAGCTCCACTCTGAAGCTCCACTCTGCACTCTGAAGCTCCACTCTGAAGCTCCACTCTGCACTCTGAAGCTCCACTCTGCACTCTGAAGCTCCACTCTGAAGCTCCACTCTGCACTCTGAAGCTCCACTCTGAATCTGCACTCTGAAGCTCCACTCTGAAGCTGCACTCTGAAGCTCCACTCTGAAGCTCCACTCTGAAGCTCCACTCTGAAGCTCCACTCTGAAGCTCCACTCTGAAGCTCCACTCTCCACTCTGAAGCTCCACTCTGAAGCTCCACTCTGAAGCTCCACTCTGAAGCTCCACTCTGCACTCTGAAGCTCCACTCTGCACTCTGAAGCTCCACTCTGAAGCTCCACTCTGAAGCTCCACTCTGAAGCTCCACTCTGAAGCTCCACTCTGCACTCTGAAGCTCCACTGAAGCTACACACCGCGCAGGGCAGCTCTGGATGCTGATGCGAGAGGCCAGCTGGGAGGCGCGCTGCTCGTCTTCCTGCTCGTGCTGACTCGGAGAGAAAACTTGTTTTCATTGGGAGAGCGGCCTTCAAAGACCCGGTCACTGCGCCTCTCCGAGTGTTTAGCTTGGGATAAAATGGGCGCAGTGTTGTGGTGATGACAGTAGAGCAAGGGAGGTGCCGGCAATGCCGGAACAGAATCGGGGGCGTTCCCGGCGTCGCGTGACGTCGGCAAAAGCCAAAGAATGTCGGGAACGCCCCAGTGTCTGGTCCGGCATTGACGGACAGGCCCCTCGTCCAATGGCAAGGCTCCATTTACGGAGCCAGCCAATGAATGAGGAGGGCCGACCCAAAGCACACTACAATTCTCATCAGGTTTTCGCCTGCGCGAAAAAGATGCGCAGAGCGCATCTTTTTGGCGAGGCAAAACCTAAAAAGGGGATTAATTTCTGCTGCTTCAACGTTAGCAAAACACGTCAACATATATTTACGTTAAACGTTTGATTTAGAAAGGAATCAATACATGTTTCATTATATTAATCTGTAAGTGGAGTTAAACTCGTTTATAACATTTTGAAATCTATTATGACTCTTGTATTGTAGGTGTTCTTTTTCCTATTTTGCAATACTGAAGATAAGACTTTCTATTTGGTCTACCCTTTACAGTGAACCTTCTTTAGCTGTTCCCTAGCCTTGACGTTGCCATGGAAACATCCACAGCTTCCTACTGTGTTCCCTTCAACGATTTAATTGCATTTCGAGGTCCGTAACACTGCCCATTAGCCATTTCCTTAAACATTTTCACGTATCGCAAAAATATTGGCGTTAATGAGAAGTTTAACCTTGTCGTTACAACATGTGTGTGCAATGCAATTTATATAATCTGGTAAAACCAAAACCTTAATTTCAGTAGTTCCGATTGATTTGTAAAAGACCAGAGTTACCGCGGGTGTACCGGAGATTCGTGTTACAAACCGGCTCCTTCAATGGGAATTTTGTAACATGGTTGCATGCACCTTAAACTGGAGCGAGAGACAAGCAAAAAATGTCACAGCCCATCTATAATCTCTACTTTTCTATTTAAAACTATTCTTAGCCGTGGATAGCGTGTGCAGTTGGCGTGGTAAAAGAAAAAAATGTACCCAATCACCAAAACTTGGAAGACTGTGGTAAATTTCGATTGTATCCTGATACAGCAATAACATTGGTGAAAATGTGAGTCACAGTAGCACCCCCTGGGCCATATGAGGATCAACAGATGGAAATTACAGCACGTTTTTCCTTATCCACTTGCACGGCTGCTACAAGCTCTGTGAAATCCTATCATGGTTTTCTGTTGTTCAATGCAGTAATACCACATTTTTTAAAAATAATTATTTTTATTGAAATAAAACATCAGCAAAGAGACACATTGCAGACGTTCGTTCAGCACTGCAGATTTTCCTGTGGGGGGGTCACCAGATAATCATTACATACAATTGAATAGGAACATCACGGGGAGGGGGTTCATCTAGAGCAGCATTTCTGGGTGGTGTACAGATCTATCCTCTATGACAATTCCAGGGGCCCTAGACCAGCGACCACTTCCTAGGGCATCCCCTTGCAAGATACACCGTTTTTTCCCTAAACATGCACCAATCTAAATCACTTTCCCATGCTTCCAGGGTGGGAGGTTGCGGCGCCCCCCACAATTGAGCGATGTTTCTTTTGGCCAGCATAAAACACAGAGTGGCCCATTGTGTCTGGGAGGTGTTAAGATCAGAGGGTTCCCAGATATTCAAGAGGCACCTCCTAGTTTCCGTAAAGAGGGAGACCCCCAACACCCCAGCCAAAGTGTCATGCACTTTACGCCAATAAGTGGCGACATGTGTACACTCCCAGATGATATGCATATGTGTACCCGTGAGACCACATGGTCATTTGCACAACCCAGAGTCTAACAAACCCATGTTTACCAGTCGGGTCCCGTGAAGTAGATTTTTTGTAGAATTTTAAGCTAGACTAATCTCAAGCGGGCCGGGATGGCAACTTCCCTTGGGGATGGCACCGCTGTCTGCCAATCTTCGTCGTCCAAATCTATGCCATCCTGAGTAATACCACATTTGAGTAATGCAGTAATACTGCTTCACTTTAAGGCCTTTAATCCGAGCTTCTTTGAGTACAAGTGCTTTTATCGCACCAGGCAAATAAGAATACCCTGGGTACTTTATTTATCAGGTGCGATAAATAGCACCTACTATGAGTATCTGGGTAATAACATTTTGGTGTTTGTTCTTATACCGCCAAAATCTGAATAGTTCAGTAAATACTGTATACTTGTCCCCTATTAAATTACACAAGGTGTGACCTGCCAAAATGTATCAAAGGGCGAGTTATTTAACACATTTTACAGAATGCAGTATATACCACGGACTAAAAATTCTGATCCAGACTCAAACACAGTCGGAAAATTCCAACCTACTTGTAATCAGGGACAAAGGACCTGTTTAGATCTTGGCAGTACTACTGTTGTCCCACTGTGGCAGTGGTTCCAAGTACTCTGTCGAGCTGACAGCGGTCTGCCCACAGTATTTAGATGTTGTGACAATAGACAGGTTCTCATGGCAGCGGGCTTCTCTGCTATCTAGCAGTACACCATTGCCATCAGGCCGGCGGGATTGAGATGAGTTGATTTAGGTATACCCGTTGTGCTGGAGGTTTCCTGGCAGCGGAGTCCTGATGGAGTGAGGCCCTGGTGGTGTGGAGACAGGTAAGTACTACTAATCATTATCTCAATACACATATATATGTTCTGAATCAGTCAATATGTGTAGAAAGCTGTCTCTCGATATAGTGCACTAAAACGAAGTACACTGTGCAGAGAGTTCAGTGAATCCCATATTTGTACACAGAGGCAAAAGCAAGCAAAAGTAGATAATACTAATGCTCTCTTTGTGGTAGTGTGGACGAGCAGTTAGGCTTATCGGAGGGTAGTGCAAAGCATAAGAATAAATTCGAGACCAATTTGTAAAAAAATAACACCCATTATTTTTATAATTTTTCAGACCATGAACTTTGTTCTAAGGTAAGTACTTTTTAAGATATGAATTTTCAAAGTTTGCAAAATAACACTCTTGTGCGCAACTATGCCCCATAAAAGTCTATGGGAGTAAATAGTAAAATGTATCTGAAATCATACAGTTGGATCTCAAGGTTCACCTTCCGTATTTTGGTAAGTAGCAAGGCCAGGTCCAAAGTTCCACCAGCCAATTGTCGGGAGCATCCTGGATTCGGCTAGGAGCAAGCTGCTGGGGTCGTTGGTAGTAGGCGCTACGGTGAAGGGGGCCACCAGAAAACACACTGCACAAGGGGACTTAAAGGTAAGTCAGAGGAATCCCAGTCAAAGGAGCAGGTCGCAAGGGCCTCAGGACCATGGGAGCACAGCTGATTCGTCAGCATCAAGGCTGGGCAAGCTGGGTGCAGAACTGACAGGTCAACCGGGCTGTTTGCGTCAAGATGTTTTCGCTGTCAAGGGCAGGCAGGCTGCAGGGACGATTCAGGAACAGCTGGGCCACACATGAAGTGGGTCTCTGGAGTCTCAAAGTCCCCTAACGGGTGCTTGCTTCCTGAACAGTTAGAGTTCGGATTGGACACTTCGTCTTGGTGTAGGTTACAGGGCGTTCAGTACCCCGGGTATTGGTGTGGCACGGCTCCGGTAGGTCCTGATCTCTTCACTCTCAGTGGGGTGATGGATCTGACCCTCCGAAACTGATATATCTCTTTTTACTTGGATGCTGTGTTGTAGTCGCTGGGGAGCAGCAAGTCAGAAACCAGACTCTGTGGATTTGGTGGCTGCGGACTGTAGGAGAGTAGCTCCTCTACCCCAAGGGCGTTCTCTGGTGATTGGCACAGACCCGGGGTTCTTAGTGGCCTCATAGTTTCAGGATGAGACAGCACACCACGATGGCTGAGTCCTGGGAGCAGCAGGCAGGTTTTCATGCCAAAATTCTGCAGCGGGTCTTTGGTTCTCAGGTCAGCAGCTATTCTTTGTCTGTGTCTTCTTTGTATACGTCTAATCTCAGTTCAGGGTCCAGGAATGCCACCTTAATACTAAATTTAGGGGTGTTAAAGGGAGAGACTGGTAGTAGCCAATGGGCTACTTACCTTTAGGGTGTCTACACCCTCTAAGTGACTACTTCCTGGGGAGAGGGGCACTACCCTAGCCCTGATAGGTTAGTTCTTTCCATCTCAAGATGGAGGAATTGGAAAAGTAAGTGTCCACTTCACCTACCCCACCTTAGGGGTGGTGCTGGCTGAATGGGGCACACCTTTTCATCTAAGTAAAAGTCCTCCTATAAAATGTGGAGCAAGACAGGGTTGGCATCTTCCACCATCTGGAGATGCCTGGGTAGCAATTAAAAGGTGGCATTGCCTTTGAAGCTTTCAGACCTGGAAAGCCATCCTAGCTTGGGGGGAGGTGTGAAGAATCTCCGCCCAGAGCAGGCTTTGTACCTAGCTTTTGAGAGCACTGGCTCTCACCCCATGAGGTCAGAAATAGGTCTGGTGGTGGCAGGCTGGCTAAAAATCAGTCATAGACCACACCAGTGTTTTGTAGTTTTCAGGGGACCTTCCAAGGTGTCCCATGTGTGCATGTATTAATAAATCCAACACTGGCATCAGTGGGGATTTATTAAGACAAGATGTTTGGTATTAAACATCTTAGGAGCTAGGAAACTCGTAATGACAAGTATCCAGCTCATGTACTCTCTATGGATTCCCTGGGCACTTCCAATATCCAAGAAGGGACTTTGATATTATACGGTCATATCTGCTCATGCAGATTTTTCCACACATGGGATATAGTGCACCCTACCTTAGGGCAGTAAGGCCTTCTGTAGAGCTGACTTACCTATACCTCATGCAGTGTCTATCGGCATGGCACACGGGGCAGTTTGCCATGTTGACTCTTCAGTTTTCTCTGCACCAATACACGCAGACTGCAATGGACGGTTTCATGGTCTTGGCACAATTTGTACTGCAGCCCTGGTGGAACCTCAGCAGTACCAAGGCCTAGGTTTCAGGCGTATCATTTACTAGGGACTTATAGGGGTTGCTGAAGTTGTGCCAATCATGGTACCGTTTTAGGAAAGCGATCTGTCACTGGGAACCTGGTTAGCAGGAACCCATGGCACTTTCATTCGAAATCATATCATGTACCAGGCATAAAGTGGGGGCTAACCATGCCAATAGAGGCACTTTCCTACAATATGTATATGTAGGTAATGTGTAATGCCATTTTTTATACATATAACATTGCACACCAACACCATTCACACACTATTGAATGTACACCTATAGTCACCACAAGCACAACACCCGCCCCCTACTCCCCCAAAATATTCTTTATCTATCTATACAGGTGTGTTCATTTTACCACGATAAGTTTTAAGATGAACACTTATGCATGACATATAAAGAAATTGCATGTGAGACCAATGTAAAAATACATGCGGCGATAGCAAATGTTAACACACGATTAATAGGGAGACAAGTAACACCGAAACGTACCTTAGATTCCGGCAACTATCTGGCTGCTGAGCATCGTGGTGAGGTAACAGCAGCACAGGAAGGACCTGGACAATGGAGTTCAAGACGGATACCAAAGTGGGAACCTGAAAAAAAGTTAATTTTCGCCTCTTTTTTTTAATTTCCACAAACCTGAGTTTGGAGGTTTCTCTGCCACAGTTTCCACAACGGAAAGGCAAATCAAAATCGGCGGAGTTCTTGACAGGACTCCCTCTAACAGAAGCTTATGGCTCTGAGGCCATCAATGCTGTAGCAAGATCCTGGCAGAGGTGGCGGGTCTCCCACAGTCTTGGCCCTATAGCCCAGACAACATTTAAATGCAACTGGCGGACTACCAAGTCGGCGGTTGGGAGGACCGTAGAATAATCAACAGCGGGACCATATCTGTTAACATCTAAATCAGGCCCAAAATCAGTGGTATTGGTACTATGTGCAGTAATATCATTCCTGTGGCACTCTAAATGAGCCAATGTCTTTCCTTTGATAATATAACTTTTATATGCGTACACAAGGGAAATCAACCAGCCTCCTAAGCCAATCTGTACTTTTATATCAGTCTAGTTTTGATTTGGACCAAAGTTTTGTGTATGCATTCAACAGCTAATATGTAACTGGTTCTGAAAAGATTAAATCTACATACTATGTACCGGAGTAATTTTTAGTGGAATATATCTACTTTTAGGTGATTTGATTGTCCTCATCTTATGAAACATTTGGAGATCTGGCAAGTACAGACATAAAGTTAAGTAAGGGAAAAAGGCTTTCCTACTGTGACAGGAAAATAGTAATTCTGCCATTAGAGCCATTGATATGGAATGGCTCGCAACTATTCTTCAAATACAGCATCTGGAATGGTCTTCAGCAAAGACTTTCTTAAAAAAAGATCAGTTTTTATCAGTAATATGTATCAGAGATAGTTTCATTCCACTCTGAAATGGGGTTGCAGGGTGTTGGAGAAGTTTGGTCCCATGGATTAAACTCTGTTTTTCTGATGGTTGAAAGGGTGAAGTGGGATCAGGTGTGAAGATGCAGAAGAAAGGGTTCTATTGAGTATGTATTGTCTCCGAAGGAATCCTTTCCTGTTGGCTTTCAGGAAGGATCTGAAATCATGGTTGTTTGCTCAGTAGTTTTTTTTCCCCCTCTTGTCTCTGTCCCATGCTTGTTTTGGGTTAAAAGCGCCGGGACACTCCTCGGAGTAGCCGAGCGCTATACAAAACACACCATAACATTAACATTAACATATTCTGTTGCTAACTTTTGAAAAACTGATAGAACTTTGCTGATGGATATCATTTAGGGGTCGCCAGTGTCACAGCTGCGGTCCCTGGCTTGTCTTTGTGACCCCTAGCCTCAAAAGTAGCATAAGGCAGTGCAAGGTACAGAAATTAAACAGTGCTCTCTGATCTTTGTTTACTTTCTGGCGCCTGCAGGAAGCATTACTGTGTAAAGCACAATCAGTAAAAAAAAATACTACAATAATTAACCAATTGTAACCTAATGACTTCTTTGTGCAGTGCCTCTAAGATTATTTGCAACTTGTGCGTTAAGGTTGTAGTAAAATGGGTCATTAGTTGTGTGGCCTGCTCATATACTGTTTCCGCATTTGTCCTCCACTGTGAACCAAACACCTCATTGTAGCGCTTGACTTTCATAGGGTAACGTTGGAATGGAGTCCAAGGCTTACTCAAGGGACATGGTGTGGGCTAGTAATCACCATTCACAGATACACCATACTAACACTCAATAAATGATTCTCCAATGTGTGCTTTTTCTTTTGAAAAAGGAAAAAGTTAATTTTTAGAAAAACACATTATTCAATACTATACAGCAATTTAGAAATACACACAAGCTGATGGAAATACTTTTGGATGAAATTGCTTAATCATCCTTACCCCTCCCAAAGGGAGGTCTAGATTCACAAATCACAATGTCAGAACAGTCACTTGTATTAAAAATACAATACTTGATTATCATTTTGAATGAACACACTTAATATTGGCAATAAAGCATGTTTACTGGACCTAAGAGTAATTGTCAGCATCATTATTTCCTTAAAACATTCATAAGGTATAATGTCTAAGCATGTCTAGGTGATCTGGGTTATGAGAATAACCTTTAGCATAAAACACAGTGAAAACATAGCCCCTGAGGGCAACAAGTTATATTCACAACGTCTATGCAATTTCAGACATCCCCCCATAGAGAGTGTTTGCAGATTAAACTATTTTATCGGACATAAAAGTACTGCGCTCGATAAAGGACATTTTTGGGAGCCCACAGACCTGAACATCAAACGCACACTTTGGGCCACACTGGGTTTAATGATTGTGAAACGGAATATTGCACAATTGTGGGGGGACGACACACCCGCCCAAATTGGAGGCCTGGAAGGCAGACATGGACTGGTGCATGGTCAGGGAAAACACAGTGTCTGTTGCGCGGGGATGCCCCCGGAAATGGTCCTCCATTTGGAATGATTGGAATGTTTACCGCGGAAATATCTGCACTCCCCCAAGCGTTCCCGAACACGGTGGTCCTCAGTCCCCATAACTGATGTAATAACTCATGTGTAATGATTTAGAACTTGATTGCATTTTCACCTCTATATATATTATTCGTACTTTAAGCTGTACTGTGTAACGTCGATTCTTTATGTTTTAATTAAAAGAAATGTAAAAAAATAAAATAAAGGAAATTTCTTTGGTAAATACACATATGTGTAATTGACACCTTTCATTGCCAGAGGGTGTCTCTCAACATGAATACTCATATTAAACACTTTCAGTCTGCTGGTTGCAGCCATAATCTTCACCCACAGAGGCACAGCCTTCCTAACTCCAAAACAAATGTTCGAGCTAGGAGAAGCTTAATAAACACTTAAAACCCTTGAGGGGTCACCTTTCACAGAGTCCCACCAAACTAGGTTTAGTAGGGACTCTGGCACTTTCTTTAGGGGGAGGCTGAGCTGCTCCTATAGCTCCTCCGCCCTTTGGGAACATTTTGGTGGTGACCGCGCTCTCCTGGGGTCACCACAAGCCACAAACATTTTCAATTTGAAATTTATGGATAAACTAGTGAGCCCCACAGGGCATTATTGGGAGCTCCTTGCGCTTCTGATAAATTTCAAACAGCGGCTTTCCTGCTGCGTTGGGGAGAGCTGCGTCTGTTTCCTTTTGTATTTGTTTCCTTCTGTGGCATTGCTGATGGAGTTGTTTCCTAGCTGGAACACAGGTTGGGGGAAGGGGTCTCTGGGTGCTACTTCGTGGATGGAGCTCATGATGCGGGCAGTGATCTGTGTGCAGTGATTGTGTCTAAGTTGTGGCCGATGATGGTGGGGAGTCCATCTATGCTGGCCAGGGGTGGTTGATGGTCGAAGTGTTCATAGATGGTGGCTATTTTGCTCTGGAGAAATTCTGCGAGTGAGTTGCAGAGGTCCTGAAGGGGGGTGATGGAATTTTCAGTGGCTGTGGGGTTAGAGAATTCTTTGATGATGCAGAAGAGTTCTTTGCTGTGGTTGGAGCTAGCTTCGAGGCAGGTGGTGAAGGCATTCTTATTGGGGTTTATCAGTTGTTTATGGTAATTGTTAAGAGCTAGAAATGTTTCCTGTTGGAGGGTACTCTGCTGGTGCGCCAGATTTTTTCCTGCCATTTACAGTTGCGTTTTGTAGATTTGAGTTCTGTGCTGATTCAGTAGGTGTAGTTGGAGGGTCTGTCCTGTTTGGGAGCTTGAGGGGTGCGACTTTGTTTGCATCTTTGGTGATCGACATGTTAACATTTTTTATGGCTTCCTCGAGATTGTAGGAGGGGTCTGCAGAGAGGTGTTGAGGGTGTGTGTCTAGAGGTCATTTATTACCGTGCTCCATCTCCTGCGGGGGGGGTGCTCGAAGGGTAACTCATGCACCAGTATTTCCACAGGTATTTACCACTTGTCTCGATATGGAGATCTCTATTGAAAGAACTTTACATGCAATTTGAATCCCATATGAAACTTAATGCAGTAGTATTTTCTGCCTTTGATATGTGTCTCACAGACTTAGGGGTTCAAATATTCAATAATATAGGAATGTGTGTTGTTAAAATCATTGTGTATGGTTTCATGTCTCATTGCATTGAAAACTGTTGGAAATAGAGATTCACAACACATCCCATTGTGAGGAGTCACTGAAATTCAGCAAGACTTAGGGCTAGATGTAGGTAAATAGGATTTACCGATTCTAAAATACCGAATTTTACCAATTTGGTATTTTAGAATCGGTAAATCCTATGTAGCTAATAATTCGGTAAAAATTACAGAATCGTTAAGATTCGGTATTTACCGAAACGGTATTTACCGATTCGGTAATTGCCATTCATTCCTATGGGCCTGGAGGCCCATAGGAATGATTACCGATTCGGTAAAATAGGGAAAGAGTCAAGGGTGACAGGGTGTCACTTTGACACCCTGTTGCACCCCTGAATAGTGCTTGTGTGCACATGTGGTACAAAAGGGGGTGGTGATGGACAGAGCATCTGAACCAATCAAACACTCACACCCAGTCAACAGATTTGGGTTTAATCCATCACCGTTCTTTAGCCCACGCTGCCACCCCAGTTCAGACATGGCCATATGCAAATCAGTCTGACCCTGTGCCTCATCGGAACAGTCCAGCCCGAACTGCCAAGCCATGCCTTCCCTGGACCGGATTCAAGCTTCCTAGGACCGGTTTCTGGCATTACAACCGTCTTCAGCCAGGCTTGCTTGAATCCAGTGGCAAAGTGAGCAAGGGACCCGCGTCTGAGCATACCCTGCCAACTTATGGCGAACAAAGGGGTGCAAAAGGGGGTGGTGATGGACGGAGCATCTGAACCAATCAAACACTAACACCCAGTCAACAGATCTGAGTTTAATCCATCACTGTTCTTTAGCCCACTCTGCCACCCCAGTTCAGACATGGCCATATGCAAATCAGTCTGACCCTGTGCCTCATGGGAACAGTCCAGCCCGAACTGCCAAGCCATGCCTTCCCTGGACCGGATTCAAGCTTCCTAGGACCGGTTTCTGGCATTAGAGCCATCTTGAGCCAGGCATGCTTGAATCCAGTGGCAAAGTGAGCAAGCGACTCACGTCTGAGCATACCCTGCCAACTTATGGCAAACAAAGCGGTACAAAAGGGGGTGGTGATGGACGGAGCATCTGAACCAATCAAACACTCGCAACCAGTCAACAGATCTGGGTTTAATCCATCACCGTTCTTTAGCCCACTCTGCCATCCCAGTTCAGACTTGGCCATATGCAAATCAGTCTGACCCTGTGCCTCATGGGAACAGTCCAGCCCGAACTGCCAAGCCATGCCTTCCCTGGACCGTATTCAAGCTTCCTAGGACCGGTTTCTGGCATTACAGCCGTCTTCAGCCAGGCTTGCTTGAATCCAGTGGCAAAGTGAGCAAGCGACTCACGTCTGAGCATACCCTGCCAACTTATGGCAAACAAAGCGGTACAAAAGGGGGTGGTGATGGACGGAGCATCTGAACCAATCAAACACTCGCAACCAGTCAACAGATCTGGGTTTAATCCATCACCGTTCTTTAGCCCACTCTGCCATCCCAGTTCAGACTTGGCCATATGCAAATCAGTCTGACCCTGTGCCTCATGGGAACAGTCCAGCCCGAACTGCCAAGCCATGCCTTCCCTGGACCGGATTCAAGCTTCCTAGGACCGGTTTCTGGCATTACAGCCGTCTTCAGCCAGGCTTGCTTGAATCCAGTGGCAAAGTGAGCAAGGGACTCACGTCTGAGCATACCCTGCCAACTTATGGCGAACAAAGTGGTACAAAAGGGGGTGGTGATGGACGGAGAATCTGAACCAATCAAACACTCACACCCAATCAACAGATCTGGGTTTAATCCATCACCGTTCTTTAGCCCACTCTGCCATCCCAGTTCAGACATGGCCATATGCAAATCACTCTGACCCTGTGCCTCTTGGGAACAGTCCAGCCCGAACTGCCAAGCTATGCCTTCCCTGGACCGGTTTCAAGCTTCCTAGGACCGGTTTCTGGCATTACAGCCGTCTTCAGCCAGGCTTACTTGAATCCAATGGGAAAGTGAGCAAGGAACTCCCTTCTAAGCATACCCATCCAACTTATGGCGAACAAAGCGGTACAAAAGGGGGTGGTGATTGACGGAGCATCTGAATCAATCAAACACTCACACCCAGTCAACAGATCTGGGTTTAATCCATCACTGTTCTTTAGCCCACTCTGCCACCCCAGTTCAGACATGGCCATATGCAAATCAGTCTGACCCTGTGCCTCATGGGAACAGTCCAGCCCGAACTGCCAAGCCATGCCTTCCCTGGACCGGATTCAAGCTTCCTAGGACCGGTTTCTGGCATTAGAGCCATCTTGAGCCAGGCATGCTTGAATCCAGTGGCAAAGTGAGCAAGCGACTCACGTCTGAGCATACCCTGCCAACTTATGGCAAACAAAGCGGTACAAAAGGGGGTGGTGATGGACGGAGCATCTGAACCAATCAAACACTCGCAACCAGTCAACAGATCTGGGTTTAATCCATCACCGTTCTTTAGCCCACTCTGCCATCCCAGTTCAGACTTGGCCATATGCAAATCAGTCTGACCCTGTGCCTCATGGGAACAGTCCAGCCCGAACTGCCAAGCCATGCCTTCCCTGGACCGTATTCAAGCTTCCTAGGACCGGTTTCTGGCATTACAGCCGTCTTCAGCCAGGCTTGCTTGAATCCAGTGGCAAAGTGAGCAAGCGACTCACGTCTGAGCATACCTTGCCAACTTATGGCAAACAAAGCGGTACAAAAGGGGGTGGTGATGGACGGAGCATCTGAACCAATCAAACACTCGCAACCAGTCAACAGATCTGGGTTTAATCCATCACCGTTCTTTAGCCCACTCTGCCATCCCAGTTCAGACTTGGCCATATGCAAATCAGTCTGACCCTGTGCCTCATGGGAACAGTCCAGCCCGAACTGCCAAGCCATGCCTTCCCTGGACCGGATTCAAGCTTCCTAGGACCGGTTTCTGGCATTACAGCCGTCTTCAGCCAGGCTTGCTTGAATCCAGTGGCAAAGTGAGCAAGGGACTCACGTCTGAGCATACCCTGCCAACTTATGGCGAACAAAGTGGTACAAAAGGGGGTGGTGATGGACGGAGAATCTGAACCAATCAAACACTCACACCCAATCAACAGATCTGGGTTTAATCCATCACCGTTCTTTAGCCCACTCTGCCATCCCAGTTCAGACATGGCCATATGCAAATCACTCTGACCCTGTGCCTCTTGGGAACAGTCCAGCCCGAACTGCCAAGCTATGCCTTCCCTGGACCGGTTTCAAGCTTCCTAGGACCGGTTTCTGGCATTACAGCCGTCTTCAGCCAGGCTTACTTGAATCCAATGGGAAAGTGAGCAAGGAACTCCCTTCTAAGCATACCCATCCAACTTATGGCGAACAAAGCGGTACAAAAGGGGGTGGTGATTGACGGAGCATCTGAATCAATCAAACACTCACACCCAGTCAACAGATCTGGGTTTAATCCATCACCGTTCTTTAGCCCACTCTGCCATCCCAGTTCAGACATGGCCATATGCAAATCAGTCTGACCCTGTGCCTCTTGGGAACAGTCCATATATATATATATATATATATATATATTTTCAAACAACAAGGGACCTCAATATCATCAGCACAGGACCTCGGGTAGCAATGATTATGAGAACAACAGTGGTCCCATGCAACATTAATCAAGTTTTCATATAAATACAGACACAATGGAACCTGTATTTGAATGACTTGTCCAGCCGGACAGTGGTCACAATTATTTAATAGATTCAACTGGATAAACAGAGAATATCCTTCGACACTCTCACGTCGTGGGGTACAAGCCTGTACCACATTCAAACACACAAAACACTTTAGTACATTCAAAGTGCACAGAAAGGGCTTTTAGGCAAAAAAAGCAAAGTTGTTCTTTAAATCATAATACGGACAAATATTTCCAAACTGCGCCATTACAACGACATGGTACATTTTATATACACATAGTATATGGCACACAATTAAGTCGACGGCGTTTCAATCCCACTTTTTCAATCAAAGGGATCATCATCAGGACTTTTTAATTAGTGCCTAATACTTTCAAGCCTCTAGAACCTAGAAGGAAAGCTTTAGAACTATAAAACAATGTATTTGTCAGCGTGACATTGAGTGCAAGGATGTGATTGAAAAAAGGCCAAGGAATATTCAGGTGACAAGCTGATGGCTTGTGCATGGCTGGAGATGGACGTGGCGACTAATAAAAGTGGCTATCTGTGAGTCGATAAGGTGAGATTAAAAGGTTAATTCCCAGTGAGCGGGGAACAACCGTGCGTCTAACCTACCAGGTAAAAGGAAGTCGGGAGACAGAGGTTCCTAGTTACCGATAACGGGACGGTGAAGGTCCGTGATATTTAAAAAAAGGGGTTGCAAAACCAAGGCCGGCGATTTCCAGGTCGGAGATGATGTGAAGGCCGGCGCGGTGAAAATGATGAACCGGCGCGGTGAAAAAAGAGCTCACCATGCGATAACGTGGGATACGGTCAGAATGTACGGTTGCCGCGGTGGGGGCCAACCAGGCTGGAGTAGACCGGTACCTAAAATATGGAGTAATACAATCCGTCAAAGTTGTATTCTGTCCGCGAGTGTCATGCAGAGGGAGAACTGAGTTAGCGTTGTAGGACTTACCGGTTTAGTCGGTAGGAAGGGAATCTCGGCAATGCGAGCTGGATAAGGCTTGCGGGAGGTGGTGGCCACGCGCATTCTTAAGTTGGACGAGTGAGACGTAACGGAAAGTGACAAGGGGCTAAATGACCCAGTATTGCTCGGGAGTGCGGCGGCCATATTGGAGAGACAAAGTTAACCCAGAAGGGTGGGTGAAAGTGATAATAGTGCTCGTGGGTGACAAGGCGATAAGTCATGATCATCAATTAAGGACTATAATTCATATCCACTAAGGTACATTTAAAATAAAGCTGCAGATTAAACGAGAAAAATGAGAAAAAAACAGAGCAGGAACCAAGATAGATGAGCAGACAGTGATGGGTTAGACCAAGTTGGTCCAATCTTCCTGGAGGTTAAGTCCGGTGTTAAGACTGTCAGTTCTCAGTATCCACTTCAATTCCTCCTTGTTGAGTAGTCTTGTGAGGTCACCTCCTCTAGGCGGAAGTATGACCTGATTGATCACTGTCCAACAAACATCATTCTCATTATGCCCTTTCTCAGTAAAATGTTCGACAAGTGGGGCATTTGCTGTCTTGCACCGAATCCGGCTGCGGTGCTGTGAAATCCGTAGTTTTATTTTCTGCGTTGTCTGCCCCACATAGATCTTATTATAGGGACAGAAAATAGCGTAGATCCCATTACAGCTATTACAATTTGTGAATGTGTCGTGCTCATTCTTTACATTCTCAAAGACGAAGTCCTTCCCCTCAATGCAAAATGAACATACAACACAAGAACCACATTTGTGATGGCCCTTCACAGGGGGTAAATTCCAATGGTCAAAAAGAGTTACATTTGAAGATGTTATTGTAGGCATGGCAGCCCTAACGAGTTGGTCCTTCAAACTCTTATTTTTCTTGAACGCAAACATTGGTGTTTCTAATTCCAACGTACCTGCATTGATGATATGCCAGTTTTTTCTAATGGATTTCCGAACTTTGTTGGAAATGGGAGAGAAGGAGGTTACACATACAAGTTTTTCAATGGATTTCTTTGGTTTAGGCTCTAACAATGTCTCGCGGGGGCAGTACCATGCCCTCTTCATTGCATTTTTCACAAGGCGACGTGGATAGCCCCTGTGCTGTAACTTCTCGGACAAAGTGTTTGCCTCTATAAAGTAATCAGCTTTCTGGAAGCAATTCCTCCTTAGTCTGAGAAATTGGGAATAAGGCAAGCTGTCCTTAAGTGCCCTAGGGTGACAGCTGTGATAGCTAAGTAAGGTATTTCTTCCATGGGTTTGCAGAAGAGGGTGGTAAATAGCAAGCCATCCTTATGATTGATGCTGAGGTCCAAGAAAGATATATCACTTTTGCTGTGGGATAGAGTAAGGGTAAGGCCACTGCAGTTGTTATTTAACCAGTGGAGAAAGGAATTAAGGTTCTCGACAGGCCCATCCCAAATAAGGAAGATGTCGTCTATGTAACGTTTTCATTTTATGATACCTAGATGAAAAGGGTTACTGGGGAGAAGAATGGTATTACACTCCAACCAGTCCATGTAGAGGATTGCCAGGGTTGGAGCAAAAATGGGTCCCATGGCGGTCCCTCTCACCTGCTGGTAGTACTGGGAGTCAAAAGCAAAAAAATTGCGAGTCAGGCAGATTTCGAGTAGTTGGATTATGAACAATGTTGGCACTGTATGGGGGCGTGTTCTCCTTTTTAGTATGTTTTCCATGACCAGTAGCGACTCTCGCTGTGGGATATTAGTATAGAGAGACTCTATTTCCATAGTACATAGAGTCTCCCTAGACGGGTCAAAGGGGTGATTCTCAATTAAGTTAAGCATGTACATACTGTCCCGGATGAAACAGCATGTTTCAGGCACAAAATCTTTAAGAAAGAAATTTACATATTGGCCAAGTGGCTCCAATATGGAGCCACAACCAGATACAATAGGTCTTTTAGGGGCTGAGGGAAAAACTGGGCGCACAGCTCATAGGTCATACGCAGGAGATATGGTATAAATAGGAAGGCGCATGCAGGTGAGAGGCAAATCCCTAAAACCTCTCAAAGGTGTGTTGGAGGACACACCATATACAATATAAACAAAAACCCACAGCACACTACATATAAAGTATAAGCACAACAGATGTCTCAATGGACATAAACGTTCAAGTTTTCATGGACCAAGAAGGGGAACACCAGTGTTTCGGCTCCTCTTTTAATGTTCATACATAGCCAGCCGACACGTGTTTCGTCGCAAGAAAACACTTTTTCCGCGACTTCTCAGGGCTGGGGAGGATGCAAAAATTACAGGATGGAGTACATAGTATTTATACAGTAATACTGCACGTTAAGTTGTGACTGTATTTGGTGCAACTGTGGGGTGTAAGTGATAATGTGAACATACACAAATGTACAATAGTGGATGCACTAAAGCAACCAACCCTAATACCGATGTGAGCGTCACATTTGTGAGTGCAAGCAAGGGAGTGGGTCGACAGTGAATATATATGTGGTGTCATGAGAATTGGTGACATCTGCAAATTCATTTACCCAAGTGTCGTAAGGAGGGGGTAGGTGATGGGGTTGGTTCAGAGTATCCCGGTGGCATAAGATAAGTAGTTGTCGCGATGTGAGGCGGGGGGGGGGAGATTAAGATGTCGATATTTTGCTTAATCTCTAAAGTCTGAGAGTTGATGTGCATCCTACCTGTAGGTGGTCAGAGTAGAACGCCAGGTCTATAATGCCACAAGAAGGAAGAAAACAGAGAAGGAAAATACCATAAGGGTATATTCGAATGGTGGGTGAGATTTACACATTTGAGCCGAGAGTCTATCCGTGTAGGGGGCACGGAGAGAAAGAAAATAAGTTCAAAAGAGGATCTCACCGCAGTGCCGGTGATAATTCCAACCCGGCTCCGCTCGAGACCGGGTTACGTCTTTGTACACTTATGATTTTCGTAGTTACAAAGTATAGTTCTGCAACGATTGTTTGGAGATACTAAAAAGGAATTAAAACCGTGTAAGGCTTAGAACAAGTATGTTGGGGTTTAGCGTATTTTGCAAGAATCTGTCAAAAACCTAAAATTTGGTTATTAGTTAGGCTCACCTTTATTTTGCAGTTTCGCTTGTTTAAGAATATTCACAGTCGTTTAATAGAGCTTGAGTCCTCGTCCACGTGTAAGGAATGCAGACACCGTGTAGACTTCTGAGGAATATGCCCTTAAGTGATAATGGTAGTTTCGTCCACGCGAGAGGTAGGGAAACATGGAAGGAAAAGGGGAGAAAGTACCATAGTGTGAGTTAAGCGGTTCTTGCTTGCGATTACTGTATCAAATATGCAAGTATATGCTAATTTGGTTTGTCTTATTTTTGCAAGAAGCTCTGGTGAGGGTGACTCAACTACAGATCGTGGTTAACATATTGAATTATACCGTATAGCGGATCATCGTTAAAATTATATTGGGATTGCGCAGTCAAACTCAGAGCGTGGAGATCCATATTTATCATATGTCAGATCTCATTATTCACAGATTAAATAACCAATAGTTTAATGTGTGTTGAATTCCAGCTGGTTAGCGAGCCTTAACGCTGGTTCATACGGGTATCAATTCCAAAAATTACGCCTAACTCAGAAATGTACTTTAGGGAGGTATCTTACCCGTAGTGCGGGGTGAAACGCCGACAGTGCAAGTGTTCTTGATTTAGGTTCCGGGTGCGGTCACGTGTTAAGAAACCCGGAAGTGGTTTAAATAGTCACGAGCGAGAAAGAACCCGGATTGGGGTGACTAGAGCGTCAACTTCCAACCATTAAAGTGTACAGGATGCAATTCGATATTGATAAATAATATTAGTAAAGGGTAAGAAAACGGCGTTTGTGTATAAGCCGTTAAGAATACAGGTTGCATTTCGAAATTAGTAAATAACATAAGTTATAGGTAAGAAAGCGGCGTTTGTGTGTAAGCCGTTAAGGAATGCATAAGTGCTATAAATAATGTGAGTACATGTTGCATGCAAAGTGGAGACATATCCAACATGCAGCATGTCCCAAGTCTTGTTGACAATGAATCAAGAAAATTAATGAATAGTTAGAACATTCAGATAATTCTACCAAGGATCATTACTATTGTACATTTCTAAGTCACTTAAATTATTTTTCATGAGATTACATTTTTAGTTTTTTTTGGTATGGACAAAACATTATCAAATAGGGCAAAGTCTTAAAAGGTCTTGAACATTGATTTGCATCTACCTATATAGATTAGCCACTGTAATACCTCATGTGCATTACATTGTGAGTCCTGTAAAATATGGTACACTGGGTCGGGTTAACCCAAACAAAATGTGGAAAAATAACAACAGAAACCTCATGTAGCAATGACAATACACATTGAATAGTTAGCAAGTTATGAGGATGTATCATGTCGTATTATATTCATGTTTAAAGGAGACTGAAACAAGCACAGTACATATTAAATTAATCACCTAGGAAATATTGCATCTCCTGGTCAAAATTTAGACCGTGGTCCACGGTTCGAAGACGGAGAATCCACATGGCTTCCAGACGTCTAAGTTTAAGTTCCCTGTTGCCACCCCTTATTCCTAGTGGAACAGTATCTATCCCATAGAAGGATACTCGTTTATCAATACTCTGGTCAAAGCATGCAGCCGCATGCAATGCTACTGGATATTTCGGATCTTGCTTGTGAATAGCTCTAATGTGTTCTGCTATTCTCTCTTTCAGGGGGCGAATGGTGCTGCCCACATATATTTTCCTGCAGACACATTCAATAATGTATACTACAAAACGTGTTGTACAGTTAATATTAGCCTTGATGGTAAATGTATTTCCTTTTATATCCTGGAATTCTTTTGTCTTATGTTTTGCCCATCGGCACATGGAGCAGAAACCACATTTAAAGAAACCTATATTCTTTACTGTGAGCCAAGAGTCGGATGTCGCATCGCGAGGAATAGTAGGACTGAGCCTGTTTTTCAGAGTTTTCCCTCTTCTGTATGTGATTTGCGGATGCTCTCCTATGTACTCATGGATGCTTTTGTCAGCTCTTAGAGTGCTCCAATGTTTTGCGAAGCTCCTGCGCAGCGATCTGTGCTGGCTATTGAAGTCAGTTATCATTTGGATTTTCTTGGAATTGGTTTCTGTCTCTACGTGCTTCTTCCTGAGTGTGTCTGCTCTTGTGATCTTCTTGACTCGAGTAGTGGCTTTGTGAAGTAGATCGTCTGAGTAGCCTCTTTTTTTGAAACGAGTTTGCATTTCTCTCAAATTGTAGTTAAAATCTCTGTCATTGCTACAATTTCTGCGTGCTCTCAAGAATTCGCCATAGGGAATGGTGCTGATTTGGTGTGGAGGGTGGGCGCTGTGGGCATGTAGGATCGCGTTACAAGCAGTGCTTTTCCTAAAAAGTCTGCTGTTCAGTTGGTTGTTGGAAATATAGATTTCCAAATTAAGGAATTCCACTGTTTCTGTGCTGGCTTTAATGGTGAAACTCATGTCCCATGTATTATGATTTAAATGTTTGTGGAAGTCCATTAAGAGATCGTGCGTGCCGGACCAAATTAAAAAGCAGTCGTCTATGTACCTTCCCCAAAACACTATGGAGTCCACATAGATTGCACCCTTCGTGCCCCAGATGAGGTCTTTCTCAAGTGCACCCATGAACAAATTTGCGAAGGAGGGGGAGAATTTAGAGCCCATGGCGACGCCTTTAATCTGTTTGTACCATGAATTGTTAAACATAAATACATTATTTTTCAAAATGAGTTCCATCATAGTAGCCAGCATGTTAGTGTGTTGCCACATAGTGGCCGGTCTGTTGTGTAAGGCCTTAGTTACTGTCTCTAAACCTAGTTCTGGTTTAATGCTGGTATATAATGCCACCACGTCCATGGTTGCTAAAATGTTGCCTGATTGCCACTGTAGATCGGAGAGTAGGCTCAAAATGTGTTTCGTGTCTTGAATAAATGATGGGAGATTACGTACAAGGGGTCCCAAAAATAGATCTACATACTCCGCTAGTTTCTCAGTCGGTCCCCCTATACCCGATATAATAGGTCTTCCGGGGGGGAAGGGGAGATCTTTGTGTATTTTTGGCAAAGTGTATAGCCAGGGATCCGTAGGTTTGAAGACTTTTAGATAGAGAAATTCATCTTCATTGAGTAGACCTTCCTCTTTCCATGTGAGAAGGTACCTGTTGATGTCAGTAGTAAGTGAAGCAATAGGGTTATGGTCTAGTGGTTCGTAGCAAGTAGTGTCATTTAGTTGCCCTAGTATCTCATCTTGATAGTCTTTCTTGTTCATAACCACAATGTTGCCCCACTTGTCCGCTTCCCTGATGATAATGTCTTGGTCTTTAGTGAGGGTATTGAGGGCGGCCCGTTCCCCTGGTGTTAGATTGTCTTTGTATCTAAACGTGTGATGGTTTTTCACATTATCCATTTTGTCTATGTCTTCTAGTACTCTTTTATGAAAGTTGTCTATGGAATTCCCTCCTGGCAGGGTGGGAATCCATTTGGATTTGGATTTCAGCCCGCTAGCGATACTAAAATCAGACTTGATATTGAGTTCTTCAAGTAATTTCTCCATGTCATAAGGAGTTTGTTCTTGGTCAGTTAAGGAGAGTAAAAGCTGAGTGGCTTGAATGTCATTAATAGTTAAAGCACCAGGGTCAAAATCAGTAGGGATGTGCTTAGATATTTTATTAGACATATTGCGATTCGAAAAATGCTTTTTTAATTTAAAATTTCGCACAAACTTGAACAGATCAATCTTTAGTTTACAAATGTCAGTGTGAGCGTATGGATTGAAATTCAAACCTTTGCTGAGTAGCGAGATCGAAGTGGGGGACAATGTTTTAGAGGATAGGTTAATTACTTGGACTTCACCGTCCTCGTTATCGACTATTTCTGATTGTTCCCAGACCTGAGTTTCCTCCTGTACTCTTCTACGCTTCCCCCTCCTGCCCCTGCGGGTTTTGGATTTTGTATTCGATTGCCTCTCCTGATCCGTTGTATCTCGCATAAAAAAGGTGTGCTTTCGCTGTCTGTTCTATTAGCATCATCTTCACTGACACTGATAGTGCTGAGTGATGTGTTGCTGGAAGAGGCTGAGCTAGCCTCTGTCTCGATGGGTTTGTCTTTTCTTTTTAGTAATGGTTTTTTAATCATGAAGTCATATTTTCTGTCATATGTAAAGATTCTGCCCTCAGCGTAGTCAGCCTCATCTCTTTTTAACTGCCTTGCTTTGCGGTTCTTAATCTCATTCTGATGTTTTAATAAGATTTCGTCTAGTGTGGTGTAATTCTTTACTGTGGATTCAGGCCGATTCAAATCTTTAATCTCCTGTTCTAGAGTGGCAATTTCGGCTTGGAGTTTTGTCACCTTGCGGTCTGAACTCTCAATGAGAATGTCCATGAGGGTATGAGAGTTGTTTGTGAGAGCATCTTCCCATTTACCTAGGAGATCACTATCCAGATCATCATAGATAGGGAAGATCTGTGCCCTTAGACCCCTAGGTATGCGTCTAAGTCTAGCATATTGTTTCAAGGTGGTGCCATCCCACCATCTTGAGTTCTCCTGTTTTTTCAATTTTTCAAGTCTTACAAACTTATCCCTGAGACCTTCCTGCTTAGTGACATTAGGCGTACCACTAGTAGTTGCTTTGTGTGTTGACATACCCTTAGCAAGGTTGTCGAAAAGTTCTTCTGCTGCTTTGTCTCTATTCATGATGTAGGATGGGAGTACCTATCCTAATAAGATGAGTAAAACGGCGCGGCAGCTGCCCCCCTCAACAACAATGTATAGCAATGCGAACAGGGTTTTTTAGGGGCTGAGGGAAAAACTGGGCGCACAGCTCATAGGTCATACGCAGGAGATATGGTATAAATAGGAAGGTGCATGCAGGTGAGAGGCAAATCCCTAAAACCTCTCAAAGGTGTGTTGGAGGACACACCATATACAATATAAACAAAAACCCACAGCACACTACATATAAAGTATAAGCACAACAGATGTCTCAATGGACATAAACGTTCAAGTTTTGATGGACCAAGAAGGGGAACACCAGTGTTTCGGCTCCTCTTTTAATGTTCATACATAGCCAGCCGACACGTGTTTCGTCGCAAGAAAACACTTTTTCCGCGACTCCTCAGGGCTGGGGAGGATACAAAAATTACAGGATGGAGTACATAGTATTTATACAGTAATACTGCACGTTAAGTTGTGACTGTATTTGGTGCAATTGTGGGGTGTAAGTGATAATGTGAACATACACAAATGTACAATAGTGGATGCACTAAAACAACCAACCCTAATACCGATGTGAGCGTCACATTTGTGAGTGCAAGCAAGGGAGTGGGTCGACAGTGAATATATATGTGGTGTCATGAGAACTGGTGACATCTGCAAATTCATTTACCCAAGTGTCGTAAGGAGGGGGTAGGTGATGGGGTTGTTTCAGAGTATCCCGGTGGCATAAGATAAGTAGTTGTCGCGATGTGAGGCGGGGGGGGGGAGATTAAGATGTCGATATTTTGCTTAATCTCTAAAGTCTGAGAGTTGATGTGCATCCTACCTGTAGGTGGTCAGAGTAGAACCCCAGGTCTATAATGCCACAAGAAGGAAGAAAACAGAGAAGGAAAATACCATAAGGGTATATTCGAATGGTGGGTGAGATTTACACATTTGAGCCGAGAGTCTATCCGTGTAGGGGGCACGGAGAGAAAGAAAATAAGTTCAAAAGAGGATCTCACCGCAGTGCCGGTGATAATTCAGACCCGGCTCCGCTCGAGACCGGGTTACGTCTTTGTACACTTATGATTTTCGTAGTTACAAAGTATAGTTCTGCAACGATTGTTTGGAGATACTAAAAAGGAATTAAAACCGTGTAAGGCTTAGAACAAGTACGTTGGGGTTTAGCGTATTTTGCAAGAATCTGTCAAAAACCTAAAATTTGGTTATTAGTTAGGCTCACCTTTATTTAGCAGTTTCGCTTGTTTAGGAATATTCACAGTCGTTTAATAGAGCTTGAGTCCTCGTCCACGTGTAAGGAATGCAGACACCGTGTAGACTTCTGAGGAATATGCCCTTAAGTGATAATGGTAGTTTCGTCCACGCGAGAGGTAGGGAAACATGGAAGGAAAAGGGGAGAAAGTACCATAGTGTGAGTTAAGCGGTTCTTGCTTGCGATTACTGTATCAAATATGCAAGTATATGCTAATTTGGTTTGTCTTATTTTTGCAAGAAGCTCGCTAGCGGGCTGAAATCCAAATCCAAATGGATTCCCACCCTGCCAGGAGGGAATTCCATAGACAACTTTCATAAAAGAGTACTAGAAGACATAGACAAAATGGATAATGTGAAAAACCATCACACGTTTAGATACAAAGACAATCTAACACCAGGGGAACGGGCCGCCCTCAATACCCTCACTAAAGACCAAGACATTATCATCAGGGAAGCGGACAAGGGGGGCAACATTGTGGTTATGAACAAGAAAGACTATCAAGATGAGATACTAGGGCAACTAAATGACACTACTTGCTACGAACCACTAGACCATAACCCTATTGCTTCACTTACTACTGACATCAACAGGTACCTTCTCACATGGAAAGAGGAAGGTCTACTCAATGAAGATGAATTTCTCTATCTAAAAGTCTTCAAACCTACGTATCCCTGGCTATACACCCTGCCAAAAATACACAAAGATCTCCCCTTCCCCCCCGGAAGACCTATTATATCGGGTATAGGGGGGCCGACTGAGAAACTAGCGGAGTATGTAGATCTATTTTTGGGACCATTGTACGTAATCTCCCATCATTTATTCAAGACACGAAACACATTTTGAGCCTACTCTCCGATCTACAGTGGCAATCAGGCAACATTTTAGCAACCATGGATGTGGTGGCATTATATACCAGCATTAAACCAGTACTAGGTTTAGAGACAGTAACTAAGGCCTTACACAACAGACCGGCCACTATGTGGCAACACACTAACATGCTGGCTACTATGATGGAACTCATTTTGAAAAATAATGTATTTATGTTTAACAATTCATGGTACAAACAGATTAAAGGCGTCGCCATGGGCTCTAAATTCTCCCCCTCCTTCGCAAATTTGTTCATGGGTGCACTTGAGAAAGACCTCATCTGGGGCACGAAGGGTGCAATCTATGTGGACTCCATAGTGTTTTGGGGAAGGTACATAGACGACTGCTTTTTAATTTGGTCCGGCACGCACGATCTCTTAATGGACTTCCACAAACATTTAAATCATAATACATGAGTTTCACCATTAAAGCCAGCACAGAAAGAGTGGAATTCCTTGATTTGGAAATCTATATTTCCAACAACCAACTGAACAGCAGACTTTTTAGGAAAAGCACTGCTTGTAACGCGATCCTACATGCCCACAGCGCCCACCCTCCACACCAAATCAGCACCATTCTCTATGGCGAATTCTTGAGAGCACGCAGAAATTGTAGCAATGACAGAGATTTTAACTACAATTTGAGAGAAATGCAAACTCGTTTCAAAAAAAGAGGCTACTCAGACGATCTACTTCACAAAGCCACTACTCGAGTCAAGAAGATCACAAGAGCAGACACACTCAGGAAGAAGCACGTAGAGACAGAAACCAATTCCAAGAAAATCCGAATGATAACTGACTTCAATAGCCAGCACAGATCGCTGCGCAGGAGCTTCGCAAAACATTGGAGCACTCTAAGAGCTGACAAAAGCATCCATGAGTACATAGGAGAGCATCCGCAAATCACATACAGAAGAGGGAAAACTCTGAAAAACAGGCTCAGTCCTACTATTCCTCGCGATGCAACATCCGACTCTTGGCTCTCAGTAAAGAATATAGGTTTCTTTAAATGTGGTTTCTGCTCCATGTGCCGATGGGCAAAACATAAGACAAAAGTATTCCAGGATATAAAAGGAAATAAATTTACCATCAAGACTAATATTAACTGTACAACACGTTTTGTAGTATACATTATTGAATGTGTCTGCAGGAAAATATATGTGGGCAGCACCATTCGCCCCCTGAAAGAGAGAATAGCAGAACACATTAGAGCTATTCACAAGCAAGATCCGAAATATCCAGTAGCATTGCATGCGGCTGCATGCTTTGACCAGAGTATTGATAAACGAGTATCCTTCTATGGGATAGATACTGTTCCACTAGGAATAAGGGGTGGCAACAGGGAACTTAAACTTAGACGTCTGGAAGCCATGTGGATTCTCCGTCTTCGAACCGTGGACCACGGTCTAAATTTTGACCAGGAGATGCAATATTTCCTAGGTGATTAATTTAACATGTACTGTGCTTGTTTCAGTCTCCTTTAAACATGAATATAATACGACATGATACATCCTCATAACTTGCTAACTATTCAATGTGTATTGTCATTGCTACATGAGGTTTCTGTTGTTATTTTTCCACATTTTGTTTGGGTTAACCCGACCCAGTGTACCATATTTTACAGGACTCACAATGTAATGCACATGAGGTATTACAGTGGCTAATCTATATAGGTAGATGCAAATCAATGTTCAAGACCTTTTAAGACTTTGCCCTATTTGATAATGTTTTGTCCATACCAAAAAAAACTAAAAATGTAATCTCATGAAAAATAATTTAAGTGACTTAGAAATGTACAATAGTAATGATCCTTGGTAGAATTATCTGAATGTTCTAACTATTCATTAATTTTCTTGATTCATTGTCAACAAGACTTGGGACATGCTGCATGTTGGATATGTCTCCACTTTGCATGCAACATGTACTCACATTATTTATAGCACTTATGCATTCCTTAACGGCTTACACACAAACGCCGCTTTCTTACCTATAACTTATGTTATTTACTAATTTCGAAATGCAACCTGTATTCTTAACGGCTTATACACAAACGCCGTTTTCTTACCCTTTACTAATATTATTTATCAATATCGAATTGCAACCTGTACACTTTAATGGTTGGAAGTTGACGCTCTAGTCACCCCAATCCGGGTTCTTTCTCGCTCGTGACTATTTAAACCACTTCCGGGTTTCTTAACACGTGACCGCACCCGGAACCTAAATCAAGAACACTCGCACTGTCGGCGTTTCACCTCGCACTACGGGTAAGATACCTCCCTAAAGTACATTTCTGAGTTAGGCGTAATTTTGGGAATTGATACCCGTATGAACCAGCGTTAAGGCTCGCTAACCAGCTGGAATTCAACACACATTAAACTATTGGTTATTTAATCTGTGAATAATGAGATCCGACATATGATAAATATGGATCTCCACGCTCTGAGTTTGACTGCGCAATCCCAATATAATTTTAACGATGATCCGCTATACGGTATATTTCAATATGTTAACCACGATCTGTAGTTGAGTCACCCTCACCAGAGCTTCTTGCAAAAATAAGACAAACCAAATTAGCATATACTTGCATATTTGATACAGTAATCGCAAGCAAGAACCGCTTAACTCACACTATGGTACTTTCTCCCCTTTTCCTTCCATGTTTCCCTACCTCTCGCGTGGACGAAACTACCATTATCACTTAAGGGCATATTCCTCAGAAGTCTTCACGGTGTCTGCATTCCTTACACGTGGACGAGGACTCAAGCTCTATTAAACGACTGTGAATATTCTTAAACAAGCGAAACTGCTAAATAAAGGTGAGCCTAACTAATAACCAAATTTTAGGTTTTTGACAGATTCTTGCAAAATACGCTAAACCCCAACGTACTTGTTCTAAGCCTTACACGGTTTTAATTCCTTTTTAGTATCTCCAAACAATCGTTGCAGAACTATACTTTGTAACTACGAAAATCATAAGTGTACAAAGACGTAACCCGGTCTCGAGCGGAGCCGGGTCGGAATTATCACCGGCACTGCGGTGAGATCCTCTTTTGAACTTATTTTCTTTCTCTCCGTGCCCCCTACACGGATAGACTCTCGGCTCAAATGTGTAAATCTCACCCACCATTCGAATATACCCCTATGGTATTTTCCTTCTCTGTTTTCTTCCTTCTTGTGGCATTATAGACCTGGGGTTCTACTCTGACCACCTACAGGTAGGATGCACATCAACTCCCAGACTTTAGAGATTAAGCAAAATATCGACATCTTAATCTCCCCCCCCCCCGCCTCACATCGCAACAACTACTTATCTTATGCCACCGGGATACTCTGAACCAACCCCATCACCTACCCCCTCCTTACGACACTTGGGTAAATGAATTTGCAGATGTCACCAGTTCTCATGACACCACATATATATTCACTGTCGACCCACTCCCTTGCTTGCACTCACAAATGTGACGCTCACATCGGTATTAGGGTTGGTTGTTTTAGTGCATCCACTATTGTACATTTGTGTATGTTCACATTATCACTTACACCCCACAATTGCACCAAATACAGTCACAACTTAACGTGCAGTATTACTGTATAAATACTATGTACTCCATCCTGTAATTTTTGTATCCTCCCCAGCCCTGAGGAGTCGCGGAAAAAGTGTTTTCTTGCGACGAAACACGTGTCGGCTGGCTATGTATGAACATTATAAGAGGAGCCGAAACACTGGTGTTCCCCTTCTTGGTCCATGAAAACTTGAACGTTTATGTCCATTGAGACATCTGTTGTGCCTATACTTTATATGTAGTGTGCTGTGGGTTTTTGTTTATACAGATACAATAGGTCTACCCGGTGGACACTGAAGGTTTTTATGGATTTTGGGTAGAGTATAAATCACAGGCATCCTAGGATTCATCACATTAAGGAAGTCCAGTTCGTGTTTACTTAAATAACCAATGTCAAAGGCCTCCTGAGTAAGTTGTCTAATTAATTTTTGTAATTCTCTGGTGGGGTTGGTAGGTAATAGACAATAGTGATCTGTGTTGGAAATCTGGCGTATGATTTCAGTTTTATAATCATTCGTATCTTGCAGGACAATACCTCCCCCCTTGTCCGCTGGTTTTATGACAAGTTGGTTGTTGTCGCGGAGGGACGAAATGGCTGCTTTTTCATTTAATGAGATGTTATATGGGATGAATACATGTGATTTGGCCAGTTCTGTAATCTCTTTGAGGATGACTTTTTCAAAGGTGAGTATTTCCTTAGGTATCATATACGCAGATGGCGAGAAGGTAGATGGAGGTCTGAAGGGAGTGACAGCTACCCTGGGTTGGGGTGGTTTTAGGTCAAAGAACGCACGGAGTCTAATCTTTCTGAAAAAACCAAGCAGTTCTGATTGAAGATCCAGAAAGTTAGGGTATGTGGAAGGGACAAAGGATAATCCTTTACTGAGGATAGAGATTTCTGCACTGGAAAGGGCATGATCAGAGAGTTTAAATAAGGGAATAGTCATATTGGGGTTGTTTGTTACCACTGATAGAATTTCTGGCGGGTCTGCCTCTCTCCTGGGGGATTGTACCATCTTGCTTGGCGTTTTACCCTGCCCCTCCGCCCTTGGTCGGAAGCACCTCTTCCTAAAAATGAGGGTTCTGATTGTGGGGGTTTGGATTAAGTGTAGAGGAGCTGGCACCCTCCCCAGGATCAGAGCTGTCAGAAGAATCGGCCGATGAGTCTGTGAAGCCGACCACAGTGTTTCTTCTGTTAAAGCGGCCCCAAGGTCTAGGATTTTGCGGGGTCTGGTTAAAATTACGATTTGTGTAAAAATCCTTGTGGAGATACAGGTATGCCCGTTCAGCTGTAAAGGATTTCATATCTTTTTTTACTTTGTTATCTAACAACACTCACACCCAGTCAACAGATCTGGGTTTAATCCATCACCGTTCTTTAGCCCACTCTGCCACCCCAGTTCAGACATGGCCATATGCAAATCAGTCTGACCCTGTGCCTCATGGGAACAGTCCAGCCCAAACTGCCAAGCCATGCCTTCCCTGGACCGGATTCAAGCTTCCTAGGACCAGTTTCTGGCATTACAGCCATCTTCAGCCAGGCTTGCTTGAATCCAGTGGCAAAGTGAGCAAGGGACTCGCGTCTGAGCATACCCTGCCAACTTATGGCGAACAAAGGGGTACAAAAGGGGGTGGTGATGGACGGAGCATCTGAACCAATCAAACACTCACAACCAGTCAACAGATCTGGGTTTGATCCATCACCGTTCTTTAGCCCACTCTGCTACCCCAGTTCAGACATGGCCATATGCAAATCAGTCTGACCCTGTGCCTCGTGGGAACATCCAGCCCGAACTGCCAAGCCATGCCTTCCCTGGACTGGATTCAAGCTTCCTAGGACTGGTTTCTGGCATTACAGCCGTCTTCAGCCAGGCTTGCTTGAATCCAGTGGCAAAGTGAGCAAGGGACTCACGTCTGAACATACCCTGCCAACTTATGGCAAACAAAGCGGTACAAAAGGGGGTGGTGATGGACGGAGCATCTGAACCAATCAAACACTCACACCCAGTCAACAGATCTGGGTTTAATCCATCACCCGTTCTTTAGCCCACTCTGCCACCTCAGTTCAGACATGGCCATATGCAAATCAGTCTGACCCTGTGCCTCATGGGAACAGTCCAGCCCCAACTGCCAAGCCATACCTTCCCTGGACCGGATTCAAGCTTCCTAGGACCGGTTTCTGGCATTACAGACGTCTTCAGCCAGGCTTGCTTGAATCCAGTGGCAAAGTGAGCAAGGGACTCACGTCTGAACATACCCTGCCAACTTATGGCGATCAAAGCGGTACAAAAGGGGGTGGTGATGGACGGAGCATGTGAACCAATCAAACACTCACACCCAATCAACAGATCTGGGTTTAATCCATCACCGTTCTTTAGCCTACTCTGCCATCCCAGTTCAGACATGGCCATTTGCAAATCAGTCTGACCCTGTGCCTCTTGGGAACAGTCCAGCCCGAACTGCCAAGCCATGCCTTCCCTGGACCGGATTCAAGCTTCCTAGGACCGGTTTCTGGCATTACAGCCGTCTTCAGCCAGGCTTGCTTGAATCCAGTGGCAAAGTGAGCAAGGGACTCCCTTCTGAGCATACCCTGCCAACTTATGGCGAACAAAGGGGTACAAAAGGGGGTGGTGATGGACGGAGCATCTGAACCAATCAAACACTCACAACCAGTCAACAGATCTGGGTTTGATCCATCACCGTTCTTTAGCCCACTCTGCTACCCCAGTTCAGACATGGCCATATGCAAATCAGTCTGACCCTGTGCCTCGTGGGAACATCCAGCCCGAACTGCCAAGCCATGCCTTCCCTGGACTGGATTCAAGCTTCCTAGGACTGGTTTCTGGCATTACAGCCGTCTTCAGCCAGGCTTGCTTGAATCCAGTGGCAAAGTGAGCAAGGGACTCACGTCTGAACATACACTGCCAACTTATGGCAAACAAAGCGGTACAAAAGGGGGTGGTGATGGACGGAGCATCTGAACCAATCAAACACTCACACCCAGTCAACAGATCTGGGTTTAATCCATCACCCGTTCTTTAGCCCACTCTGCCACCTCAGTTCAGACATGGCCATATGCAAATCAGTCTGACCCTGTGCCTCATGGGAACAGTCCAGCCCCAACTGCCAAGCCATACCTTCCCTGGACCGGATTCAAGCTTCCTAGGACCGGTTTCTGGCATTACAGACGTCTTCAGCCAGGCTTGCTTGAATCCAGTGGCAAAGTGAGCAAGGAACTCACGTCTGAGCATACCCTGCCAACTTATGGCGAACAAAGCGGTATAAAAGGGGGTGGTGATGGACGGAGCATCTGAACCAATCAAACACACCCAATCAACAGATCTGGGTTTAATCCATCACCGTTCTTTAGCCCACTCTGCCATCCCAGTTCAGACATGGCCAAATGCAAATCAGTCTGACCCTGTGCCTCTTGGGAACAGTCCAGCCCGAACTGCCAAGCCATGCCTTCCCTGGACCGGATTCAAGCTTCCTAGGACCAGTTTCTGGCATTACAGCCGTCTTCAGCCAGGCTTGCTTGAATCCAGTGGCAAAGTGAGCAAGGGACTCGCGTCTGAGCATACCCTGCCAACTTATGGCGAACAAAGCGGTACAAAAGGGGGTGGTGATGGACGGAGCATCTGAACCAATCAAACACTCACACCCAGTCAACAGATCTGGGTTTAATCCATCACTGTTCTTTAGCCCACTCTGCCACCCCAGTTCAGACATGGCCATATGCAAATCAGTCTGACCCTGTGCCTCATGGGAACAGTCCAGCCCGAACTGCCAAGCCATGCCTTCCCTGGACCGGATTCAAGCTTCCTAGGACCGGTTTCTGGCATTACAGCCGTCTTCAGCCAGGCATGCTTGAATCCAGTGGCAAAGTGAGCAAGGGACTCACGTCTGAGCATACCCTGCCAACTTATGGCGAACAAAGCGGTACAAACGGGGGTGGTGATGGACGGAGCATCTGAACCAATCAAACACTCACACCCAGTCAACAGATCTGGGTTTGATCCATCACTGTTCTTTAGCCCACTCTGCTACCCCAGTTCAGACATGGCCATATGCAAATCAGTCTGACCCTGTGCCTCATGGGAACAGTCCAGCCCGAACTGCCAAGCCATGACTTCCCTGGACCGGATTCAAGCTTCCTAGGACCGGTTTCTGGCATTACAGCCGTCTTCAGCCAGGCTTGCTTGAATCCAGTGGCAAAGTGAGCAAGGGACTCACGTCTGAACATACCCTGCCAACTTATGGCGATCAAAGCGGTACAAAAGGGGGTGGTGATGGACGGAGCATGTGAACCAATCAAACACTCACACCCAATCAACAGATCTGGGTTTAATCCATCACCGTTCTTTAGCCCACTCTGCCATCCCAGTTCAGACATGGCCATTTGCAAATCAGTCTGACCCTGTGCCTCTTGGGAACAGTCCAGCCCGAACTGCCAAGCCATGCCTTCCCTGGACCGGATTCAAGCTTCCTAGGACCGGTTTCTGGCATTACAGCCGTCTTCAGCCAGGCTTGCTTGAATCCAGTGGCAAAGTGAGCAAGGGACTCCCTTCTGAGCATACCCTGCCAACTTATGGCAAACAAAGCGGTACAAAAGGGGGTGGTGATGGACGGAGCATCTGAACCAATCAAACACTCCCACTCAGTCAACAGATCTGGGTTTAATCCATCACCGTTCTTTAGCCCACTCTGCCACCCCAGTTCAGACATGGCCATATGCAAATCAGTCTGACCCTGTGCCTCATGGGACCAGTCCAGCCCGAACTCCCAGGCCATGCCTTCCCTGGACCGGATTCAAGCTTCCTAGGACCAGTTTCTGGCATTACAGCCATCTTCAGCCAGGCTTGCTTGAATCCAGTGGCAAAGTGAGCAAGGGACTCACGTCTGAGTATATCCTGCCAACTTATGGTGAACAAAGCGGTACAGAAGGGGGGTGGTGATGGACGGAGCATCTGAACCAATCAAACACTCACACCCAGTCAACAGATCTGGGTTTAATCCATCACCGTTCTTTAGCCCACTCTGCCACCCCAGTTCAGACATGGCCATATGCAAATCAGTCTGACCCTGTGCCTCATGGGCACAGTCCAGCCCGAACTGCCAAGCCATGCCTTCCCCGGACCGGATTCAAGCTTCCTAGGACCAGTTTCTGGCATTACAGCCGTCTTCAGCCAGGCTTGCTTGAATCCAGTGGCAAAGTGAGCAAGGGACTCACGTCTGCTGCGTCCATCACCACCCCCTTTTGTACCACTTTGTTCGCCATAAGTTGGCAGGGTATGCTCAGACATGAGTCCCTTGCTCACTTTGCAACTGGATTCAAGCAGGCCGGGCTGAAGACGGCTGAAATGCCAGAAACCGGTCCTCGGAAGCTTGTTTCCGGTCCAGGGAAGGCATGGCTTGGCAGTTCGGGCTGGACTGTTCCCGTGAGGCACAGGGTCAGACTGATTTGCATAGGGCCATGTCTGAACTGGGGTGGCAGAGTGGGCTAAAGAACGGTGATGGATTAAACCCAGATCTGTTGACTGGGTGTGAGTGTTTTATTGGTTCAGATGCTCCGTCCATCACCACCCCCTTTTGTACCACTGTGTGCACATGTGGCACACATAGATGCCCTAAGGGCATGTATGTCTGTCACATGGCACAGGTGTAAGTGCACAGATTAGCATTTACAGAGGTATTCATTATTTACCACCAACTAATAGTTGGTGGTAAATAACGAATCCTTAAAGCACAGAAGCACTCTTCAAAGTACTTCCTACATGTCATTTACCGATTCGGTAAATACCGAATCGGTAAATGATGATTCAGTAAAAACCGATTTGTTATTTACCGAATCCTTCCCTACATCCCAAATGCCCAATACCGGTCGTTAACAGACAAAATTCGGTAATTTCAGCCGTTACCAACCGGTATTGGGCCACCTACCTCTGGCCCTTAGTCTTTTCTTTTATAAAACATATTTGCACATAACGAGGTAACTTTGCAGTTACTATGTTAGGCCTGCTGTTCAAATTAGCAGCAATTTAAAACATTATTTTCCAGACTTACCAAACCACAACTGCTGTTTTAAAGTACAATGAAAAGGAACACTGCCATTGTGCTCAATTTTTGCTGTTCAGATCTGGAATGAAATGTCTCTAGAACACGCTGTGCTCAATCACTGAAAGCTTTCAAACACTTGACCAAGTTCTCAATTTTCTTTACTTCTCAGATTACTTTGATTAAATCAGTGGTTACTGTCCCCATTAAGTCAGCTGTAGCTTACCTCAATTTTCAGCTTGGAAACTAAAGCCCTGTCATGGAAAACAAAGTTCTGTATCGATATTTAGACATTCAATGCCCTATTCACAAAGAGGCTCCACACTGGTGGCGGAGTCCGCGCAGTAGTGGGGGGTGGCCCTCACTAATGGCGGAACATCCGAAATGAGAAACTGTAGTTCGGATGTCGCACCATGAAGAATAAGTATAGCTAATGAGTCACGCCTATTCAGCAGGAGAGTAGTAAGGGTATATAGTATGTTACACTCGGTGCATTTTGAAGCATACTGTCCCAAATCTGCTGCATTTACAAGTAGCACACTTTATATTAAAATGCCCACAAAATTCGCACTGACATGCAGTTTTACTGATAAAAACCATAGCACACAAACAATAATGTATGAAAATCAGGTTTCAGTAAATATTTATTGCTTGCACCTTACTAAGTAAATTGTTTTGATTTGTTTAGATCCTATTAACATCTTTGTTTTCATTACGCCTCAGAATGACAAAAAACGTTCTTCATTTGTGCTTTCCTAAATGCTGATATATTTTGAAACGTGCACAGTTGATGTACACGTATTTCAATTGTGAAGTGTGTGAGATAAATACCTGACATCATACGGCCTTTCCTCTCACACTTCTTGTACCCCATCAAGTTGTCTAACAGTTCACTTTACAAAATGTTCTGGTTTTGCAGCTAGGGAAAGAAAAGTAAACACCAAATCTCAATGTTAAATGAATAAGCAGCAGTTTGTCAAAAGACATAAACTGCATTTTAACTTTGTCTTGAACCGAATCTGTATTCCTCATTCATCCTCTGAACTCTAGCATGATTTGTTTGGAGTGCTGCAGCAACCTTCGAAATAAAAAAAGTTGTCAAAGCCCCAACATGTATTTATTATAGGTAGGGGGCAGCAAGTGAGTATGTGGGGCTGATCTAAACTTGACTAACCTTTAGTAGTAAGGAAAACATATGGATGTAGTTCTGGTTCAAGAGGAAGGGCCTGTGCATGCTAAGCATCCTCTGGCCACCACACTGGAGGTCAATGACAGACCATTTAACCTTGTTTCAAATCGGCCCAGCAGACTATTAAAAAAACCTGAAAGGCAAGCACGTATAGTGCGAGCAATTGATAAGAGAAAGAAAAAGAGTGATCCAACCCTCCGGACATAAGACTATTGGTCCCTGCCTCTGCTATATCTTATGTCATTAAGAGGGTTCCAAATGAATTGAACTAGCCCCAAAGATTTCTTGGGCCAAAAGCATCTTCTCTGGTTTTACCATCCTGAGTTCTGATACGGAAGGGTGCAAATTTGATCTCGCAATGGACTTGGTAACATTTCTGTATTCACAGATATATTAGTAGTGGTGGGTTTGTATGTGCTGCTGCAGGACCTTCCTGTAAATGATGGTGAACAGTAAAAAATGCTCTACATTTGTGGTTGTCCAATCACAATATGCAAACAGGTTGAGCTAGAAGATGGATCCTGGCCCCTTCCGTTGGTAGCAGAGGATGGTGCTTACATGAACGGGGGTGAGATTCCAGAAAATCTAGAAAAAGACCTAGACCGCTAGAGCCCCAAAATAGAGCCCAATGATCGAGAACAGAGAGGGGCGTACTTTGGTGGAGACCGACTGAGCTTGACGGTGCGGCGAGAACATCGGTGAACGGAGGAGT
Source organism: Lissotriton helveticus (assembly GCF_964261635.1). Classification (NCBI taxonomy): domain Eukaryota; kingdom Metazoa; phylum Chordata; class Amphibia; order Caudata; family Salamandridae; genus Lissotriton; species Lissotriton helveticus. The sequence continues at coordinate 603,860,454 of NC_136065.1, forward strand.
GAGCATTAATAGGGATGCGTTGTGTGGTAGACTGCGGGAGTGATGTGATTGCGTAATGTCTGGTGGAGTTTGTGGGAAAGTCGAGTGAATGAGGTTTAGGCCGGACGTGGTCCAAGGATTGAGATTTGATTTTCAGGTCCCAAAGTGGCCTAAGATCCCTGTATATATTAACTGGTATAAAAGACATGGAGTATTGTGATTGTCTGACCGCAGATTTGAGGAGTTGTCGTGAGACGTCACCATCAGTTCCACCTAAGACAAGGAACTTTGTGTAAATGGGACGTGTAAGACTTGTGTGGTAAACCTTGTGTAGAGGAGTGGACTATAACGATTCGGGTGACCAGCGCAGGTCAAGGGTCTTTGTGTGTGAATGTTCTTGGATGATTGAACTCTATTAATCTTGTAGAAGGCAGACAACTATGGAGTTGTGATTGTGTGAGTGAGCATGAATGGAGAAATTGTGAAGGAGGGTGAAACGCTACGAGGGGCGAAAGTGACGTCAGAGTGTGCCACACTGCAATAGGTTGGTTGGTGTAACGTCGCACTGGGATTGGTTGGTAGTCATCAGGAAGTTGTGATTGAGAAATATGTTAATCGAGGAAAAAATTTGATCTAATCATACGATGCTTTAGGGTGTTGTGGGATTTGTTCAGGGAGATCAGAGGTGTTACTCGAGTGGGTGCAGAAGCACCGCCTGAGGAAACCCTAGCACATTATATGGTGACAAATGTAGGACTCCATACTATAGTTTGGCTTCAAAATTGGCATAACAGCACTGAAAACGAGGGAGATTTGGAATTTCCGCGTTATGGTTCATTTCGATTAGACTTGTTGTATCAGTTGAGGGCAGTGATGTCTGCGCTGCTGCCTCTACCTAGACTAATGCAGTTTGAGGCATTAAATGCATGGATGCAAGCAGCACATGCAAAGAACAGGGAGAGATTTCAAGGAAAGATGAAAAAGGCAATTAAGGCATATCAGGATGCACGGTGGGAGGCACAACTTAAAAGATGGAGAATAGACACAATTTAGGGAGATAGTTTGTACCCAATGTGATAAGAGAGGGAAATACTCAGGGTAGGAATGGAGGATACAACAAAAATGATGGTAGTGATACAGATGACAGCTTGTTGGATAGGTTATTCTCAAAACGTCCTCCACCTTACAACCCACATTCAGAGGAGGGATGGCGAGAACTGGCAAATGCAGGAAATATAGAAAGGGTGTCAACATCACAGATAGGCTCTAGTGCAGGTATAGTGGGAAGGATTTCAACAGGAGTAGAAGGAACAGGGATACCTGCTTTAGGAGGTACAGAGTCACGGGGAGCCAATGTTGCTTTACGGTTGTTATGTTATGTTATGGTGCATTTACAGCGTGCACGGATACTCGAGTGTCCCGGCATGGAGTGCTATTGTCGGAAGCAGAGGAGGCTAAGCACACCTGGTCTTAATCAAAGAGCAGGGATTTGAGATGCTTCTTGAACAGCCTAGTATGTTGGATATTGCGCAGTTCCAGCGGAAGAGAATTCCAAGCTTCAGCCGCCTCAAAAGATAGGGAGCTGCCCCCCTTACGAGTAAGGCGCAAGCGGGGATGACTGCTAGACGCTGCGCAGCGGAACGCAGACGTCTTCGGGGAACAAAGAAGCTGAAGCGTCTCTTAAGGTAAAGTGGCCCCAATCCGTGTAAAGCTCCATGCGCCAAAATAAGAGCTTTAAACTGGACACGGCGGGCCACGGGAAGCCAATGGAGGTCCCGTATGTGTTGATTCATGCTTGATCTTCCTGGGATACCGAGAAGAACCCTAGCTGCCACATTCTGTATTGTTTGCAGTCTTTTTAGATGGTAGCCGGGCAAGCCAATGTACAGAGCATTGGTGTAGTCAATGTGTGACAGAATTAGAGCATGAGTCACAATTTCCTTAGCTGGCCAAGGCAACAGGTGAACAAACTTTCTGAGTGATTTCAACGTGCCAAAGCACAGTCCCGCAAGTTTCGTTATCTGCATGGGGAACCTGAGGCCTTCGCTAAACCAGATCCCCAAGTTCTTAGCAGGGTTGCCAACAGAATTGGGCGGGGGGTATTTAGTGGGCCAGAGAGCCTCCCTAAAAAGCGGGGGAAAGGATCCATACATAATTACCTCCGTCTTGTGCTCGTTGCACTTCAGCTGCGCCAGTGCAAGCCAGTTAAAACGGCAGAGGGACAGTTCTTCACTTTGTCTGGGGGAAGGTCCTTTTTCTTCCAGGTGAAGAGGAGCTGGGTATCATCAGCACAGGCAATGATCTTAGCTCCCAGCTCCTTCACTAAGTAAATCAGGAGAGTGACATAAATAATAACAAGCAGGGGACTCAGAGTGAGCCCTGCGGAACTCCCATGGTCATCTTTCTGGGGGCTGCCATACCTCCTGGGTTCTGTCCTCTGAGAAGGATTTGAGCCAGGCCCATTCAGAAACCCCAATACTTGAGAGACAAGCAAGCACTTGGTGGTGGGGCACCGTATCAAAGCGGGCAGAGTGGTCCAATAAAATCAGAGCCGCTCGGCTGCCTGTATCATCATTCCCTTATTGCCTCAGACATTTCCACTAGAGCCATCTCTGTACAATAGGATGCCCTGAATCCCGATTGAGCTGGATGGGGGGCGCCAGATGCCTCAAAAAAGGTGGATAACTGTTTAAAAACGGCTTTCTTGTACACCTTCGCCATGGCCAGGAGAGATATAGGTCTATAGTTAGCAAGTGTGGTGGGGTCTAGGGAAGGCTTTTTTAATAGCTGTAGTAATTTAGCCTGCTTCGGATGCAGAGGAACTGTGGCAGTCTGGAGAGATAGATTTATGATGGCATTAACGTCAGGGTTAACCACCTCCGCTGCCCCGGCATGCAGCCTAGCCTGGCACGGGTCGGTCGGCGAGACCGACTTAAGCGATTTAAGAATGGACAGTGTGTCAAGCGGGGGGATGGGTGAGAACCCCATCAGGGGGGAAACTGACGGGGTGGAAACCGAGATGGTCGAACTGGCAGACCCAACCTGCCCAGAGGGACTAGTCCCCAAACTGTCCTGGATTGCCTGGATCTTATCAATAAAAAATAATGATAGCTTCTCATACCATTTGGTGGGGGCAGGGTGGGAAGTACGCTCAGCACTGGGCATTAAAAAACTCTGGACAATAGCAAAAACATTTTTCGAGGTATTTTTGGACTTGGCAATACGTTCCACATCCTGGGACCAGTTTCAGGGTATGTCACCCTTCTTCAGGCACAGGACCAGGGCACAGGGTCAAGACTGATTTGCATATGGCTGGGTCCAACTTGGAGTGGCGTAGTGGGTAAAAAATGATGAATTTAACCCAGATCTTTTGACTGGGGGAGAATGTTTGCATTGTCAGCATTCCGTCCATCATTTGTTTGCTCTAACACTTTTCTCCCTAAGTGGGATGTGTATGCCCAGGCGTGGGTCCCTTGCTCACTGTGTGGCACTGGATTCAAGCTAGCCTGGCTGAAGAAGGGTGACATACCCTGCAACTGGTCCCATGATGCTTGTTTCCAGTCCAGGGAGGACCTGGCCTGGCTGTTCAGTCTGGACTGTTCCCATGGGGCACAGGGTCAAAACTGATTTGCATATGGCTGGGTACAAACTGGGGTGGCGTAGTGGGCAAAAGAACGATGGATTTACCCAGATCTTTTGACTGGGGTAGAATGTTTGCATTGTCAGCATTCCGTCCATCATTTGTTTGTTGTAACACTAAGACAAAAATGCTACAGGGAAACCATAGTTTGAACTACAGTGATCAGGAACTAGAAGAGAAAAGGGCAGGCTTGAAAACACACATTCGAGAGCTGATAATAGGGATACGCACTTGGAGTATGCTTGACAAATGGGAGAAAAAGTGGTCAAAGAAAAAGAGTTTTAGGAAGGTTGACGAGGCAAACGCTGTCTCCAGGAGGGGTGGCGCAGGAGTCAAGGTTTATCCACTGTGAGAGGTGCCTAGTGGAGGGTATGTGCATGTCCCTTGGGTAGGGGTGATTTAGCTTCCAAATGATTTTCCTCAGTTGAGGGAGAAGCCTGCAGAATGGTACAAGCAAGTAGATCGCATTGTAAAGCTCTCAAAGGTGTTGTGGATAGACCTGAACATGTTGTTTGACATTGTGGGTCCCAGTGTCTTATGGTACGCTTGTAAAATTGCTATTGATTGGCCTTCAGCTGAACCAGAGAGAGATCCTGTAACTCACGGTCCTTCACCTTAGGTTATGAAAAAGTTTGAACAGTTGATTACATGGTTGCAAAAATAGCCCCACAAGATATTGATTGGGTTAAAATAGATCGAACAACCTAGGAGCCTAAGAATCAGTACATGCTTACTACGAACAGCTTATGCAAGCCTTCAAGCAATGCAGTGGGTTAGTTACTCTTGACCCAAAGTACACGGGACACTTTGTTTAAAAATTTGTGATGGGGTTGAAACCAGAGATTAGTGTTAAGATCCAGCAACATTTGATATGCTGGAAAAATAAGTCAGTGGATGCAATTTTACGGTATGCCAGGTATTGCAGTGATGAGGTGGATTCCAAGCACAGGAGGATAAAGGACAAGTTTATGTTGGTCCAAATGAGGAATGCCCAAAGCATAGCTCAGGTGCAGACAAATGGGGGAACAATGAGTTGGAATCAGTGGAATAATAAAGGATGCGTTCAGAACTTTGCGAATAACTCTGGACAGGGAAAAGGGAGAAGTGTCCCTATAGATTCCAAAACAGGGATGGACATGGCCATGCTAAAGAAGACGACCGCTTGCCATTTTTGGACAAAATTGGGCATTGGAAGCACAAGTGTGGATTAAATTCAGCAAATCAGATGCAAGAGGGAGAGCTAGTGCAAGTGCCAGATGTGATAAACACCATGACAAGGCTAAGATCCTACATTGGGGGAAGTCAAAACCAGTTAGTGCAAATGCCACTACCTCCAAGAGTTCCGCAGAGTAATTGAGCGTACCATCAAATGCCCTTTATAGAAGCATTAGACAGACTCGATCAGGACCTGTCACAATGACGGTGCCTGAGTGGTGAGGAAGAGTGTACCCTTGGAGCAGTCTTAGAGGTGCACCAGAGTGAACCATATGTGGAGGCAGATGTAGGCGGTCATCCCATTACATTCTTGATTGATACTGATGCTACCCATTCTACTGTGAGATCTGCAGTAGTCCCAAGCCTACCCCTCTCAGGAAAATCGATCCAAGTTGTATAAGAGAATGACAAACCTTTAACAGAAGAACCAGTGAAAATAGGAACGTTTCAGGGTCGACACCAATTTGTGGTGTGCGGTTAGAGTCCAGTCTGTTTGTTAGGGCGTGATCTGTTGTATAAATTGAATTGTACCATTTATTGCACACCAAAGAGAATTGAACTGCAGACCAATGGTGATGACATTGCATTCAAATTGGCAAATTAGAATCACTGCGTAGACATGTTTCCCGTACTGACAGTGGAAGACATGCCGCTGCTGGATCTGAGAGACACTGTCTCTCCAGTGTTGTTGAACTTAACGCAATAAGAGATAGGGCTGATTCAAGGAGTTGAGCCAGTCTGTTTTCAAATCAAGCCAAATGCAGAATTTCAAAGAACGCCCTAGTACAACCTGACCCCAGTAACGGTAGCAGGGATTACACCTATGATTGATTCAATGATTACGCAGGGTATATTGAAGGAGATCATAGGAAGTCCATGCAATTCACCTATCATGGGGCTGCAGAAGCCAAGCAGAAACTGTCAGATAGTTCAGGATCTTAGAAAGATAAATACAATTGTGAATCCTTGTTGTCTCCTGGTACCAAATACATCTTTGAAACTGTTTTAGATCCCTTGTGAAGCTGTTTGGTTTACTGTGATTGATCTAGGCCAAGCTTTGTTCTCCGTCCCATTGTACGAGAAAAGACAATTTTTATTCACTTTCCGGCTAGAGAATCGTGTTTTAACATGGTGTCGTATCCCACAAGGATATACTGAAAGCCCATCTATCTTTAACCAAATTCTAAAAAAGAACCTTGAGAGCTTGGTACTGTCCAGAATTCAGTGCTCATGCAATACATAGGTGATCTCCTAATTGCATCGGAGACAGAAGAGGCTTGCAGGGACGATACCATTGCCTTACTAAACCATTTAGCCGAATATGGACACAGGGTGTCACCGAACAAGCTTTAGTACTGCTAACAGAAGTTCAGTACTAGAGTTGTCGAATTGAGAAAAGCAAGAGCAAGGTGTCACCTGACCGTATTGAGGCGATCATGAAAATGAATGCACCTACCAATCAAAAGGAAGTCATGATGTTTTTGGGAATAGTTGGCTACTGCCGACAATAGATCCCAAATTTCTCCTAGAAGGCAAATCCCTTACAGAGGCTGACACACAAGGATGCAAGCAATTCTGTACCCTGGGATAACAATTGCTTGGTTTTCTTCTTAGAGCTGAGAGAGTGCCTTTGTCGCGCTCCAGCTTTGGTAATGCCTGATTACACCAAGGCGTTTTCACTATTTTGCTGCGAGAGGGAGGGTTGTGCTCTGTTTGTTCTCACCAAGTCACATGGGGGTGTCCATGGACCAGTAGCCCACTTCTCAGCTACATTAGATCCTGTAGCTTCAGCGTTGTCCGGATTTCTCAGATCCATTGCTGCAACAGGTGTCAGCATTGAAAGATGTGAAAGTATTGGACAGGTGTGGCGCCACGGCCTGGGCGACTGACGCTGGAATCTGGGGATCACGGTTCGATCCCCGGCTCCGGCGGGAGGTTAGCCCAGCACCATGTGACTCTGGGCAATAGCTCGCTTAATCTTCCCGGCGGCCCCCAGCGCCTAGAGACCCTTACGGGTGATTGTGCGCTTTACAAATGTGGATTATTATTATTATTATTATTATTGTGATGAGCCATACACTTACTGTATACTCAGTTGAGCTTCTGATGACAAAAACCAAAATGCAGCATTTGACGAATAATAGGCTAACAAGGTATGAACAAATATTGATGGCAGCTGAAAACATCACCAAGAAGCGTTGTTCTGTGTTAAATCCTGCTACCTTGTTGCCTGTTCCAAATACTGATGGGGGAGATTGTGAGGACCATGACTGTCTCGATGTAACTAGACTTTTCACCAAACCGAGACCAACATTGACAAGGAACCACTGCCGGAATCTGATCAAACACTTTTTGTTGACGGTCCATGTTTAAGAGACAATGAGGGTTACCTAAGAGCAGCTTTTGCTGTTTGTACCATTTCTGGAGTGTGGAAGCTGCTTGTTTACAGGGAGTATACTCCGCAAAAGTGGCGGAAATCATCACCTTGACCTCTGCATGTCTTGGCTTTGACCAAATCCGAGTTACCATCTATACCGATATCCAGTACAGTTTCGACGTAGTTCAAAACTTTGGACAGCTATGGTCACAGAGGTGGGTTTTAACGTCATCAACATCTCCCATAAGAAATGGGGAGTGTGTGAGACAACTGTTGGAAGCCTTGCATCACCCATAAGAAGTGACTGTCAAAAAATGCACTGCACACTGGAAAGGGAAAGATTTTGTGACTGTGGGTAATCGATATGCGACGAAGTAGCCTGCTTTTGTGCAACCCATGCATGCATTTTTAATGGGGAATATTCTGGCAAGAGCACAGAGAAAACCATGCTCAGCATGATGCTAGCTATTGCAGATACCTGAGATGCGGTCAGGCGTCTGCAAGGAGAAGCGTCAGATCAGAACAGGCTGGTTGCGAAAAGAGGTAAGACGACATTTGGTTTTCAACTGATGCTAGAGCACTGTTGCCGGATTGTTTGCTGAGTCCCATGGCTAGACAGATTCATGGAGCAGTTCATATAGGGAAATATGCAATGGTGAGATTGTTCAGGTAAACATGGTTCAACCAGAGGTTCCGTGTGATTGCTGATGCAGTGTGCCATCGATGTGTCACGTGTCAACAGATGAATGCTGGAAAGAAAACTGTAGTTGCTTTGAGTGACATTGGAAGGTAGGGAGGTCCTTTCAACCGAATACAGTTGGACTTTGTCAAGATGATTGTGTGCAATGGTTTGAGATACATTGTAGTTGTTGTGTGCATCTTTTCACAGTGGGTGGATGCTTTCCAACTAGAAGGTGTGATAGCTTCTTCAAAAATAACATTGCTACTGTGAGGCTATCTCGTGCTTCGGATTTCCAACTACATTGGAGCCGGAAAGAGGAACTCACTTCCATAGTGAGATCATGAAGCTGTTGTGCACTGCATTGAACGTTGTTCCGATACTACACTGTGCTATAGTTCAGAGGCGTCAGGAATGGTGGAACTGGTTAATGGGACTTTATAGGTGAGAATAGCAAAGGTATGTGCCTCAACATCTGTGACCTGGCCTGATGCGTTGCCTTTAGTTTTGAGAGTTTGCGCAACATTCCAGACAGGAGGACTGGGTTATCCCCTCATGAAATCCTCATTGGGAGAGCGATGCATGTATCTGCAGTGCCATCCACAGTGGTAGTTAACATCACCAATGATTTGGTGATTGATAACTCCAAAGGATTGGCTGATTTGGTTTGTTTTGTGTCTCACCAGGTTGAAGCTGCGACTGCCCCGACCTCAAAGGACCTCTGCCATGATTTGAGCTCAGGATATGGGGTCTAGGTCCAAAAGCATGTAAGGAAGAACTGTCTGGACTCGCGGTGGCGTGGTTCATACCAGGCGATCTTAGTGACAAACACTGCTGTGAAGTGTGGAGGGTTGCCGAACTGGATACATGCCTCACTCTCCCACAAAGTCTCGAGACCTCGGAAGAAACAGCTCCTCTCCCAGAAGTAACTCCAGCAGTGGTTGAAAAACTACTGGAGAGGACAAGTCCAGCTGTGGGCATTACTGAAGGGGCTGGATACCAACGAAGCCGAGCTGAGGGGGGTCAAGCTACACAAGGCCCAGGTATTGACTCTGAGGGAGACGGTAACTTCGCGAGTGGTATATGTTATGTTATGGTAGATCTTTTTATATAGCGCACAGCTGCCTCAGCAAGGAGGCATCCCAGTGCTGGTAGCAGTTTCAATAAAGAAACTAAGGGCTAAGCCACAGGAAAAAGGTAGGTTTTGGTAGCCTTTCAAAATGTCAGCAGGCCATCCAGACAGAGAATCTGAAAAGGCAGGGAGTTTCACAATTTAGCCGCTGCACAGCGAAAAGACCGTCCCCCAGCTCGGAGATGCTTCACTCGAGGGACCGTAACCAGATACTGCCCTGCAGAGTGTAACTGGCGTGTAGGTACGTACGGTACCAACAAATTGGACAGAATCTCAGGGGATGAAAGTTTTAAAATTGTAAAAGTCAGACACAGGGTTTAAAAGTCGATCCTTTTGGTCATAGGCAACCAATGTAAATGTCGAATAGCCACCGACGCAGAGCAGCTTTTGGGAAGCCTAAGCAGGACTTGGGCTGCTGCATTCTGAACTTGCTGCAGACGAATCACCTCTGCCTTCTTTGCCCCTAAAAGTAGCAAATTTGCATAGTCCAGTCCTGATAGAATAGCCGCCTGAACTATCATCCTGTGGGTAGATGGATCAAAAAACCCCAACAAGGGCCTTAATCCCTTGGGCCGCCATTGCTCACTCCATAGTTCCTTATTTCTACCCACCAACAACACCTCAGACTTATTGGCGTTAAGCTGAAGACAAAGAGTCCGAATCCGCTGAACAGACTGGTGTGGAAAGTGGTCATGTGCCACAAAAGAAGACCGAGGTTGCAAGAGAATCGTGGCCGTTGAGACAAAGAATACAAAACTTGAGACTTGCATCAGAGAGAGATCTTGCTCCCATAACCAAATCATCTGCATCCGATCAAAGTGAGTCAGAACAAGCTCAAGGGAGCGTGAGGAGGTCGAGGTGGGCAAGATTTCTGTGCCAGAGACACACCTCTCCGGAGTGGACTTCCCTTGCTATAAATGCAGAGGACAGTGAGATCAGGGACAACATTACAAATAATTGAGATCGAGGTCAGAGTTCCAGGAGTAGAGGCAAATGGTGTTCTGGCATTGAATGTACCATATCCATCAAGACTGGGTGGCTTACTGAGTTTTATCTTGGAAGATCTCACATTTCCAACCTTTGAAAATCAGCAGTCGCCTCAGGAGACTGCAGCATTTCATATTGAACTTTTGAAGTGAGTCATTGACAAAGTTGGCTCTGATCTCATAAGGGATGTAAATTAAACTTTGAACTGTAAATTAAAATCCTTTTTGCTTAAGAAGATAAACTAGGCCCGAGTGGAAGAAGAATGAAAATTGGAACTTTTCCGTAGAAGAAGAAAGAGCGCTAGGGAAGTCTTTCAAGCTGTGTAAATATTGTGCCAAAGACTGATAACTGTTTCAACAACTTCAAAGAACTGTTTACGAACTTTATTGTGCAACAATAAGAGGCGAAGAAAGAAACATTGCGCTAACCGTCTTATAGCTACAACCCGAACCAGTTTGAAAATGGAGTCTGGAAATCTGAACTGTAGACACAAATGTATAATAGATACACTTATTGTAGGAGGAATTATTGTAATAACTGTAGTCATCATTATGTCTACTATAAGTTCACACAAGGCTGAGGTTAAGGGAGTGGGAGTACAGGGGACATTCACCCCTACCACCTCTAGCACAAAAGAGGGTACATTATGATCCGATAGTGCTTTAATAGAGTCAGTCAGTCAAATAGGCTTTATTTCGATAAAAACATATCTTTAAAAGCAGTACATACAGCAGGATAAAAATGATAAAAAGCCAGCCATATACGAACAAGCGTAACTAAATGTGAATAAAATGGCATTAATAAATTACCTAAGACAGTCTAACATAATGAGCAAAATTAAACAATTTCATTAAGCCTTTTTGACCTGATCAACCATACCACATACAAACAAGGGGCGGGTATCAGACTTCAAAATGCGCAAGGCCTCAATAAAGTTTCTGAAGCCCAGCTCCTTGCACAGGGGTTTCAGCCACCTAGATCGGGGGACTTTATAGGCAGGGCATTCAAATAAAAAGTGAGCCACCGACTCAGTTCTAGGTGCGCAAAAAGAGCAAAAGGGAGTAGTTTGGGCCGGGATTTTCCAGCGCTCGGTCAGTTCCCCCACTGGAAGTACTCCTATTCTAAATTTGAAGTACAAAGCCCTATCTCTTAGTTTCAAAATTAAGTCGAGATAGGGTTCTCGGAGGGCCACTTCCTTCACCAGAATAAACTCGCTGGAGGATCTACATAGGTTGGGATCAGTGATTCTCCTATCCGCTACCCAATTCTAGTAGACTCTCTTCAAGACAGACTTGGGGGGGGGGGCAGTTCTAGTCTGCCAAGCCTCCCCTAGTCCCAACTCCCCAAGCAGGAATTTGACGTCCCTCAGCCATCTTATTTTTGACCAGCCGGGCCGCGATAGAACCTCCTTCAGCCCTTCCGCATAACTGGAAAGTTCAGGGACTCTCCATAGGCGGGCCCAGAGTAGAAAGGGGTGCAATTTTGCCTGATCTTTAATTGGGCGGCAACCCATATCCAAAAGCAAGGGCAATGTGGGGGTACTCTGTGGAAGGACCATCAGATCCTTCAGGAATTTATTCTCTGAGGAGGCTAACTGGTCAGCATTCGAGGAACCCCAAAGCTCTGACCCGTAGAGAGCCGCACTGACACCTCTCGCCATATATATATCCAACACAGGGGCAATGGGCTTGAAGGAAGAGGACCGCTGTTCCTTGAGAAGGGCCCCCACCACCCTTTTGTGACTCAATAACATCTTTTTGATATAGGAGTCCCACCGCATAGTGTCACTAAGACGGATGCCTAAATAGTCGAACTCCTTGACCCTTTCCAAGGGTACCGAATTTAATACGGGTGACCGATCAAGCTTTTTCGGGGGGTTCAGGACCAAGTATTTGGTCTTTTCTGTATTAATTTTTAACCCGCTATTCACGGAAAAGAATTGAAAACTATTGAGGAGGTTCTGTAAACCCATCGGCGATTTTGAAATCAGGAGGGTGTCATCAGCAAATAATAAAGTAGGTATTCTCCTGCCCCCCAGGGATGGTGCATCAGCAGGGTGTTTCAAAAGGTGCTCCACCAATCCGTTCACATAAAATGAGAACAGAGTGGGGGCAAGGACACATCCCTGGCGGACGCCCCTGTTCACTGAGATTCTATCGGTCTTTTGACCCTGCTTTCCCCACCTCACCTGCGCAAAATTCTCTGAGTACAGTTTCATCAGTAGGGAAAGAAGATAAGCGGGCATTCCCAGATTGGACAATACCTTCCACAGGCAACCAGGGGGCACTAGGTCCAAAGCAGTCCGTAAGTCAATAAAGGCAAGATACAGGCTGCCTTTGCCTAGTACAACCACTTTCGAATAGAGGAGCAGAAGTCTAAAGGTCTGCTCAATGGTCCCGGTGCCTGTCCTAAATCCTGCCTGAAAATCAGAAAGTATTTTATTCTCCTCTGCCCACTGAAGCACTCTCCCAAGAACCACCTTTCCTGCCACCTTCTGTGAGGAGTCAATTAAGCTTATGGGACGGCAATTTGCTGGGTTGTCCCTAGCCCCCTTTTTAAAGATCGGGACAACCTCAGCTCCCATCCAGGAGTCAGGGAGAGTGGCACCAAGGTAGGATGCATTAAGGAGTGAAGAAATAAGTTTCCCCCATTCAGTTAAGTTAAGGCGTAACATATCCCCTGGTAACCCATCGGGGCCTGCTGCTTTATTGGGGACAAGGGCTTTAATCACATTCTCCACTTCCTCAGCTGAAAAGGATAGGTCCTCGCTCAGCCCAGGGGAGCCCAAGGATGGAAAATCAGGCAGCCCCATCCTATGGAAGTATAAAGGAGGGAGAAGTGATTAAACCATAACACCTCTGATATGTTACATGTTATCAACGTCTCGACTGGCCTGTTCCTGGTCCTAACTAGGTCCCAGAAAGCCCCTGGGATCTCTCCTGGCACTAGCCTCTTTCAAATTGCACCAAAACTGATTGTCCCACTCTTTTTTGGCTACGGAGATGGCGTGCCTATACTCCTTCCTGGCAGCGCGAATCCGCTCGCCTCCCTTGCTTTTGACTGCTTCAATAAGCACCCTTTTCGCCCTCCGACAATTCATGGAGAACTACCCCGGATCGCCCTTGAGTCGCCGATGATCACTGGCGGGAGGACCCCGGCTATGTGTTAGAAATAACTCCCCCAGGGCTTTAGTAGTGGCTCAGAAAAGAGAGGATACCTCCGAGTAGTCCGAACTAATGATTTCTAACCTACTCAAAGCTTTAGCCATGATTGATCCTATTTCGAGGACCTTCCCGTCATCCTGGGCAACCTTATGCCAATTCAGGCGCCTGCCACAGTTCGATGGACAAACTTCACCAGTTGTCCGCAACACAGATTTTTCCTGAGAGCCTCTGCACACCAACCACATTAAGGACAGAGGGAGAGAAAGTGGAGTGTGGTCACTGTCCGTGGAGGGGAGTACTGCCATGTCCCGCAATTGGGCCCAGAGCTTAAAGTCCAACAAGATGTAGTCTATTCTAGATGAATGGTCTACTCTGTTAAACGTATGGGCTCCACAAGGATCCGAAGGAGTGCTTCAATTCACCGCCCTCAGACCAAATTCCAATGTTAGGGCACTAAGCTGCATTGCCCGTTGGGACCACTTCTTAATGGGTGTTATAGACAGGGGGGGAATACCCCTCCTTGCATCCTCTTCCGAAGTACCAAGAATGTCATCTACTGCCAGGGGCTCAAAGGTGCAATTAAAGTCACCAGCGAGCATGATGTACATTTCCGTGTTGCACTGGGTAAGTTCTTCTCCAAGCCGTGATAGGGTTGGGGAAGGCAAGCACCCTTTGGAGCCTCTAACATAGATATTAAAGATCTCTAGAGACCACCCTCTGAGAGGCCCTCTGACTGATAATCTTAGCAAATCGGGAGACTTGGAATCTCTGTTCCTGATCTGAAGGCCCAAGGAAGTCCTTATCCAAATGAGCAGGCCGCCCGAAGGGCGACCTCTCCCTGAGGAGGGAGCGATAGCAGGGACAAAGTAAGTTATATAACCAACTTTATAACAAGGCTCCAGGCACCAAGTCTCTTGGAAGATACATATTCCAAACGATTCAATAAAGCTGTTCCAATCTGGGAGGTCCAAATTTCTGGAGATGCCCGCAATGTTCCAGCTAACAATCCTCAAGTCATTATTCATTAGGGCTTGCCCTCCAGAGGTTTGTGGTAAAGGCGTGCTAGGGCCAGAACTGGGATCCAGTGGTAGGCCCACTGACGCCCCCAAAGTGCAATGTTTGGCAGTGAGGGAGCAGCCGGGTGAAACCCCGTGCGGGACACCAGGCGAAGGAGGAGTAGGAAATTTCGGCGAGGCAATGGACCCAGGTGTATCCACAAACATAGTCAAATTACAACTCCCACAGCTGGCAGCTAGAACAGGAGGCATCATGGCTGATTGTTGATCATCAGGTCAACAGCCCCACCCCGGCCAGTAGGGGCTTGGGCCAGAATTCTGGCTAAACGCTCTTGAGAGGGGAAAATCAGAATGAAAATACCTATTGTCCCTGCTCCCCCAGGTTAGAGGACTGGCAAGCTATGAGTTTGCTGGGTGGGGATTAAAGTAGCTAAGGTCGCGAGTGCTAATGCCAGAGCTACCCTCGCCAAAATGTTTATTACAAATAAACCTAGATACCCTGGCATCTTTAAAATTGACCCGAACACAGTCTCCCTTTAAGTCCTTTGGCCTAGTGCCAACCCAACTAACCCGTCTTACATGGAGAATCTGGCCGACAAAAGAACTGGGCAAAGGTCTATTTTCCCTACGCCAAAACATAGTTTTGTTCTTAAGTTCATAATACGATTCATGTTTACCCTGCTTGAGCAAGGGGACCCCGGTAAGTATAGCTACAAAGGGCTGGTAGTCGGGGGGTAAATTAACATGGGGAATACTGGATACACCCCTCTCCTCCGCTATCTGCGATTTAGACAGGGCAGTTGAATTGTCAGTCCTGGCCCCATTGCCTCCCTTACTGCTGTTAGAACTCTTGACTTGAGAGGAACGCCTATTGGCGGGACCTGTAGGCCCTTTGGCCAAGTTTGGGTTATTTTTGCAGTTTGATTGGGCTATGAGTTGAACAGGAAGGCCCAAATCAACAGACCCTGTACTCCCAAGTTCCCTCTGTGAACCCTCAGTGAGTGAGGTAGGAGCGTTCAACACTGTCATCCCCGGGGCTTCCCCTAGTGTATCAATCTCTACATTGTCATCTATGGGTATTACCTGATGAAAAGAGTTCCCCGAAGGCCCAACATCCCTGATTTTAGAATGAAGTTTGATTAAGGACTTGAGGGAGAAAAAGTTGTCAAGAGTGGCGTGCTCAAATCTGTCAAGCCGCTCTGACACCCCCTTCACTCTCTCAAGAACCGGGACAATCAGGGATTTCATTAATTGCTCAATCTGGGCAAGAGAGGGAACCTCAGATGGGGTACCTACAGTAGAAGTGGATTGGTATTTGACATTCATCTGCTTGGAGCCTAAGGTAGTCTGCCTCGCCCCTGTCCCCAGCCCACTATGTTTCGCATACCCCTTGAAACAGTTTAGTCTCGACTTCTTGGGGGGTTTGAGTAGACCACCCTTGCGAGGACTTATGGTGCATTTCCTTTTAAAGGGGACTACTCCAGCTGCTTTTACAGCTGCTGCCCCCAAGGGGGAAAGGGAGCCCTCCTGGGGACCAGCAGAGCACAAGGGAGCAGGAGAGACTGGTGGCTCAGGAGGCAATGGATCAGATGCGGAAGTTGCGCGCCCACACGGCTCTAAAGTAGAGAGCCTGTCAATGCTAGCCCTTATAGCATTTACCCTTGGGCAATCAGAACCGGGAGTAACAGAGTCAGAAGGGACAGAGGTGCGTTCAGGGGAGGAAACTAATGCCAGATGCTCCAAGGATGAACGTCTGTGTACAAGAAGTTCGCGTGAAACGCGACGTTCCGTAAGGGCAATCTCCTTCTCTAGGACCAAAAAGGCACGAGTAATAAACTGGTCCATGGAGCCACTTATGGAACCCCCACCCCCCCTCATAATTTTGCCGGATTGTGTTGACATTGGCATAGGGAAGTTCGCGTGAAACGCGACGTTCCGTAAGGGCAATCTTCTTCTCTAGGACCGAAAAGGCACGAGTAATAAACTGGTCCATGGAGCCACTTATGGAACCCCCACCCCCCCTCATAATTTTGCCGGATTGTGTTGACATTGGCATAGGGAATCCCACTGATGAATATAACTGGCGAACTACCGGACATACAAGTATATATCAACAGTAATGATGTAATATCCAATCCCAGAGGAGGCCGAACCTTAGGGGGGCCCCAACCCGACCCCGTTCGGCACCGGGTGGCCACAGACGGCCCGCCCTTGTCCCGGGCTTCTCCCGGGACGCTCCTGCGCAGCGGTGGCCGGGAACTAATATATAGAGCACGCTCTGTCCAGGGGGCGGGGCTGACCAGGGAAAACGGACCAGGTGGAACAGGTGAAGCAGGGGCTCCTGGTAAATGGAGTCCCTGCAGCGTTCGGCACAGCCCTCCTGATGCCCTCCTCAACCCCGAGACAGGAAGGAGAGCGACGGCAGCTCTCTGATGTCCAGCACCTCCCCTGAGTCCAAATGCGAAGCAGCACCCGCGTAGCAGGTGCGGCGAGACGTGGGCTTTCTCCTCCTCGGGCAAGGAAACAGTGGCGGTGCTCCTTCCAGGTACAAAAAAAGTCTGTTGAATCCCAATAGTTGCACGGAAGTGGGGGGTTTAATACACGCTCTGTCCAGGGGGCGGGGCTGACCAGGGAACGTGGACCAGGTGGAACAGGTGAAGCAGGGGCTCCTGGTAAATGGAGTCCATGCAGCGTTCGGCACAGCCCTCCTGATGCCCTCCTCAACCCCGAGACAGGAAGGAGAGCGACGGCAGCTCTCTGATGTCCAGCACCTCCCCTGAGTCCAAATGCGAAGCGGCACCCGCGTAGCGGGTGTGGCGAGGCGTGGGCTTTCTCCTCCTCGGGCAACGAAACAGTGGCGTGCTCCTTCCAGGTACAAACAAAGTCTGTTGAATCCCAATAGTTGCACAGAAGTGGGGGGTTTATTGCACGCTCTGTCCAGGGGGCGGGGCTGACCGGGGAACGCGGACCAGGTGGAACAGGTGAAGCAGGGGTTCCTGGTAAATGGAGTCCCTGCAGCGTTCGGCACAGCCCTCCTGATGCCCTCCTCAACCCCGAGACAGGAAGGAGAGCGACGGCAGCTCTCTGATGTCCAGCACCTCCCCTGAGTCCAAATGCGAAGCGGCACCCACGTAGCGGGTGTGGCGAGACGTGGGCTTTCTCCTCCTCGGGCAACGAAACAGTGGCGGTGCTCCTTCCAGGTACAAACAAAGTCTGTTGAATCCCAATAGTTGCACGGAAGTGGGGGGTTTATTGCACGCTCTGTCCAGGGGGCGGGGCTGACCAGGGAACGAGGGCCAGGTGGAACAGGTGAAGCAGGGGCTCCTGGTAAATGGAGTCCCTGCAGCGTTCGGCACAGCCCTCCTGATGCCCTCCTCAACCCCGAGACAGGAAGGAGAGCGACGGCAGCTCTCTGATGTCCAGCACCTCCCCTGAGTCCAAATGCGGAGTGGCACCCGCGTAGCAGGTGTGGCGAGACGTGGGCTTTCTCCTCCTCGGGCAACGAAACAGTGGCGGTGCTCCTTCCAGGTACAAACAAAGTCTGTTGAATCCCTAATAGAGCAAACTAGTCGCTAATTGCATGTAGATTTGTCTAAAGGTGAATATACATTGAATGCTTATGCAAAATTACTGTATGAGTATGTGGATACCATGGATATGAGAGATTGCTATGTTTGCATGCAATTGCCTGTCTCGGTTGAGGAGGGTTTTAGGTACCATCACCTGCCCCTGACGTATGGCGTTAGTTGCAGTTTGCGTCTTAGTATGTTTTATGGAACGGGTCATTATGAGTACTATTTCTCAAATTATGATCTGGTGCTCTCAGAAGTTCCAGTTTATAAACATCTGAACAAATATGATTATTATAAACAGGAGGAGAGAATTAGAAAGTATTTTGTACCTACAGCTTTTGCACATACACACAACTTAACCTGCACATTAACAGAGATAGAGAAAAAGTTTGTAGATCAAGTAGAAGAGAGACATAGGAGACTAACAAATAAACTTGATAGTAGGGAGGAAGTTTTCAAATGGACCAAGGAAGAGTTCACTCACCAGGCTAAGGGAAGTTATGGTCCATTACCTCTAGATTTGGAACAACGAGGCAAGCTTTGCTTTCGACAGGTACAGATGCGTTATGACACCATTTTTGTGGGACAAAGTGCTTGTGAACACACATTGCTTATTGATGCTTCTTCAAAAAATTTCTTGCAGGATGCTGTACAAGTGGTGCCAAATGTGTACTTAGTATGTGGGAGAAATGCATATGTCCGACTGCCGAGCAATTGGTATGGTACTTATTATGTGGCTGTGGTGTTGCCCATGATATCCCATATAGAAGAATTGAAGAGTTTGGAAGGGAAGTCATCACATTGAGAGAAATGTGGAACAAGTGAAGGGGAGTTTATAGGAGACGCGTTTGGAGTAATGATACCTAATTTTGCAGAGGTCTTTAATGATGTAAAGATTGGAAGGTTGTCAACTATATTAGATAAGTTGTCAGTCAATACAACTCAATAGTGGTTGCTCGTAGATGGAGAGATGGTTTCGATAAGAACTATGGTGATGCAAAACAGTCTTCATTTAGACGTGTTGTTAGCAAAAGAAGGCGGAGTTTGTAAATTGTTGAAGGTCCAACAGTGCTGTACTGATATCCCAGACAATAGTAAGGAGCTGAGAAAATACACAATTAACATCACTGAGATACATCATGAGATACATGACTTGGCAACTGAGGGAATCTGGGATAAGTTTGGGAGGGGTTTTGAAAAGGTTAGAAATTGGTTTGCCAGTCCTCGAAAAGGAATCCTTGGTTATATCTTGACACCAATAGTGATATTTGTGGTCTGTGTCGTCTTGTTGTTGGGAATAGTGAGGGCCTACAGGTGGCATCAGTCTAGGCAAACAGGGAATTCCAGTAGAGAAAGAGAAAGGAGAATGAAAAGACTGCAGGACAGTCATAATAAGACTCTTAAGCACTTAGAGAAGTTTCAACAGGGGAGACTGACTACGACATATGTTTAGATCGGTCCTTTCTACAGGGAGTTGTGATGGGTGTGATGTCATCAGAGGGGGGACTAATGTAGCGTACAATTCATATTTTTCATTTGTAGGGGGCTTCATAATCAGGAATAGTCCACACCTGCATATATTCCTTTGTACTGATAGTGGAGAACTGTTGTATTTTCTCACCGGAGTGAGCCTGGGAATCAAGGTCCTCTCGCCAAGCTTGGAAACATTGCTGCTTACTGGAAAGTTACCTATGAGGATGTGGCCTGATTGGATGGTGTGATTCGCAAGGGACCCTGGCATACTGCAAGTAGTATTTGTGTATCATAACTAGGGAACGTGTCTGGGGACTTCTGCCTTGCCTTGAGAGAGAGAGCATCTTAGAATGAGCTCTGCCTTAGTAGCTTTATGCTGCTTGACCCAAATAACGTGGGGAAACTTCTTAGGAAGGCTTCACATGCTGACACCTTAACTGATCTTGCCTTGGGAAATGGAATATATGGATGTCACATTGGTGCCAGTGTAGGGACAGATTAATGCTTTATACCCACAAACGTATGATTGATCTGCTTACGATTTCTATCCCCCCCCATGCTTTCATGCTGTAAAAAAAAGTACCATCGAATCGAGGTTCTGGATCGGATCTAGATAGTGGAACCCGGCTCCTTCACCTGGAAACACATAAAAGTTTGAAGCAGTCAAGGATGTTTCTAAGTGCATTTCTACAGGCGAATGGGGAGTGAATGCAACAGGAAAATTATTTGCCCAATGTAGAAAAACTAAATGAGAAAATGCATTTTTGCATTGTATTGAAACTGTCATGGGCTTTCAGGGGTATAAAATGAAGTTTAAAATATATTCCAAATGTAGGAGCATTCCTACTGGAGCGGAGGAAAGGGACAATTTCAATGTAATATCCAATTTCAGTATTGCCAGTTTAGGTTATAGGATACTTCAATAGAAAAACAATGTAAATAGTAAGAAGCCAAATCTCTGGATGCTATTCACTCTATATAACAAAAAGAAAACAAGCAATGCTATTATTGCTATGTAAGTAATAAAAAAACAGAACCTTGCATCAGATTGACTTAACTTGATATTGAAAATAAGCATGAATCACTATCTGTCCTTATTCTATACTACTCTAAAGTGGCAACCCTAAACTAAACCATTTTAGAAGGAAATAGAGAAAAGTGTCAGTCCTGTGTAAAGGAGCTCTTACATGGGTCAAGGAGCATCGAGCCACAGTAACCAAAACAGAGGTCTGCACCTCTAGGTGTCCTGAATCAATACGACAGCTCTCCCTTACTATGTTGCATCATAACATCAGTTATACCCAAAGGACGTCCCACAAACTGTATTCAGTAAATTTCTATACTATCAGCACACATTGGTTTCTTCCCACCATCTTGAGGTTCCCATAAATCATTACTACGATCGTCCTTGGTCTCGTCTCCGTCTCCTGAGAGAACTCGCCTCCCATTTTGTTATCACTGTCTTCGTACCAGTTGCAGCTTCACATGCCTCTCTATCTACTAAGAACAAACCCCCTTTTCTCTTTACTAATGATGTCCTGTTCACCTGCAGTGGGAACACAAAATACTTTAATATGTAATACCCCCACTGTTGTTTTAAACATTAGTCACAAGAAATACATGTGAGTACAGGCTACATGTGATTATCATGCACTCCTAACACGCCCCTCAGGGTGGAGTCATTTTTCCTCTCCGCCAGTTGTTAATAACATCTTGAAAGCAACGGTCTTTATATTGTTTATTACACTTTTTAATGCAATGGAAAACACTTCAAATATCAAATCAAATTTAAAAAAATCTTTATTCCACAAAGTAATAATTTGTAAACATAACTAAAGTTATCTTTAAGGGGATATTTTCTTGTTCATCGATCATGCCAACTCTACCAAAGTCGTTATCTAAGATGTTATTTGAAAAATGTGCAGTTCAATGTTTTTTTATACAAGTGCAGCCTGCTATGCCACCCCACGAGCCAAATTTCTCCCAAACACATTGCACCCAGGATGCAATCAAATTGACTAGAACCTCAAAAGTCTCCATATACAAATGTATCGCTGCTGCGCGAAATTTGGTATTTTTAAATTGATTTAAAGAACCAAAAACAAGAGTTTGTTCCTCATTTTGTTTCATTCAACAAAGTTGAAGCCTCATTAAATTGACGATTTATAGTACTCAAACCAGATACGCCTAAATGTCAGAGATAGCTACTGTTTCTCTTTCATAAATATAAGCATCCTGTACTTCATTCAAATCATTGCCCAATTCTACTCGACCCTATCCTCTGCCCATCCTTATCCATAATTGGAGAAATCGAGAGTGAAAGTGCGTGAAGGACATTTTCTGAAACATCAAAAGCTACTCACAACCTTCTATCCGAGTACACATAGACAAACAAAATATGTGTTTAGTATGAGCAAAGCCTTACCAGCGAATAGACAGAGAGACCTCTGGACCTCTGCCTGAAGCCTCTGAACATTTTTTAAATAAGCATTGTCAAAGCCAATTGGTCTGGCCTTAATGTGCCTACACATGTAAACTCAGCCATTTACTAATGCTGCTTGCATGCGTTGCATCCCCAATGATGTTTATCACATTAACACTTGCCCCACTGGCTTTGCTAATGGTGGGAAAAAGTAGCAAAAAGCATTGCTTTCTGCAGAGTATGCATATGGGAGATAAAGAATTTAATGCAACAAACAGTGTGATGATTGGGCGTACTTTTCAGATGTTAAATAGTCCCTTGTGCATTTGAAAAGAATTCTACCCGGAAGGTGGAATGATACGCCAAATATACAATATAATGAAGTGAGAAAGTAATACTTCTTTGGATGAAGCCAAATCCCACGCTATGCATATTTTAAAGAACTTGTGACAATACGTCTTGAAGTCAGACCTAAGAAGATGTTAACATCTAATTAAATGTACCAGAGCTTCATGTGGGCAAGCACAAAAAATAATTATTAGTTTATTTCAGATTGGAAAGCCCTTCAAACTGACTTGAGGACATTTTCTAATCAAAAACAGGCCCCCAAGTTGCAAAACACTGGACTTTTCGAAATGAATATACTGCATGCAAGCATTGGCCAAGTCAATAGGTTTGGCTTTGGCAAACTAGTGCAATGATTTTTTTTAATTTTATTTATTTTTTACTGGCTTCACATGCAACAAAAATAAAAAGAAGTTTAAAATAGAAAACATGCCACTGCCCAAATGTGGTCATCAAATGCTTTCAAAAAAACTATAATTAAATTTTTTTATAATTACGTATATTTTCAATCGAACAGTATAGGTCCCTTCTAGCAAGTGGCGTACTTAGAAGAGGCGCAGAAAACCTTTCTAGTTTTGATGCAAAATGCACATCACAGGAAAAAATATTCTTATTGGTGCAAAGAAATGGTACTTTTGGCTTTGAATTACAGTAACCTGAAGACACTATTTAAACACACAATAATTATAATAACTTAGGGGCAGATGTATCAACATCGAGATTTCGTATCTCAAATAGCGATGTTTTAGAAATCGCTATTTGAGATTTGCAAATTGGTATGTATGTAGAAAATCAAATTTTTTTGCGATTTCTTAAAATTCCTTTATTGCGATTAGCAAATTGTGAATCGCAATTAAGGAATAACTTCCCATTCATTTCTATGGGCCAGAAGGCCCACAGGAATGAATGTGAAGTTATTCTCAATTTGCGATTCGCAATTTGAGAATCGCAAATTGAGAATAATTTCAAGGGTGCAAGGGTGTCATAAGGACACCCTGATGCACCCCTGAAATTCACATGTGTGCGCATATGGCGCACATACAAATGCAAAAAAGTGCTTTTGTGAAAGAAATCGCAAATTACCACCAAGTTCAAGTTGGTGGTAATTTGCGATTTCTTAATGAGAAATCACACAACTTGGGTGCTTCATACATTGCATTTAAGGAATTGCAAAATTTGCGATTCCTTAAATGCATTCGCAAAATAAGGAATCGCAAATTTGCGATTCCTTATTTTGCACTCAAATTTGCTACATACATACCATTTCGCGAAAATGAGTTTGCAAACGCCGAAATGCTGCGAATTTAACGTTTGCGAACCCATTTGAGCTTCATACATATGGCCCTAAGAAACTAAAACATTTAAAAAAATGGAAGAAAAATAATATTGCCAATTGGTCCACCAGCCTTGGCACTGAAGTGCATTTCTTTTTAGGTGGATGTGCGCCTGTGACCAAGTGTAATGTTGTTATTCACTGTGAAAGTGAGCCTTTAGATGCAGTGGACTGACCCATTGCCTTATGCCGTATGGCCAGGTGGACGTGGCAAAATGGCAATGAGTGTTGAAAAGACCACTGAGCAAAGATGGTAGACTCAAAGCCCCTTTAGATATCTATGTTTGCATGATTTTCTTTAAATTCATGATTTTGTTTTTCAATTACGTGAGGTGGGTGAGACGTTTAAAGCTATCTCTAAGGAAGGCCTAAGAAGAGAAGGCACTGAAAGAAAGAAAAGAATCTGGTGGCCATTAAGTATGTTAAAAAAAAAAAATGGAGAAACCGTATTGCTTAACAATGTCGTTGAATGGAGGAGAATGCACACAAGTGATATGGAATATTTGATAGGTGTCCTAGATGAAAATGCGTGTAAATAGCATTTTCAAAAACTTTAAATAGCCATGGAAGGGTATTAACAGAAAACACTCCAGATGAACCCCACCAGGAGACTTATTAAATGGAAATGTGCAGCAGTAGACCTTTTCAAAGTGTCATATATACCCTAGTGACAAAAACAGAATCATAGAACAAATTACTAATCTTAACTAGGGGAACGTACTTGGACCTGACAGAATAAGTTAAACTGTCAACAACCACATTTTCAGACTAAAAAGCATCCCTGATTAAACTATTTAATCCATCTCTAAGTTCAGTACAATTAAAAAAACTGTGACCTGGTCTGAGAGGCTTACCAGTCGTATGAGTGAGGATGGGGACTACTTTGACACCAGTGATAATACACCCATTAGTGCAACTAATTAGCCTGAGAAACAGTCTGATTCCACCCTAAAGAGAAAAACCCACCATAGATTGGTGACAAATGAAACATAGCTAAGAAATAATAGGATTGCATGCCAATTTCAGAAAACCATCCTCTTATATTTTACTGAAACATCACAACACTCTTTAACAGCCTCGCTTTTCGTCCCTTTACTATTCTTGCTGACTGTCTCAAGATCACTCGGACACCTTTGGCCAGTGCTCCTGACTTCACAATCCCCAGCAGCCACCTCAATTATTTTAGAGGGCTGTCGACCAGGGGCAGCTCCAGGTGGAGGAGTGTGGCCCCAATGCTCTCAGAGCTGGAAAAAATGATAATAACATCGATATTATCATTTTATTTTTCCGAGCTACGGGCCTGGGTTAGGGCGGGACGGGACTGGTGTTACAGGGGGTGTGGTGGTTTATGCACTTATGTCTGCATGGCAGTTTGTCCGGCCTGCTTGGTCTAGCCAAACAGTTATGCACCCTTTGCATGTTCTCCACAGCCTGCAGGCTGCATGTCCCCATCTGAGCGCTGAATCATGGCACTTAGGCCAGTCACAACACTGCATTGCAGCATCGTGCTTGACTTAGAAGAGCCTGTGTGCTTCCAAGACTCGGCCGTGAGGAGGCAAGAGTTTTTTTGAATGTTTATAGTGCACATCAGCATCTACCATGGCAAACAAAAACAATCCAACAAAATATGTGTGGAGCGTGCTGAGTCTCTTTCCAGTGAGAATATACAAAAGATCTAAGAGAATGAATTTAGGTCTATTTGAAGACAGCTTTTGCACTTCCATTCAATGAAATATATGCAGAGGACAGGAGCTCAATGCAAGTGCAAACAGTTAAAGAGTAGTTGTTCTTTGTTACTGAATGCTGCTTATACTTGGTATGTGTTGGACTTGACCCTTTTTGCAGGGTCATCCCTGAACTTTTTGCCTTCCTCCTGTATTTTGTTTATGTTGGTTTTATGACTCTGGGCACTTTACCACTGCTGATCAGTGTTAAAGTGCATATGCTCTCCCTATTGTAAATTGATGTATGGATTAGTGACTCCATGATTTACTGTCAGACCCTAGTACAGTGCACTGCGGGTGCCCAGGGCTGGTAAATCAAATGCTGCTGGTGGGCTTGCAGCACTGGTTGTGCCACCCACGGAAGCAGCCTGTAAAGTGTGTCTCAGGTCTGGCATTGCAGAACCTGTGTGCTGTCTGGTACTGCCATGTTGACTGTGCAAGTGCACCCTCTTTCCAGTCCCTAAATCTACCCTTTTCTGCATATTAGTCACCCCTATGGTAGGCCCAAGGGTAGGGCGCATTGTAGGTAAAAGGTAGGACATGCCCTGGTGTGTGGCATGTCCTAATAGTGAATTACGTTAAGTAGCTATGGGGAGACCCAGTATCCCTAAGAACCTGGGCAGTACAGTAAATTGTAAACAATTGGTTCATTCGGGTGCACTATGTATTCCTTCACTTGTATTCACATTTCGCACATTATATTTAGTCATTGGGCAATGAGTAGATCAAAAAGAACGCAATTTCAAAAGAGGGGGAATCCAAACCAGTTGTAGTATTTTGCAAGATACTTTATCAATTAAACTCATTCATAAGTACTTTCATTTCAAAGATAAAAAGGCTATTAACTGTATACAGTGTGGTGTAATGTGATAATTGTGACAATTAGTGCTCAGTGCAAGTGTGCAAGTGCAATATACAGTATATACAATGCCGATTGAGGTGACAAGCAGGGGAAAGGGAAAAAGGGAACATGACCAATATTACACAGTCACTAAGAGTGTTCTGAAAACCACAATAGTCAAATATATACAGAATCTTTAGAAAAGATGGTTTACTATTATTTTTGTCGACGTTTCAACCCTATTTGTCGTGCTCTTGTGCGGGTCTTCATCAGGACTGGGTGTGTGAGGTAGGGATAGGTGTGGCAGATTAATGGTTGAAAGAGACTGTTAGGTTTGGATTGGCAATTATTGTTTCATTTAAAATGCTACATAGGGTGCATATCGCTGGCAACTCACCTCCAGGTAGACCCAACCGGGCTATCCTGTGGAGTATGTTGTTTGTCGTTCGACGATTAATAAATAACCGGCTCCTTCAATGTAGAGTTATGTTGAGGAGGACATTAACCCAATTAGATACTCCTCAATTAAATCATTTAGATCATTTAGAATGCCACAAACGGTGCAGAGTGTTGGCAACTCACCTCCAAGTAAACCCAGCCGGGCTCTCCTTTGGAGAATGTTGTATGCCGTGGGATGATTAGTGGTTCCTCTAATGCAGAGTTCCGTAGGGGAGGACATTTACCTGGTTAGAAATTCCTCACTGATCGTGCAAAGATTAATCAAGCAGTAGCGATCGTGACGCTTACCTAGAGTTACTGTCTAGATCCCAATCGCTCTCCGGGATCTTTCCATTACATTTGTTGCATCCAGCTTATAGCTGATGATGCCGTCCGCTGTGGCTGGGGAATAAGGAATTCAGTCTTAAAGACGGCAAATTAATTTAGCCTTGTATTCCAGCTCGGAAAAACATGTATTGCTAGTGGGTTTGAACCTCCGCTTACCTTAGTCACAGCCTATATATTTCTTCAGTATGGCCCCATAGGATCCTAGCAAGTAATCAGTCCGGTAGCGAGAATTATACTGATCCGGTTTCCAGCGTCTCTGACAACCTGCAATTATCTAGTTGAAGCTGGCTTCCCGAGCGCAAGGACGCCAGCGTCACCGGCACGCTGTTGGTTGCTAAGCAACCATCCAGACGTCAGACTCACTCGAGTGTATTGTGGCATAACTGGAATGGTGGGATAGGTTTCTTGGTCCGTACCTTCGCAGTCTAAGCAGAATTAAGCCCAAAGCTTGAAGTAATGTAAGTATAGCAAAATATATGTGGGCAAAGTAAATTGAAAGGTGCAAACTTGTCCACATTAGGGCAGTAAGAGTATGAATAATGCACCAACAGCCCTATGCTAAACTTTGTCTCGGTCTTCCAAGTGACGAACGTGGCTAAACAAAAGAAAGGAGGTCGGGCGTGTGCATTACACGCTGTGTTGAGTATATCCTTGTAAATCATTGGTCGACCTAGTGGATTAATATTTTACATCATTAAACGACCTAGTGGATTATAAATCCTATAATGAGGTGTTATAAAAACCTTCCCGTTATTAAAACCATTGTGTTATTAAAAACATCACCCACATAGGTAAAATATTACTGAAATTACACGTTCACATCAACTGATTTACACGGTTACTAGGGTAACTGCCCATGATGCATGTAGTGCCAGTTCCTTAATCATTAACGCACAGTAATGTAAGAGTTCAACATGACAAGTTGCATAACATAATTCCTACATCATTGAAACAAGTAAGAATTCAACATTACAAAACGCATAACATCATTAATTGGAGCCATACAGGTTGGTCAAACCTCAGAGTGAGTTCACAAAATTCTAGTCCCTCACATGAATCAGTTTGTCAACCGATGTGCGTGTCTGATAATGTAAGGTGATAGAATGCATCCTGTGTACGGCAAGATGTACAAGGTCAGTCTGATCTAGACGGACCCTATGTGAATGTCATCTCATCAGCCTGATCCAATGTGCAGTCATAATTATTACAGCCGCCCCATCTGTCTGGTAATTTCCTCAGTTTCATTCAACCCATTCTGTAACGAGTTGAGTAAATGTATCCATCGACATTCCTTGTAGTTCATGGTATGTGTGATCGACCCACCCCTGGGATTAGTATGTATCTTCTCCAAAACACACCATTTCATGTCATCAGGTGTGTGGTTATGCATACTGAAGTGTTCTACCAAGGGGGCTCCTAGTGTTTTGCACCTTATCCGGCTCATATGCTGCATGATCCTTGTTTTAACTTTCGTGTTGTCTGGCCTACATAGATTTTGGCACATGGGCAAAGGATAGCATATATCAGATTCTTACTATTGCAGTTGGTGAAGTCTTGCAATTTGTAAGCCTTGTTATTATATGTGAAATCATTTTCCTCCTGGCATAGATCACAAGCTCTACAGGTCCCACACTTATGATGTCCAGTTAACGGCGGTAGCCCGACATAGTCCCTCAGGTCTGGGCGCCTCTGCGGTTCCAAGAAGGCTTTCACCACCATGTCCTTGACATTCTTCCCTCTTTTAAATGCAAAGATGGGTTTCTCTGTGGTTTGGAGTTCTCCGGGAACCAAGTTCCAATACTTGAGCACGATCTTTTTCATGTCATTGCTCTTCGTGTTGAATGTAGTAACACACACGATGTTGTTGGGATCATCGGATTAATCTCTTACTTCCAATAGCTCATCATGTGGGCAGTACCATGCACGTTTTCACGCGCTTCAGCAGATTCTTAGGGCATCCCCTCTCCTTTAGGCGGTTGGTCAGTATTTCTGATTCCTTGAAGAAATCCTTTCTATATGTACAATTTCTCCTTATCCGAAGGTATTGCCCATATGGCAGGTTGACCCTCAAGTTGCGTGGGTGATGTGAGCCATACATCAATAATGTGTTCCGTTCCATAGGTTTGCGGTACAGGTCGCAATACAGCTTCCCTTCTTCTAGTTTTAAAAGTAAGGTCCAGGAAATGTATTGACTCCTTACTGCTAGAAGTAGTAAACTGAATGTCACTACTCCTTCGGTTAATCCAGGCATGGAATTCTTCCAACTCATGCAGTTCTCCTTCCCAAATCATGATTACATTGTCGATGTATCTTTTCCATACCTCGATCTTCTTGAGGTATGGATTGGTGTAACTGTATAGTTCCTCGTAACTGTCCATATAAATGTTAGCCAGACTAGGGGCATAAGTGGCCCCCATTGCTACTCCATTGCCCTGATAATAGAATTGCTTGTCAAACACAAAATAGTTATTTTTCATTGCTATTTCCAATAGCGTGATGAGAAAGGAGGTGGGGATCCAATGTGGCCATGGTCTCAAATCTAGTACAGTTCGAATCACTTCGATAGCTCTATCCTGTGGACTAGATGTATAGAGTGATGATACATCCATGGTGATCATTATTTGTTTGTGATGATTAAAAGGGTGGTCTTCTAGCAACTGTATTATGTGCATTGTGTCACGTACAAAGGATTTGGTCTTAGGCACCCAAGGCTGCAGGAAGTGATCTATGAATTTATTTAGCGGTTCCAATGCCAACCCACACCCTGAGACGATTGGTCTCCCCGGTGGGTTTTGAAGCCTCTTATGCACTTTAGGCATTGTGTAAATAGGTGGAATCTGTGGCTCCTTCTAAATCTTTTCTGATCTTCAAAATGAAACTCCAGCGCTTTTTTCCTAAGATCAGAATCAAGTATTATTTCCCCAGAAACACATACACTCCAACAAACACAGCAACAACATTTAGACCACCCTCAACCTTTACGCCAGCATCATTTATGATGCGCAACAGAATCCTTGCCTTTGAAAAGATCATGATGGAGGACACAATGCGCCTACTAGAAACCAAAGAAATGTATCCCCTACAATATCAGCAAGGAGGAATGACTAGCACTCAACTCGCTAGGACGAAATGACTCTATAGTCATAAAGGCGGCGGACAAGGGTGGGGCTTTGGTCCTACAGAACAGGGAAGACTATGCAAAGGAGATTGGGCAACAGCTGAGCATTACTGAGAGTTACAAACCCATTCCCAGAGACCCCACTTCGGAGCTTAGGACTCTTAAAAAGGAAGTGACGCAGGATGGCCTAGACAAAGGCTTTTTAAGTCAGAAGGAGTTTGAGTTTCTGAATGTCAGACCTCTACTGAGCACTAGCTCAACTATTGGTGCCTTGATCAGCAATGGTAAGAAGGGAAGGGGTCCCGAGACCAGAAAGAAATTACAAATTTAAGGCATTTGTATTCATAAATTCCAAAACAACGTTTTTTGATGCAAAAAAGATTTTACTTCAAGATTGCATACATCCTAATCAATAGGTACAGTGTTCATTATACATTTACTCTATATTATAGTGTACGAGCCCACATTCACAACGGGGAGGGGGTGACGTGAGGGAAAGTGTAGGGGGTAGGATATGTGTGAAAACTGATTCATTCAGTGACAAGTCTTAATCAATCCACTAAGACAGTATACATGTGGTCCCTTGGCATCAGGGCCACATTTGTAGGCTCCACGAGAGTCCAAAATTATAAATGTCAAAAAAGGCCTAACTCCGTTATAGCCGTGAGTGTCTGAATGGGGACCGGAGCTGGTCTTTAGTTACGTAGTGGTCTACGTTTTGACCCAAAATCAGTAGGAGTCTTTTCCTTACGAAAGGGTCTTCATCAGGACAAGCATTGTTGTGGGTGGGCAAAATCCTTTCACAAGGGGCGATAGGGGTAGATTCAAAAGGTAGATAATCTTAGTCCAAGTTGATGGTTGGTAACTCTGTCAGTCTATATAGGTTGATGTATCGGTCCGAGACTGTAGTGTTCCTCGATGGTTGATCAAGGTTTTTCAACCACTATCGACAGATTCTTAGAGATTAAGTAAGATGGATCCTGTGTGCATCGCGCAGGGAAATTTATTCATGCGTACTTATTCCATTTCGGACAACTATGGTAATCATGGGTAACCGGTAGAGGCAGCAGGAGATTATCTATGAATCACTAGACTTGTTAGTCTCACCACTTCTTAGAAAGACATATGGGGAAATTCACCTATTTAGGAAAACTGGCCATTACCGGGATTGGTATACTCCTCACCACTTCTCACGGGAGGGTGCCATCTCACCTCAACCGCCGAGTCATCAAGAGGGAGTGAGGGAAGATTTCTCCGAATACGTTCACCTGTGTCCTCGTTGTCGTGTACAACATATGAATTCCAGGTTCATCCCCACTCGAACGGGGTGTCTCATTAAGGCTGCCACGCTCCGGAGCGTGGCCAGTTTTCTTAAATAGGTGAATTTCCCCATATGTCTTTCTAAGAAGTGGTGAGACTAACAAGTCTAGTGATTCATAGATAATCTCCTGCTGCCTCTACTCCTACTGATTTTGGGTCGAAACGTAGACCACTACGTAACTAAAGACCAGCTCCGGTCCCCATTCAGACACTCACGGCTGTAACGGAGTTAGGCCTTTTTTGACATTTATAATTTTGGACTCTCGTGGAGCCTACAAATGTGGCCCTGATGCCAAGGGACCAAATGTATACTGTCTTAGTGGATTGATTAAGACTTGTCACTGAATGAATCAGTTTTCACACATATCCTACCCCCTACACTTTCCCTCACCTCACCCCCTCCCCGTTGTGAATGTGGGCGCGTACACTGTAATATAGAGTAAATGTATAATGAACACTGTACCTATTGATTAGGATGTATGCAATCTTGAAGTAAAATCTTTTTTGCATCAAAAAACGTTGTTTTGGAATTTATGAATACAAATGCCTTAAATTTGTAATTTCTTTCTGGTCTCGGGACCCCTTCCCTTCTTTCCAATAGCTACCCAGGTCCCCATTGACTGCATTGGGTATAACCCTGTTTGTTATAACGTTGATCAGCAATGGTAACAGTCTAATACAAAGAAAACAGCCAAGGAGTAATGATTGGGCAAAATTAATGCAATACAGGAACTCTAAGATGGCCGCCGCTATAGGAGTTCTCGCAGCAGTCTAGCTCTTTGCCCCACAGGTGCTGCTGAAGTAACGTGAGGCGCGCGCTCACGATCATCTGCGCACTTCACACATGAAGATTCCAGAGGAAGCCTCGAAGAAACTACGCACCACAGAATTTAGTCAGGAAATATTCCCTTGCGTCGGTTCTTGTGTCCGGGTTAAAGAAAATGTTGTCCGAGTAGTTAGGGTAGTGTAAGGTGTTGTCAGAGGTGTCAAATTGGAGAAGACAAATCATCTTGAAATATCAGAGCTGAGAAGTCGTTTTAATAAACTTACTTCACGGAGCACAGCACCACCTGAAATTGGAGAATAAGAAGACAGAGCTAAGTGATAGTACCAATGATAAACTGTATTGAAAGTCATGAATGTTTAAAAGACTAAGTTGTGGATATTTGCGAGTAATCCAATACTTACCTACATCAGTAAGTCGCTAATCCAGTAACCTGCAAAAACAAAAGGCAAAATTAAATAGGTTAAAAACAAGGATCAATTAATAATAAAGAAATGCGTTAGAGTCTACATACTTACCTGAGAAAAGAAAAACTACGAATAGAACCAGTAAGAGACAAAAGACAGATGGGTACAAGGAAATGCATTAGTCAGTACCTAATAGGGAATCCTAGTGCAATTTGATGGGAAAAAAGAAGAAACATAAAGGAGAGGCTAAGCTCCTGGAACAAGGGGTAGGTAGAAGTAGTTAGAGGTAAGAGATTAGGGACTAGAGTAGAGTAGGAAAGTAATTCTATCATTATATATTTTAGACTCTCTCTCTGAAGACAACACTCTGCTAAAGAAGAAGAAGTGAAGAGTAAGAGAGGACAGAGTTTCAGGACCAGTCTCTTCTTGATTTATTATTTTATCCACTCCCCCTTCCCCCTTGAAGTTATCTCTGAGGCTAGTTATATCTCTGGTCTCTGGGTGCCTTTGAGCGGGAGTTGTGAATCAGCATCTTTGTTCCTGCGCAAGCTCTTGGTAAAACAATAGGGGTCTTGACAGAGTGAAGTGCCCAAGTGGTATACTTGCGCTCGAGCAAAGATGGCGGAAGGAATACATCTGCAGACCTTAGGGACGGTACTAGAAACCATGCAAAAAGAGTTGGTAGCAGTAAGGGAGGAAAATCAGAGTCTCAGACAGGAGGTGGTAAACTCTAGAAAAGAGACAGTTGAAATGGCCCAAAGATTAAGACAACCCTTTGGTACAGGACGAGACACCTTGAATCCTTCCGCTTAAGATCCAAATAGAATGACTACACAAGTAATCCATTCTTTATCCCCTGTCATACCCTTAGCCCCTCCAGAGCAATTTAGTGGGGACCCACAGAAGGCTCAGATATTCATCACATAGTGTAGTTTGCACTTCATGTGCCGCCCTTCGATTTTCCCAGATGCGCCGTCCAAAGTGGCTTTTGTTTTGTCATACTTGAGTGGAGACGCGGCATTGTGGTCAATGCCTCTGGTTTCACGTGATGATCATCCAATATTTCAGAATTATGAAAACTTTAGGCAAGAATTTCTTCTGACCTTTGACCAACGGAGAATTTCCCAAGCAGTTGATAAGGAATTGCTCGACTTAAAACAAGGAAACCGAGACTTTGTAGCATACCTTGACCAATTCAATAAGCTGGTGGTTGAGACTGACTGGCCGGAAAGTAAACGAGTCGCAGTATTCTATAGATGTCTGAGAGATGAACTCAAGGATGTGTTTGCACAGGTACCTAATCGACCCACAGAAATCTCGGAGTTAGTTGACTTGGTCTTGGAAATCGACCTCCGTCAAGGCGAAAGGAAAGGAGAGAAGAAAAGAGATTTCAAGACGATAGTTCCTAGGTTTGATCGGGCTCGATCAGACGTTAACAGAATTGCTGAAGGTCAAGTGGGCTCAGAGCCAATGCAGATAGGAACAATAAGAGGTCCTTTAACCAAGGAAGAAAAAGAGAAAAGGAGAACGAGTAATCTATGTATGTACTTTGGTTCCAGTGGGCATTTTCTTAAAAATTGTCCGAAGAAACCCAAAACTCCATTTAAGCCGAAGGAAAACTTGCAGCACCACCTGTAGCCGGAGTTGGACTGGTGGATACTAATCAAAATTCAACTCCAAAAGAGCATCAAGTGGCAAATACTCTTCAATCCTCTGCCCCTCATTTGATATTATCTATGGTACTCAAGTTTCGACAAGTGACATTGACAGAAGTGTCCGTAATGATAGACTCCGGAGCCACGGAAATTTTTTGTGACTTAAATTTTGCAGGTAAGGTGGGGTTACGAGCAATTCTGAAGCCTAAAAGCGAACCTGTACGGGCGGTGGATGACACAAATCTATCATCTAGGCCAATTGTAAGCCATACTGAGCAAGTGTGGTTAATTTCCAACGACGGACATGAGGAAGTTATTCAATTTAATTTAATAGATGCGCCCCAGTTTCAGCTATCTTAGGTCTGCCATGGCTCACCGAACATAACCCAACTATTAATTGGAGTTCAAGGACAATAATTATGGATTCAGAGTATTGCAGGAAGAACTGTTTTGAAGCAGAAAGAAGGAACGAAGAGTGCAATCTCGCTCATTCTTTATGCATGACTGGAGCATCCATATGTGTCATAGATTCACAGGAAATACCAATAGAATACGAGGATTTTGTAGATGTTTTTAACGAAACCGAGGCGGAACAATTACTGCCCCATCGGGTCTATGATTGCAAGATAGAGCTGGAGATGGGTGCTAATCTGCCTTGCAGTCGGGTGCACGCTCTAACCAAAAAGGAACATCATCATCTGAAAGAATACCTAGACAAGTACCTGGCTAATGGTTTTATTCAACCATCACAATCTCCTGTGTCTTCGCCCCTATTCTTTGTGCCTAAGAAGGAGGAGGATCTGAGGCTTGCATCGACTATCGTGAAATAAACAAGATCACCAAGAAAAATCGATACCCACTTCCCCTTATTTCCGTCCTGTTGGATCAGGTTAATGGAGCACAGATATATACTAAACTGGACCTCAGAGGAGCCTATCACCTAGTTCGAATGCGCGAAGGGGACGAGTGGAAGACCGCTTTCAAAACAATATTTGGGCTGTTTGAGTATCAAGTCATGCACTATGGTCTGTGCAACGCCCCGGCGGCTTTCCAACATTTCATTAACCACTTCCATGCTAATGACAAGGCCAGCTCGTCATGCAGTTTACTGGAGCTGTGCTTATGACGAGCTGGCCTTGTCATGAACAATGGGAAATGCCAAAGATCAGCACCCAGCGGGAAAAGCCTTAGCATTGAAGGTGTTAATGACGTTCTCAGCGATTATATCGACCAGTGCGCAATTGTGTACATTGACGATATTCTAATCTATTCTTCAGACAAGAACAAACATCAGGAACAGGTGAGAGGAGTTTTACAGAAGCTCAGAGAAAACAAACTATTTGTGAAGTTAGAAAAATGCACATTCAATGTGTCGCAGGTGGAATTTCTGGGATTTGTCCTGTCTCCGACTGGAATAAACATGGACGAGAAAAATCAAGGCCGTCATTGACTGGAAATCTCCAGAAAGCATAAAAGAAGTCCAGAGCTTCATTGGATTCGCAAATTTCTATTGAAGATTTATAAGGGAGTTTTCACAGAAAATCCTTCCTCTTACACGATTACTCAGGAAAGGCGTCCGTTTTGAATGGACGGAAGAATCTGAAGAGGCCTTTAAATCACTAAAGGAAGACTTCCTCTTACATGCTGACACTACAGAGCCATTTTACGTAGAGACTGATGCCTCTGATTTAGCA
The DNA here is from genome assembly GCF_964261635.1 of Lissotriton helveticus. Lineage (NCBI taxonomy): Eukaryota > Metazoa > Chordata > Amphibia > Caudata > Salamandridae > Lissotriton > Lissotriton helveticus. The sequence goes on from NC_136065.1 coordinate 603,896,117, forward strand.
GTTGGAAGAGTGCTATCTCAGCGACACGAGGTAACGGGACAATTACATTCAGTCGCCTACATGTCACGGAAACTGACGCCAGCAGAGGTGAATTGCACTATAACAGAAAAAGAGCTATTAGCAATCAAAGATGCCTTTAAAGAATGGTGGCACTATCTCATGGGAGCGCAGCATCAAGTAACAGTTTTTACGGACCATAGACATTTGAGGTTCTTGAAATCTGCCAGAACGCTGACCCCGAGACAACTTCGGTGGTCATTATACTTTGCAGATTATAACTTCGTGATTACTTTCAGACAAGGAGCTCAAAATGGTAAGGCGGATGCCTTATCAAGGTTAGGAACAAATGATCAAAGGAAACAAACAGAGAACCAAACTATAATTCCAAGCTCAAAAATTATTGGAGCTACAATCTCAACTGATCTAAAGAAACAGATACACAAGATCATGAGCCCAGAAGAAATGCAGGATTGGGTACAAGAAGGAGCAGAAAGGGAAATCCAACATCAACTGCCTTACTTTAAAGGAGCCTTGTACTTGCCCACCAAAGAGTTGCAAGACCAAGCTATGTATGAATGCCATGATAATCTCTTAGCTGGTCATAAGGGAGAAGCAAAGACTGAAGAATTAGTCAAAAGATACTACTGGTGGCCACATATGACCAAGGACATTGAAAGGTATGTCAGGACCTGCCAGGTCTGCGCTCAGGGAAAATCTGAATGGCAAGCTCCTAAGGGGTTGTTACAACCATTGCCCACATCACCCTTTCCATGGCACACAGTTACGCTAGATCTCCTAGTAGATTTACCCCTAAGTCAAGGTTTCAAAACCATTCTAGTGGTTGTAGATGCATTAACTAAGATGGCACATTTTTGAGCCTTGAAAGGAATCCCCGCTGCTAAACAGCTAGCTCACCATTTTAGTACACAAATAGTAAAGATACATGGAATTCCAAAGGTTATCATCTCCGACAGAGGAACTCAATTTGTGTCACATTTCTGGAAGGCTTTTGTGAAGGGAATAAGTATTGAAGCTAGATATTCATCTAGTTACCACCCCGAAACGGACGGGCAGACAGAGAGAGTGAACCAAGAACTAGAACAGTATTTGAGGCTCTTTCTCTTGAAACAAGAAGGTGAATGGTCAGACTATTTATGGGCTGCAGAATTTGCACATAATAACGCCCAAAAAATTTCCACAGGTCATTCCCCATTTTATCTGAATTATGTCAGACACCCAAATTCCACCATCAGGCGGGCTGATATATCAGTTCCAGCAGTAAAGGATTTAGTGTCTCATCTAGAACAAGTCCATCAAACGGCAGTACGCAACCTAGAACAAGCTAAAAAGAAGTATAAGGTTTATGCAGACAAACAGAGACGTGAGAGCCCTCCTACAGAGAAAGGAGATAGTGTCTGGTTAAGTACCAAGAACCTTAAATTAAAAGGTAATCGAAAGTTCCAACCCAGATTTATAGGGCCATGTCTGGTCAAAGAAAAATTGACTCCAGTTACTTATCGTCTTAAATTGCCCACGAAGCTGAAAATTCATCCTGTTTTTCATGTTTCTTTGTTAAAAAAGGCACCATCTGAACTGCGCAGTTCATTGCCACCTAAACCTATCCTTCTAGAATCTGGAGTAGAATTTGAGGTAAAAGAAATTCTAGATTCAAAATTGATGAAGGGAAAATTATACTATCTGGTGGACTGGAAAGGCTATGGACCGGAGGAGAGATCATGGGAATTGGAGTCAAATGTGCATGCTCCCAGATTGGTGAAATCTTTTCATCAACGATTCCCCACGAAGCCAAGATTGAGAGGACCTCCTTTGTTGGGGGGTACTGTCAGACCTCTACTGAGCACTAGCTCAACTATTGGTGCCTTGATCAGCAATGGTAACAGCCTAATACAAAGAAAACAGCCAAGGAGTAATGGTTGGGCAAAATTAATGCAATACAGGAACTCTAAGATGGCCGCCGCTACGGAGTTCTATCAGCGGTCTAGCTCTTTCCCCCACAGGTGTTGCTAAAGTAACGTGAGGCGCGCGATCACGATCATCTGCGCACTTCACACATGAAGATTCCAGAGGAAGCCTCGAAGAAACTACGCACCACAGAATTTAGACAGGAAATATTCCCTTGCGTCGGTTCTTGTGTCCGGGTTAAAGAAAATTTCGTCGGAGTAGTTAGGGTGGTGTAAGGCGTTGTCAGAGGTGTCAAATTGGAGAAGACAAATCATCTTGAAATATCGGAGCTGAGAAGTCGTTTTAATAAACTTACTTCACGGAGCACAGCACCATCTGAAATCGGAGAAAAAGAAGACAGAGCTAAGTGATAGTACCAATGATAAACTGTATTGAAAGTCATGAATGTTTAAAAGACTAAGTTGTGGATTTTTGCGAGTAATCCAATACTTACCTAAATCAGTAAGTCGGTAATCCAGTAACCTGTAAAAACAAAAGGCAAAATTAAATAGGTTAAAAACAAGGATTAATTAATAATAAAGAAATACATTACAGTCTACATACTTACCTGAGAAAAGAAAAACTATGAATAGAACCTGTAAGAGACAAAAGACAGAAGGTTATAAAGAAATGCATTAGTCAGTACCTAATAGGGAATCCTAGTGCAATTTGATGAGAATCCTTCAAAGGCAAGCAAAGATAAAGAGAAAGATACAAGTACCATATGAGAAGTGAATTCTCATGTAGCAATAAATACCAGATGAAGTAAATGAAAAAAGAAGAAGCATAGAGGAGAGGCTAAGCTCCTGGAACAAGGGGGAGGTAGAAGTAGTTAGCGGTAAGATATTAGGGACTAGAGTAGAGTAGGAAAGTAATTCTTTCATTATATATTTTAGACTCTCTCTCTGAAGACAACACTCTGCTAAAGAAGAAGTGAAGAGTAAGAGAGGACAGAGTTTCAGGACCAGTCTCTTCTTGATTTATTATTTTATCCACTCCCCCTTCCCCCTTAAAGGGTGTGTAGTCTAAATATCGAGTTTTTATTTTCGACTGGACATAATATCGACTCCAGAATATCGAGAAGGCATTAATGTCAAGGTAAGTAATATCGATGTATTTATTATCGATTTTCATGTATGTTAAAAAATATCGATTGAAAAAATATCGAGTAAGTAATATCGATAGTAAAAAATATCGTTATTTATACTAGTTTAAAAATATCGAAAGTCAAAATATCGGTTATAAGAATATCGAAAGTTGTGTTATCGACAGTCATGATTAAATATATGTTATTTTTTTATGTATTTATATTGAATTTTTTTTATAAATAATTAATAAATATAAAAATTTATTCAAATAGTATAATAATTTCTAGGAGCGGGTAGTGGGTTTTTAGGGGAATAGGGTGGGAAGTAATTTAATTATAATTAATTAAATATGTAAATTTATTAATTGGTAGTAATATTTAATTAATTGTTAATTAAATAATATTTTTTAATTATATTAAATTTAATTGCTAATTAATTTAAGTTAATTGATTAATTGGTAATTATGGTAATTTAAATAATTTATGTCATGTAGCGGGTTGTGGGTTTTTAGGGGAATAGGGTGGGAAGTAATTTAATTATAATTAATTAAATATGTAAATTTATTAATTGGTAGTAATATTTAAATAATTGTTAATTAAATAATAGTTTTAAATTATATAAAATTTAATTGGTAATTAATTTAATTTAATTGATTAATTGCTAACTATGCTAATTTAAAATATTTATGTGATGTAGCGGGTTGTGGGTTTATAGGGGAATAGGGTGGGAAGTAATTTAATTATAAATAATTAAATATGTAAATGTATTAATTGGTAGTAATATTTAAATAATTGTTAATTAAATAATAGTTTTCAATTATATAATATTTAATTGGTAATTAATTTAATTTAATTGATTCATTGCTAATTATGCTAATTTAAAATATTTATGTGATGTAGCGGGTTGTGGGTTTATAGGGGAATAGGGTGGGAAGTAATTTAATTATAATTAATTAAATATGTAAATTTATGATTTGGTAGTAATATTTAATTAAATGTTAATTAATTTTTTTTTTAAATATATAAAAATTAATTTGTAAATAATTTAATTTAATTGATTAATTGGTAATTATGTTAATTTAAATAATTTATGTCATGTAGCAGGTTGTGGGTTTATAGGGGAATAGGGTGGGAAGTAATTTAATTATAAATAATTAAATATGTAAATGTATTAATTGTTAGTAATATTTAATTAATTGTTATTTAAAAAATATGTGTTGATTATTTATAATTGTATTGGTAATTAATTTAATGTAATTGATTAATTGCTAATTATGTTAAATTAATTTTTTTATTTCCTGTAACGGGTTGTGGGTTTAATGGGGAATAGAGTGGGAAGTAATTTAATAATAAAGAAGGAAATATTAATATTTATTAAAGGTATACAACGTTTACCACGCAACTTTTACTACGCACTACCATTACAACGAAAATTTTACTACGCAAATACCATTATAACGCATGTATTTACAACGAATTTTTTTACTACGCAGGTACTTTTACAACGCATAACATTACAACGTAAGTATTTGTAAGTATATAATTATATTTAAAATGTTATAGGTTTGGGTTTTTGGGTAAAGGGTTTTTTTTAGCGTTCAGGGTCAGTTTTGGGTTTTTGGGTAAAGGGGTATTTTTAGGGTTCAGGGTCAGTTTTGGGTTTTTGGGTAAAGGGGTATTTTTAGGGTTCAGGGTCAGTTTTCAGTTTTTGGGTAAAGGGTTATTTTTAGGGTTCAGGGTCAGTTTTCAGTTTTTGGGTAAAGGGGTATTTTTAGGGTTTAGGGTCAGTTTTCAGTTTTTGGGTAAAGGGGTATTTTTAGGGTTCAGGGTCAGTTTTCAGTTTTTGGCTAAAGGTTTTTTTTTAGTGTTCAGGGTCAGTTTTCAGTTTTTGGGTTAAGGGGTATTTTTAGTGTTCTGGGTCAGTTTTCAGTTTTGGGGTAATGGGGTATTTTTAGGGTTCAGGGTCAGTTTTCAGTTTTTGAGTAAAGGGGTATTTTTAGGGTTCAGGGTCAGTTTTCAGATTTTGGGTGAAGGTGTATTTTTATGGTTCAGGGTCAGTTTTCAGTTTTTGGGTAAAGGGGTATTTTTAGGGTTCAGGGTCAGTTTTCAGTTTTTGGGTAAAGGGGTATTTTTAGGGTTCAGGGTCAGTTTTCAGTTTTTGGGTAATGGGGTATTTTTAGTGTTCAGGTTCAGTTTTCAGTTTTTGGGTAAAGGGGTATTTTTAGGGTTCAGGGTCAGTTTTCAGTTTTTGGGTAAAGGGGTATTTTTAGGGTTCAGGGTCAGTTTGGGGTTTTTGGGTACAGGGGTACAGGGTTAAAATTACATTTATACTTGGTGGAGTTGGAATAGTAATTTGTATGGGTTCAGTGTCCACCACCTTCCCTGATGTTATACTTGGTGGAGTGGGAATAGTAATTAGTATGGGTTCAGTGTCCAGCACCTTCCATGAGTTTACAATTGGTGAAGTGGGAATTGTAATTTGTATGGTTTTAATGTGTAGTATGGTTTTGTGAGTTTATAATTGGTGCTGTGTAAATAAGATTTTTTTTTAATACAAATAACTCTTATTGGTAGGATACTATAATAAAGTTTTAAAATTACATATAAAAAATTTGTATTAATGATAATTATTGTTATTGTAGTAGTTAAAAGATAAATACATTTTTACATTTATTAAAATTTAAAATGCATTTTTAAATAGAATATTTCATATGCAATTAATAATCATATAGAATAATAAAGAAGGAAACATACACAGGGTTAAATGGAATAACTGAAAAACAGTTTATTAACATATACAAAATAAATTGTAAGTAGAGATGTATTTTTTATTTCTATTGAAAATTGTAAGTAAACAGTTTTTATTATCCCAAAAAATATAAGTGCAGTGCATATATATGTTTTTCACAAATAAATGAAATTTTAATATTTATATGTTTATTCACATATATTGTAATTAAATTAGTTAAAGAAACAAATTGGTAATATGTACTTTTCATTTAATAACAATTATGTTATTCACATAGACATTGAATATATTGTCATAGATAAATATGTATATTTGTTTTATAACAGTAACATTTTTGTTTTTTACAAAGTTAGCATATTTTTTTTACAAATTAATATTATGAATATTTAACATATTTATAATATTAATTTTAACATAGATAAACACACAAATACATTTTTAGATACATACATAATGTTTAAACTAATATAGATTATTTTCAACATGTATATATAAATAATAACATATTATTTAAAGTAACAGATAACAGTTGAATAATTATTTGAAAGTAATGAATATATGAGAAATTATTTTGTACAATTTAAATAATTATTTACACTTAATATAATACTCAGTGTATTTTTTTAAAGTGTTGAAATATAGAAATTAATGAGGTTTTTGCTGTATACATGGACTACTTTTTAACTGTGTAATGTTATTTAGGCTTATTTGGTGCTTCAACAGATCGCGGTTAGATGCTGCTTCGCGTTAGAGAGGGTAAGTTTGTTTTTATTGTATTTTATAAGTTAATTAAGTTAGTGTTAGTGTATGTGTGGTGTGTTTAAGTTTATGTACATAGGGTTATTAAGAGAAGATTGTGTTTTCGGTTTTAGGTAGAGTGTACGATATTTAATTTTTACCGCGTTTTAGTTGTAGGTGTGTGACGTGAGCTAATATGTTTAAATGTTACAAAGATAATATGTTTGGTGTATAAATATGTCTTTTTATATATGTATGGGTGTTTTTGTGTGGGTGGGTATGTATTTTATTTTTTCAAGGTTATCGTCGCGTTTTACTGTTTTTGAGGAGGTCCTTCTTTTTCGATCAGAGTTGTGTGACGAGTATTATATACTCTTATTTTAGCACACAAATGTTTTGGTTTTCACGTTTTGCAGGAGCGTTTTTTTTACAAATTACTATTTTCGGGTTTTCAATGGTATATCGTGTGTATTACATTGGAGGGGAGTCGCTATGGATTTGCTTGTATTTTTGCATTTTTTTTTTTACTTCCATGGATTGAATGGGTTTTGGTATGGTGTCGTATGGATTGCTATGGATTGCTTGGAATTGGATTACGTTTGAAGGTGCAACAGAAAGGTAATTTTTTACAAAACTTTTTATGGGTGGGGAAACTGTTTTAATTTTTGCTTTAGTTACGTTGTATGTAACATTTTGTAAATACATTATCTAAATACATTTTATATATGTTAATATTATGTATTTGATAATTTAATTGCAAATTGTTACATGTAAAAATTAAGGATTTTCTTTAAAAAAAGCTTAATGTCACGTGTATAGTTATGTTATGTTTTAAAGAATAGTTTTTGCAATCATTGATAGATAGTCTAGTCCTTTGCTAGTTGGATAGAGGGTAACTTGACTTTGGAGTGTGTTATACATTTTTTTCCTTTCTTTGGTGAGTTTAGGTCCGATCAAAGTTACTGATTGCTCCATTCGGAGCTCCTGGTAACTCTGTTCTTTTTGTAAGGATTGTATTAATTTGTGACGGGTAGGTGTTCCTCGGCCTGTAGTTGCTTGGAAGGCATTGTGCCATCCTTCAACTGCATTGTTGGTTTTTGCTTCCTTATTTAGTGTGCTAAGGTAGACATTCCACCAAGCTATTTGGTATTTGGGTTGTCTTCTATGGCCTGATCTGTGTAGCCTTCCTACCCATGTGTCTTCGAAGTAGTCAAGCATAGGGCTTAGTCTTTCTTCGTTTCTTTTATAGTAGGGGCTGTCTATTAACAAGTTATAGTGCTCAGTTACATCTGTCACTGGAACATAGGCTAGGGCGATGATTTTTTTTATTTGATAAGCAAAAGTGCTATCAGTGGCGTATTGGATACTCAAGGTAGATTGTTGTAGATGTCGCCAGATACATTGGTTAAAATGATAATAGCAACCTTGTATTGCTGTGTGTGGGTATGTTTTAAGGATGGTGTTTATCATAGCTTTTTCAAAGTCAATGATAATGTTTTGTGGAAAATAGTTGTTAGTATGTTGCTTGACTTCAGTTAGTATTTCTTGATAGGTAGCTTGCTGTTTGTTTGGTAGAAGGGCATAAAGGAATGGAATATTAGCATTTTGGAAATGACCATGGATAGTGTATAATTGATAAAAAGGTTTGGGACATACAGAAAAAGTACCATCCATCATCCAAGTTTGGCATTGGGTAAATTTAGTCATGTTGTTTGCTGTGGCAAACAGTATAATTCTTTTATCTTTACATTTGTTGTCATACAGTATAAAATCATCTTTATTGTGAGTTACAGAGAGTTCAGGGGGAATTTGCACTTCTTCAAAAGTTTTTGGTGTGGGAGGAGTAGTGCATGTTGCTCTTTTTTTTCTAGCTATAGTTTTTTTTAGGGAATCGATAGATGGTAATTGGCTAGAAGCATGTTGGGGAAGTACACTTAAATGGTGTTTTAGAATAGCAGTTGTTGGTTGATCAGTACTAGTACTAGCTTCTTTAAGGGAATCTAGCATTTGTCTAATCTCTATTTCTGTTACATTGGGTGGGTGATTATGTTCCTTAGTATAAGTAACAGTAGTCTCCTGAGTTATAGCTCCACCATAACATTTGTTGGCATAATATTTCGTACACTTCCAAAAAACTTTCAAATCTTTTTGTTTCTCTTGAGTGTAGACATATCCCATGTAACAAAGAAGCATTTTCCCTTTTTGTGAATAAATGAATTTAGCTCCTTCAGTCAGGCTTGTATTGTAGTGCTAGGAGGTAATTAAAAGAGAATGTCATTACATTTGTTCAAAAAATAATGTTGTATTATAATAATACAGTTTAACACATTTCTGATTTACCTGTAAATCTTTTTATGATTTCAAGTAGTTTTTTTCAGGTGTTGATGTTCTTCAAACTGTTATTTTCTGTATATATATTTTTGTACCTGTGGAAGTTGAGAAAATGTGTACAAATATTTTAGAACTATTTATGATATTTTGGTAGAGGTTTTTAGCTAGTTTCTATTTAGTTACCTATCTATTAAATGTCGAAGTTACATTTAAATTATATACTTACTTATTTATATTTAACTTTTGATGTCCAGGTGTTGTCTAGGTCTTCTGTATTTTCTTTTTGTCTGTAGGATAAATAGTAAAAAAAAACATATATTTTAGGTATTTGGCTTTTAAACATAGGTGTGAGGTTTGAGAGTTAAATTTTCGATGGAAAATAATGTAGTAGTACTTACTTTATATAGGTGTAGCTGTCTTTATGTTGAAGTCAATACGTTTTCTTTCAGAAATCCTGCAGAGTTTCGTCTTCCTTTAGTTAGGAGATTTAGGCTGCATTTTTAGTTTGCTGTAATCTTGTTTATATAGTATTAGTCTAATAGTTTCTGAAGTAGGATTGGTTGTTTAAATTGATAGTCTGTTTTAATTTGTGGATTTGAATTTTTTAACCTGTTATACTAATTGCTTTCCTTATATGGGTGACGCCAATTAACGTTTATTTAATGTGTAAGGCCTTATTTTGTATAGGTAATGTTATCTTTATATTTTTAAAGTGGAGGAATATATATAATTTGCAGTAAGAAATGTTTAGTTGTTCGAAACATTGTTTATGTATTATAAAATGTATGTTTGTATTTATTTTGTGCTATAAATGTTAGGAAAACATATGTTTTATAGCTTCTTAGAACCAATTAGTGAATAAATATGAATAGTATGACAAAATTTTAAGATAATATAGTGATTTATTCAAGGATGTAGTAATTTCGATATTTTAAAAAAACGATAAATGTGCTATCTATATTTTTGTATTCGATATTTTGTCAGTTTTTCATTTAAAGATGTGATAATCGATGTTTTAGAAATCGATAATGTTGTTAGTCGATATTGTAGTAGTCGTTGTTTTTTTTAGTCGATAATGTGGTTTCGATATTTTTGTGTTTTGTTGTTTAAGTATAGGCAATCGATAATTTTGCAGTCGATAATTTTTCGTCGATATTTGGTACAGTCGATATTCGGTCTGTCGAGGTTATGTCAGTGATCCCCCTTAAAGTTATCTCTGAGGCTAGTTATATCTCTGGTCTCTGCGTGCCTTTGAGCAGGAGTTGGGAATCAGCATCTTTGTTCCTGCGCAAGCTCTTGGTAAGACAATAGGGGTCTTGACACTGAACCAGAAGGAGCCACGAATTCCAACTATTTACACATTGCCTAAAGTGCATAAGAGGATTGAAAACCCACCGGGGACACCAATCGTCTTAGGGTGTGGGTCGGCATTGGAACCGCTGAATCAATTCATAGATCACTTCCTGCAGCCTTGGGTGCCTAAGACCAAATCCTATGTACGTGAGACAATGCACATAATACAGTTGCTAGAAAACCACCCTCTTAATAATCCCAAACAAATAATGGTCACCATGGATGTATCATCGCTCTATACATCTATGCCACAGGATGGAGCTATCGAAGTGATTAGAACTGTACTAGATTTGATACCATGGCCACATTAGATACCCACCTCCTTTCTCATCATGCTATTGGAAATAGCAATGAAAAAGAACTATTTCGTGTTTGACAAGCAATTCTATTATCAGTGCAAGGAAGTAGCAATGGGGGCCACTTATGCCCCGAGTCTGGCTAACATTTATATGGACAGTTACGAGGAAGAGCATCTGTACAGTGACACCAATCCATACCTCAACAAGATCGAGGTATGGAAGAGATACATCGACAATGTAATCATGATTTGGCAAGGAGAGTTGCATGAGTTGGAAGAACTCTATGCCTGGATTAACCAAAGGAGTGGTGACATTCAGTTTACTATGTCTAGCAGTAAGTAGTCAATAGATTTCCTGGACCTTACTTTTAAAACTGAAGAAGGGAAGCTTTATTGCGACCTGTACCGCAAACCTATGGAACGGAACACATTATTGATGTATGGCTCACATCACCCACGCAACTTGAGGGACAACCTGCCATATGGGCAATACCTTTGAATAAGGAGAAATTGTACATATAGAAAGGATTTCTTCAAGGAATCAGAAATACTGACCAACCGCCTAAAGGAGAGGGGATACCCTAAGAATCTGCTGAAGCGCATGAAAAAACGTTCATGGTACTGCCCACGTGACGAGCTATTGGAAGTAAGAGATAAATCCGATGATACCAACAACATCATGTGTGTTACTACATTTAACACAAAGAGCAATGACAAGAAAAAGATCGTGCTCAAGTATTGGAACTTGGTTGCCGGAGAACTCCAAACCACAGAGAAACCCATCTTTGCATAAAAAAGAGGGAAGAATGCCAAGGACATGGTGGTGAAAGCCTTCTTGGAACCGCAGAGGCGCCCAGACCTGAGGGAGTATGTTGGGCTACCCCATGAACTAGACACCATAAGTGTGGGACCTGCAGAGCCAGTGATCTATGCCAGGAAGGAAATGATTTCACATATAATAACAAGATTTCACCAACTGCAATAGTAAGAATCTGATATATGCTATCCTTTGCCCATGTGCCAAAATCTATGTAAGCCAGACAACACAAAAAGTAAAATCCAAGGATCATGCAGCATATGAGCCGGATAAGGTGCAAAACAGTAGGCGCCCCCTTGGTAGAACACTTCAGTACGCATAACTACACACCTGATGACATGATATGGTGGGTTTTGGAGAAGATACATACTAATCCCAGGGGTGGGTCGATCACACATACCATGAACTACAAGGAATGTTGATGGATACATTTACTCAACTCGTTACAGAATGGGTTGAACGAAACTGAGGAAATTACCAGACAGATGGGGAGGCTGTAATAATTATGACTGCACATTGGATCTGGCTGATGAGATGTCATTCACATAGGGTCCGTCTTGATCCAACTGACCTTGTACATCTTGCCACACACAGGATGCATTCTATCACATTACATTATCAGACATGCACATCGGTTGACAAACTGATTCATATGAGGGACTAGAATTTTGTGAACTCACTCTGACGTATGACCAACCTGAATGTCTCTAATTAATGATGTTATACATTTTGTAATTTTGAATTCTTACTTGTTTCAATGATGTAGGAATAATGTTAATCAACTTGTCATGTTGAACTCTTACATTACTGTGCGTTAATGATTAGGGAACTGGCACTACATGCATCATGGGCAGTTACCCTAGTAACCCTGTATATCAGTTGATGTAAATGTGTAATTTTATTGTTATTTTACCTATGTGGCTGATGTTTTTAATAACACAATGGTTTTAATAGCGCAAAGGTTTTTATAACACCTCGTTATAGGAGTTATAATCCACTAGGTCATTTAATGATGTAAAATATTAATCCACTAGGTCGACTAATGATTTACAAGGATATACTCAACACAGCGTGTAATGCACACGCCCAACCGCCTTTCTTTTGTTTAGCCTCGTTCGTCACTTGGAAGACAGAGAAAAAGTTTAGCATAGGGCTGTTGGTGCATATTCATACTCTTACTGCCCTCATGTGGACAAGTTTGCACCTTTCAATTTACTTTGCCCACATATGTTTTGCTATACTTACATTACTTCAAGCTTTGGGCTTAATTGTGCTTAGACTGCGAAGGTACGGATCAAGAAACCTATCCCACCATTCCAGTTACGCCACAATACACTCGAGTGAGTCTGACGTCTGGACGGTTGCTTAGCAACCAACAGCGTGCCGGTGATGCTGGAGTCCTCGCGCTCGGCAAGCTAGCTTCAACTAGATAATTGCAGGCTGTCAGAGACGCTGGAAACGGGATCAGTATAATTCTCGCTACCGGACTGATCACTTGCTAGGATCCTACGGGGCCATACTGAAGAAATATATAGGCTGCGACTAAGGTAAGCGGAGGTTCAAACCCGCTAGCAATACATGTTTTCCCGAGCTGGAATGCAAGGCTAAATTAATTTGCAGTGTTTAAGTCAAGACTGAATCACTTCCCTTGTTCCCCAGCCACAGCAGACGGCATGATCAGCTACACGCTGGATGCAACAAATTTAATGGAAAGATTCCGGAGAGTGATTGGGATCTAGACAGTAACTCTCGGTAAGCGTCATGTTCGCTACTGCTTGTTTAATCTTTGCACGATCAGTGAGGAATTTCTAACTAGGTAAATGTCCTCCCCTACAGAACTCTGCATTAAAGGAACCACTAATCATCCCACGGCATACAACATACTCCAAAGGAGAGCCTGGCTGGGTTTACTCGGCGGTGAGTTGCCAACACTCTGCACCGTTTGTGGCATTCTAAATGATCTAAATGATTTAATTGAGGAGTATCTAATTAGGTTAATGTCCTCCTCAACAGAACTCTACATTGAAGGAGTCGGTTATTTATTAATCGTCGAACGGCAAACAACATAATCCACAGGATAGCCTGGATGGGTCTACCTGGAGGTGAGTTGCCAGCGATATGCACCCTATGTAGCATTTTAAATGAAACAATAATTGCGAATCCAAACCTGACAGTCTCTTTCAACCATTAGGCTGCCACACCTATCCCTACCCCACACACCCAGTCCTAATGAAGACCCATGCATACGCTTCAAGAGCGCGACAATAGGGTTGAAACATCAACAAAAATAATAGTAGACCATCTTTTCTAAGGATTCTGTATCTGAAACTGACTATTGTGGTTTTCAGAACACTCTTAGTGACTGTGTAATGTTGGTCTCATTCCCTTTCTTCCTTTCCCCTCCTTGTCACCTAAATCGGCATTGTATATACTGTATATTGCACTTTTACGCAAATCCACTGAGCACTAATTGTCACAATTATCACATTACACCACACTGTATAAAGTTAATAGCCTTTTTATCTTTGAAATGAAAGTACTTATAAATGAGTTTAATTCATAAAGTATCTTGCAAAATACTACAACTGGTTTGGATTCCCTCTCTTTTGAAATTGGTTTTTTTTTTATCTACTCATTGCCCAATGACTAAATATATTGTGTGAAATGTGAATACAAGTGAAGCATACATAGTGCACCCGAATGAACCCATTGTTTTCAATTTACTAATAGTGAATTACAGCCATTTTTGTTTTTCACCACTGCAAAGCTACCCGTTGCCCATAGGCCAGAATGGGCAGTTTGATTATAACATCTTATAACCCTAACTGGCTCAAGGAACTAGGTAGAAATTCCAGTTTAGTATATCTGAACTAAGAATGATAAAAAACATCTTTTAGTGAAGTTGGTTTTAACATTCTGTGTTTGAAAATACCACTTTTAGAAAGTAGGTATTTTCTTGCCTAACTATCCAAGCCTGCCTCTGATAGGTTGTGTATTCCTTGTCTTTAGTTTGAGTGACAGGGGCTGGGGATTCCAAGAGACAGGGTGAGTCAGCATAGGGCTGAATAGAGCTATCTGCATGTAGATGGGTGGGAGGAGTTGCACCTGGGACCTGAATAGTGCTGGGCCTGCCTTCCACAATGCTGGCTCCACCTCCTGTGGTGCGTCTGATGTCCCTGGCCCACACTGTCAATGGAAAGAAGGAATCTTGTCAACAAAGTGCTCCAGGACTGACCAGAACTGGTTTGGACTAGGTACAGACACTCTCTGCCTCCAGAGACAAATGATTTTGGTGTATAAAATAGGGGACCCAGACCCCAGAGAATTAGATCACTTTTGGGAAACAGGAAGAACCTTTGCTGAGGAGAGGAACCAGAGAAACTGAGGAGGAGGCTATCCCTAAGCTGAGTGCTGTGTGGGGGATTGGCCTGCAGTGGTTGCCTGGCTGCCAAAGAAAGGAGACTTTGTGCTACTTTCACATCCACTTGTAATGGATCTCAAAGGGGTTGAGGTAGAGCTTGCCTCCTGCTGAATTCTCAGGGACAACAGATTTCACCAACCAGCTCCCCAGAGTCATTTCGAAGTGCCTGCTGTTGTGCTGGGCCTTCTGAGAGACTGTGTGTTGCAAGGAGCTGGAAGCATGACTCACGAAGAAGGGTGGCACCAACGCAGCCACTGTTATTGCATCACTGAAGAAGGGTGTTGCCGCTTCGCCTCACAGAAGCGCCTTGCATCGCCGGAGAAGAGTTTCGCAGTCGCAGCAGATGCCAACTCATCATCGGAGAAGCATGTCGCCGCTGCACCCGCTGTCGTCACATCATTGAAGAAGGGTGTCGCCGCGGTGGCATCGCCGAAGTACCTCGCATCACAGGAGAAGCGTGTCGCAGTGCCTGTCGTGGCTTAGAAGAATTGTTGAGTCTCCGCACGGCCGTTGGGCGTGCACACATTGTGTTGCATCAAGAAGAAGATGCAATTTTGTTTAATTGCACTGGATCTTCAGCGCATCACGGCACTGCTTGTCGCATCGCCATGGA
Source organism: Lissotriton helveticus (assembly GCF_964261635.1). Lineage (NCBI taxonomy): Eukaryota > Metazoa > Chordata > Amphibia > Caudata > Salamandridae > Lissotriton > Lissotriton helveticus. The sequence continues at coordinate 603,911,486 of NC_136065.1, forward strand.
AGAGCAGTAAGAAACCGACGCATCACCTCCCCACACGGAGAAGAACCGATGCATCCCCTACGCAGCAGTAGGGAACCGACACATCACCGTTCTTGCGTGTAAGGAACTGACGCATCACCTTCCCTGCAACACTTTCGTTGTATAGCGTTATGCATCCAAAGGTACATTAAACTTAAAGTTCCGCATTTTACATCTAAAGAGAAATAAGCTATTCCTACCATTTTTGAAGTACAGTGTTGTGGATTTTGTCGTTTGTTGTCTTGTGTTAAGTCTATATAACAATTCTTATTTTTATACTAAAACTTGTGTGGTGTCCATCTGTACTGTTGTCACTGGGTTACTGTATGTGTTCACAAATGCTTTACACACTGCCTCCGAGATAGGCCTGTCTGCACATGCCAAGCTACCAAGGCGGTGAGCAGGGGTTATTTAGAAGTGTAGTCTTTACCCTGACTAGACGCAAGGGTCCCTATTTGGTCAAAGGTACCTACCTCTGCCAACTAGAGACCCCCAAATCTAACAGTATGAAACTATTATACATCACTAAAACATGCCTAACCCTTATTTCATTGGTTCTGCAGCATGTACATATCTGAGTTTCTTGTAATGGTGTGGTGTAAAGCATTTTGAAGTATTAAATCAGTTAAAAAGTCAAAACAATAACACAACTAAAACAATAGCAAAGGTGCACCACAAAACAAGGAAAAGTATTCAATCTATGTCCAGAATGTATTCTTCAAAAAGTTCTTCTTTTATTTAGACAGGGTTAAAACAGCGATCCTGAATAATTAAACAGCCGATGCGTTTCGTCCATGCACATAGACTTCTTCAGGGCAAGAATAGTATATATGCAATAGGAAATGACGATTGAGTCAATAAGTTGTATGCAGTAGCTGGTGTGGTCGAGTCCTTCTTACAAATTTTTTAGAACATAGAAGAACAGAACGCCTATATTAAGTGAAATGAATGTCGGTCAAAAAATAGACTGCCTTAGCCACATACAATATTTCAACATCCTAAGTGATATTGAGCCAAGCTTGTCAGGAACCCTCAAGATGGGTAAAATACACAAGCTAGGGGTCAAGTCGTGATGAGTCTGGGTCCACCTTAAATTATCGTGGGCCCAAGTGTAGTAGCTGTATGCCGTAACCGGCCTCAATAAGCTGGAGGATAAGGTCGAGCCTGTCTCCCGTAGGACAGCATCAGGACGAACTCAAAAACATAACACAATAAAAGTCCACTACAAGGTATAAAAATGGAGACTATTTTAATGAACAATGTTTCACCAAAACAACACAATCCAATAAGGGGAACTGGAGATATGAATTTTTAAAGTCTAAATAAAATTTTAGCTCCAAAAAGCTCAAAGATCCTTCCATGGTCAACTGGCTGTGTTAGACTGAGACAAAGGTAGAGTTTAAGGCCGATTGCGTTGGAACATGGGTCAGATACCGGGCCCAGTCAGGACCGGTCAAAGAGTTATCTACATATTTAGAAATTTCCTGAGATGAAAAAGTCCTTAGCAGGGCAAGGTTGTAGGCTGAATCTGAAGATGTGGTCATCAACAACAGTTGGCAAGGATAAAGTCTTGGTGAAGTCCGGAGTTCACGAATGCCACTCTGCGTCAAACCCTGTGAAGATTTCTACCTGAGGACTTATGACTTGCTTTTCACCTTGGCAGTCAGTGTTAGTACCGTTAATATGATGGAGTACTTGACTCCTTGCATGGTGAAGGTAATTCACCTGCCAAATTTAGAGATGTCTGCCGGCCCTGTGGACATCTCTTGCATTTACAGGCACCACCGTCATGTCAGTTCCAGTGAATGCATTTTAAGTGTGCCATGCAACTCTGGCAACATGATTGTGCCACACTGCACACTTAAATTTTTTTGTTTTCTAACACAAAATCCGAAAGCAGAATTAAAAAAGCAATGACCGGCTTGCCTTGGAAGTTTTCTCCTATGACATGGGAGTAATTGAAAAGTTTTACGTTTACACACTGCAACGGTTTGGGTGGCGGTTTGTACATCTAAAAACTGCCCAAATGTCTGCCCACTTTAATCATGTAGTTGGACACATGGCCACACTACTGACAACTACTGTCAGGCCGTCGGAGGGGTATGTAGGCAGCAAAGACAGAATACTCTCTGCCGCATACAGAATGAAGGTCTGTACATTTGTAAATCAATTTAGTGGAGAGGGTATCCGGTCACCTTTGTGATGGCGTACCCTTTCTGCCAAACTCTATATCGGTCCCTTAATCTCTTTTCTGCCTGTGGCCAGAAAGGATTAGATCTGTTTAATGCCACTTAGCGTCGGCCCTCTGAATTGGATTTGCTTCTGCAGAGAAGAACGTAACGGAAGTTGCAGCAAAGTCAGGCACACCAGCGATGCAACCTCGGCAGATTTGTGGGTTGGTCTGGGTCTTCAAGGTCCCAGGTATTAGGGTTAGACAGGAGTACACTCTGACACAGATCTAAGGGCACCAGGATCTTAGGGACACCACTTGGAGGCCAGGATTCACTCCACTAGAAGTCACCAGCAAGGCCCAGGGCAGATCCAGTTGGAAATGGACAGCTGGGCTATTCAGGGAAGTGAGCTTCTTGCAGCTTTTGTAAACTGACCCTTAGAGTCCACTTCTCAGTCCTGGTTACAAATGGGAGCAGGTCCAACCCTTAGTGTTTTCCTCACAAGTCACAACGGAAGTTGCAGTTCTTCTTCTGTCTTCTACAGATCTAGAGGTGCTCTGAAGAGAGTCCTTTGGGATGCCACATTAATGCCCAGTGCCAGCCTGTGGGTGAGGAAAATCCTTGCCACTCCCTAACCATTGGGGCAAAACTTCCTCTCGAGGGTGACCCTACCGGATTTTGCAGCACCTCATGTGTTTTACTGAAAATGTCCACAAGGCCTTTCTCTACCCAAAAGCAAGTGGGTACAACCTTTCTTCTGTTGCGCAGAGTTTCCTGTGCCCACCCAGAGGTGTGGCTAATATAATGGGCAAACCCTCCCTTGTAGTCAGTCAAAACTGGTTCTTGGGCAGATCTTCTCCCTCTGGCATTGGTCCCTGTCTGGCTAGAAGGACAATAGAAGGGCAGGTACCAGTGTGAGCTACATCTGCCTATGACAGGGTAGGCATCCTTTGAAGTCAAATAAGTTCATGGGCACAGCCCAGAAAGCCATTCTGTCCATTTGGCTCAGGCAATAAAGTGACAATTTTCTAAAAGTGTAATTTTTAAAACTGAAATGTAAAATCCGGCTCAACCATTACACTGAATTTTAAATTAGTATTAAAATGAGTCCTTGAATCATTCTTATAGCTACTTTCAGACTGAAGTTAACATTTAAAGGTTTTATAATGTAACCCAGTGCTTTCCTATGGGAGAGCCAGCCTTTCCCAGCCGTACAGCCATTTTAGGGTGACGTATGGGTATTAAAAAAGAAGGTTTAGAACTGGCAAATGGTTTGATTTGCCTGATTGAATTGGTATTTTTATTTTTATTTTTAATTTTTTTATTGTTTTATGTAGTAAACACAGGCCATAGATCAGTTAAAAGGTGCATACATTGAGCAAGGCTAGTCAGATACATAATCGTAAACACACATGACAGAGATGAATATAATCGTTACAGGGAAATTTATTCGGTGCATTGCAGAAGTTCCCTACGTACCCTCTTTCCTCACTCAGTGTCATCCTCGCTATCTTGCATCGGCTGTTCGCACAAATATCCCCTATATTCGTTCCATGCACCCCATATTTTGTCCCATTTCTGAGGACACTTCCGGTTAAGGTACACTGTCCTCTCCACCAACATTGCTAAATCGAGATCCTTACACCAATCCTCGAGCGCTGGTACCTCCAGAGATCCCCAGTATTTGGCTATGTTTCTTTTAGCATACATTATACCTAACGTTACCCAATCCTGTGCTGAGTGAGTGAGATCATTTGGTTCCCAGATGTTCAGTTAGCAGCGCCATAGCTCCGGGACCACCGAGTCTTTCACCACCTGCGACATAGTCCTCATGACCTTGGCCCAATATGTTGCCACTTGGGAGCATTCCCATATGGTGTGGAAGAACGTCCCTTCCTCCCCACACCCTCTCAGACAGAATTTTTGCGTGGCTCTCCCTATCGTGTGTAGGGTGATCCTAGTGTAGTACATGCGGTGTAATATCTTCAATTGTACAAGTCTAAGTCTGGACGGTATGGCCACCTCCCGGGGGGAGGACAGCGCTGTCTGCCAGTCTGACTCATCAAACTCTCCTAAATCAGTAGTCCAAGCGTTCTTTAGTTTCAGGGTTGGGTCCGGTAGGTTGTTAACTAGTTTACGATATACAAATGAGGTCGCTTTTTTGGGCATGTGCTCTGTTAAGAGCCTGTCTTCTAGCGGGGTAGATTCCAGTATATCTACATCAGGCTGAACAAGCGACATCAGGGCATGACGTATTTGTAAGTACCTGAACCTCTCAGAGGGCGCTAAATCGTATTGAATTCTGAGCTGCTCAAATGTCAAGATGGCACCACATTTCCATAAGTCTCCCACCGTGGAGATTCCTATCAGATCCCACGTCTTGAAGCCTTTACTGTTGCGTAGTTTACCAAGTCGACGTGATGACTAGAGCGGTGTCATTTGAGTAATAGTGTCTTTACATTTAAGACGGGCCTGAGCCACATACCACAGATTAACTGTGTGCGTTATCGGACCAATCAGGGCTGAGGCGCTTCTTTTATCATACAGTGCAGCAAGTACACCAGCCTTGCCCAGCTCATACCTGTCTGTCTTAAATGCTGGTTCCGTCTGGGGGACGTGCAGCCACTGGTTTATTATTTTAAATTGGGCCGCCCAGTAATACAACTGAATGTCTGGGAGGGCCACCCCACCATCATACCAGTCCCTAATCAACTTATGTCGCAATATGCGTGCAGGTTTATCTCCCCAGAGTAGTCCTGAAACTAGTGCTTCGATCGACTTAAAATATTTCAGGGGGACAGGAAATGGGGTATTTTCAAATATATATAGCAGTCGAGGAAGTGTCATCATTTTATATAAGGCCGCTTTACCCAGAAGGGTCACGGATAGAGTATGCCAATGTTTCACATCATTACGGAACCACTCAAGAGGGGTTCCAGATTATGGCGGAAGAAAGCATCTTGATTAGGTGTCACCCAGATCCCTAAATATTTAAAAGGCTCTTCTGTAATTGTTAGTGGGCAATCTGCCAGGAGCTGTGGAGGAGGGCTCGCAAGGACAAACAAGACAGATTTGGACCAGTTGATGTTATATCCGGAGACCCGCCCAAAAATTTTGCAAATATTTAGGAGCACTATGATCGATCGTCTAGGTGAGGTCAAATATAAAAGAATATCATCCGCATACAATGATATGCGGTCTTCCCATGTCGCGGTCCAGTTTAGACCCGAAATGTCATTTTTAAATCTGCCTACCAAGGCTGCAGGGGCAGGCCTGGAGACACGATCTGCGTTGTGTGACACAATATGTGCTGCAGTTCACCAGTGAATTTTAGCTTACCAGCCCTGAATACCTTTTTGTACCATATACTAGGGTGGTCTTACAGGTAAGTTAAGTATGTCTATCAGGAGTGTAGCCAATTGTGACAAGTTTTAGGGTTTAGAGTATATGAACTGGGGCCTGATTAGCAGTGTCCAAGTGCGCACAGTCAAAAAACAAGCATCATCAATCCAGAAAAAATGGGAGTGTCCATGGAAAAAGAGGCACTTTCCTACAGTAACTGCCTTGGCACATGATATCCTCTAAGTTCTTCTCTAATAAGACTACCTCCCACCATTTATTTGATTTCATTCTGAGAAGCTTCTTTAATTTGCTCATTTTTGGTCCTTTGTTCGTGTTTTGATAGCAGCTCCTGATCTGTGCCTCCACATTTTCAGCAAGCTCATTATCTTCCTCAAAAGTAGCATCAACTGCCACATTCTGCTTCACACCTGTGCCAGTGGTCATGAAAAGTACTGATTCAATCTCCAAAAAGTGACTAAGCACACAGAAATAAGTAGTTGATGCAAGATTGGCCTGCATCTCCATAGTGTGCAGTGTGGGGATGACAAATGGACCACTCCCTCATGCCAGCGAGGCAGTTCAGCATGAGCCCTCAAACTTGTGTTACTGTTTGTTTACCTTTGTATCATCACAGTGATGTTGTTTCCCACAGCCTATTTCCGCAAATGTCAGACTGTGTTCAGGTCTGCCCTCTACACTCTTCCAATTAATGCAGTGGGGAATTCACCACTTCTGAAATAATTATAAAAGTGCAAGCCTGAAAACCCAGGAATGCCACCTTTGGCAATCAGGTCCTCGATAGTCAGGCAACTAACTGCCTCCAAGTTACCATGAACCTTATCCTTCCAAGGAGATAAAGTCAGCACTGTGCTATATTTTGCAATTCTTCTTCACTGACACATATGAAAATAAACTTACACTTAAACTTGGCTTAGGGGTGTCCTCCTCTGGTGCCCCATCAACCTGGACCAGATGAACCTCATTTGCTGATTTCCCATGCCCCATGCTCCTGTGCTTCTTGGCAGCTCCCTGTGCCATTGTCCCAGGCTCCAGGCACCCTTGGCTCCCTTCTTGAGCAGCCATAGATTTTGTGGTCATACCGACCCATTCAGGTAATCACATCTCCAAGTATGACCTGAGCTTTACCTCCTTCCATATAGTAGTCTCCTGGTCAATGCCCAAAAGACAAACTACAGAAATGATAGGGCTCACAAGTACTTTTACAGAACCTGAGACACCCCCGACACATAGCGTTACAGAGCCACCGGTAGTTGAGTCTCATGGTTCTCTACAACTATGACTTGGTTTAATGTGTTAATGAGGACCTTCCCTGAAGACACCAGCTGACAGCTTGCAGTAATCATGCTGGCTCCTATGCATCTCAGAGCCTCCAATAATTGTCTATTGATGGTGACCCACTGCCTTTACTTAGCATATGGGCTTTGGGCACCATCTCCTTATCTCCCAGGGAAACTAGGGTCACCTCTGCATGTTCCCCAAAGCTAACTGGGAATCACTCCTCCAAGAGCGCTACACTCACCAATCCAGATGTTTTACTACTGGTGGGATCTGTGCCCTTGGAGTCACCTTTGGAGTGCCCATACTTGTAGTGCTATGTACATTGGGGGACAGTCCTTATCAATAACCCCTTCTTTTTAGGCTCAGCCTGGGACTGAGAATTATTTTGGAGTCCTTCTGGGAACTTCCTAATAAGAAATTAAAGGTACAGGATACCTATTTTTATCAGTTTACCCGATTCAAGGCCCAATAATCAATCCATTACTTGAGCTACCCTCCCTTTTGAGGGTCAAAGAGCAATGTGGTTGAACCTTTTGAGTGGGATGGACAAATAAAACTGATTTCCAGGAGATAATTTAAATATTCCCTGAGATGTTGATTTCTCCATTCAGTAAGTGCATAGTTCCTATTATAGAGCAACTGAGCTCCAGATTGTTGGTCTATTGTACAATCGAGTGGATGCGGGTGTAGAACACTGTCCTTCGCTTTGTCACATCAGCAAAGTCTTGATGCACTTCAAGTAGAACTAACTTCTCTCGTTCTAAGGTACATTAACTTAAGTTCTTGTGTGGCTTACATTTCTGTAAACAATGTTCTTAGCAGTATGAAAACTGAAGATGTAGGCTGCTACAAGTCCAATATATATGAAGATTATGTTTACATAACCAAGAACGTTTGAGTATAGCTTGGAATTGGGGTGCAGTAATAAGGTCAAACTGAATCTGCTCTTTATGTTGTCCCAGGTCTGTTATGATTAGTAAAATGGTTGAGCTGCCACAGGCCCTGATGAGATTTTTCTACTATCAGTTGTACTGATAGTTTTGCCCTGGGTCTTTCTATAACAGAAATATCAAGGCTTTTGGCAAGAGAGGAATCCATCCAATTACTAGTCACTCCTGAACCTACTAACATTTCTATTGAGACCTTATAATCAGGTAACCAATCTAATTTTACAGGCACATGAAAATGATGCACAGAATTCTCGTTACTAGTAATAGAAATGCTGGACGTGGACCACTCTGCAGGTGTTGGCTTCCACTACCTTCCTTTGCTGAACCCGTTTTTGTTGGCTTTTAGGACACTCTGCAATTTTTCTGTTAGTCAGTAGTAAAGTGCTTCTGCTCTCCCTTTAAAACATGGTAACATTTGTAATACTTAAAAATCACCACTAAGGTAGGCCCTAAAGGCTCATAGAACAGGGTACATGGTATTTAGACAGCAGGAAATGTGTATTTACGTTTCACATGTCTCGGCAGTGAAAAACTCCTGAAGTTGTTTTTCACCGTTGTAAGGCTATCCCTCCCATAGACTAAAACTGGGTTACATTATTACACTTGAACAAGTGCTAACTTCAGATTGGGAACAAATAGAGATATTTACACTTAAATCAATTGTAAATTATAATTCTCTTTAATGGTAAAGTTGTGTTTTAAGTTGCTATTCTGAAAATGCCACTTTTAAAAAGTTGCATTTTTCTGCCGTAAATCAATTGTGCCTTTGTGCCAGTGTCCTGGGTCACATGACTGTGAATAGCTATGCTGTTGTGGGCTGTGTATTACTTCCTGAAGCCTAGGTATGAGTGGAGAGGGTGTTCCTGACAGGATGGCTAGAGAGTAGCTGTACCCTGCCCGGATTATACTTCAAAGGGCTCTGCCTGCAGCACAAACAAAGATAGCTATTACCGGACTTGCCGTTGCATTTGTTCACCTAAACAGATCCAGTTTTGGGGGTAGGTCAAGGAATTCCACCCACACAAAGGCTGGCATCAAGTATAAAGATGGGATCTTCATAACCTCTCATCAGAACTCACATGGACCTGTGGAAGATTCAGAAGAAGGACTGCCCTTTTGTCTGATGAAGAAGCACCTCCCTGCTCTCTGATGAAGGAAGATTGGACTTGCTTGCCTTGAACCCTGACTCCCCAGAGTGACTCTAAAGGTCAGTGGGCTGACTATATATTTGAGCTACAGGGACACAAGCTTCCAGAGGCCTGCCTTTGCGACTGCCTAGTGGACTAGAACCACCCGTACTTTGCTGGACCTCACCTGCCTTGCAGTTGGACCCTGCTAGAGTGAGTCCTGGTCCCCAAGAGGTGCCCTCCAGCTCCTGTACCCTTGGCTGGCATCAGAAAGCACTCCTCCCTGCCAAACTGAAGGCTTCATCAGATCTGCCATAAAGGAATGCACAGTCTAGCAGCGCCAAGCAGCTGCCATCTGAAGGCTTCACCAGATCCAGTGCCTAGAGACGCAGATTCCCACTGCACAGATGAAAGCATCAACGGATCGATTGCCGAGCAATTCAAACTCTTGCAGAGTCATGCTACGCTGATCAAATCTGAAAGCTGCACCGGGTCCAATACAGAGTGACGCAAATCCCACAGAGGCACACTACTTCTCATAGAAGGCTTCACCAGCTACAAAGCATTGCAAACCTCCATAGGACCTCACTGTGCAGCTGAAAGCCTCACCGGATCGAACACAGAGTGGCGCAGAGTTCCGCAAAGCAAAGCACGCATACCTCAATGAAGGACAAAACATACAACTTCTAGCAGGCCTAACCTGGTCTTGTACCTGGCCAGCACTCCAGTGTTGTCGGCCTGTTCTTGTGACTTTGTCCCGGTCTGGCATGACCAGATGGCCGCAGTGCTATTTTCACCTGAAACATTAAAAAGTCATAGCTCCAGTTTTACTGTTAGGATTCTTACCATTTTTTTAAAGTAATATTTTATTGATTTTGTAACGGTTGCAATATCATTGGCTGAATGTTCACCGTAAGTGTAGTCGTTCACATCATGTCAAATCCCCAAAATATTCCAAAAGAAAAAACATGTACATTCGAACACCCCATACCCCCATTGGTTATCCACTCCGACCCTGGTTATCACAGTGTCTCCTCAGTCTGCTCTGGTGTAATTCTGGGCAGTGTGCTGCCTCTCATGGTATCATGGCGACACCCCGTAGTTCCCTTTAACAAGGACGGAGAGCAGACTTCCACGTACTCTTGGCGTCGGTGCTTATTAGGGTGCTGGTCTAACTGATATCCTTATTATGGACCGTTTTTTCTGACTCCGGACACGGCGATTTACTTGTTGTCGTCGCATTCAAATTTGGCATTACAAATTGGGAAGTTATAAAATTTTCCGTGCATTTGGTCCCGGCACCCTATATGGTGCTGAGCTGATTGATACATTGATCTTGTATCCTCCCAATTATATTTTGAATCAGGGTATTTACTTCTTCTTGATGCACTGAAATTTCAGGCATCTGATGCTAGGATATAGCTGCTTGCAACTATTTTATACTACAATCGGAGTTATTGATCTGTCCGGTCTCCAGTTACCTGCATTTGCCACAGATATAATGGCCCCTCGCTTTGGGAGGGACTCGTTTTTGCCCTGAAGAAGTCCAATGTGTTGGACGAAACCCATTGGCTGGTCTACCCTACATGTTGCTTGATATGTTTAATCAATAAAAAAGAGGACTTGAAGAACAAACCTTGGATACAGACTTTATAATTGTTACTGTATTGATGTGTTGGTGCACCGATTGATCTGTATCCTAACATTGTTGGGTCCAGTCGGACTGCACCTTGACAATGGGTGCTTAGATTGTGTGGCTTGCTGCTGAAGGGTTTTACTGTCAACATTTGTATGATAATCTTGGAACCCCTCCATACTCCAAATAGCTACAGATTTACACTGAAATTACTCTATTTTTCTAAATTCGTTTGGGATTTTTATTGTGTTGTGTTTTCACTTTATTGCTCTTTGAGTGATACATAAATATTTTATACATTGCCTCTAAGTTACGCCTGACTGCTATTGTGCCAAGCCACCAGAGGGTAAGCACAGATTTATTTAGTGTCTTTTCTTGTGTAGCCTGACATGGATTGTATTTTAATTTGAGCGGGGCTTCAACCTCTCTCAACTAATATTGAAATTTCTTACAAGCAAGACCCTTACATCTTACTCATCCAGAAGTTGAGCCTCAGTGACTTCCGAGCTCCACCGTTTCCTCCCTCATCTGTTGTGGTAGGAACTGCTCTAACTTTTCCTTTGCCACAATGCAAACAAAGTTATTTCTCTACATCCTTTGCACCTCCTTGGTTCATATATTCTCCCAGTCTGCATGGGCTCACCCTCATCTGTAACCTTGGGTTCAGGTTTCTTTTATGTAATTATTACTAATTTTTGATCACCCCTACTCCGGTCTGATTTTTGTTAACTTAACAGATGATCCAATTTGATGAATACATTCTCCACAATAATTTAGAGGACCGTCTACTTGGGCCAACAAGTGTTTTAAGACATCACATAACACTCGATAAAAGAGAGATGCTCTTTTTTCCTCATCCTGACCAAACTTGAAGAATAGCCAAAAAATGTAAATATGTAACTAATTAGTCCTTGCTACCTTGAATACTAAAACATTTTTTCATCTCCAGCCTAAATTTTGCATAATTATATAACAGGGGGTTGTCACTTTCACTAATGGAAAGGAACATGGGGCTAATTGTCAGGAAAAATAAGCAGCTGCATATATAAACTGTGACTGACACTGCTTTAAGAAGGTGGCAAATCTAGCTGCCTTTCCAAAATAATGTGTTGGAGGTGCCAGAGGAATGGCTGGTGGGGTGGTCACATGCCCAACTGGACCCTGACCCATACCTCTACTAGCACATTCCACTCCGTCAGTATTAGTATTGGATTCAGAGTACACACAAGTAAGTGGTTTTAAAGAAAATTTAGATTGTGCCCCATCTATGGCAGTTTGTCTTTCGTGGGCCTATTATTCTGAAATACTTGAGCACTAACCTGATAGGGTCAGTGAACCTGTGGGAGCGAGATGGGTCCATAGAAGAGTGTTCCATTACCTCCGAAAGATGGCTCATGGCCTAAACGTAGTTCTGCACTCAGAGCCTAACCAGTCCACAGGGGAAAGGAAAGGGGATGCTGAGAAAAGGGAGATGTTCTCCTGTGTGCCTTGCCACTCTTGCACGTGGGGCGTCTCGTCTATAACTTCTATAGGGTATCCTCAGTAGTGATGGGAGATGTTTGTGTAGGTGTAACAACAAAAAAGCAAGACACCACATTAGAGATTTTTAGAAGAAAGAATTGTGCAGCCTTTTTTTGACTTTTCTGATCTACTTTATTTCATCACCCTTGTCCTTTCCTAAGTGTTTCCTCTTTCCCCCTGACCCAAGCTTGCTCACTCCCAACCCATTCGAAAGGGGCCACTCTTGACTGGATCATCTCTAAGGAGGCAACTGTCAAGCTTATCTCTATAGACCCCTGTGACTGGTCGGACCACCACACCATCGCCTTCCTTCTACCTGGCACCAGCAAGACAAGGGCACCACAACCGGTGCTTTCTAAACGTTGTGTCAGAGACACCAAAAACCTAGACCACAATAAACTTGAGATCCGCTGCAAATCCGAACTCCCCCCGCCCACACATATCACATCGGTCAGTGACCTCAATGATCACTACTCTGCAACGATGTCGAACATTCTGGATGACCAAGCACCTCTTAAACTAAAAAGAACTCAAGTCAAAGATAGAAACCCATGGTTCACTGGTTCCCTCAATGACGAAAGGAGATCCCTCCGACAAGCCGAAAGAATCTGTAGACAGCACCCATAGGCCGATCACCTGAAACTTCTCCGCCAGGCCAGAAATACATACAACAAGAACATCCTCAACTCAAAAAAAGAGTTCTTCAGAGCGGAACTAGGAAATGCCCAGAACAGACCACGCAAACTCTTGGAGCTGATCAAACACCAATCAAACAATTGTCCAAAACAGCGAAAGAAACCCCCAAGTCTCTCATCTCTTCCGAGGAATTCTCCTTGTTTATCCCAAACAAAATCAAAATCATAGGTAACGAACTTAGTGCTGCCTCACTCCCTCTACCGAACCCTGACCTTCCGCCTCCCCCCCCCTGCCTCCACAGTCCTCACCTAAGAATCTAGCACACTGGACCGATTTCTCACTCTACGATGAAGACTCTGTCGCCAAAATCCTTTCCACCTTAAACCCAAACAACCATTTCAACGACCCGCTCCTTTCAAACTGTCTTGCGACCGCTGCCCAATCCATTATTCCCAGATGGACTGCGATAATCAACGCCTGTCTCCAGCAGGGATCAATCCCGGACTCTCTGAAAGCGGGCCAAGTCCTTCCCATTCTAAAAAAGCCATTGCTGAACCCAGCCTCCCCAGACAATTTTAGACCGATTTCCAACATTCCTCTCTTGGCTAAAGTGCTGGAAAAGTGTGTGCAACTACAGCTAAGTCACCACATCAACACCTTCCATCTACTCGATGACTGTCAATCTGGCTTCCGACCTGGACACAGCACTGAAACCACAATGCTCCACATCGTCGATGATGCTCTACAAGCCCTTGAAAAGACAAAACCTGTCTCCTAATCCTCCTAGATCTATCCTCGGCCTTCAACACGGTCAACCACGAGATGCTACTTGAATGCCTCAAACTTAGGATGGGATTAGATGGCGCAGTCCTCGACTGGTTTAGTTCCTACCTTCAAAATCGATCTCAGAGATTCCTAATCAACGGCAACCTATCCGCTCCCTCCTTGGTCATGGTGGGAGTCCCTCAAGGATCAACGTTGTCCCCCACCCTTTTCAACCTCTATTTAGAACCCCTTTCCGAAGTCCTTCTCACAGCAAATATCTCCTACCATATGTATGCCGACGACACTCAGATCTACATAAAAATCTAATCTCTTGAGGAGATCCTCACCTTAAATGAGGCCCTGAAGCTGACCTTCCAATGGCTCTCCTCCAACCAACTCAAACTCAATGCTAAGTAAACTGAGTTCCTCCTAATCTCCCCGTCCAAAAGCAACTCTGAGATCCAAACATGGATTAAAGCTATCACAGCCTTAAACTGTCCCCCGACCATTGTGGACTCAGCCAAATCTCTGGGAATTACCTTGGATTATAACCTAAACATGCAAGACCACGTCAACTCAATGGCCAAATCTGCCAGATTCCACCTGTGCTACCTATGGAAACTGAAACCCTTTCTTGACGCCCGACCTTGTGGTACTGAAAATTCTGGACCCGTGTCATAAACATCGTCGTATCATGACGATTTTGGTATCAGCAGACCGAGAATGACTAGTATACTATACACAAGCATTTTCGTCATATTCGAGTGACGAAATCACCCTGAAATCAGAGTTTCCGTCCTGAACCCTCGGGTTCCATTTTGTGTACGGCAGCCATTTTGTGAGTTGCCCTCACAAAGGCCCATGACTAAGGCCAAAAACGAGTCTGAAGGACACGTACACCTTTGCTGACTTCTGTGTGACCTGGGCAAGCTGACTCCACTGCCTGAAGCCAAACCTGTTCGGTCAGTTCCTTTCCCAGTGACCGAATGAGATTAGTATCAAGGCACAGCATACCATAAACCTTTCAGCGCATACAAACCATGCCTAATCTTACACACACCTGCCCCTGTTTCTTTCTTTATGACTTGCTTTACGAGGAGGAGGTGCCCGTTTTTATTGGGGGTCCGTCGATATCTGATGAAAATACTGGGCCTTGCCGGTTAATTGATTGTGGGCTGGACGAACTGAAATATGGGCTTGTCATCATGATTCTGCTTTTTCTTTGTCGTGAAAATATGTGAATGGTCAACTGTAAAATAAGGAATGTTTGCCTAAAGCATAATATTTTGTATAAAAGGGTTGGCTGACTTTGTAAGATTGAGCAGTCTCCTGAGAATATACACCGTGTTGTACTTCTAGGATACCTGTTACTGGCTGCAGCCAATAAATTCGATCTTTGACTTCACCAAGAAGACTCTGTGTTTCTGTAGTCTGAAACAGGAAGGACTGCATTGCTGTGTCTTTCACGTCAGGCGTCCGTCCGTTGGTAACCTGTTTTTTGTATTTTTTCTTCCAGGTTTGAGAAACAGGCATCAGGCGGTAATCCGGGAAAGAACAACTTACTGGAAATGAGAGCAACAGGAAAATGCTGGCAGGGGTTCGAGAGAAGACTCCAGCATCGGCAGAATCTGAAGAGGAACGTCTTTCAGGTATCAGATAAGTAAACAACAACAGTCATCTTGACGACCATGGACTGGGCTTTTAACCTGTCACGTCAGCAATTGGCTTCCATTCTCGCAAGATTTTAAGAGTCTCGCAAGCGTGCTGTCTAACGTTTGGATGTGGGGATGCTACTGAGGCAGGTAGAGCGTGAGTCGCAGGCTTTGGCTAAGATCAAGTGTAATATCTGTTCTTATCAGTTTGAAAGCGCAATTTTTGCGCAAGTAAAATTTGATTTACAGTAACTATGACTTCAACTTATGAAGTGAATACATTTCCTTTATGCAAATTTACGCACATTTTCGTGATGGCCTAACAAGCATTTAACTAAGCCAGAGGGCACCAGCAGGTATTTGTTCCTTAGGAACCCAAAATAGAATCCCCAAGGAACTGGGGTCAGCGTTAGAGCAGAGGACACGTTGCGCTCCCTACACCTCTCTGTTTCCTGGCGTTTGGGTGGACTAATGCTGGAGACTTAAAACACCACCTAATACCCTTCACAGGCCTGAACAGCATCCAGACCTCTAGCGCGGGGATACATGCTTAGGTGGTAACACCTATAACCCTTGCCTTAGCTCTAGGGCATGACTGGGCAGTGTTTCTTGCACTGCAGACTATTGTGATCTGCTGGGAGACACCCCAGGTACCCAGGCGTAGGACCCCAGGTGAAAACGGTAAACCCGACAGTAACCCAGAAATTACTGGTAAGCCCCAAATACCTAAAATGGACACTGGAACACCAGTGACCATCCCCAATGGCATCCTCCAACCAGACGCCCAGTAAACCAACCCCCAGCCCCCGGGGGGGGCAAGAAAGGCTGCAGCTGCAGAACCAAGCACCAGCGCAGGGAAGGCTGGCGCTCTGAAGGCCTCAGGGCCAAAGGCAGGTGCACCTGAAAACCCCAATGCTGCCAAACCAGGGTGTGGGGGGTAGGGTGAGGCAGGGACCAGACAAGGTACCGCCCCCACACCCTTCAATGGCAACTGCGGCCCGTGGAAGGAGCTGCAGTGGGGCAGGCAGGCGGGGTGGGGGAGGGGCAGGGTGGGGGGTGATAAACACCGGAATCTGGATGATTGCAGGTAAGTAAACAATTAAATTAATAAAATGAATTTCGTTCTGTGCCCTGCATTGCAAAATGTGATGCAGGGCGCGCTACGAAATTCATTTTATTAATTGAATCGCTTACTCACCTGCAATCATCCAGATTCCGTTGTTTATCACCCCCCGCCCCGCCTACCTGTCCCACCACAACCCCTCCATGGGCTGCGACTGTTCAATGGGTACAATGTCTCCCACCAGCATGCCTGGGTCATGCAGTGGGAGGTAAAGGACAAGGAAGGGGCCAAGACTGGACAGGGACTTGTTCTTGAACAAGGTCCGCAAACCAGCAGATGTCCCATGGCGGAGGTGCTGAGCTGCCAAGCGTCCGTGTCAGGCATGATTTTCCTCATCAACTTCATCACCCAGGCCCTCTTCACGAAGTACTGGGACTTCTTCCAGGGGAAGAAGGAGACATTCTACAGCACCTTCAGCTTGACAACGGGATGGGCGCCAGAGGCATTGGAGAAGAGGATAACAGTTGAGATGACCAACCCCCACATCCCTAACAGAGACATTGCGTCACTCCTCCAGAGGTACCGCACCATCATGAATGGACCCACCAAGGCCACAGACGTCAACGAAATATGGAACACGACCTGGCCAGCAACCATTAACCTCCACAAAGACCCTGCAGGGAGAGATGGAATGAAACACCCATCGGCAAGTTTTTATCTAGGAGCCTACGAGGGGAGGATCCGGTACCCAGAACAACCCTCACCTGCAGGAAGTGCAAGGCCGTGGGCCACATAGTAAGAGACTGCCCAAAGAAGTTCTGCAGTATCTGCAAGCAGAGCAGGCACGACACAACCCAGTGCACTGACAAGAAGATGTGCAACTTTTGAGGAGGAGAAGGTCACAACTACTACCAGTGCCCCATATCAGACAAGCCAAAGACCTAGGCATCACAACCACGAGGAGCACCAGACTAACTGTGGACTCCGCCACCAACGCCAAGTTGAACGACCTCCTGAAGGCCACCAAGAACCAAAGCAGACAAGAAACCAGGTCTAACCAGGAAGGTGGAGTAGAAGGAACCAGCCCTGAAGGTGACACCACCCCAAGGACCAGGGCAAGCACAACCCCAAGAAGAGCCTTTTGCGGAACCACCTACAGCAGAGGAAACACCATCCCATTGGAGGAGGAACAAGCAATGGGAACCCATCGCCCCAATAGAGACCCAGAGGAAGGAGCACCAGAAGCCCAACTAACGGATAACCAGAGGGACCAGGACCCAGAGCCAGACACAGGAGCCGAGGATGAAGGAGAAGGAGAGTAGAAGGTCCCAGCCAAGTCAAAAGGGAAAAAAGAACAAGAAGAACAAGAACAAGAACAAGAGCAACAAGTCCCAGCCAGATGACAGCAGCACCAGCAGGGACGAAAACAAGGGATGGCAGAAAGTCAGATCGCAGAGGCTGCGGAACAAGGGAAAGAAGGAGAAAGAAGAGAAGGAGGCGGAAAAGATACAGATCAGATCCAGAAGGAAGACAGGAGCCACTCCACCACCAGCGGACACCAAAGCCGACCCCGTCAACTACAAGGGAGGAAAGGGAGTCCTGCCCCCCCCCTCCCCCCAAAGACCTATAGAAAGAGAGGAAGGCCTAGGAAGGATGACTTCTACACCTGGAAGAAGATCATCAAGAACAAAGGAACACAGAGGACAACGGCTTCACAGTGGACTTGAGGATGGAGGACACAACATGGAGGACAACAGAACCACCCAGGAGGGCCCCGTAGAAGCTGTCCGAGAGGACCTGCAGAGGGTGCACCACATTGTCAGTGAAGCCCCAGAGACTGGAGCAAAAAAGAATGAGAAGATGCAGAAGCCTCCTTGGAGATCTCCACTGAGAACCCAGAAGAGACAGCACCAGTGACAGAGGGCCTGCAGATGGTTCGGTACCCAGCGGTCTAAACAGCCCACCCCACCCCACAGGAAGGTTCAGAACCCAGACAATGAATGCTGGAGCTGAGACAATGGCGATATCATTGTTCACCGTAAACGTCAGAAGTGTGAGGGATCAGGTTAGGCGGGTCGGCACATTGCGCTTCCTGGGCACTCAGAACCGAGATATCTACTTTCTGTAGGAATGCGGGATTCCATATGCCCAGTCACACAGCCAGCTCAAATGGCAGTAGACGCACGAGCCATCTTTTTGGTCTGGAGGTAATGATTTTAAATCGTCTGGAGTACCCATTCTAATCAATTTCACAGGCATTTCACCGTGGACGAGGTCCGCGAGCAAGTCAACGGCAGAGTGCTGGTCGTGGACGGCTCGTGGACCGGTGAGCCCGTTAGGCTCATCAATGTCTATGCTACCCCCGGAGAAAAATGAGTGATTCGAGAAGTTTATGGTGCTCAGGATGCAACTTGTAACCTCCAGAACCATTCTGATGGGTGGTGATTTCAGCTGCATAGTAGAGATGGATGTACGCACTAGGTCAGGCTCTGCAGGGATGGATGTGATGTCCAGGCTGTTGGTGGAGATGATAGGTGAGGCATCCTTTCAGGATGTCAATGGGATCATGGGGACGAATGCCAGGAATTTGTACTGAAGTTGGCCGGACGGATCTGTGCGTTCACGGATCAACTTCCGATTCACCTGCCCAACGGTAAAGCCTGGGGAAGCTCCATGGTTGCCGTCCACTTCTCTGACCACAGAACAGTCAGCTTTGAGGGGGAATTTACAGGGAAGTTCTCAGCTGGCCACGGATCGCGGAAACGGAACTGCTCTTTGTTAGAAAATTAGGAGCTAATGGCGAACACAGAACCATGAAAGTAGAGTGGAGGGACATAAAAGACCTCTTTCACTACACCAGCGAGTGGTGGGAATGGGTGAAGGACAGTTTCCGGTGCTTCTTCCGGGGGTAAGCAGAGCTGCTGCACGGGAAAAGAAGAGGGCATTCAGGAAGCTGCAGAGCAAACTGCAGCAACTGTATAAACTCAAGCTCAGGGGATGGGATGTGGATGACGACATGGAGGAAACCCGAAAAGGGCTCACGGTGCACTTTAGGGAGGAATCCAAGCAATCATCTTCCTGACCAGAACCGAGAACCTTGAGAAGGACAAGAAATGCAACTCGTTCTTCTTTATGAAACTTCACTCAGCCCACACACCACCGGTAGAGCTTCGGGACTCAGAGGGCAACCTCCAAAGTGAGAAGGAGGAAGTCATGAGAGTCGTAACCGACTTTTATGGCAAACCATACTCACCGAAGTTGTCGGAGAGAGCCCAGGCGGATAGTTTCCTGGAGGGCATCTCAAAGACACTGGGTCCGGAGGATAGAGAGGGCCTGAACACACCTGTCACCCTGGAAGATCTGCACTTGGCTGCCATGACCTCCAAGAGAGGCAAGACATCCGGGAATGACGGTCTCCAAGTGGAACTTTATGCCAAACTGAGGGACCTGGTTGGACCGGACTTGCTGGACATCTACGAGGAAATGGTGGGCAAGGGCAGAATGCTGCAATCCCTGCGAGAGGGTATGATAACACTCTTGTACAAACAGAAGGGAGAGAGAGAGGATCTCATGAACTGGAGGCCCATATCTCTCTTCAATATGGACTGCAAGATTCTCGCGAAGGGGATGGCCAACCACCTAAAGAAAGTGATAGCAAAGATAGTTCACCCTGACTAATCCTGTGGGATACCGGGTTGGCAAATCACACACAGCCTGACACTGGTCTGAGACACGATCGAGTACGTCAAGGGCCACAAGGTCCCCGCGGCCTTGGTCAGCCTGGATCAGGAAAATGTTAGTGAAAAACAACAGAAGATACTGATGCTAGTCGATTTCAACACAATCATTTAAATACATAAACATTGGAGTGAAACCAAATGTTTTTTGATTTTTAGTTTCTTTTTAATTCTTTTGTTTTATTCAATGACACTTTTGACACATTATATTATTTTACATTCCACTTAATTTTTTGTAAACATATTTTGACCTTATGTACAAGACCTAACCACTAATTTTCAAAACAATACAGTTTATAACAAATTCATTCAAACTCACAACCATACTCCACTCATACTCATACAGATAAAATATAGATGGAACTACAATATTCACAGCAGAGCCATATGCAAATTATAGAAGTTCAAATTTCTTATGTAGTCTCCTAATCTGTTCAGTCTTTTTAATGGCTTACAACAGTCTACGCGTTTTGAACCCAAATTTATTTATGGGGTTCTCATCAGGACGGTAGTCTCTTTTCAATCAGAGCCTGGAAGGATTGACACTTTCCGACGTACAATTCATATACAGGGCCACTTGTGCTCATGTAGTTGAGGTTTTAGGTCTTAGAATTCTGTGCAGCCTGAAACTCGGTCTTTAGCTACTTTCCTTCTGATATGCGGGGTCCAGTGCTCCCGCCTGCCAAGCAAAAATAAAACGAGAGGGGGGACAGTTTAGTACACGGAAGGCACAACAAATGGCGCAGGGGTCAATTTCGAACATGTTCCGGTGAATACCTCGGACGGTCGGGGGTTGCCCTGTATATGAATTGTACGTCGGGAAAGTGTCAATCCTTCCAGGCTCTGATTGAAAAGAGACTACCGTCCTGATGAGAACCCCATAAATAAATTTGGGTTCGAAACGCGTAGACTGTTGTAAGCCATTAAAAAGAGTGAACAGATTAGGAGACTACATAAGAAATTTGAACTTCTATAATTTGCATATGGCTCTGCTGTGAATATTGTAGTTCCAGCATTATTTTATCTGTATGAGTATGAGTGGAGTATGGTTGTGAGTTTGAATGAATTTGTTATAAACTGTATTGTTTTGAAAATTAGTGGTTAGGTCTTGTACATAAGGTCAAAATATGTTTACAAAAAATTAAGTGGAATGTAAAATAATATAATGTGTCAAAAGTGTCACTGAATAAAACAAAAGAATGAAAAAGAAACTAAAAATAAAAAAACATTTGGTTTCACTCCAATGTTTATGTATTTAAATGATTGTGTTGAAATCGACTAGCATCAGCATCTTCTGTTGTTTTTCACTAGCTTGTGGCTAAGCTGTGCTACTGGTAGCCCAGACCCAGTGGTGGTATTTATGGATCAGGAAAAGGCGCTCTACTGCGTTTCCCATGAGTTCATGGACCAGACACTCAGAGCACTGGGACTGGGAGCCTCCTTCTGTGAAGTGGTGGCCACAATGTATAGAGACATCTCGAGCATGGCGTTGGTAAATGGCTGTAGAACCGACCCCTTCCCCGTCTTGTCGGGGGTGAAGCAGGGCTGCCCGTTTGCCACCCTCCTGTTTGTCTGTGTGATTGAGCTCCTCGCAGAATGCATCCAGCAGATCAAGAACATCAGATGAGTGAAGGCACCAGGAAGCAGGGGACAAGGCGAAGTGAAGTGCTCCCTCTACATAGACAACATCTCAGTCTTCTGTGCAGACGGACCATCTGTGAAAGAACTGGAGAGAATTTGTATCGAGTTTGAGAAAGCGTCAGGAGAAAAGATCAACATCGCCAAGTCGGAAACCCTACTTTTCGGACAGTGGACTCCACCCGAGACGCACTGCCATTCC
Source organism: Lissotriton helveticus (assembly GCF_964261635.1). Taxonomy (NCBI): domain Eukaryota; kingdom Metazoa; phylum Chordata; class Amphibia; order Caudata; family Salamandridae; genus Lissotriton; species Lissotriton helveticus. Next base: position 603,933,243 of record NC_136065.1, read on the forward strand.
CCATCAAGCAGGACTTCCTGACGATCCTTGGAGTCTGGTTCAGCGGAGAAGGTGCAGCGAAGAAGACATTGCGAAGACGATGCAGAAGCTGGGACTCTGCTGCCTCCTGAAGCTGACGATCGCAGGGAAGTCTTTGGTCCTGAGGATTGAGACACTGCCAGTACTCCAATACGTCACTCAAGTGTGGCCTGTGCAGACCTGAATGGCCAAGGCCACCACGAGAATGATCTTCTACTTCATCTGGAAATTGAAGATGGACAGAATGAAGAGGGCGGTGATGTTCAATAACCACGATAAGGGAGGCAAGGGAGTGCCAGACATCGTCACCATCCTGAGGGGGATCTTCATGTGCCACTGCATGAGGAACACCCTAAGGACCAAAAATGAGAGCCATGGTGGCTTTCTGATGGCACGCTTCTTCCTGTTACCAACATGCAGGTGCCTCGGATGGGCAGAGTTGGTGAGCGCCATCCCTAACAACTGGGAGACCCCGTGGTTCTACAAGGAAGTGAAGAAGTTCGCGAAGGAGTTTAGGCTGGAGGCTGCCGCCCCGCTACATGGACCCTTCAGCTTGTCCAACGCCAGATACGTGCAACAGATCGGTGCCCTCCCCTCTGCCACAGCAGACCACGTGTGGGGTAACATTGCATCCAAGCGCTTGACAAACCAGTACAAAGACATCACCTGGATTGCCATCCAATGAAGACTTCCCGTGAGAGCCTTCATGCATGCAAGAGGACTCATCCGATACAAGCCCTGCCTGAGAGAGTGCACCGTGGATGAGACGACATACCACCTCTTCTGGGAGTGCACCTATGCACAGGACCTGCTGAAGGCCAAGACACGGAGATTATACCCTGGATACCTACTTCATGCATCACAGCAGAATCTGTGATGTATGGTTTGTTCCCAGGGACACATGCACTCGGTGACTTCCAGGGCATTGGAGGCTCCTGTTCTGTGTTAAAGATGTTTTTTTGTTTTCCAGAAACTGCCTGGTAGTAGGGAAAAAGGAGACATCGACCCTGGTGTGCCGTAAGACGATCCACAGCCTCCTGTGTGACTACGCTGCACCGGACGGATGAGATGAAGACGACAAAGACAACTAAGGACCCAAAGGGGTCCCCCTGCCCCCTTACAGGGGGGGCCCTGGAGGGGACACTAACCTGTTTTGTCTATTTTTCCTTGACCCAGGAAACGGTTGACGATAGGGGAGAGGAGAAGACAGGTGGAGTACATGTAGTTATTTACTGTATGTATTTGACTTGCGTAACCTTTTCCTTTCACAGGTAAAAGGTCAATGGGATAGCTTGTGCACTTGTTGCCAAGTTCGTTACCAGCGACTGGCGAATAAATAGGGTGTTGTGGAAGGTGACGATTGATGTGTCTGAACCAGAAACGACTCCCTGACAAAAGAAAAAAAAAAGTCAGTAGCGGACCCTGTTGTATGTCATGGAACTATCCGGCAGTCCTGACAAACTTTATCATGGTTAGCAAGGGTAAGCACAGGGTTTTGCTTTTAAACTGTATTTATCTAACTAGTCACTGCTTTATTAACTCTGTGGGGATTTGAGATGCTTGAGTATGTGTCTTAATTTAGGGATAGCAGTAAATAAAGATTATAACTGTTTAACATTGTGTCTTGAACTGAGACCCTAACGCTTTTCTTCTGTACTGCTGTGCCATGTATTTAAGCCATGTTGTTTATTTTCTCTCTTACTTATAATGCTCTCTTATTTTATTGCTATTTTCTCATATGTGCCCAGGTTTTTGCCCACCCAGAAGATTTTCCATGTCTCATGAACTCTGAATATAGCCCGGGGTCATATGGTTCTGGGAAAAACAGCCAGGGTCTCACTGGCCCACCTGTAGTGTAGTTCCTATTCCCAATAGGCTCTGCGCAGTGGAATAATATACCCTATAGATATGATATAGGATTGAGGTCAGTATGTCTCTATCAAGTATACTAAGGTTAATTGAGAGTGGCAGCTAGCTCAGAGGTCACTAGAAACTTTCTCAAATAAACAAGAAGGGATTCATTTCTGACAACGCATAAACATGACGACTTTGTTTCCCAAGAATAAAACGTATCTTCAGAGTCGTGGAAACAATAGATAACTATTTCACTCAGTCAATTGTGCATGCTTCGTTTCTACTGAGTTGCAGAGAAAATAGAGAGACAGGCGTTTCAATAAAAGGGGTTTATTGAACAGTCTTCTTTCTCATGCAAGAGAGGTGAACTGCTACAATTGTTAGACAGAATGCAAAGTATAATGCGTACAGCGTAAACAGTAGTATAAAATAATACTGTAATAGCATTGTCTGGTGCTATGACATATAAAAATACATATATAAATAAAACAGACTAAAGTACTCAACTGGTGCTTCTAAAATGCACCTACCCCAATGTACCTAGCCTAGGTCTAGTACGAGGGAAGAAGTAAGTGTGGTCATTGGCATAGGTTGATTTTTGCCAAGAGTTGCCAAAGGTTTCACTAGGTTCTAATCAGCTCCATACCTTAGAATGAGAGGGCTGGTATCTCCTTCATGGACCCGATTTCCCAAATCCCCACAAGGGGAATCAGAAAAACTGGAGCTGGATTTCTTGGCAGATGACAGCTTCTGATTAGTGCCTAAGCTGGAGAGTTGGCTTCCTTCAGCACTTGCTGTAGCGAGCTGCACGCTGCGTCGTGCAAGTAGGTATTCAAACTGCACCAAACCACACGTGCTTTGCCATAGCAAGTGAAGGTATATTTATACCTTGAAGGTGTTTAGGAATGCCAGCTTTGACGTAAAGTCGGGCATATGAACATCATGAATGAACCCCTTAGGAATAGATGTTCATGTAAAATAACTGAGTTCTTGTAGAAATCAATATTCAAGGAAGGGGAAGTCCCTAACGGCTTAAGAGTCTGGTTTTTCAAGAAATCGCTGTGACGTAGATGAACGGATGGAGGTAGCCATGCCTGTATTTGGGCAGCATTGGCTATGCCTAAATAAGGACTGGATTTCTATGCCTATATTAGGGCAACGCGAATTGTACCTATATAAGGGCATGAATCTGGAAATTCAATCGGAATCTAAAATCGTACACAACACACCCACGGCCTACTTTATGGAGGAGGGATGGTCAGAAGACTGTGTCAGCCTTCCCTAGAGACCCTGATGGTGTTATTATTCTTGGGACCTAATACTTGGTAGTGAGAAATCAGTGAGCACAACAGTGGTGTACTACAAATGTATTCTACACAAGCCTATTGTATAAAACATGGCAAGAAATTATTGCAATTATAATTAGAGCATTAGGAAAGATAAATAATAAAAAAATAACACAAATGTGATGCTTAACATCATTAAAAAAAACAGCCTGGAATTGTATTTTACAGTGTGCCATTCTAATCAGTTATAGCCCAGCCTCACAAGAATCCGCTGCCTGGGCTGTGGGCAGCCCTCGCTAGGACAGCAGTTTGTGTCCATGTGTGTATCCTGCTGTTACCCTTCAGATTCTCAATGTGGCTGGATTCTCCTCTTTAGCCAACAGCTAAACGAAGGGCTACTTTGACTATTTCGCAAAAAGCAAAAACGTTTAACTAAACAGTTTTTGCAATGTGTGCAAAAACAGACTTGTTTTGCAAGAGGTTTGTGAGTAGTAGAAATTGTGAGTATCACACTTATATATAACACAACACTAACAGTGAGAGTACTCCTTCCGATAGTGGCATGTATATGTTGCTACTAAACAACGGCATTAGTCATAATACAAGCATAAACATAAAAATCACACAAGCATATTAAAAAAAATATCTCAAAATATACAGACTTAAGGGGAAAGGATCCAAGGGCAATGGTCACAGGGCATTAAGGACCATAAAGTTACATAGTCTTTATATAAGCTCTCATGATCTGCTATGGTTAATTCTGGATTGCCTTCAGGTTCTTTGTAAATTGCTCAGCAAATGGTCTTTGCACCCAATGTGACTTTCTGACCTCAGAGCAAATTGGGCTCAGACCCATGAAATGTCCCACCACGAGTGTCTCCATGTATACAAAATATTGAAAAGAGGAAAATCATGTAGTGTTACTATTTATTAAAACTGGAATACCCTGTTATTCCTCATTCCACTTGAGGATTGTGGAATCCCCTCGTTCAACTTTGCCGTATTCTCCCTATGTGGTTTAACTGAGCGAAATTCTTGGCACACTTTGAATAAAGGATATCTAGCATATTTTTCAAGTCTTGACATCGCCTGAGTGAATATAATTAAGTTTCAATTAATGCTCAGTCTGTCTGAAGTATCTGAGTCTGAGCACATTTTCCTTTCCACTAACACCAGAAGGAAGAAGCTATAGCCCCACACAATTATAGTTCCAATGTAGAAAAGAGCGCGTCCCCGTGCCTTCTGTAAACACCTGAACAACAAACAGCGTGACAAAGATGTATACACAGAGAAGACATTTCAGGTATGGATTTCACCGATTTACATTATCTCTTTCTTGCAATTAACGTTAGATTAGTGGTTTGTGGTTCCTTGAACGGAAGAAAATTTATTTTTATCGTTTTATATAGCAAAACATTTGGCAGTGCAGTAAAGTAAATCATGCATTTTATTTTAATGACTCATCTAATTAATGGTTTCATAAGGCCTCTTGAAACGTGATCAATATACCTTAATGTACTTAATATCTGGATTTGCCTTACAACGATTCTGTTCCCTACTTATGAATTTTTTCCCAGCATTACTACAATACTTTAAAAATCTACCTTTAATTGCCTAGTTTAATATTTTTAAATGGTGCTTCCCTGTTGGAACCTACGAACTCTTCATTGCCAAGAGATTGTTTGTTCATAACATACATAATCTGTGTCTCTAGAGCCAAAGATGTATCGATGCTAGACATGAAATGTTCATGGAGTCTGAATTCGAAAAAAAAGAGACCTGACCTTTAAAGGTGGGAACCTAGAAATCAATAAGTGGTCTGCGGAAATGTTTAATGCATGTTAACTAGTGATACAACCGCAGTCTAAAATGGCCAACAGAAACATAACTGATGACACAGCTAAGTTGAAAGTAAAAGACAAACTGCATAAGGGTTGAATGTTATTTATGAAACAAGTGTTGGATAATAATTAAGTGTCAAGTCCCTTCTGGGAGATAGCAATCCTTCTGGCTGAAGGCATTCTAAGAGCCATGGACTTAAAAAGTCACCCATAAAGGACAGTATTTTAGAAAAATAGGATATTTTAATACATAGCCGAAAAGGCAAACTGAGTTTGTCATTTAGAGTTTGGTGAGACAGAAATAGCACCATAAATCAATGGTACTACCATGGTGTCAAAGGTACAGTTCCCCGACCTCATTTTGAGGTGTGGGAGCTGCCATGTTTCTGACTGGAGCAGCCGCTGGCTCTGCCATTGGAATAGTTTGATCCAAGGATAGGGTCACCAGAATTTTAAAGCCAAAAACCGGGGCATTTCCCAAAAAAAGAAGAAGGACTACAAGTTTACTCCAACCCAGCGCACAGAATGACAGTGATCCTTAGCACAGAATTACAGAAGAGGCAGTAAGAACATACATAAAATGCCATTTTGAAACCCAAGATCTTGCCTGTTAACTAAATTGCTTTCTTAAAACAGCTGCTAACTATCCCTGCTGTGCAAAACACAAAAAGCACCTCTCACCGTTTTCAGCTGATCCTCTAAAAACCAGGACATGAGCTTAATTTCCCCAAATCTGCTAGGACAGCTGGCGAAAAACTGGGACTATCCTGGCAAATCAGTGACGCCTGGTCACCCTATCCAAGGACCATTAACCACAGGTGTCAGAGCCATATGGCTAGTATTTTAGAAACAAACCCTGCTATAAGGGGTCGTTTCTGAAAAGATAAGTAGAACGTGGAGCAGGGCACGACAACAAGGTGGCCTGCATTAAGCTGAAATAGTAGCTGAATGTCCATCGGATGTGCTTGCAGATTCTCTTTAAGCGTCAAGATCTCTAGATGTGGTAGGTGTTCCTGCCATCCCTGGCAGGATGGATGCAGAGGTGAGGGCCTTCTCTAGCCCAGTGGGCTGATGGGTGACAAACCCACCTCTAAATGAAGCCCTAAATGCTGTATGTAGCCTTTCACACATCGCATCATACATTATTCAGTTGTGCACTATAGCCTGGTTTATCAGTATATAAAATTTCCCTAAAGAAAAACGTATAAACACATATTTATACATGTATATATATCTGTGTGTGTATGATTGCATTGGTATACGTGCACTTATTATGTTTGGTTTCTTTCATTGCACACAAAAGAATGGTGTTTAGCTTTTTTTTTTAACTGGCAAATGAGATTATGTCACAACATAACATCACGCCTTTGAATCACAGATGCCCTCCAAAGTAAGTCCTTGTTTTAGTCAAATTTTTCATACTTACATACTTAATTACTTTTAGAAGCCTGGATTAATTATTTAATTAATGTTTTTGAGTTGGCAATATTAAAACTTTCCATTGGTAAGAGCATATTTACTCTCAAAATACATAATTTATGTCTATCTGGCCTTTTTCTCATTTTATCGGCCAATATAGTTGCTAAATATTGATTGCAAAATCTATGGAAACATATTAGCCAAAAGAATACAGATTATTGTTCCCACTGTAATTCACAAAGACTAACAGGGGTTTCTTAATGGCTGCAAGATTATTATAACTATATAAAGCTTTCTGGCTAGCATATTCAGCAATTGCTCTTATACATACACTGACAGCTATTCTTGTTGACACAGAGTAAGTTAATGATCTGGTAAATTGAAATCATCTCTAGTATGCACTGTCTGAGTTTATACTTCCACAAGCATTCATTCTTTCTCTGAAGTCATTATATATTGAACCAAGAATCACCATTCATATAAATGGAAGTCAAAGTAGTGAATTTAAAATTTACGTAGTCAGTAAACAGGACCATCCCCTTTCTCCTCTAGTTTTTTCAGTATATATTTAACTACCAGCAGCAGCCCTGAGAAAGAAAGAGGAAATTCCATGGCTTTATGTGTGGGTCATCCACCAACAAAATCAAACTATACACTAATTATTTACTGGTCCTAAATTCAAATCCATTGGCCATCAGGATTGTTTTGGACACTCTAATTAGGTTTGGAAGTTTCTCATAGTATAAGAATAATGCAGCCAATTCTGAGTTATTTATGTTGTTGAATGGCCCTGCGTAATCAAGCTGCACATTACCCCAGTTATTGAAGCTAGCAGGACAGGTGTGTTATTTAGGTTGACAGATACCATGTAACTTTGATATTATCTACCCTGCTACTTATCGCAATAAATGAGCAGAGGTTATACAAATGTTGTCCATAACCATAATATATCTAGTTCATTGAATGGTTGTTAGAACTGGGGGTCTCTAGTTGGCAGGGGTAGGTACCACTGTCCAAATAGGGACCCTTGATTCTAGTCAGGGTAAGGAGGAAACCCTCTGAGATAACACCCTCTCACCCTCTAGGTAGCTTGGCGCGAGCAATCAAGGCTAACCAGAGGCAATGTGTAAAGTATTTGTACCAACACTCACAGTAACACAGTGAAAACACCACAAACTGACTCCACAACAGTTTAGAAAAATAAAGGTATTTAATTTAAACTACACAAGACCAAAACGACAAAAATCTAACATACACAGTTCAAGAATATGGTTTCAAAAGAGTTCTTAAGGTTTGCGATAAAATTCTTAGGTTGCGATAAAATAATCCACAGATGCGTGAAAGTTCACAGTTGTGTCACGTTTACTCACAGTACCTTTTAGTTGCGACAAAGTTCCAAAAGCAGAAGCTGGTGCGGTGGAAAATAAGCGATGCGTTGTTCCTGAGACCCTGGGGAGGCGTTTGCGACAGCCCCGCTGCAGCACCGGGCGTGTTGCGACGAATCCGGTCTGTATGGGGAGGAAGGCCACTTGTATGGATTCCGGTGCAGAGGTTCCGTAGGAAGTTTGTTCTCGCAAAGGCACGATGCGACGATCTCTGGAGTTGCGACGATCTCCGGGGCGACGATGCGCGGACCAGCGATGATCTCTCTCGCAGCTCCTCGACGCGATGGTTTCTGCGACGACACTCACAGCGACGTGATGCGGTCCACAAGCAAGCGGTGCGGCGATGTCACCCAGCGATGACAGGCTCTGCGACGACACTCGCAGCGATGTTCGACTTTCCCGCACCGGTCTGGTGCGTCCCGCAAACGAAGGATGCAACGGCTCTGGCAGCGGCAACAGGCGCTGCGACGATCTCGGCCTTCGTAGCGGCGGGAATTTCCTCGCACTGTCGGGGATGCGCTCCGTAGCGAGCGATGCAATACTTTTCAATTGCAAAAGTCTCTCAAGCTTAGTTTCAAGCTTCCCAGCCCAGGTACAACTTCCAGAGGCCCCACAACTGGATCAAGCACTCTAGGAAGGACTGAACTCTCTCAGCAGAGTTCAGGGAAGCTGGGGGTGAAGTCCTTTTGTTCCTGGGACTTCAGAACAGGGAGCCAGCTCTTCTCAGGCCCTTGGAGATTCCTTCAAGACAGGGGACACAGCACAACAGCAATGTCCTTCCCCTCTCCTTGGCAGCAAAGCATTAGGTCAGTCCAGCAGAGCAACAGCGGGACAGTCTTCCTTCTTCAGATTCAGCTTTCTCCTTGGCAGAGGTTCCTTCTTGATTCCAGGATGATCTAACTTTCTGTTGTCAGGGGTCCTGTACTTATACCCCTAAAAGTCTTTGTTCTCTTTGTGCAAGTGGACCCTGAGCCCGGTCTGAACCAGTTCTGGGTGTTTCTTGAGCACTTTGTTTTCCTGGCTTCTCTTTTCCTTTCAGAGTGAGGGGCAGGGTCGTCAGCCGCCCAGCAGGAGGTGGAGCCAGCATTGTGGAAGGCAGGCACAGCCCTATTCAGGCCCAGGTGCTAACTCTTCCCGCCACTCAAGTTGCAAATGCAGTCATTCAGCCTAGGGCTGACTCAGCCAGCCTCCTGGGGAATCCCCAGCCCCTGTCACTCTCAAACCAGACAGTCAATACACAAACATGCCAAGGCACACAGAAGGGTCAGACAAGAGAACAGCAACTTTCTAAAAGGTCTGTTCTCAAACACAGGATTTAAAAACAACCTTTCCTAATAGATGTGTTATTAAATTCTGAGTTTGGGGATACTAGACTCTTATGTCCTATCTTGTTTCTATGATAAGAAATGATGGTAGCCACTGTAGCCAGCATCACCATGTTAATCTATGGAGCAAGATAGCCTTAAATAGTGAAAAACGAAAATGGCTGTAATTCACTACCAGAGCATGTCACCTGCACCAGTACATGCTCTACCTTTCACATACACTGCACCCTGCCCAGGGGGGTACCTTGGGCCTTCCATAGGGGGGATCAATGTGCACAAAAAGGGAAGGGGTAGGCCTGGTCAGTGGGGACACTGACCAGGAGTACATGGCAGTTCACAGACTGCACACAGGCACTGCGGTGGCAGGCCTGAGACACCATTTTAGGGCTACTCATGTGGGTGGCACAATCAGTGCTACAGGCCCACTAGCAGCATTTGTCATCACCAGCCCTGGCACACCCAGTGCACTTTACTAGGGACTTCATGGTGATACAAATATGCCAATCATGTATATCCAATCATAATAACAATTTACACAGAGAGCATAGGCCCTTTAGCACTGATCAGCAGTGGTAAAGTGCGCAGAGTCCTATTGCCAACAGCCACGGATCCGGAAAAGTAAGGGCGGAAGAAGCAAAAAGTTTGGGGATGACCCTGCAAGAAGGGCCTGTTCCAACACAACCCCCTTCTAGCCTAAAGCCAGGGTAGACCAAACAATACCTCGATGGGATTCCCTGCTTAAGGCGATAGAACACGGAAACTGGCCCAAACAGCAGGGCACACTTCCTGTTTTACGCCGACCTGAACCTAGTTGGATCACTCTATCCATACTCTCATGGTCCACCATGCCAATCCATGTGGAACCCTCCTCCTCACCTGTGGACACCACCTGTGCAGCACCTAACTGTAACTTACTCACAGGTGTATCCCAACAGACAGACAGCAAGCCACAGTGGCCACTAACAGTGGTCAGGGATGAGACCCAAGCCTTATGCCTCTCAGAGCTCTCGAACCCCTGTGGTGTCAGAGGGTGGGGGGCAGTAGCCCCAGGTGCTTGTCACCCTTTGTCCACTATCCCTCCTGTCAGGTCAGGTCTGACATCCTGACACTGACCCACCAGTCCCGGACGGGTATCCGGCGGCTGGACAGGGGGCTGGGGTGGGCTTCCCCACACCCAGTCCTTCTCTTCCTTGGGGCTCTGTACCCTCCAACCTGGAGCGGTACCCCCTTCTAGAATAGTCAGGGAACCTGTGGCAGGTGTCCTGCACCATTCACCCACCAGTTCAAGGGTTCTATCCTGCAACTCGTACTCCAGGTCGGGGGGGACAACCCGGACCGGGCCCTCAAACCTAGGCTCCAAAGCCTCCAGGTCAGACAACACCTGAACCTGGCTTCCCCACCCAGGGACCAACCCCTGCGATGGAACACTTGCCTGGCGCACCAGGACTTCACTCACAGATATGCCCACACTGGTACACAGTAACCATCTGGTCAACACAACGGTGGGGCCCAGTCCACCCCCAGGGTGAGACTCCTGCCCTCCTTCCAGGCGCAACTCTGTCCACCAAGACAACCAAGAACACAACTTTCCTACCAGTTCAGGACTTCCCTCCAGCAACTGGTCTCCCAACCTAGGGTTTAACCCCTCAGGTTGTACCAGGGTCAGAGGCGAGGACTCCTTCCCTTTGCACCCCCTTCCAGACTGCTGCACCCTCCCTACTGGAGGGGTACCCCATGGAACCATATTGGTCAGGGCACTGGCTACAGATGTCCTTCCTTCCAGGTCAGGCAGATCCTGAACCTGGTCTCCCAACCCAGGGACCAAAACCTGCGGTTGTGCACTTGCCTGGCAGGCCAGGACTTCTGGAGACTCACACGGTATCCCCTTGAGCGTGACACACAATTCATGTGTCCTTTGACAGTCCACCTGGCGCAGATCTCCTGACCCCTGTCCACCTGACAGTGCGGGAAGATCCCCCAGGACAGAAGTGGTGTCACCATGGTCACTACTGGGAGACTCAGCTCTTCTGACTGGTCCCTGACCCACTGGTTCTCCCACTGGGGACTCCTTCCCCCTCTCACCCCTCAGTTTGGACTTCTGCACCCTCCCAACTGGAGTGGTACTGCCAGACACCAGAACTGATGGAGGCCTGGTTACAGGCACTCCCCGTTCAACAGACCTAGGAGATCCTCCTCAAATGGCCTACAAGTACAGTCTAGGTCCCCAACCTGGTGTTCCCTCAAGTAACCCTCCAGGCCCTGAGACTGGGTTTCGGGCACCGTGAGACACACCGTCCCACACTCATTCCTTCCCCACTGAGACCGGACATGAGCCCCTACACCCCTCCCACTCCACTGAGACCTAACCGGGCTACACTGAACCTCTTCCACCTCACAGGTCTGGATATCTAAGCCACTCCTTTTGGGATCACTCCACAATGCCTCCTCATACTCTCTGGAATTCACCAAGAGGTCTGCCTCCAACGCAAGCTCTCTGGGATCAGAGAACTAACACTCCACCGGGTGTTGGCATAGCTCTGGAAAACAGGGACTTAAAATATGCTCTCCAACAAATTAATCACACAGCCCCCCACAGTTGTTAACCAAGCTACCCTTTGCTTCACCCTCCAGTGCCTCGCACAAGTACCCCACACTACTCTCCTGAGACTGGCAAGACAGTATCTGACTGTCTCTATCACACAACCCACACTCTTCTGGCTGGTCTTCACACACACACACCAAGGTTTCTGCCACGGGGGAACCCCTCTCCCTGTACCTCTCTTCTAGAGTCAGTAGAGTGTCCCTCCCACCACTAGGAATATGGTCCCCTGTGCCAGTCCCCCAATCTACTTCAGGGACACTGCACTCCACTGGAACTACATCATAAACCTGAACCCCCTGGTGTATGTCGACCCCCTCCCTCAAGTCAGGTGCCACATCTCTGGGTATTTGTACCTCTCTCTCCGCACTAGATATCATAATCATGCTGCCACCATCTGAGCTGGACTCCACCTCCAACTCAGCAAAGCTCCTTCCTTGAGCGTCCCATTTTTCTTTCTGGGCTAAGGTCCACCGGATCATACCTTCCTTGCTTAGCCGGTCTAATTCTCTACACCTTTGCTCAGTAGCAAGGAGCCACTCATCTTTCTCTTCTTGACTGTCAGAGAAGTACTCTTCCTCAGAATCATCTGCTAATGTTGCTTCCCAAATTCTGGCCTCATGGGAATACAGGCATGCATCAAGATCCCTCCTTGTGGAACCTTTCTCAACGGGCAGCCCCCTCTTCTTGCAAAAGGCTTTTATCTCCTCCACTATGTAGATATACAGGAGGAAAAAGTTGACTTCCATTTTGGCAGGATTTTACAGGTGCAACACAAGCCAGAGTCTCAATATCCCAAAAATACTTCCAGGAGGACACCGGAAAAACAAACAGTATGTGGTGGCGTAGTGGTCTGCACCCACTAGTGATGTACACCAATCACTGTGGGTCTAGTACAAACACAAGTTCAAATCCCACCGCTGACCAACAATGTTAGAACTGGGGGTCTCTAGTTGGCAGGGGTAGGTACCACTGTCCAAATAGGGACCCTTGATTCTAGTCAGGGTAAGGAGTAAATCCTCTGAGATAACCCCTGCTCACCCTCTAGGTAGCTTGGCACGAGCAGTCTAGGCTAACCAGAGGCAATGTGTAAAGTATTTGTACCAACAATCACAGTAACACAGTGAAAACACCACAAATTGACTCCACAACAGTTTAGAAAAATAAAGGTATTTAATCTAAACTACACAAGACCAAAACAACAAAAATCCAACATACACAGTTCAAGAATATGGTTTCAAAAGAGTTCTTAAGGTTTGCGATAAAATTCTTCAGGTTGCGATAAAATAATCCACAGATGCGTGAAAGTTCACAGTTGCGTCACGTTTACTCACAGTGCCTTTTAGTTGCGACAAAGTTCCAAAAGCAGAAGCTGGTGCGGTGGAAAACAAGCGATGCGTTGATCCTGAGACCCTGGGGATGCGTTTGCGACAGCCCCGCTGCAGCAGCGGGCGTGTTGCGACGAATCCGGTCTGTATGGGGAGGAAGGCCACTTGTATGAATTCCGGTGCGGAGGTTCCGTAGGAAGTTTGTTCTCGTAAAGGCACGATGCGACGATCTCTGGAGTTGCGACGATCTCCGGGGCGACGATGCGCAGACCAGCGATGATCTCTCTCGCAGCTCCTCGATGCAATGGTTTCTGCGACGACACTCGCAGCGATGTGATGCGGTCCGCAAGCAAGCGGTGCGGCGATCTCACCCAGCGATGACAGGCTCTGCGACAAAACTCCCAGCGATGTTCGACTTTCCCGTGCCGGTCTGGTGCGTCCCGCAAACGAAGGATGTGACGGCTGCGGCAGCAGGTGCTGCGACGATCTGGGCCTTCGTAGCGGCGGGAATTTCCTCGCACTGTCGGGATGCGCTCCGCAGCGAGCGATGCGAAACTTTTCAATTGCAAAAGTCTCTCAAGCTTAGTTTCAAGCTTCCCAGCCCAGGTACAACTTCCAGAGGCCCCATAACTGGATCAAGCACTCTAGGAAGGACTGAACTCTCTCAGCAGAGTTCAGGGAAGCTGGGGGTGAAGTCCTTTTGTTCCTGGGACATCAGAACAGGGAGCCAGCTCTTCTCAGGCCCTTGGAAATTCCTTCAAGACAGGGGACACAGCACAACAGCAAAGTCCTTCCCCTCTCCTTGGCAGCAAATCAACAGGTCAGTCCAGCAGAGCAACAGCAGGACAGTCTTCCTTCTTCAGATTCAGCTTTCTCCTTGGCAGAGGTTCCTTCTTGATTCCAGGATGATCTAATTTTCTGTTGTCAGGGGTCCTGTACTTATACCCCTAAAAGTCTTTGTTCTCTTTGTGCAAGTGGGCCCTGAGCCCGCTCTGAACCAGTTCTGGGTGTTTCTTGAGCACTTTGTTTTCCTGGCTTCTCCTTTCCTTTCAGAGTGAGGGCAGGGTTGTCAGCCGCCCAGCAGGAGGTGGAGCCAGCATTGTGGAAGGCAGACACAGCCCTATTCAGGCCCAGGTGCTAACTCCTCCCACCTCTCAAGTTGCAAATACAGTCATTCAGCCTAGGGCTGACTCAGCCAGCCTCCTGGGGAATCCCCACCCCTGTCACTCTCAAACCAGACAGTCAATACACAAACAGGCCAGGGCACACAGAAGGGTCAGACAAGAGAACACTAACTTTCTAAAAGGGCTGTTCTCAAACACAGGATTTAAAAACAACCTTTCCTAAAAGATGTGTTATTAAATTCTGAGTTCAGGGATACTAGACTCTTATGTCCTATCTTGTTCCTATGATAAGAAATGATGGTAGCCACTGTAGCCAGCATCCCCCATGTTAATCTATGGAGCAAGATAGCCTTAAAATAGTGAAAAACGAAAATGGCTGTAATTCACTACCAGAGCATGTCACCTGCACCAGTACATGCTCTACCTTTCACATACACTGCACCCTGCCCAATGTGCACAAAAAGGGAAGGGTTAGGCCTGGTCAGTGGGGACACTGACCAGGAGGACATGGCAGTTCACAGACTGCACACAGGCACTGCGGTGGCAGGCCTGAGACAACATTTTAGGGCTACTCATGTGTTTGGCACAATCAGTGCTGCAGGCCCACTGGTAGCATTTGTCATTTCTCTTCTTCCTTGGCAGGATAAATCTTTGTTTATATTTCTGGATTTATTTACACTTCTTTTCTTTTCAGATAACCTCTCGTGAACTCATGTTCCTGATTCTTTCTCTACGGATCTTGGAGATTTCGTTTGTCCTTCATCTACCTTGATTTTGTGAAGTCTCATCGTTGAAGTTTTTATTGGGACATTTCCTTTCTCTACTTTACTCCTCATTTAAAAGAGGCTGATTGCCTAGTGCTTACTGGAATTGTTTTGTTAAGAATGTTCTACATGGAACTATTGCTTTGTGACATATGCCGCTGCTAGGGGTCTGCATTAAAAGTTATATGCATAATGTTAGCCTCCGTGTCTTTAATGAAATCCAGATTCTCTAGTCATGTTAATAGGAGAATCGCAATTGTTTGCATCGATATGGTCAGACATTCAAAAATATTTAACATTCACCCAGTTTATTAAATTCACAGCAGTATGGGACAATATGGAATTGTCATCACTGCAACCATCCAGCAACACATAGATTACAAACTCAAGTTGTTATTTGCACAAAGCAAGTGATGGGCTTGAAAGATTTGAGATGTAACAAGAACCGACAAATAATCTAATGAAACCATTATATTATTTTCAACTATATGTATTAGTAGTAAAGTCCAGGTAAAGCTCTCAATGTCTTCACTTCCATTTTTTTCTGTTTAAGAATGCTTTATTAAAAAGAATCAAATCACTTGTACAAAAGATGAAAACCATTATAAATAATCCAAGCATAATAAAATACATAATGAAATAGAACACGTAATATAACTAAGGTAGAACAATGAGCATCCATGCTTGGACTAAAAGATATAAACCGCAATAATAAAACCAATAGCATTTTAACAGGTTTTCGATTTTGAGAATATCAAGGAAAGAAAAAAAAAGAAAAAGAAGAGAGAAGAAGGAGGAAAAGAGAGGAGAATAGAAAAAGAAGGAAGAATACAAACATAAGAACTAGAATGAGCAATGTATTCTATTGTAAAGGTACTGTAACAGCCAAATAATCATCTTTAATCATGTTAAGAGTTCAGAGATAGTAACAATAGGGGAAGCAGAAGCAGCTTGTCTGAAAAGAAAGGAGGTAAGTAGCGGCCAAATCAAATCTTTTTTATTCAGTAAAGGTTGAGAAGTAGCATTGGCTCGATCAAGTCTGTGATGATTACACAGTAGGTTTCAATAAAGGTAATTTTGGTAGCATCTTTCCAATTTGATGTAAATATTTGTAACACATTTGCAGTTATCAAATCAATAAACTTCCCAACTAAACATTGAGAATGCCATAATGGAAAGGAACCACCTAAAAAAAAAGATGGGACACATTGAAAAGTATATTTGTAGACAGAATTTGGTTCACTTTGCCTCATATGTGTAGCCAAAATGTCTTAACAAAAGGACATTCAAAGAACATAAGTAAAAGGACCCTCTTATCATAAGCACAAGACCAGCATTTAGCATCCCTGGAGAGCTTGAATTTATGGAGATCCGCAGGAGTCAAGTATAATCTGTTATAGAAATTGTTGGACCTGCGATGGGCAAGCCCAGCACAAAGGGGGTAGCTTGGCTCAAGTGACAAGGCAAGTGAAGGCTGTAGTGTTAAGCCGGCTCTGACCCAATAATAACTCCTTGTACATCCACACCAAAAAGAAGGACACCACACCACTGCTGTAGAAAAATACGATTCCTTTATATAAAAGTTCTTTGTTGTAAATAGGGTTGACTGGGAAAGCACATATACATTTCTTTTGGTCATACAGTTCTGGTAATAAATAGTATTAATAAATAGAATAACTTCAGGAATGAGTATCACAATAAATATCACAAATAATATCAGAATAAATATCAGAATAAATATCAGAATAAATATTGGTTCATTTAAATAAACAACCACATGTTTCTTCTGGTATCGCTGCCACCAATTAAATACTTCAGAATCATTACATCTGCAATACGTTTCAAATGGGAAAGATATATCTTACAGTTTTTATGCTGTTTTCAATGACCAGGTATACGGCTTCTCTGAGCACAAAATAAGGTTTGGGACTCTTTAATAATCACTCAAGGTGTATGCGCGTATATCTAGAAGGCAAGGAACCACAGTAAATTCATCATTTGCACTCGGCGGTCACCGGGATAGGATCTCTGCTTTGCCGGTGAAGTCTATGCGCGCCTACGGGCTTTAGCACCACTTGAGCACAGGCGGCACCAGTTCAAAGTCATTAGACTGACGAACGGGCTGCCGGAGAGGTCACACAACCTTCGCACACAGTCGAGTAAATGCCGGTTCACAGTTCCTTCACAACGCTACATTCACTATGAGCAAACGGGCCCACCTCACATCGGCTGCAATCAAGATACGATTCAGTTGGGCACAGCACTCCTCTCGTTAGCGACGGGGCTCTCAGGGGCTCCACGGACCTCCCTCCGACTTCCGCATTCAGGGTGGTTCCCGCCCACAGCTACAGCTCCCGGGTCACTGGGGAGTGGCAGAGACGCTAGTCCAGCCCAACGAAGGCCGGCCTTTCCCCGCCCCGGCGCACCACCTCACCTTCTATCTGCGCAGGAAGCGCTCTACGCTGGTGGGGCTCGGAGACGTCCGAGCTCCCCTCTAGAGGCACCTGACGCGAAGGGGGCACAGCTGACGATCGCGGTCGCGGCGAACTTGCTCTCGCCTTGCGACTCGAAAAGTCGATCACAGTTCACCACCGGGGGGCGGGGAGGCACACGAAACGGGCCACAGTCTTTGGGGGCAATGAGGTACTCGCTGGGCAGGCGCTGTAGGCGCTAGGTCACTTCTCACGTAGCTGACTGGAACGCCAGTCAGACACAACGCCAGCAACCCTTTGCTGCTCTACTGCCTGCGCTACCAGCCACCTCAGGGGTCAAGAGGGCAGGTGTCAATCTGGTGTCAAGTCTGGAATCTCTTCTCTAGTCTGAACTCTTCTAATCCTTCATTCAATCTAAAATGGCCGCCAGGGACTGGGCCTTATATAGCCAGTGCCCTGGGGTACTGGCACAAGCCAGAAGGTTCTAGAACCTTCTCTGGCTGTGACAATGACATGGCACTCTTGAGGGGTATTTAGGACACTCACAGGCACCGTACTGGGGTTCTAGAGCAGCCATTTTGTGTACCTGAGGAAAATAAAGGAATTCCTGTCAGAAATGCGCGCCACACAAAAGGGCGCCAAAACCTCAAGAGGCCAGGGTTCATGAAGGCTCCAATGGGAGTCACTTCACATGAGGAAAAAGGGTGTCCACCATTTTAAGTTCATTTATACAGGTTGACAACCCCAGTTTGTAGTGCCACAGGTTTGGGCCAGGCGCCTTGTAAATAGGTGCCACAAACCTTGTGAGCAACTGGGCGTCAAGGAACATCTAACCCCATGAGACAACACATAAAAAGTCCTGGTAGACAAATAAAAAGCGACAAATGTTGGGAGGTACAGGGGAACTAAAGAAATCATAGTGGTGAGGGGACTCTCAGAAGCAGACGGGTCTAACACGCGTCCCCCCCAGCTGAAAGTGGGGAGAGCTACCCAACCCCTTGTGAGTCCTCAACACTAAGGCGGAAATACCTGGAGAGACCGTCTGCATTGGCGTGGTCAACTCCGGGCCGGTGTTCCACCCGAAAGTCCATTCCCTGTAGGGAGATAGACCACCTCAACAGTTTGGGATTTTCCCCCTTCATTTGCATGAGCCAACGAAGGGGTCGGTGGTCTGTCTGAACAAGGAAGTGTGAACCAAACAAATATGGTCGCAGCTTCTTCAGTGCCCAGACCACCGCAAAGGCTTCCCGCTCGATGGTACTCCACCTCTGTTCCCGGGGAAGCAGTCTTCGTGACAGAAAGACCACGGGCTGATCCAGACCCTCTTCATTAAGTTGCGATAGCACCGTCCCAATGCCAATGTCTGAGGCATCTGTCTGGACAATGAACTCTTTTGAAAAATCTGGAGCCTTCAGGACTGGAGCTTTACACAATGCTTGTTTCAGAGTGTCGAAGGCTCGCTGGCAAGCCTCCGTCCAAATGACTCTCCAGGGTTGCTTTTTGGCCGTGAGTTCTGTAAGGGGTGCCACGATAGTGCCATACCCCTTCACGAATCGTCTGTAGTAACCTGTGAGGCCCAGGAAGGCTCGGACCTCAGTCTGGGTCTTGGGGGGTTTCCAGGCCATGATTGCCTCAATCTTCGCCTGAAGGGGCTGCACCGTTCCCCGGCCCACCAAGTGTCCTAAGTACACTACCGACCCCTGTCCAATCTGACATTTGCTGGCCTTAATCGTCAAGCCAGCCCGTTCCAGGGCCTGGAGAACGGCTTGCAAGTGCTGCAAGTGATCCTCCCAGCTGCTACTGAAGACAGCTATGTCATCCAAGTAAGCAGCAGAGAATGACTCCATCCCGGTGAGGATCGTGTTCACCAGCCGCTGAAAAGTGGCAGGAGCGTTCTTGAGCCCAAAGGGCATGACGCAAAACTGGTAGTGTCCATCAGGTGTGGAGAAGGCTGACCTTTCCTTGGCTCCATTAGACATGGGAATCTGCCAGTACCCTGCAGTAAGGTCAATGGTACTGAGATATTGGGCAGCTCCCAACCGGTCAATCAATTCATCCGCCCGAGGGATCGGATGAGCATCCGTTTTGGTTACCGAATTTAGTCCTCGGTAGTCCACACAGAATCTCAATTCTGGTGTGGTGCCAGGTGGGGCAGCTTTAGTAACTAACACCACCGGGCTAGACCAAGGGCTACTTGAAGGTTCGATGACTCCTAGCTCCAGCATCTTAGCTACTTCGCTTTGGATACTGGCCTTCACCTTGTCAGACAGCCGGTAAGACTTTGACTTTACAGGTGGGCTGTCCCGTGTCCACGTCGTGGGTACACAAGCGGGTCTTACCCGGGACAAGGGAGAACAGAGGAGTGAATGACCCCAAGACCTGGCAACATTCCTCCTGCTGCTCAGGAGTCAGGGTTGGCGAGAGTTTCACTCCCTCCACTGACCCATCCTTTTCTTGAGACGCAAAAAGGTCGGGAAGAGGCTCTGTGTCCTCTTCCTCCGATCCGTCAGTCACCATAACCAACATGACTTCGGGCCTCTCGTAGTGGGGCTTGAGGCGATTGGCATGTAACACCCGATGCGGATGCCGAGGGGTCTTTACGTCCACCAGATAGGTAGACTTGCCCTTCTTCTCCAATACCTCGTAGGGGCCTGTACAAACGATCCTGGAGGGCACTCAGCTCTCCAGGCTCCATCACCCACACCTTCTGGCCAGGCTCCAACTCCACTGGGTGAGCGTTGTGGTCATACCACGCTTTCATAACTGCCTGACTGGCTTCCAAGTTGTCAGAAGCTTGCTTCCACAACTTAGCCATTTGGCTTCGGAAGGCCAGCATGTAGCTCACCACATCCTGGGGAACTTTCCGGGGAGACTTTTCCCAGGAGTCCCTCACCAGGCTGAGAGGTCCACGTACAGTGTGCCCGTACAAAAGCTCGAAGGGGCTGAAGCCCACTCCCTTTTGCGGCACTTCCCTGTAGGAAAAGAGCAAACAGGGTAGGAGGACGTCCCATTTCCTCCGCAGGCTTTCGGGTAGACTTCTGATCATACCCTTCAAGGTTTGGTTGAACCTTTCCACAAGACCATTGGTCTGGGGGTGATAAGGAGTGGTGAGCCTGTAAGTCACTCCACACTCCTTCCACATGGCCCGCATATATGCTGACAGGAAGTTGGTCCCCCTGTCAGACACAACGTCCTTGGGGAATCCCACTCTGGTAAAGATCCCCATCAGGGCCTTGGCCACTACTGGTGCAGTAATGGTTCTCAGAGGAATTGCCTCTGGATACCTTGTGGCGTGATCCACCAGGACCAGGATAAACCTGTGACCGGATGATGTAGGTGGATCTAGGGGCCCAGCAATGTCGATGCCCACCCTTTCAAAGGGGGTGCCAACGACGGGAAGTGGTTCCAGGGGAGCCTTCAGCTTCGTCCCTGTTTTCCCACTGGCTTGGCATGACACGCACGACCGACAGTATGTGTCGGACGCCACCCTCATTCGAGGCCAATAAAAGTGGGGGACAAGCCGGGCAAAGGTCTTGTCCTGACCCAAGTGTCCTGCCAAGGGAATCTCATGAGCCAACTCTAATAGGAAGGCTCGGTAACACTGTGGGACTACCAGGGCCCGTGACAGTCCATGCACTGGCGCCCTGGGTTCACTGTAGAGGAGACCATCCTCCCAGTAAACATGATAGTTCCCAGACTCGTTACCTGCTGCCTGGGCTTCAGCCTGTTGCCTCAGACCCTCGAGGGTGGGACATTCCCTTTGTCCCTTGCTCAGTTCCTCCCTGGATGGTCTTCCTTCCACTCACCACTCAGCGGGGATAGGCAAGTCCTCCAACGGAACCATGTCCTCCTCCGCGGACTCCGGGTCCACCTCCACAGGTGGCCTATCCATCTCACGGGGCATGGACATCGAGGCAGGCTCCTCCTATCCTCGAAATGTTCCCTCATCAGCAGCTGGGTGGGCCATTGTTCCAGGCTCCAACCCACGCGACTTCTCCTCCCGAGCAGCCGCAGACCTGGTACTCACACAGGCCCAATCAGGTGTACCCAGCATCTCAGTATGAGTCCGGTATTCCACCTCCTTCCAAGCATTGTGCTCCATATCATTGACCAGCAGACAATCGACTGGCACGGCGGGGCTTACGGCAACTCGAAGTGAACCTGCAACCCCTCCCCACTCAAAGTGAACCTCGGCCACAGGATAGTGGCCCATTCTGCCGTCAGCCATCGCGGCTGGATGAAGTACGCCTGGAATCACCTGCTCTGAGGACACCAGATGACTCCTTACCATAGTCATACTGGCTCCTGTATCTCTCAGAGCTTCCCCTCTATGGCCATTGATGGTGACCCATTGCCCATACTTGGTAGTATTTGAGGGCACCTGGATCTTTGGAATCATCTCCCGATCACCCAGGGACACTAAGGTGACACCCGCCCACTCCCCCCCCTTAACTAAGGGCATCTCCTCCCCGAGCGCTACACTAGCGACTCCCGGGGCCTTTCCTCCAGTGGGAGGGGGTGGTCTCTTTGGGCATTTCACGTCTCCCTTATAATGTCCAATACCACCGCACTCATAGCAATGGATAACCCTTGGCTGCTGACTCTGGCCAGGATTAGGGTTCTTCTGCGGGTTAGCCTTAGAAGTGGAGAAGAAACTTTTCCCCTTAAAGGTATTTTGGGGGCCTTTGGAGAACTCCTGCTTCTTGTTATCTCCCCCCTCTTTCTTCTGGGGAGCGCCCTGTCCGGACTTCTGAGAATCTCCTCCCGTCCCCTTCGTGGACACTCGGGTACTTGCCCAAATGTCCGCCTCCTCAGCAAGCTTACGGGGGCAAGTAAGTTTGCTGTCTACCAGGTGTTGCCTCAGCTCGGGAAGACATTTCTCGAGTAGATGTTCCTTGAGTATCAGGTCGTACAACCCTCGATAGTCCTCCACCTCATTACCTTGGACCCACCCATCCAGGGCTTTCTTGGCAAAATCCAGGAAGTCAACCCAATTCTGTGAGCTCAGCTTGTGGCTGCCCCTAAACCTTTGCCGGTATTTCTCGGGGGTCAACCCAAACTTCCTGATGAGCGCCACCTTCATGGCGGGGTAATTAACCTGTTCCTCCCGGTCTAGGGCCAATAGGGCATCCCTACCTGTCGGAGGCATGTACTGGTATAATCCACCACCCCAATGCTTCTCATGGATCCCATGGGCTCTTAAGGAGACCTCATAGGCTGCCAGCCACTTGGCTATGTCGTCTCCAGCGGTATAACTGGTGACTACGTCCTTGGGTAAATGGGGCCTGGGCTCCCTGGCAAATTCCTTTGACTCGACACCCTTCGGAGTGATGTTAGGGGCCTGGAATTCGAGTTCTCGTAGCTTGAACTCGTGTTCCATCCTTTTCCTTTCCATCTCCAGCTTGGACTCATGTTCCAACCTCCTCCCCTCCCTCCTTTCTTCCAACTCCATTTTTGCTATTTCCCACCTTAACAGTCTTTCCTCTCTCCTGTCAGCTAATTCGGTTTCTGACAACCCTCTCGATGACACACTGCTGCCCTCCCGTGAGGTTGCCTTGGGGCTGATTGACATCTCACCCACCCCCGGGGGACATTCCGCAGTCCTATCAATGACAGTACCTCTGTCCGATTCCTCCTCCTCCACCGTTCCCTCCGTGTGTGCTTCCACCCATGCTCGCAGACTAGTACGGAGCTCCTCTTTTTTGGCCCCTCGCCTGACAAACACTCCCCTCTCCTGACAGAAATCCTTGAGCTGTGCCACAGTATAGGTCTCCAGCTCTGACATTTCGAATTCCATCTTGTCAGTGAAAAGTGTGGACCACCACCCCGAAGTAGGTGACCAGGATAAGAACTTTGAGGGTCACTTCCACCCACCTCCAGGAAAGAATTTGGAAAAAGCAAAACGTTGAATTTGAGGGCCGCTAGGAGAAAACTCCGGGTGTGTACCTGTGGTGCACACTGAATTATTATGGGGTTCAAAACAAGCACGGCTCGCAATCCCACCCGCTGAGCACCAATTTTATGTTGGACCTGCGATGGGCAAGCCCAGCACAAAGGGGGTAGCTTGGCTCAAGTGACAAGGCAAGTGAAGGCTGTAGTGTTAAGCCGGCTCTGACCCAATAATAACTCCTTGTACATCCACACCAAAAAGAAGGACACCACACCACTGCTGTAGAAAAATACGATTCCTTTATATAAAAGTTCTTTGTTGTAAATAGGGTTGACTGGGAAAGCACATATACATTTCTTTTGGTCATACAGTTCTGGTAATAAATAGTATTAATAAATAGAATAACTTCAGGAATGAGTATCACAATAAATATCACAAATAATATCAGAATAAATATCAGAATAAATATTGGATCATTTAAATAAACAACCACATGTTTCTTCTGGTATCGCTGCCACCAATTAAATACTTCAGAATCATTACATCTGCAATACGTTTCAAATGGGAAAGATATCTCTTACAGTTTTTATGCTGTTTTCAATGACCAGGTATACGGCTTCTCTGAGCACAAAATAAGGTTTGGGACTCTTTAATAATAACTCAAGGCGTATGCGCGTATATCTAGAGGGCAAGGAACCACAGTAAATTCATCATTTGCACTCGGCGGTCACCGGGATAGGATCTCTGCTTTGCCGGTGAAGTCTATGCGCGCCTACGGGCTTTAGCACCACTGGAGCACAGGCGGCACCAGTTCAAAGTCTTTAGACTGACGAACGGGCTGCCGGAGAGGTCACACAACCTTCGCACACAGTCGAGTAAATGCCGGTTCACAGTTCCTTCACAACGCTGCATTCACTATGAGGAAACGGGCCCACCTCACATCGGCTGCAATCAAGATACGATTCAGTCGGGCACAGCACTCCTCTCGTTAGCGACGGGGCTCTCAGGGGCTCCACGGACCTCCCTCCGACTTCCGCATTCAGGGTGGTTCCCGCCCACAGCTACAGCTCCCGGGTCACTGGGGAGTGGCAGAGACGCTAGTCCCGCCCAACGAAGGCCGGCCTTTCCCCGCCCCGGCGCACCACCTCACCTTCTATCTGCGCAGGAAGCGCTCTACGCTGGTGGGGCTCGGAGACGTCCGAGCTCCCCTCTAGAGGCACCTGATGCGAAGGGGGCACAGCTGACGATCGCGGTCGCGGCGAACTTGCTCTCGCCTTGCGACTCGATAAGTCGATCACAGTTCACCACCGGGGGGCGGGGAGGCACACAAAACGGGCCACAGTCTTTGGGGGCAATGAGGTACTCGCTGGGCAGGCGCTGTAGGTGCTAGGTGACTTCTCACGTAGCTGACTGGAACGCCAGTCAGACACAACGCCAGCAACCCTTTGCTGCTCTACTGCCTGCGCTACCAGCCACCTCAGGGGTCAAGAGGGCAGGTGTCAATCTGGTGTCAAGTCTGGAATCTCTTCTCTAGTCTGAACTCTTCTAATCCTTCATTCAATCTAAAATGGCCGCCAGGGACTGGGCCTTATATAGCCAGTGCCCTGGGGTACTGGCACGAGCCAGAAGGTTCTAGAACCTTCTCTGGCTGTGACAATGACATGGCACTCTTGAGGGGTATTTAGGACACTCACAGCCACCGTACTAGGGTTCTAGAGCAGCCATTTTGTGTACCTGAGGAAAATAAAGGAATTCCTGTCAGAAATGCGCGCCACACAAAAGGGCGCCAAAACCTCAAGAGGCCAGGGTTCATGAAGGCTCCAATGGGAGTCACTTCACATGAGGAAAAAGGGTGTCCACCATTTTAAGTTCATTTATACAGGTTGACAACCCCAGTTTGTAGTGCCACAGGTTTGGGCCAGGCGCCTTGTAAATAGGTGCCACAAACCTTGTGAGCAACTGGGCGTCAAGGAACATCTAACCCCATTAGACAACACATAAAAAGTCCTGGTAGACAAATAAAAAGCGACAAATTTTGGGAGGTACAGGGGAACTAAAGAAATCATAGTGGTGAGGGGACTCTCAGAAGCAGACGGGTCTAACAGAAATAATATAATGTTTGAGTCATACTAGCAGAACGGGGAGCTCCATTGAAAAGAATGGAGTGCTCTGGGCTTATAATGGCTGGTATAAGCCTGGAGCTCCAACATTCCAATGTTTCTATGTTCACAGCTCTGGCTGTGAACAAAGGCTTCAGGGAGCCTGAGGGGATTCTAATCCCCTCACGCTTCCAAAGGGCTTTGTTTTTTTTTTGTTAGAACATTCTGTCCTCTAGTGACAGAATGTTCTAATAGCCTTATAGCCCTTCGTAGATGGGCTATACCGCTATTAAAGTCCCTCTCCCTTGTTAAAGGCCCTCGCCTTCGGCTCGGGGCCTTTAACGCTGGAGAGGGCCTTTAATAGCCGGTATAGCCCTCTACGGTGGGCTATAAGGCTATATTAGAACATTGGAATGTTGGGAGCTTCATTGAAAACAATGGAGTGCTCTGGGCTTATAATGACTGGTATAAGCCTGGAGCTCCAACATTCCAATGTTTCTATGTTCACAGCTCTGGCTGTGAACAAAGGCTTCAGGGAGCCTGAGGGGATTCCAATCCCCTCACGCTTCCAAAAGGCTTTGTTTTTTTTGTTAGAACATTCTGTCCTCTAGTGACAGAATGTTCTAATAGCCTTATAGCCCTTCGTAGATGGGCTATACGCTATTAAAGTCCCTCTCCCTTGTTAAAGGCCCTCGCCTTCGGCTCGGGGCCTTTAACGCTGGAGAGGGCCTTTAATAGCCGGTATAGCCCTATACTGCGGGCTATAAGGCTATAATATATGACCTATGGTTGTAATTCCTTTGTGTATCCTTTCTTTCCATGAAAGAACTCAATATTTAATTTAACATATTTGTTATACCAACCAGAAGTGTATGCAATAGAGTCTAGAGGGGAATTGGAAAGTAAAGGTAAGAGATATGGAATGAGTGAGTATTGGTAACAAAAAGGCCTTCCGGGGTTGAGAATATAAACAGTTTCCCTAAATGAAAAGGGGGAAAACTGGGCTTGTTTCAATTGACCCCAGACAGTGGACAAATTTGGAGGAGTGGCAGAAAGTGAGGTCCAAATGTGTTAAAGTGTGAAGAGAGAATAATATAACCTAAAGTTGGGAAAATGAACCCCTGCATTATCCTTAGATTGCTGCAATCTCACTAACAAAATTTGTGGGTGGTTCACGCATATTCCATTGAAAACAAATCAATGAGCGCGTAGTAGATTTAAAAAATACACGAGAAAGTGTAATAGGGAGCATAGATAAATAGAAATTCATGATTGGCAACATCGTCATTTTAATCATGGCCAATCTGCCCCACCAAGACAAACATAAGGGTACCAGCCTTCAGCTGACTGTAAGTTTTGAAAAAAAGGTCAGTAAGATTAATTCTAATGGTTTCTTTACTAGTATTAGAATATTAAATACCCACACATTTGATGTGATTAGAATTCCAGGTAAACTCAGTATCTTTGAACATGTCAGGAAGACAATGTTTATTAAGAGGCAACACCTTAGATTTTGCTACATTGAGTTTATATCTTGAAACCACTGAATATTCACTTAATAAAGAAAAAAACTCAGTGAGAGTGGTGGTAGGATTTGATACATATAGAAAAATATCGTCAGCTTAGGTGGTACATTTTATATCCATATGCTTTAATTGAAAACCAGGAATATTTGAGGCTCTATGGATTTTTTCTTAAAAAGGTTTTAAGGACAAAATGAAAAAAAGAGGGATAATTGGCAGCCCTGTCTAGTCCCTCTATGAAGAGAAAAAAAACTGGACAGATTACCATTTATCCAAATGGATGTAGAAGGCTCAGAATATAACACGTGAATATCCTGGAGAATATGGGGACTAAAACCATGCCATTTCAGGCACCAAACATAAATTCCCAGTTCACTCGATCAAATGCTTTTTCGGCATGTAGAGTTATAGCAGGTAAAGGGAAGTGCTACTTAGAAGCCAAATTAATAATATTAAGAAAGGTTCTAGAGTTTTTTAAGATATATCGTCCCTTCACAAACCCAGACTGATAAAAATCCACTAGCTCAGGAATAGCCTGATTAATACGTAAAGCTAATACTTTAGCAAAAATCTTACAATCAGTATTAATGATGGGATGGGTCTATACGTACTACATTGAGATAAGTCTTTACCCTTCTTAGGAAGCTAACAAAGCCTTGCCTTAGAAAATGAGCCTTATGTCTGACCTTCAGTTAAAAAAAATGGGTGATGAGGAGTAGTAACTTTGGAATGAAAGGATACCTAAATTGAAAATAAAACTGTATAGTAAAGTCATCAGGCCCTGGAGGTTTATCTTTTGGAAGGTTGTTGATGGCTGATAATATTTCTTACTCAGAGATATCAATATCAAGGGAGGACAAGTCCACATTCTGAATGGGGGTGGGGTTGCACACTACTCACACACCGGCGGTATCGCCCCTAAGGACTATGGTTAATGTAGTTAAGTGTTCCGCGATGCATCTTCTTTCGATTCTCTGCTATCTTCGCTGTCTTCGCCATCCCTGGACACGTGTTTTGGGGTATCACCCCTCGTCAGCAGGGATAGGCCGGGTTCTGGGGTTGCCGGTGGCTGCCAAATATCTGCCAGGTTTAGTACCACTCAGGCGCGCAGGTGCGGGGTCCCAGGCTCGTCAGCCAACTGCTCAAGGGAGCTTTAACATTACAAATGGGGGTGGGGTCGCACACTACTCACACACCGGCGGTATCGCCCCTAAGGACTATGGTTAATGTAGTTACGTGTTCCGCGATGCATCTTCTTTCGATTCTCTGCTATCTTCGCTGTCGTCGCCATCCCTGGACACGTGTTTCGGGGTATCACCCCTCGTCAGCTGGGATAGGCCGGGTTCTGGGGTTGCCGGTGGCTGCCAAATATCTGCCAGGTTTAGTACCACTCAGGCGCGCAGGTTCGGGGTCCCAGGCTCGTCAGCCAACTGCTCAAGGGAGCTTTAACATTACAAATGGGGATGGGGTCGCACACTACTCACACACCGGCGGTATCGCCCCTAAGGACTATGGTTAATGTAGTTACGTGTTCCGCGATGCATCTTCTTTCGATTCTCTGCAATCTTCGCTGTCTTCGCCATCGCTGGACACGTGTTTCGGGGTATCACCCCTCGTCAGCAGGGATAGGCCGGGTTCTGGGGTTGCCGGTGGCTGCCAAATATCTGCCAGGTTTAGTACCACTCAGGCGCGCAGGTGCGGGGTCCCAGGCTCATCAGCCAACTGCTCAAGGGAGCTTTAACATTACAAATGGGGGTGGGGTCACACACTACTCACACACCGGCGGTATCGCCCCTAAGGACTATGGTTAATGTAGTTACGTGTTCCGCGATGCATCTTCTTTCGTTTTCTGCTATCTTCGCTGTCTTCGCCATCCCTGGACACATGTTTCGGGGTATCACCCCTCGTCAGCAGGGATAGGCCGGGTTCTGAGGTTGCCGGTGGCTGCCAAATATCTGCCAGGTTTAGTACCACTCAGGCACGCAGGTGCGGGGTCCCAGGCTCGTCAACCAACTGCTCAAGGGAGCTTTAACATTACAAATGGGGGTGGGGTCGCACACTACTCACACACCGGCGGTATCGCCCCTAAGGACTATGGTTAATGTAGTTACGTGTTCCGTGATGCATCTTCTTTCGATTCTCTGCTATCTTCGCTGTCTTCGCCATCCCTGGACACGTGTTTCGGGGTATCACCCCTCGTCAGCAGGGATAGGCCGGGTTCTGGGGTTGCCGGTGGCTGCCATATATCTGCCAGGTTTAGTACCACTCAGGCGCGTATGTGCAGGGTCCCAGGTTCGTCAGCCAACTGCTCAAGGGAGCTTTAACATTACAAATGGGGGTGGGGTCGCACACTACTCACACACCGGCGGTATCGCCCCTAAGGACTATGGTTAATGTAGTTACGTGTTCCGCGATGCATCTTCTTTCGATTCTCTGCTATCTTCGCTGTCTTCGCCATCCCTGGACACGTGTTTCGGGGTATCAACCCTCGTCAGCAGGGATAGGCAGGGTTCTGGGGTTGCGCGCCTGAGTGGTACTAAACCTGGCAATATATGGCAGCCACCGGCAACCCCAGAACACGGCCTAATCCCTGCTGATGAGGGGTAAATACCCGAAACACGTGTCCAGGGATGGCGAAGATAGCGAAGATAGCAGAGAATCGAAAGAAGATGCATCGCGGAACACCAACTACACTTACCACAGTCCTTAGGGGCGATCCCGCTGGTGTGTGAGTAGTGTGCGACCCCACCCCCAATTGTAATGTTAAAGCTCCCTTGAGCAGTTGGCTGACGAGCCTGGGACCCCGCACCTGCGCGCCTGAGTGGTAGTGAACCTGGCAATATATGGCAGCCACCGGCAACCCCAGAACACAGCCTAATCCCTGCTGATGAGGGGTAAATACCCCGAAACACGTGTCCAGGGATGGAGAAGATAGCGAAGATAGCAGAGAATCGAAAGAAGATGCATCGCGGAACACAAACTACACTTACCACAGTCCTTAGGGGCGATCCCGCTGGTGTGTGAGTAGTGTGCAACCCCACCCCCAATTGTAATGTTAAAGCTCCCTTGAGCAGTTGGCTGACGAGCCTGGGAGCCCGCACCTGCGCGCCTGAGTGGTACTAAACCTGGCAATATATGGCAGCCACCGGCAACCCCGGAACAAGGCCTAATCCCTGCTGATGAGGGGTAAATACCCCGAAACACGTGTCCAGGGATGGCGAAGATAGCGAAGATAGCAAAGAATCGAAAGAAGATTCATCGCGGAGCACGAACTACACCTACCACAGACCTTAGGGGCGATCCCGCTGGTGTGTGAGTAGTGTGCGACCCCACCCCCAATTGTAATGTTAAAGCTCCCTTGAGCACTTGGCTGACGAGCCTGGGACCCCGCACCTGCGCACCTGAGTGGTACTAAACCTGGCAACATATGGCAGCCACCGGCAACCCCAGAACACGGCCTAATCCCTGCCTATGAGGGGTAAATACCCCGAAACACGTGTCCTGGGATGGCGAAGATAGCAAAGATAGCAGAGAATCGAAAGAAGATGCATCGCGGAATACGAACTACACTTACCACAGTCCTTAGGGGCGATCCCACTGGTGTGTGAGTAGTGTGCGACCCCACCCCCAATTGTAATGTTAAAGCTCCCTTGAGCAGTTGGCTGACGAGCCTGGGACCCCGCACCTGCGCGCCTGAGTGGTACTAAACCTGGCAATATATGGCAGCCACCGGCAACCCCAGAACATGGCCTAATCCCTGCTGATGAGGGGTAAATACCCCGAAACACGTGTCCAGGGATGGCGAAGATAGCAGAGAATCGAAAGAAGATGCATCGCGGAATACAAACTACACTTACCACAGTCCTTAGGGGCGATCCCGCTGGTGTGTGAGTAGTGTGCGACCCCACCCCCAATTGTAATGTTAAAGCTCCCTTGAGCAGTTGGCTGACGAGACTGGGACCCCGCACCTGCGCGCCTGAGTGGTACTAAACCTGGCAATATATGGCAGCCACCGGCAACCCCAGAACACAGCCTAATCCCTGCTGATGAGGGGTAAATACCCCGAAACACGTGTCCAGGGATGGAGAAGATAGCGAAGATAGCAGAGAATCGAAAGAAGATGCATCGCGGAACACGAACTACACTTACCACAGTCCTTAGGGGCGATCCCGCTGGTGTGTGAGTAGTGTGCAACCCCACCCCCAATTGTAATGTTAAAGCTCCCTTGAGCAGTTGGCTGACGAGCCTGGGACCCCGCACCTGCGCGCCTGAGTGGTACTAAACCTGGCAATATATGGCAGCCACCGGCAACCCCGGAACACAGCCTAATCCCTGCTGATGAGGGGTAAATACCCCGAAACACGTGTCCAGGGATGGCGAAGATAGCGAAGATAGCAGAGAATCGAAAGAAGATGCATCGCGGAGCACAAACTACACTTACCACAGACCTTAGGGGCGATCCCGCTGGTGTGTGAGTAGTGTGCGACCCCACCCCCAATTGTAATGTTAAAGCTCCCTTGAGCACTTGGCTCACGAGCCTGGGACCCCACACCTGCGCACCTGAGTGGTACTAAACCTGGCAACATATGGCAGCCACCGGCAACCCCAGAACACGGCCTAATCCCTGCCGATGAGGGGTAAATACCCCGAAACACGTGTCCAGGGATGGCGAAGATAGCAAAGATAGCAGAGAATCGAAAGAAGATGCATCGCGGAATACGAACTACACTTACCACAGTCCTTAGGGGCGATCCCGCTGGTGTGTGAGTAGTGTGCGACCCCACCCCCAATTGTAATGTTAAAGCTCCCTTGAGCAGTTGGCTGACGAGTCTGGGACCCCGCACCTGCGCGCCTGAGTGGTACTAAACCTGGCAATATATGGCAGCCACCGGCAACCCCAGAACACGGCCTAATCCCTGCTGATGAGGGATAAATACCCTGAAACATGTGTCAAGGGATGGCAAAGATAGCAGAGAATCGAAAGAAGATGCATCGCGGAACACGAACTACACTTACCACAGTCCTTAGGGGCTATCCCGCTGGTGTGTGAGTAGTGTGCGACCCCACCCCCAATTGTAATGTTAAAGCTCCCTTGAGCAGTTGGCTGACGAGTCTGGGACCCCGCACCTGCGCGCCTGAGTGGTACTAAACCTGGCAATATATGGCAGCCACCCGCAACCCCAGAACACGGCCTAATCCCTGCTTATGAGGGGTAAATACCCCGAAACACGTGTCCAGGGATGGCGAAGATGGCAAAGATAGCGAAGATAGCAGAGAATCGAAAGAAGATGCATCGCGGAACATGAACTACACTTACCACAGTCCTTAGGGGCGATCCCGCTGGTGTGTGAGTAGTGTGCGACCCCACCCCCAATTGTAATGTTAAAGCTCCCTTGAGCAGCTGGCTGACGAGCCTGGGACCCCGCACCTGCGCGCCTGAGTGGTACTAAACCTGGCAATATATGGCAGCCACCGGCAACCCCAGAACACGGCCTAATCCCTGCTGATGAGGGGTAAATACCCGAAACACGTGTCCAGGGATGGCGAAGATAGCGAAGATAGCAGAGAATCGAAAGAAGATGCATCGCGGAACACGAACTACACTTACCACAGTCCTTAGGGGTGATCCCGCTGGTGTGTGAGTAGTGTGCGACCCCACCCCCAATTGTAATGTTAAAGCTCCCTTGAGCAGTTGGCTGACGAGCCTGGGACCCCGCACCTGCACGCCTGAGTGGTACTAAACCTGGCAATATATGTCAGCCACCGGCAACCCCAGAACATGGCCTAATCCCTGCTGATGAGGGGTAAATACCCCGAAACACGTGTCCAGGGATGGCGAAGATAGCAGAGAATCGAAAGAAGATGCATCTCGGAATACGAACTACACTTACCACAGTCCTTAGGGGCGATCCCGCTGGTGTGTGAGTAGTGTGCAACCCCACCCCCAATTGTAATGTTAAAGCTCCCTTGAGCAGTTGGCTGACGAGCCTGGGACCCCGCACCTGCGCGCCTGAGTGGTACTAAACCTGGCAATATATGGCAGCCACCGGCAACCCCGGAACAAGGCCTAATCCCTGCTGATGAGGGGTAAATACCCCGAAACACGTGTCCAGGGATGGCGAAGATAGCGAAGATAGCAGAGAATCGAAAGAAGATGCATCGCGGAGCACGAACTACACCTACCACAGACCTTAGGGGCGATCCCGCTGGTGTGTGAGTAGTGTGCGACCCCACCCCCAATTGTAATGTTAAAGCTCCCTTGAGCACTTGGCTGACGAGCCTGGGACCCCGCACCTGCGCACCTTAGTGGTACTAAACCTGGCAACATATGGCAGCCACCCGCAACCCCAGAACACGGCCTAATCCCTGCCGATGAGGGGTAAATACCCCGAAACACGTGTCCAGGGATGGCAAAGATAGCAAAGATAGCAGAGAATCGAAAGAAGATGCATTGCGGAATACAAACTACACTTACCACAGTCCTTAGGGGCGATCCCGCTGGTGTGTGAGTAGTGTGCGACCCCACCCCCAATTGTAATGTTAAAGCTCCCTTGAGCAGTTGGCTGACGAGCCTGGGACCCCGCACCTGCGCGCCTGAGTGGTACTAAACCTGGCAATATATGGCAGCCACCGGCAACCCCAGAACATGGCCTAATCCCTGCTGATGAGGGGTAAATACCCCGAAACACGTGTCCAGGGATGGCGAAGACAGCAGAGAATCGAAAGAAGATGCATCGCGGAATACGAACTACACTTACCACAGTCCTTAGGGGCGATCCCGCTGGTGTGTGAGTAGTGTGCGACCCCACCCCCAATTGTAATGTTAAAGCTCCCTTGAGCAGTTGGCTGACGAGCCTGGGACCCCGCACCTGCGTGCCTGAGTGGTACTAAACCTGGCAATATATGGCAGCCACCGGCAACCCCAGAACACAGCCTAATCCCTGCTGATGAGGGGTAAATACCCCGAAACACGTGTCCAGGGATGGAGAAGATGGCGAAGATAGCAGAGAATCGAAAGAAGATGCATCGCGGAACACGAACTACACTTACCACAGTCCTTAGGGGCGATCCCGCTGGTGTGTGAGTAGTGTGCAACCCCACCCCCAATTGTAATGTTAAAGCTCCCTTGAGCAGTTGGCTGACGAGCCTGGGACCCCGCACCTGCGTGCCTGAGTGGTACTAAACCTGGCAATATATGGCAGCCACCGGCAACCCCAGAACACAGCCTAATCCCTGCTGATGAGGGGTAAATACCCCGAAACACGTGTCCAGGGATGGAGAAGATGGCGAAGATAGCAGAGAATCGAAAGAAGATGCATCGCGGAACACGAACTACACTTACCACAGTCCTTAGGGGCGATCCCGCTGGTGTGTGAGTAGTGTGCAACCCCACCCCCAATTGTAATGTTAAAGCTCCCTTGAGCAGTTGGCTGACGAGCCTGGGACCCCGCACCTGCGCGCCTGAGTGGTACTAAACCTGGCAATATATGGCAGCCACCGGCAACCCCGGAACACAGCCTAATCCCTGCTGATGAGGGGTAAATACCCCGAAACACGTGTCCAGGGATGGCGAAGATAGCGAAGATAGCAGAGAATCGAAAGAAGATGCATCGCGGAGCACAAACTACACTTACCACAGACCTTAGGGGCGATCCCGCTGGTGTGTGAGTAGTGTGCGACCCCACCCTCAATTGTAATGTTAAAGCTCCCTTGAGCAGTTGGCTGACGAGCCTGGGACCCCGCACCTGCGCGCCTGAGTGGTACTAAACCTGGCAATATATGGCAGCCACCGGCAACCCCAGAACATGGCCTAATCCCTGCTGATGAGGGGTAAATACCCCGAAACACGTGTCCAGGGATGGCGAAGATAGCAGAGAATCGAAAGAAGATGCATCGCGGAATACAAACTACACTTACCACAGTCCTTAGGGGCGATCCCGCTGGTGTGTGAGTAGTGTGCGACCCCACCCCCAATTGTAATGTTAAAGCTCCCTTGAGCAGTTGGCTGACGAGACTGGGACCCCGCACCTGCGCGCCTGAGTGGTACTAAACCTGGCAATATATGGCAGCCACCGGCAACCCCAGAACACAGCCTAATCCCTGCTGATGAGGGGTAAATACCCCGAAACACGTGTCCAGGGATGGAGAAGATAGCGAAGATAGCAGAGAATCGAAAGAAGATGCATCGCGGAACACGAACTACACTTACCACAGTCCTTAGGGGCGATCCCGCTGGTGTGTGAGTAGTGTGCAACCCCACCCCCAATTGTAATGTTAAAGCTCCCTTGAGCAGTTGGCTGACGAGCCTGGGACCCCGCACCTGCGCGCCTGAGTGGTACTAAACCTGGCAATATATGGCAGCCACCGGCAACCCCGGAACACAGCCTAATCCCTGCTGATGAGGGGTAAATACCCCGAAACACGTGTCCAGGGATGGCGAAGATAGCGAAGATAGCAGAGAATCGAAAGAAGATGCATCGCGGAGCACAAACTACACTTACCACAGACCTTAGGGGCGATCCCGCTGGTGTGTGAGTAGTGTGCGACCCCACCCCCAATTGTAATGTTAAAGCTCCCTTGAGCACTTGGCTCACGAGCCTGGGACCCCACACCTGCGCACCTGAGTGGTACTAAACCTGGCAACATATGGCAGCCACCGGCAACCCCAGAACACGGCCTAATCCCTGCCGATGAGGGGTAAATACCCCGAAACACGTGTCCAGGGATGGCGAAGATAGCAAAGATAGCAGAGAATCGAAAGAAGATGCATCGCGGAATACGAACTACACTTACCACAGTCCTTAGGGGCGATCCCGCTGGTGTGTGAGTAGTGTGCGACCCCACCCCCAATTGTAATGTTAAAGCTCCCTTGAGCAGTTGGCTGACGAGTCTGGGACCCCGCACCTGCGCGCCTGAGTGGTACTAAACCTGGCAATATATGGCAGCCACCGGCAACCCCAGAACACGGCCTAATCCCTGCTGATGAGGGATAAATACCCCGAAACATGTGTCAAGGGATGGCAAAGATAGCAGAGAATCGAAAGAAGATGCATCGCGGAACACGAACTACACTTACCACAGTCCTTAGGGGCTATCCCGCTGGTGTGTGAGTAGTGTGCGACCCCACCCCCAATTGTAATGTTAAAGCTCCCTTGAGCAGTTGGCTGACGAGTCTGGGACCCCGCACCTGCGCGCCTGAGTGGTACTAAACCTGGCAATATATGGCAGCCACCCGCAACCCCAGAACACGGCCTAATCCCTGCTTATGAGGGGTAAATACCCCGAAACACGTGTCCAGGGATGGCGAAGATGGCAAAGATAGCGAAGATAGCAGAGAATCGAAAGAAGATGCATCGCGGAACACGAACTACACTTACCACAGTCCTTAGGGGCGATCCCGCTGGTGTGTGAGTAGTGTGCGACCCCACCCCCAATTGTAATGTTAAAGCTCCCTTGAGCAGCTGGCTGACGAGCCTGGGACCCCGCACCTGCGCGCCTGAGTGGTACTAAACCTGGCAATATATGGCAGCCACCGGCAACCCCAGAACACGGCCTAATCCCTGCTGATATGGGGTAAATACCCGAAACACGTGTCCAGGGATGGCGAAGATAGCGAAGATAGCAGAGAATCGAAAGAAGATGCATCGCGGAACACGAACTACACTTACCACAGTCCTTAGGGGTGATCCCGCTGGTGTGTGAGTAGTGTGCGACCCCACCCCCAATTGTAATGTTAAAGCTCCCTTGAGCAGTTGGCTGACGAGCCTGGGACCCCGCACCTGCACGCCTGAGTGGTACTAAACCTGGCAATATATGTCAGCCACCGGCAACCCCAGAACATGGCCTAATCCCTGCTGATGAGGGGTAAATACCCCGAAACACGTGTCCAGGGATGGCGAAGATAGCAGAGAATCGAAAGAAGATGCATCTCGGAATACGAACTACACTTACCACAGTCCTTAGGGGCGATCCCGCTGGTGTGTGAGTAGTGTGCAACCCCACCCCCAATTGTAATGTTAAAGCTCCCTTGAGCAGTTGGCTGACGAGCCTGGGACCCCGCACCTGCGCGCCTGAGTGGTACTAAACCTGGCAATATATGGCAGCCACCGGCAACCCCGGAACAAGGCCTAATCCCTGCTGATGAGGGGTAAATACCCCGAAACACGTGTCCAGGGATGGCGAAGATAGCGAAGATAGCAGAGAATCGAAAGAAGATGCATCGCGGAGCACGAACTACACCTACCACAGACCTTAGGGGCGATCCCGCTGGTGTGTGAGTAGTGTGCGACCCCACCCCCAATTGTAATGTTAAAGCTCCCTTGAGCACTTGGCTGACGAGCCTGGGACCCCGCACCTGCGCACCTTAGTGGTACTAAACCTGGCAACATATGGCAGCCACCCGCAACCCCAGAACACGGCCTAATCTCTGCCGATGAGGGGTAAATACCCCGAAACACGTGTCCAGGGATGGCAAAGATAGCAAAGATAGCAGAGAATCGAAAGAAGATGCATTGCGGAATACAAACTACACTTACCACAGTCCTTAGGGGCGATCCCGCTGGTGTGTGAGTAGTGTGCGACCCCACCCCCAATTGTAATGTTAAAGCTCCCTTGAGCAGTTGGCTGACGAGCCTGGGACCCCGCACCTGCGCGCCTGAGTGGTACTAAACCTGGCAATATATGGCAGCCACCGGCAACCCCAGAACATGGCCTAATCCCTGCTGATGAGGGGTAAATACCCCGAAACACGTGTCCAGGGATGGCGAAGACAGCAGAGAATCGAAAGAAGATGCATCGCGGAATACGAACTACACTTACCACAGTCCTTAGGGGCGATCCCGCTGGTGTGTGAGTAGTGTGCGACCCCACCCCCAATTGTAATGTTAAAGCTCCCTTGAGCAGTTGGCTGACGAGCCTGGGACCCCGCACCTGCGTGCCTGAGTGGTACTAAACCTGGCAATATATGGCAGCCACCGGCAACCCCAGAACACAGCCTAATCCCTGCTGATGAGGGGTAAATACCCCGAAACACGTGTCCAGGGATGGAGAAGATGGCGAAGATAGCAGAGAATCGAAAGAAGATGCATCGCGGAACACGAACTACACTTACCACAGTCCTTAGGGGCGATCCCGCTGGTGTGTGAGTAGTGTGCAACCCCACCCCCAATTGTAATGTTAAAGCTCCCTTGAGCAGTTGGCTGACGAGCCTGGGACCCCGCACCTGCGTGCCTGAGTGGTACTAAACCTGGCAATATATGGCAGCCACCGGCAACCCCAGAACACAGCCTAATCCCTGCTGATGAGGGGTAAATACCCCGAAACACGTGTCCAGGGATGGAGAAGATGGCGAAGATAGCAGAGAATCGAAAGAAGATGCTTTGCGGAACACGAACTACACTTACCACAGTCCTTAGGGGCGATCCCGCTGGTGTGTGAGTAGTGTGCAACCCCACCCCCAATTGTAATGTTAAAGCTCCCTTGAGCAGTTGGCTGACGAGCCTGGGACCCCGCACCTGCGCGCCTGAGTGGTACTAAACCTGGCAATATATGGCAGCCACCGGCAACCCCGGAACACAGCCTAATCCCTGCTGATGAGGGGTAAATACCCCGAAACACGTGTCCAGGGATGGCGAAGATAGCGAAGATAGCAGAGAATCGAAAGAAGATGCATCGCGGAGCACAAACTACACTTACCACAGACCTTAGGGGCGATCCCGCTGGTGTGTGAGTAGTGTGCGACCCCACCCTCAATTGTAATGTTAAAGCTCCCTTGAGCACTTGTCTCACGAGCCTGGGACCCCGCACCTGCGCGCCTGAGTGGTACTAAACCTGGCAATATATGGCAGCCACCGGCAACCCCGGAACACAGCCTAATCCCTGCTGATGAGGGGTAAATACCCCGAAACACGTGTCCAGGGATGGCGAAGATAGCGAAGATAGCAGAGAATCGAAAGAAGATGCATCGCGGAGCACAAACTACACTTACCACAGACCTTAGGGGCGATCCCGCTGGTGTGTGAGTAGTGTGCGACCCCACCCCCAATTGTAATGTTAAAGCTCCCTTGAGCACTTGGCTCACGAGCCTGGGACCCCACACCTGCGCACCTGAGTGGTACTAAACCTGGCAACATATGGCAGCCACCGGCAACCCCAGAACACGGCCTAATCCCTGCCGATGAGGGGTAAATACCCCGAAACACGTGTCCAGGGATGGCGAAGATAGCAAAGATAGCAGAGAATCGAAAGAAGATGCATCGCGGAATACGAACTACACTTACCACAGTCCTTAGGGGCGATCCCGCTGGTGTGTGAGTAGTGTGCGACCCCACCCCCAATTGTAATGTTAAAGCTCCCTTGAGCAGTTGGCTGACGAGTCTGGGACCCCGCACCTGCGCGCCTGAGTGGTACTAAACCTGGCAATATATGGCAGCCACCGGCAACCCCAGAACACGGCCTAATCCCTGCTGATGAGGGATAAATACCCCGAAACATGTGTCAAGGGATGGCAAAGATAGCAGAGAATCGAAAGAAGATGCATCGCGGAACACGAACTACACTTACCACAGTCCTTAGGGGCTATCCCGCTGGTGTGTGAGTAGTGTGCGACCCCACCCCCAATTGTAATGTTAAAGCTCCCTTGAGCAGTTGGCTGACGAGTCTGGGACCCCGCACCTGCGCGCCTGAGTGGTACTAAACCTGGCAATATATGGCAGCCACCCGCAACCCCAGAACACGGCCTAATCCCTGCTTATGAGGGGTAAATACCCCGAAACACGTGTCCAGGGATGGCGAAGATGGCAAAGATAGCGAAGATAGCAGAGAATCGAAAGAAGATGCATCGCGGAACACGAACTACACTTACCACAGTCCTTAGGGGCGATCCCGCTGGTGTGTGAGTAGTGTGCGACCCCACCCCCAATTGTAATGTTAAAGCTCCCTTGAGCAGCTGGCTGACGAGCCTGGGACCCCGCACCTGCGCGCCTGAGTGGTACTAAACCTGGCAATATATGGCAGCCACCGGCAACCCCAGAACACGGCCTAATCCCTGCTGATATGGGGTAAATACCCGAAACACGTGTCCAGGGATGGCGAAGATAGCGAAGATAGCAGAGAATCGAAAGAAGATGCATCGCGGAACACGAACTACACTTACCACAGTCCTTAGGGGTGATCCCGCTGGTGTGTGAGTAGTGTGCGACCCCACCCCCAATTGTAATGTTAAAGCTCCCTTGAGCAGTTGGCTGACGAGCCTGGGACCCCGCACCTGCACGCCTGAGTGGTACTAAACCTGGCAATATATGTCAGCCACCGGCAACCCCAGAACATGGCCTAATCCCTGCTGATGAGGGGTAAATACCCCGAAACACGTGTCCAGGGATGGCGAAGATAGCAGAGAATCGAAAGAAGATGCATCTCGGAATACGAACTACACTTACCACAGTCCTTAGGGGCGATCCCGCTGGTGTGTGAGTAGTGTGCAACCCCACCCCCAATTGTAATGTTAAAGCTCCCTTGAGCAGTTGGCTGACGAGCCTGGGACCCCGCACCTGCGCGCCTGAGTGGTACTAAACCTGGCAATATATGGCAGCCACCGGCAACCCCGGAACAAGGCCTAATCCCTGCTGATGAGGGGTAAATACCCCGAAACACGTGTCCAGGGATGGCGAAGATAGCGAAGATAGCAGAGAATCGAAAGAAGATGCATCGCGGAGCACGAACTACACCTACCACAGACCTTAGGGGCGATCCCGCTGGTGTGTGAGTAGTGTGCGACCCCACCCCCAATTGTAATGTTAAAGCTCCCTTGAGCACTTGGCTGACGAGCCTGGGACCCCGCACCTGCGCACCTTAGTGGTACTAAACCTGGCAACATATGGCAGCCACCCGCAACCCCAGAACACGGCCTAATCTCTGCCGATGAGGGGTAAATACCCCGAAACACGTGTCCAGGGATGGCAAAGATAGCAAAGATAGCAGAGAATCGAAAGAAGATGCATTGCGGAATACAAACTACACTTACCACAGTCCTTAGGGGCGATCCCGCTGGTGTGTGAGTAGTGTGCGACCCCACCCCCAATTGTAATGTTAAAGCTCCCTTGAGCAGTTGGCTGACGAGCCTGGGACCCCGCACCTGCGCGCCTGAGTGGTACTAAACCTGGCAATATATGGCAGCCACCGGCAACCCCAGAACATGGCCTAATCCCTGCTGATGAGGGGTAAATACCCCGAAACACGTGTCCAGGGATGGCGAAGACAGCAGAGAATCGAAAGAAGATGCATCGCGGAATACGAACTACACTTACCACAGTCCTTAGGGGCGATCCCGCTGGTGTGTGAGTAGTGTGCGACCCCACCCCCAATTGTAATGTTAAAGCTCCCTTGAGCAGTTGGCTGACGAGCCTGGGACCCCGCACCTGCGTGCCTGAGTGGTACTAAACCTGGCAATATATGGCAGCCACCGGCAACCCCAGAACACAGCCTAATCCCTGCTGATGAGGGGTAAATACCCCGAAACACGTGTCCAGGGATGGAGAAGATGGCGAAGATAGCAGAGAATCGAAAGAAGATGCATCGCGGAACACGAACTACACTTACCACAGTCCTTAGGGGCGATCCCGCTGGTGTGTGAGTAGTGTGCAACCCCACCCCCAATTGTAATGTTAAAGCTCCCTTGAGCAGTTGGCTGACGAGCCTGGGACCCCGCACCTGCGTGCCTGAGTGGTACTAAACCTGGCAATATATGGCAGCCACCGGCAACCCCAGAACACAGCCTAATCCCTGCTGATGAGGGGTAAATACCCCGAAACACGTGTCCAGGGATGGAGAAGATGGCGAAGATAGCAGAGAATCGAAAGAAGATGCTTTGCGGAACACGAACTACACTTACCACAGTCCTTAGGGGCGATCCCGCTGGTGTGTGAGTAGTGTGCAACCCCACCCCCAATTGTAATGTTAAAGCTCCCTTGAGCAGTTGGCTGACGAGCCTGGGACCCCGCACCTGCGCGCCTGAGTGGTACTAAACCTGGCAATATATGGCAGCCACCGGCAACCCCGGAACACAGCCTAATCCCTGCTGATGAGGGGTAAATACCCCGAAACACGTGTCCAGGGATGGCGAAGATAGCGAAGATAGCAGAGAATCGAAAGAAGATGCATCGCGGAGCACAAACTACACTTACCACAGACCTTAGGGGCGATCCCGCTGGTGTGTGAGTAGTGTGCGACCCCACCCTCAATTGTAATGTTAAAGCTCCCTTGAGCACTTGTCTCACGAGCCTGGGACCCCGCACCTGCGCACCTGAGTGGTACTAAACCTGGCAACATATGGCAGCCACCGGCAACCCCAGAACACGGCCTAATCCCTGCCGATGAGGGGTAAATACCCCAAAACACGTGTCCAGGGATGGCGAAGATAGCAAAGATAGCAGAGAATCGAAAGAAGATGCATCGCGGAATACGAACTACACTTACCACAGTCCTTAGGGGCGATCCCGCTGGTGTGTGAGTAGTGTGCGACCCCACCCCCAATTGTAATGTTAAAGCTCCCTTGAGCAGTTGGCTGACGAGTCTGGGACCCCGCACCTGCGCACCTGAGTGGTACTAAACCTGGCAATATATGGCAGCCACCCGCAACCCCAGAACACGGCCTAATCCCTGCTTATGAGGGGTAAATACCCCGAAACACGTGTCCAGGGATGGCGAAGATGGCGAAGATAGCGAAGATAGCAGAGAATCGAAAGAAGATGCATCGCGGAACACGAACTACACTTACCACAGTCCTTAGGGGCGATCCCGCTGTTGTGTGAGTAGTGTGCTACCCCACCCCCAATTGTAATGTTAAAGCTCCCTTGAGCAGCTGGCTGACGAGCCTGGGACCCCGCACCTGCGCGCCTGAGTGGTACTAAACCTGGCAAATATATGGCAGCCACCGGCAACCCCAGAACACGGCCTAATCCCTGCTGATGAGGGGTAAATACCCCAAAACACGTGTCCAGGCATGGCGAAGATAGCGAAGATAGCAGAGAATCGAAAAAAGATGCATCGCGGAACACAAACTACACTTACCACGGTCCTTAGGGGCAATCCTGTGGTGTGTGAGTAGTGTGCGACCCCACCCCCAATTGTAATGTTAAAGCTCCCTTGAGCAGTTGGCTGACGAGCCTGGGACCCCGCACCTGCGCGCCTGAGTGGTACTAAACCTGGCAATATATGGCAGCTACCGGCAACCCCAGAGCACGGCCTAATCCCTGCTGATGAGGGGTAAATACCCCGAAACACGTGTCCAGGGATGGTGAAGATAGCAGGGAATCGAAAGAAGATGCATCGCGGAACACAAACTACACTTACCACAGTCCTTAGGGGCGATACCGCTGGTGTGTGAGTAGTGTGCGACTCCACCCCCAATTGTAATGTTAAAGCTCCCTTGAGCAGTTGGCTGACGAGCCTGGGACCCCGCACCTGCGCGCCTGAGTGGTACTAAACCTGGCAATATATGGCAGCCACCGGCAACCCCAGAACACGGCCTAATCCCTGCTGATGAGGGGTAAATACCACGAAACACGTGTCCAGGGATGGCGAAGATAGCAGAGAATCGAAAGAAGATGCATCGCGGAACACGAACTACACTTACCACAGTCCTTAGGGGCGATCCCGCTGGTGTGTGAGTAGTGTGCGACCCCACCCCCAATTGTAATGTTAAAGCTCCCTTGAGCAGTTGTCTGACGAGCCTGGGACCCCACACCTGCGCGCCTGAGTGGTACTAAACCTGGCAATATATGGCAGCCACCGGAAACCCCAGAATACGGCCTAATCCCTGCTGATGAGGGGTAAATACCCCGAAACACATGTCCTGGGATGGCAAAGATAGCGAAGATAGCAGAGAATCGAAAGAAAATGCATTGCGGAACACGAACTACACTTACCACAGCCCTTAGGGGCGATCCCGCTGGTGTGTGAGTAGTGTGCGAACCCACCCCCAATTGTAATGTTAAAGCTCCCTTGAGCAGTTGGCTGACGAGCCTGGGACCCCGCACCTGCGCGCCTGAGTGGTACTAAACCTGGCAATATATGGCAGCCACCCGCAACCCAAGAACACGGCCTAATCCCTGCTTATGAGGGGTAAATACCCCGAAACACGTGTCCAGGTAAGGCGAAGATAGCGAAGATAGCAGAGAATTGAAGGAAGATGCATCGCGGAACACAAACTACACTTACCACAGTCCTTAGGGGCGATCCCGCTGGTGTGTGAGTAGTGTGCGACCCCACCCCCAATTGTAATGTTAAAGCTCCCTTGAGCAGTTGGCTGACGAGCCTGGGACCCCGCACCTGCGCGCCTGAGTTGTACTAAACCTGGCAATATATGGCAGCCACCGGCAACCCCAGAACACGGCCTAATCCTGCTGATCAGGGCTAAATACACCGAAACACGTGTCCAGGGATGGCGAAGATAGCGAAGATAGCAGAGAATCGAAAGAAGATGCATCGCGGAACACGAACTACACTTACCACAGTCCTTAGGGGCGATCCCGCTGGTGAGTGATTAGTGTGCGACCCCACTCCCAATTTTAATGTTAAAGCTCCCTTGAGCAGTTGGCTAATGAGCCTGGGACCCTGCACCTGCGTGCCTGAGTGGTACTAAACCTGGCAATATATGGCAGCCACCGGCAACCCCAGAACACGGCCTAAACCCTGCTGATGAGGGGTAAATACCCCAAAACACGTGTCCAGGCATGGCGACGATAGCGAAGATAGCAGCAAATCGAAAGAAGATGCATCGCGGAACACGAACTACACTTACCACAGTCCTTAGGGGCGATCCTGTGGTGTGTGAGTAGTGTGCGACCCCACCCCCAATTGTAATGTTAAAGCTCCCTTGAGCAGTTGGCTGACGAGCCTGGGACCCCGCACCTGCGCGCCAGAGTGGTACTAAACCTGGCAATATATGGCAGCCACCGGCAACCCCAGAATATGGCCTAATCCCTGCTGATGAGGGGTAAATACCCCGAAACACGTGTCCAGGGATGGCAAAGATAGCGAAGATAGCAGAGAATCGAAAGAAGATGTATCGCGGAACACGAACTACA
The DNA here is from genome assembly GCF_964261635.1 of Lissotriton helveticus. Lineage (NCBI taxonomy): Eukaryota > Metazoa > Chordata > Amphibia > Caudata > Salamandridae > Lissotriton > Lissotriton helveticus. The sequence goes on from NC_136065.1 coordinate 603,978,213, forward strand.
CTTACCATAGTCCTTAGGGGCGATCCCGCTGGTGTGTGAGTAGTGTGCGACCCCACCCTCAATTGTACTGTTAAAGCTCACTTGAGCAGTTGGCTGATGAGCCTGGGACCCCGCACCTGCGTGCCTGAGTGGTACTAAACCTGGCAATATATGGCAGCCACCGGCAACCCCAGAACACGGCCTAATCCCTGCTGATGAGGGGTAAATACCCCAAAACACGTGTCCAGGGATGGCAAAGATAGCGAAGATAGCAGAGAATCGAAAGAAGATGCATCGCGGAACACGAACTACACTTACCACAGTCCTTAGGGGCGATCCCGCTGGTGTGTGAGTAGTGTGCGACCCCACCCCCAATTGTAATGTTAAAGCTCCCTTGAGCAGTTGGCTGACGAGCCTGGGACCCCACATCTGCGCGCCTGAGTGGTACTAAACCTGGCAATATATGGCAGCCACTGGCAACCCCAGAACACGGCCTAATCCCCGCTGATGAGGGGTAAATAACCCGAAACACGTGTCCAGGGATGGCGAAGATAGCGAAGATAGCAGAGAATCGAAAGAAGATGCATCGCGGAACACGAACTATACTTACCACAGTCCTTAGGGGTGATCCCGCTGGTGTGTGAGTAGTGTGCGACCCCACCCCCAATTGTAATGTTAAAGCTCCCTTGAGCAGTTGGCTGACGAGCCTGGGACCCTGCACCTGTGCGCCTGAGTGGTACTAAACCTGGCAATATATGGCAGCCACCGGCAACCCCAGAACACGGCCTAATCCCTGCTGATGAGGGGCAAATACCCCGAAACACGTGTCCAGGGATGGAGAAGATAGCGAAGATAGCAGAGAATCGTAAGGAGATGCATCGCGGAACACGAACTACACTTACCACAGTCCTTAGGGCCGATCTCGCTGGTGTGTGAGTAGTGTGCAACCCCACCCCCAATTGTAATGTTAAAGCTCCCTTGAGCAGTTGGCTGACGAGCATGGGACCCCGCACCTGCGCGCCTGAGTGTACTAAACCTGGCAATATATGGCAGCCACCGGCAACCCCAGAACACGGCATAATCCCTGCTGATGAGGGATAAATACCCCGAAACACGTGTCCAGGGATGGCGAAGATAGCGAAGATAGCAGAGAATCGAAAGAAGATGCATCGCGGAACACGAACTACACTTACCACAGTCCTTAGGGGCGATCCCGCTGGCGTGTGAGTAGTTTGCGACCCCACCCCCAATGTAATGTTAAAGCTCCTTTGAGCAGTTGGCTGACGAGCCTGGGACCCCGCACCTGCGCGCCTGAGTGGTACTAAACCTGGCAATATATGGCAGCCACCGGCAACCCCAGAACACGGCCTAATCCCTGCTGATGAGGGGTAAATACCCCGAAACACGTGTCCAGGGATGGCGAAGATAGCGAAGATAGCAGAGAATCGAAAGAAGATATATTGCGGAACACGAACTAGACTTACCACAGTCCTTAGGGGTGATCCCGCTGGTGTGTGAGTAGTGTGCGACCCCACCCCCAATTGTAATGTTAAAGCTCCCTTGAGCAGTTGGCTGACGAGCCTGGGACCCCGCACCTGCGCACCTGAGTGGTACTAAACCTGGCAATATATGGCAGCCACCCGAACCCCAGAACACGGCCTAATCCCTGCTGATGAGGGGTAAATACCCCGAAACACGTGTCCAGGGATGGCGAAGATAGCAGAGAATCAAAAGAAGATGCATCGCGGAACACGAACTACGCTTACCACCGTTCTTAGGGGCGATCCCGCTGGTGTGTGAGTAGTGTGCGACCCCACCCCCAATTGTAATGTTAAAGCTCCCTTGAGCAGTTGGCTGACGAGCCTGGGACCCCGCACCTGCGCGCCTGAGTGGTACTAAACCTGGCAATATATGGCAGCCACCGGCAACCCCAGAATACGGCCTAATCCTTGCTGATGAGGGGTAAATACCCCGAAACACGTGTCCAGGGATGGCAAAGATAGCGAAGATAGCAGAGAATCGAAAGAAGATGTATCGCGGAACACGAACTACACTTACCATAGTCCTTAGGGGCGATCCCGCTGGTGTGTGAGTAGTGTGCGACCCCACCCCCAATTGTAATGCTAAAGCTCCCTTGAGCAGTTGGCTGACGAGCCTGGGACCCCGCACCTGCGCGCCTGAGTGGTACTAAACCTGGCAATATATGGCAGCCACCGGCAACCCCAGAACACGGCCTAATCCCTGCTGATGAGGGGTAAATACCCCGAAACACGTGTCCAGGGATGGCGAAGATAGCGAAGATAGCAGCGAATCGAAAGAAGATGCATCGCGGAACACAAACTACACTTACCACAGTCCTTAGGGGTGATCCCGCTGGTGTGTGAGTAGTGTGCGACCCCACCCCCAATTATAATGTTAAAGCTCCCTTGAGCAGTTGGCTGACGAGCCTGGGACCCCGCACCTGCGCGCCTGAGTGGTACTAAACCTGGCAATATATGGCAGCCACCGGCAACCCCAGAACACGGCCTAATCCCTGCTGATGAGGGGTAAATACCCTTAAAACGTGTCCAGGGATGGCGAAGATAGCGAAGATAGCAGAGAATCGAAAGAAGATGCATCGCGGAACACGAACTACACTTACCACAGTCCTTAGGGGCGATCCCACTGGTGTGTGAGTAGTGTGCGACCCCACCCCCAATTGTAATGTTAAAGCTCCCTTGAGCAGTTGGCTGACGAGCCTGGGACCCCGCACCTGCGCGCCTGAGTGGTACTAAACCTGGCAATATATGGCAGCCACCGGCAACCCCAGAGCACAGCCTAATCCCTGCTGACGAGGGGTAAATACCCCGAAACACGTGTCCAGGGATGGCGAAGATAGCGAAGATAGCAGAGAATCGAAATAAGATGCATCGCGGAACACGAACTACACTTACCACAGTCCTTAGGGGCGATCCCGCTGGTGTGTGAGTAGTGTGCGACCCCACCCCCAATTGTAATGTTAAAGCTCCCTTGAGCAGTTGGCTGACGAGCCTGGGACCCCGCACCTGCGCGCCTGAGTGGTACTAAATCTGGCAATATATGGCAGCCACCGGCAACCCCAGAACACGGCCTAATCCCTGCTGATGAGGGGTAAATACCCCGAAACACGTGTCGAGGGATGGCGAAGATAGCGAAGATAGCAGAGAATCGAAAGAAGATGCATCGCGGAACACGAACTACACTTACCACAGTCCTTAGGGGCGATCCCACTGGTGTGTGAGTAGTGTGCGACCCCACCCCCAATTGTAATGTTAAAGCTCCCTTGAGCAGTTGGCTGACGAGCCTGGGACCCCGCACCTGCGTGCCTAAGTGGTACTAAACCTGGCAATATATGGCAGCCACCGGCAACCCCAGAACACGGCCTAATCCCTGCCGATGAGGGGTAAATACCCCGAAACACGTGTCCAGGGATGGCGAAGATAGCAAAGATAGCAGAGAATCGAAAGAAGATGCATTGCGGAATACAAACTACACTTACCACAGTCCTTAGGGGCGATCCCGCTGGTGTGTGAGTAGTGTGCGACCCCACCCCCAATTGTAATGTTAAAGCTCCCTTGAGCAGTTGGCTGACGAGCCTGGGACCCCGCACCTGCGCGCCTGAGTGGTACTACACCTGGCAATATATGGCAGCCACCGGCAACCCCAGAACATGGCCTAATCCCTGCTGATGAGGGGTAAATACCCCGAAACACGTGTCCAGGGATGGCGAAGATAGCAGAGAATCGAAAGAAGATGCATCGCGGAATACGAACTACACTTACCACAGTCCTTAGGGGCGATCCCGCTGGTGTGTGAGTAGTGTGCGACCCCACCCCCAATTGTAATGTTAAAGCTCCCTTGAGCAGTTGGCTGACGAGCCTGGGACCCCGCACCTGCGTGCCTGAGTGGTACTAAACCTGGCAATATATGGCAGCCACCGGCAACCCCAGAACACAGCCTAATCCCTGCTGATGAGGGGTAAATACCCCGAAACACGTGTCCAGGGATGGAGAAGATGGCGAAGATAGCAGAGAATCGAAAGAAGATGCATCGCGGAACACGAACTACACTTACCACAGTCCTTAGGGGCGATCCCGCTGGTGTGTGAGTAGTGTGCAACCCCACCCCCAATTGTAATGTTAAAGCTCCCTTGAGCAGTTGGCTGACGAGCCTGGGACCCCGCACCTGCGCGCCTGAGTGGTACTAAACCTGGCAATATATGGCAGCCACCGGCAACCCCGGAACACAGCCTAATCCCTGCTGATGAGGGGTAAATACCCCGAAACACGTGTCCAGGGATGGCGAAGATAGCGAAGATAGCAGAGAATCGAAAGAAGATGCATCGCGGAGCACAAACTACACTTACCACAGACCTTAGGGGCGATCCCGCTGGTGTGTGAGTAGTGTGCGACCCCGCCCCCAATTGTAATGTTAAAGCTCCCTTGAGCACTTGGCTCACGAGCCTGGGACCCCGCACCTGCGCACCTGAGTGGTACTAAACCTGGCAACATATGGCAGCCACCGGCAACCCCAGAACACGGCCTAATCCCTGCCGATGAGGGGTAAATACCCCGAAACACGTGTCCAGGGATGGCGAAGATAGCAAAGATAGCAGAGAATCGAAAGAAGATGCATCGCGGAATACGAACTACACTTACCACAGTCCTTAGGGGCGATCCCGCTGGTGTGTGAGTAGTGTGCGACCCCACCCCCAATTGTAATGTTAAAGCTCCCTTGAGCAGTTGGCTGACGAGTCTGGGACCCCGCACCTGCGCGCCTGAGTGGTACTAAACCTGGCAATATATGGCAGCCACCGGCAACCCCAGAACACGGCCTGATCCCTGCTGATGAGGGATAAATACCCCGAAACATGTGTCCAGGGATGGCAAAGATAGCAGAGAATCGAAAGAAGATGCATCGCGGAACACGAACTACACTTACCACAGACCTTAGGGGCTATCCCGTTGGTGTGTGAGTAGTGTGCGACCCCACCCCCAATTGTAATGTTAAAGCTCCCTTGAGCAGTTGGCTGACGAGTCTGGGACCCCGCACCTGCGCGCCTGAGTGGTACTAAACCTGGCAATATATGGCAGCCACCCGCAACCCCAGAACACGGCCTAATCCCTGCTTATGAGGGGTAAATACCCCGAAACACGTGTCCAGGGATGGCGAAGATGGCGAAGATAGCGAAGATAGCAGAGAATCGAAAGAAGATGCATCGCGGAACACGAACTACACTTACCACAGTCCTTAGGGGCGATCCCGCTGTTGTGTGAGTAGTGTGCGACCCCACCCCCAATTGTAATGTTAAAGCTCCCTTGAGCAGCTGGCTGACGAGCCTGGGACCCCGCACCTGCGCGCCTGAGTGGTACTAAACCTGGCAATATATGGCAGCTACCGGCAACCCCAGAGCACGGCCTAATCCCTGCTGATGAGGGGTAAATACCCCGAAACACGTGTCCAGGGATGGCGAAGATAGCAGGGAATCGAAAGAAGATGCATCGCGGAACACAAACTACACTTACCACAGTCCTTAGGGGCGATACCGCTGGTGTGTGAGTAGTGTGCGACTCCACCCCCAATTGTAATGTTAAAGCTCCCTTGAGCAGTTGGCTGACGAGCCTGGGACCCCGCACCTGCGCGCCTGAGTGGTACTAAACCTGGCAATATATGGCAGCCACCGGCAACCCCAGAACACGGCCTAATCCCTGCTGATGAGGGGTAAATACCCGAAACACGTGTCCAGGGATGGCGAAGATAGCGAAGATAGCAGAGAATCGAAAGAAGATGCATCGCGGAACACCAACTACACTTACCACAGTCCTTAGGGGCGATCCCGCTGGTGTGTGAGTAGTGTGCGACCCCACCCCCAATTGTAATGTTAAAGCTCCCTTGAGCAGTTGGCTGACGAGCCTGGGACCCCGCACCTGCGCGCCTGAGTGGTAGTGAACCTGGCAATATATGGCAGCCACCGGCAACCCCAGAACACAGCCTAATCCCTGCTGATGAGGGGTAAATACCCCGAAACACGTGTCCAGGGATGGAGAAGATAGCGAAGATAGCAGAGAATCGAAAGAAGATGCATCGCGGAACACAAACTACACTTACCACAGTCCTTAGGGGCGATCCCGCTGGTGTGTGAGTAGTGTGCAACCCCACCCCCAATTGTAATGTTAAAGCTCCCTTGAGCAGTTGGCTGACGAGCCTGGGAGCCCGCACCTGCGCGCCTGAGTGGTACTAAACCTGGCAATATATGGCAGCCACCGGCAACCCCGGAACAAGGCCTAATCCCTGCTGATGAGGGGTAAATACCCCGAAACACGTGTCCAGGGATGGCGAAGATAGCGAAGATAGCAAAGAATCGAAAGAAGATTCATCGCGGAGCACGAACTACACCTACCACAGACCTTAGGGGCGATCCCGCTGGTGTGTGAGTAGTGTGCGACCCCACCCCCAATTGTAATGTTAAAGCTCCCTTGAGCACTTGGCTGACGAGCCTGGGACCCCGCACCTGCGCACCTGAGTGGTACTAAACCTGGCAACATATGGCAGCCACCGGCAACCCCAGAACACGGCCTAATCCCTGCCTATGAGGGGTAAATACCCCGAAACACGTGTCCTGGGATGGCGAAGATAGCAAAGATAGCAGAGAATCGAAAGAAGATGCATCGCGGAATACGAACTACACTTACCACAGTCCTTAGGGGCGATCCCACTGGTGTGTGAGTAGTGTGCGACCCCACCCCCAATTGTAATGTTAAAGCTCCCTTGAGCAGTTGGCTGACGAGCCTGGGACCCCGCACCTGCGCGCCTGAGTGGTACTAAACCTGGCAATATATGGCAGCCACCGGCAACCCCAGAACATGGCCTAATCCCTGCTGATGAGGGGTAAATACCCCGAAACACGTGTCCAGGGATGGCGAAGATAGCAGAGAATCGAAAGAAGATGCATCGCGGAATACAAACTACACTTACCACAGTCCTTAGGGGCGATCCCGCTGGTGTGTGAGTAGTGTGCGACCCCACCCCCAATTGTAATGTTAAAGCTCCCTTGAGCAGTTGGCTGACGAGACTGGGACCCCGCACCTGCGCGCCTGAGTGGTACTAAACCTGGCAATATATGGCAGCCACCGGCAACCCCAGAACACAGCCTAATCCCTGCTGATGAGGGGTAAATACCCCGAAACACGTGTCCAGGGATGGAGAAGATAGCGAAGATAGCAGAGAATCGAAAGAAGATGCATCGCGGAACACGAACTACACTTACCACAGTCCTTAGGGGCGATCCCGCTGGTGTGTGAGTAGTGTGCAACCCCACCCCCAATTGTAATGTTAAAGCTCCCTTGAGCAGTTGGCTGACGAGCCTGGGACCCCGCACCTGCGCGCCTGAGTGGTACTAAACCTGGCAATATATGGCAGCCACCGGCAACCCCGGAACACAGCCTAATCCCTGCTGATGAGGGGTAAATACCCCGAAACACGTGTCCAGGGATGGCGAAGATAGCGAAGATAGCAGAGAATCGAAAGAAGATGCATCGCGGAGCACAAACTACACTTACCACAGACCTTAGGGGCGATCCCGCTGGTGTGTGAGTAGTGTGCGACCCCACCCCCAATTGTAATGTTAAAGCTCCCTTGAGCACTTGGCTCACGAGCCTGGGACCCCACACCTGCGCACCTGAGTGGTACTAAACCTGGCAACATATGGCAGCCACCGGCAACCCCAGAACACGGCCTAATCCCTGCCGATGAGGGGTAAATACCCCGAAACACGTGTCCAGGGATGGCGAAGATAGCAAAGATAGCAGAGAATCGAAAGAAGATGCATCGCGGAATACGAACTACACTTACCACAGTCCTTAGGGGCGATCCCGCTGGTGTGTGAGTAGTGTGCGACCCCACCCCCAATTGTAATGTTAAAGCTCCCTTGAGCAGTTGGCTGACGAGTCTGGGACCCCGCACCTGCGCGCCTGAGTGGTACTAAACCTGGCAATATATGGCAGCCACCGGCAACCCCAGAACACGGCCTAATCCCTGCTGATGAGGGATAAATACCCTGAAACATGTGTCAAGGGATGGCAAAGATAGCAGAGAATCGAAAGAAGATGCATCGCGGAACACGAACTACACTTACCACAGTCCTTAGGGGCTATCCCGCTGGTGTGTGAGTAGTGTGCGACCCCACCCCCAATTGTAATGTTAAAGCTCCCTTGAGCAGTTGGCTGACGAGTCTGGGACCCCGCACCTGCGCGCCTGAGTGGTACTAAACCTGGCAATATATGGCAGCCACCCGCAACCCCAGAACACGGCCTAATCCCTGCTTATGAGGGGTAAATACCCCGAAACACGTGTCCAGGGATGGCGAAGATGGCAAAGATAGCGAAGATAGCAGAGAATCGAAAGAAGATGCATCGCGGAACATGAACTACACTTACCACAGTCCTTAGGGGCGATCCCGCTGGTGTGTGAGTAGTGTGCGACCCCACCCCCAATTGTAATGTTAAAGCTCCCTTGAGCAGCTGGCTGACGAGCCTGGGACCCCGCACCTGCGCGCCTGAGTGGTACTAAACCTGGCAATATATGGCAGCCACCGGCAACCCCAGAACACGGCCTAATCCCTGCTGATGAGGGGTAAATACCCGAAACACGTGTCCAGGGATGGCGAAGATAGCGAAGATAGCAGAGAATCGAAAGAAGATGCATCGCGGAACACGAACTACACTTACCACAGTCCTTAGGGGTGATCCCGCTGGTGTGTGAGTAGTGTGCGACCCCACCCCCAATTGTAATGTTAAAGCTCCCTTGAGCAGTTGGCTGACGAGCCTGGGACCCCGCACCTGCACGCCTGAGTGGTACTAAACCTGGCAATATATGTCAGCCACCGGCAACCCCAGAACATGGCCTAATCCCTGCTGATGAGGGGTAAATACCCCGAAACACGTGTCCAGGGATGGCGAAGATAGCAGAGAATCGAAAGAAGATGCATCTCGGAATACGAACTACACTTACCACAGTCCTTAGGGGCGATCCCGCTGGTGTGTGAGTAGTGTGCAACCCCACCCCCAATTGTAATGTTAAAGCTCCCTTGAGCAGTTGGCTGACGAGCCTGGGACCCCGCACCTGCGCGCCTGAGTGGTACTAAACCTGGCAATATATGGCAGCCACCGGCAACCCCGGAACAAGGCCTAATCCCTGCTGATGAGGGGTAAATACCCCGAAACACGTGTCCAGGGATGGCGAAGATAGCGAAGATAGCAGAGAATCGAAAGAAGATGCATCGCGGAGCACGAACTACACCTACCACAGACCTTAGGGGCGATCCCGCTGGTGTGTGAGTAGTGTGCGACCCCACCCCCAATTGTAATGTTAAAGCTCCCTTGAGCACTTGGCTGACGAGCCTGGGACCCCGCACCTGCGCACCTTAGTGGTACTAAACCTGGCAACATATGGCAGCCACCCGCAACCCCAGAACACGGCCTAATCCCTGCCGATGAGGGGTAAATACCCCGAAACACGTGTCCAGGGATGGCAAAGATAGCAAAGATAGCAGAGAATCGAAAGAAGATGCATTGCGGAATACAAACTACACTTACCACAGTCCTTAGGGGCGATCCCGCTGGTGTGTGAGTAGTGTGCGACCCCACCCCCAATTGTAATGTTAAAGCTCCCTTGAGCAGTTGGCTGACGAGCCTGGGACCCCGCACCTGCGCGCCTGAGTGGTACTAAACCTGGCAATATATGGCAGCCACCGGCAACCCCAGAACATGGCCTAATCCCTGCTGATGAGGGGTAAATACCCCGAAACACGTGTCCAGGGATGGCGAAGATAGCAGGGAATCGAAAGAAGATGCATCGCGGAACACAAACTACACTTACCACAGTCCTTAGGGGCGATACCGCTGGTGTGTGAGTAGTGTGCGACTCCACCCCCAATTGTAATGTTAAAGCTCCCTTGAGCAGTTGGCTGACGAGCCTGGGACCCCGCACCTGCGCGCCTGAGTGGTACTAAACCTGGCAATATATGGCAGCCACCGGCAACCCCAGAACACGGCCTAATCCCTGCTGATGAGGGGTAAATACCCGAAACACGTGTCCAGGGATGGCGAAGATAGCGAAGATAGCAGAGAATCGAAAGAAGATGCATCGCGGAACACCAACTACACTTACCACAGTCCTTAGGGGCGATCCCGCTGGTGTGTGAGTAGTGTGCGACCCCACCCCCAATTGTAATGTTAAAGCTCCCTTGAGCAGTTGGCTGACGAGCCTGGGACCCCGCACCTGCGCGCCTGAGTGGTAGTGAACCTGGCAATATATGGCAGCCACCGGCAACCCCAGAACACAGCCTAATCCCTGCTGATGAGGGGTAAATACCCCGAAACACGTGTCCAGGGATGGAGAAGATAGCGAAGATAGCAGAGAATCGAAAGAAGATGCATCGCGGAACACAAACTACACTTACCACAGTCCTTAGGGGCGATCCCGCTGGTGTGTGAGTAGTGTGCAACCCCACCCCCAATTGTAATGTTAAAGCTCCCTTGAGCAGTTGGCTGACGAGCCTGGGAGCCCGCACCTGCGCGCCTGAGTGGTACTAAACCTGGCAATATATGGCAGCCACCGGCAACCCCGGAACAAGGCCTAATCCCTGCTGATGAGGGGTAAATACCCCGAAACACGTGTCCAGGGATGGCGAAGATAGCGAAGATAGCAAAGAATCGAAAGAAGATTCATCGCGGAGCACGAACTACACCTACCACAGACCTTAGGGGCGATCCCGCTGGTGTGTGAGTAGTGTGCGACCCCACCCCCAATTGTAATGTTAAAGCTCCCTTGAGCACTTGGCTGACGAGCCTGGGACCCCGCACCTGCGCACCTGAGTGGTACTAAACCTGGCAACATATGGCAGCCACCGGCAACCCCAGAACACGGCCTAATCCCTGCCTATGAGGGGTAAATACCCCGAAACACGTGTCCTGGGATGGCGAAGATAGCAAAGATAGCAGAGAATCGAAAGAAGATGCATCGCGGAATACGAACTACACTTACCACAGTCCTTAGGGGCGATCCCACTGGTGTGTGAGTAGTGTGCGACCCCACCCCCAATTGTAATGTTAAAGCTCCCTTGAGCAGTTGGCTGACGAGCCTGGGACCCCGCACCTGCGCGCCTGAGTGGTACTAAACCTGGCAATATATGGCAGCCACCGGCAACCCCAGAACATGGCCTAATCCCTGCTGATGAGGGGTAAATACCCCGAAACACGTGTCCAGGGATGGCGAAGATAGCAGAGAATCGAAAGAAGATGCATCGCGGAATACAAACTACACTTACCACAGTCCTTAGGGGCGATCCCGCTGGTGTGTGAGTAGTGTGCGACCCCACCCCCAATTGTAATGTTAAAGCTCCCTTGAGCAGTTGGCTGACGAGACTGGGACCCCGCACCTGCGCGCCTGAGTGGTACTAAACCTGGCAATATATGGCAGCCACCGGCAACCCCAGAACACAGCCTAATCCCTGCTGATGAGGGGTAAATACCCCGAAACACGTGTCCAGGGATGGAGAAGATAGCGAAGATAGCAGAGAATCGAAAGAAGATGCATCGCGGAACACGAACTACACTTACCACAGTCCTTAGGGGCGATCCCGCTGGTGTGTGAGTAGTGTGCAACCCCACCCCCAATTGTAATGTTAAAGCTCCCTTGAGCAGTTGGCTGACGAGCCTGGGACCCCGCACCTGCGCGCCTGAGTGGTACTAAACCTGGCAATATATGGCAGCCACCGGCAACCCCGGAACACAGCCTAATCCCTGCTGATGAGGGGTAAATACCCCGAAACACGTGTCCAGGGATGGCGAAGATAGCGAAGATAGCAGAGAATCGAAAGAAGATGCATCGCGGAGCACAAACTACACTTACCACAGACCTTAGGGGCGATCCCGCTGGTGTGTGAGTAGTGTGCGACCCCACCCCCAATTGTAATGTTAAAGCTCCCTTGAGCACTTGGCTCACGAGCCTGGGACCCCACACCTGCGCACCTGAGTGGTACTAAACCTGGCAACATATGGCAGCCACCGGCAACCCCAGAACACGGCCTAATCCCTGCCGATGAGGGGTAAATACCCCGAAACACGTGTCCAGGGATGGCGAAGATAGCAAAGATAGCAGAGAATCGAAAGAAGATGCATCGCGGAATACGAACTACACTTACCACAGTCCTTAGGGGCGATCCCGCTGGTGTGTGAGTAGTGTGCGACCCCACCCCCAATTGTAATGTTAAAGCTCCCTTGAGCAGTTGGCTGACGAGTCTGGGACCCCGCACCTGCGCGCCTGAGTGGTACTAAACCTGGCAATATATGGCAGCCACCGGCAACCCCAGAACACGGCCTAATCCCTGCTGATGAGGGATAAATACCCTGAAACATGTGTCAAGGGATGGCAAAGATAGCAGAGAATCGAAAGAAGATGCATCGCGGAACACGAACTACACTTACCACAGTCCTTAGGGGCTATCCCGCTGGTGTGTGAGTAGTGTGCGACCCCACCCCCAATTGTAATGTTAAAGCTCCCTTGAGCAGTTGGCTGACGAGTCTGGGACCCCGCACCTGCGCGCCTGAGTGGTACTAAACCTGGCAATATATGGCAGCCACCCGCAACCCCAGAACACGGCCTAATCCCTGCTTATGAGGGGTAAATACCCCGAAACACGTGTCCAGGGATGGCGAAGATGGCAAAGATAGCGAAGATAGCAGAGAATCGAAAGAAGATGCATCGCGGAACATGAACTACACTTACCACAGTCCTTAGGGGCGATCCCGCTGGTGTGTGAGTAGTGTGCGACCCCACCCCCAATTGTAATGTTAAAGCTCCCTTGAGCAGCTGGCTGACGAGCCTGGGACCCCGCACCTGCGCGCCTGAGTGGTACTAAACCTGGCAATATATGGCAGCCACCGGCAACCCCAGAACACGGCCTAATCCCTGCTGATGAGGGGTAAATACCCGAAACACGTGTCCAGGGATGGCGAAGATAGCGAAGATAGCAGAGAATCGAAAGAAGATGCATCGCGGAACACGAACTACACTTACCACAGTCCTTAGGGGTGATCCCGCTGGTGTGTGAGTAGTGTGCGACCCCACCCCCAATTGTAATGTTAAAGCTCCCTTGAGCAGTTGGCTGACGAGCCTGGGACCCCGCACCTGCACGCCTGAGTGGTACTAAACCTGGCAATATATGTCAGCCACCGGCAACCCCAGAACATGGCCTAATCCCTGCTGATGAGGGGTAAATACCCCGAAACACGTGTCCAGGGATGGCGAAGATAGCAGAGAATCGAAAGAAGATGCATCTCGGAATACGAACTACACTTACCACAGTCCTTAGGGGCGATCCCGCTGGTGTGTGAGTAGTGTGCAACCCCACCCCCAATTGTAATGTTAAAGCTCCCTTGAGCAGTTGGCTGACGAGCCTGGGACCCCGCACCTGCGCGCCTGAGTGGTACTAAACCTGGCAATATATGGCAGCCACCGGCAACCCCGGAACAAGGCCTAATCCCTGCTGATGAGGGGTAAATACCCCGAAACACGTGTCCAGGGATGGCGAAGATAGCGAAGATAGCAGAGAATCGAAAGAAGATGCATCGCGGAGCACGAACTACACCTACCACAGACCTTAGGGGCGATCCCGCTGGTGTGTGAGTAGTGTGCGACCCCACCCCCAATTGTAATGTTAAAGCTCCCTTGAGCACTTGGCTGACGAGCCTGGGACCCCGCACCTGCGCACCTTAGTGGTACTAAACCTGGCAACATATGGCAGCCACCCGCAACCCCAGAACACGGCCTAATCCCTGCCGATGAGGGGTAAATACCCCGAAACACGTGTCCAGGGATGGCAAAGATAGCAAAGATAGCAGAGAATCGAAAGAAGATGCATTGCGGAATACAAACTACACTTACCACAGTCCTTAGGGGCGATCCCGCTGGTGTGTGAGTAGTGTGCGACCCCACCCCCAATTGTAATGTTAAAGCTCCCTTGAGCAGTTGGCTGACGAGCCTGGGACCCCGCACCTGCGCGCCTGAGTGGTACTAAACCTGGCAATATATGGCAGCCACCGGCAACCCCAGAACATGGCCTAATCCCTGCTGATGAGGGGTAAATACCCCGAAACACGTGTCCAGGGATGGCGAAGACAGCAGAGAATCGAAAGAAGATGCATCGCGGAATACGAACTACACTTACCACAGTCCTTAGGGGCGATCCCGCTGGTGTGTGAGTAGTGTGCGACCCCACCCCCAATTGTAATGTTAAAGCTCCCTTGAGCAGTTGGCTGACGAGCCTGGGACCCCGCACCTGCGTGCCTGAGTGGTACTAAACCTGGCAATATATGGCAGCCACCGGCAACCCCAGAACACAGCCTAATCCCTGCTGATGAGGGGTAAATACCCCGAAACACGTGTCCAGGGATGGAGAAGATGGCGAAGATAGCAGAGAATCGAAAGAAGATGCATCGCGGAACACGAACTACACTTACCACAGTCCTTAGGGGCGATCCCGCTGGTGTGTGAGTAGTGTGCAACCCCACCCCCAATTGTAATGTTAAAGCTCCCTTGAGCAGTTGGCTGACGAGCCTGGGACCCCGCACCTGCGTGCCTGAGTGGTACTAAACCTGGCAATATATGGCAGCCACCGGCAACCCCAGAACACAGCCTAATCCCTGCTGATGAGGGGTAAATACCCCGAAACACGTGTCCAGGGATGGAGAAGATGGCGAAGATAGCAGAGAATCGAAAGAAGATGCATCGCGGAACACGAACTACACTTACCACAGTCCTTAGGGGCGATCCCGCTGGTGTGTGAGTAGTGTGCAACCCCACCCCCAATTGTAATGTTAAAGCTCCCTTGAGCAGTTGGCTGACGAGCCTGGGACCCCGCACCTGCGCGCCTGAGTGGTACTAAACCTGGCAATATATGGCAGCCACCGGCAACCCCGGAACACAGCCTAATCCCTGCTGATGAGGGGTAAATACCCCGAAACACGTGTCCAGGGATGGCGAAGATAGCGAAGATAGCAGAGAATCGAAAGAAGATGCATCGCGGAGCACAAACTACACTTACCACAGACCTTAGGGGCGATCCCGCTGGTGTGTGAGTAGTGTGCGACCCCACCCTCAATTGTAATGTTAAAGCTCCCTTGAGCAGTTGGCTGACGAGCCTGGGACCCCGCACCTGCGCGCCTGAGTGGTACTAAACCTGGCAATATATGGCAGCCACCGGCAACCCCAGAACATGGCCTAATCCCTGCTGATGAGGGGTAAATACCCCGAAACACGTGTCCAGGGATGGCGAAGATAGCAGAGAATCGAAAGAAGATGCATCGCGGAATACAAACTACACTTACCACAGTCCTTAGGGGCGATCCCGCTGGTGTGTGAGTAGTGTGCGACCCCACCCCCAATTGTAATGTTAAAGCTCCCTTGAGCAGTTGGCTGACGAGACTGGGACCCCGCACCTGCGCGCCTGAGTGGTACTAAACCTGGCAATATATGGCAGCCACCGGCAACCCCAGAACACAGCCTAATCCCTGCTGATGAGGGGTAAATACCCCGAAACACGTGTCCAGGGATGGAGAAGATAGCGAAGATAGCAGAGAATCGAAAGAAGATGCATCGCGGAACACGAACTACACTTACCACAGTCCTTAGGGGCGATCCCGCTGGTGTGTGAGTAGTGTGCAACCCCACCCCCAATTGTAATGTTAAAGCTCCCTTGAGCAGTTGGCTGACGAGCCTGGGACCCCGCACCTGCGCGCCTGAGTGGTACTAAACCTGGCAATATATGGCAGCCACCGGCAACCCCGGAACACAGCCTAATCCCTGCTGATGAGGGGTAAATACCCCGAAACACGTGTCCAGGGATGGCGAAGATAGCGAAGATAGCAGAGAATCGAAAGAAGATGCATCGCGGAGCACAAACTACACTTACCACAGACCTTAGGGGCGATCCCGCTGGTGTGTGAGTAGTGTGCGACCCCACCCCCAATTGTAATGTTAAAGCTCCCTTGAGCACTTGGCTCACGAGCCTGGGACCCCACACCTGCGCACCTGAGTGGTACTAAACCTGGCAACATATGGCAGCCACCGGCAACCCCAGAACACGGCCTAATCCCTGCCGATGAGGGGTAAATACCCCGAAACACGTGTCCAGGGATGGCGAAGATAGCAAAGATAGCAGAGAATCGAAAGAAGATGCATCGCGGAATACGAACTACACTTACCACAGTCCTTAGGGGCGATCCCGCTGGTGTGTGAGTAGTGTGCGACCCCACCCCCAATTGTAATGTTAAAGCTCCCTTGAGCAGTTGGCTGACGAGTCTGGGACCCCGCACCTGCGCGCCTGAGTGGTACTAAACCTGGCAATATATGGCAGCCACCGGCAACCCCAGAACACGGCCTAATCCCTGCTGATGAGGGATAAATACCCCGAAACATGTGTCAAGGGATGGCAAAGATAGCAGAGAATCGAAAGAAGATGCATCGCGGAACACGAACTACACTTACCACAGTCCTTAGGGGCTATCCCGCTGGTGTGTGAGTAGTGTGCGACCCCACCCCCAATTGTAATGTTAAAGCTCCCTTGAGCAGTTGGCTGACGAGTCTGGGACCCCGCACCTGCGCGCCTGAGTGGTACTAAACCTGGCAATATATGGCAGCCACCCGCAACCCCAGAACACGGCCTAATCCCTGCTTATGAGGGGTAAATACCCCGAAACACGTGTCCAGGGATGGCGAAGATGGCAAAGATAGCGAAGATAGCAGAGAATCGAAAGAAGATGCATCGCGGAACACGAACTACACTTACCACAGTCCTTAGGGGCGATCCCGCTGGTGTGTGAGTAGTGTGCGACCCCACCCCCAATTGTAATGTTAAAGCTCCCTTGAGCAGCTGGCTGACGAGCCTGGGACCCCGCACCTGCGCGCCTGAGTGGTACTAAACCTGGCAATATATGGCAGCCACCGGCAACCCCAGAACACGGCCTAATCCCTGCTGATATGGGGTAAATACCCGAAACACGTGTCCAGGGATGGCGAAGATAGCGAAGATAGCAGAGAATCGAAAGAAGATGCATCGCGGAACACGAACTACACTTACCACAGTCCTTAGGGGTGATCCCGCTGGTGTGTGAGTAGTGTGCGACCCCACCCCCAATTGTAATGTTAAAGCTCCCTTGAGCAGTTGGCTGACGAGCCTGGGACCCCGCACCTGCACGCCTGAGTGGTACTAAACCTGGCAATATATGTCAGCCACCGGCAACCCCAGAACATGGCCTAATCCCTGCTGATGAGGGGTAAATACCCCGAAACACGTGTCCAGGGATGGCGAAGATAGCAGAGAATCGAAAGAAGATGCATCTCGGAATACGAACTACACTTACCACAGTCCTTAGGGGCGATCCCGCTGGTGTGTGAGTAGTGTGCAACCCCACCCCCAATTGTAATGTTAAAGCTCCCTTGAGCAGTTGGCTGACGAGCCTGGGACCCCGCACCTGCGCGCCTGAGTGGTACTAAACCTGGCAATATATGGCAGCCACCGGCAACCCCGGAACAAGGCCTAATCCCTGCTGATGAGGGGTAAATACCCCGAAACACGTGTCCAGGGATGGCGAAGATAGCGAAGATAGCAGAGAATCGAAAGAAGATGCATCGCGGAGCACGAACTACACCTACCACAGACCTTAGGGGCGATCCCGCTGGTGTGTGAGTAGTGTGCGACCCCACCCCCAATTGTAATGTTAAAGCTCCCTTGAGCACTTGGCTGACGAGCCTGGGACCCCGCACCTGCGCACCTTAGTGGTACTAAACCTGGCAACATATGGCAGCCACCCGCAACCCCAGAACACGGCCTAATCTCTGCCGATGAGGGGTAAATACCCCGAAACACGTGTCCAGGGATGGCAAAGATAGCAAAGATAGCAGAGAATCGAAAGAAGATGCATTGCGGAATACAAACTACACTTACCACAGTCCTTAGGGGCGATCCCGCTGGTGTGTGAGTAGTGTGCGACCCCACCCCCAATTGTAATGTTAAAGCTCCCTTGAGCAGTTGGCTGACGAGCCTGGGACCCCGCACCTGCGCGCCTGAGTGGTACTAAACCTGGCAATATATGGCAGCCACCGGCAACCCCAGAACATGGCCTAATCCCTGCTGATGAGGGGTAAATACCCCGAAACACGTGTCCAGGGATGGCGAAGACAGCAGAGAATCGAAAGAAGATGCATCGCGGAATACGAACTACACTTACCACAGTCCTTAGGGGCGATCCCGCTGGTGTGTGAGTAGTGTGCGACCCCACCCCCAATTGTAATGTTAAAGCTCCCTTGAGCAGTTGGCTGACGAGCCTGGGACCCCGCACCTGCGTGCCTGAGTGGTACTAAACCTGGCAATATATGGCAGCCACCGGCAACCCCAGAACACAGCCTAATCCCTGCTGATGAGGGGTAAATACCCCGAAACACGTGTCCAGGGATGGAGAAGATGGCGAAGATAGCAGAGAATCGAAAGAAGATGCATCGCGGAACACGAACTACACTTACCACAGTCCTTAGGGGCGATCCCGCTGGTGTGTGAGTAGTGTGCAACCCCACCCCCAATTGTAATGTTAAAGCTCCCTTGAGCAGTTGGCTGACGAGCCTGGGACCCCGCACCTGCGTGCCTGAGTGGTACTAAACCTGGCAATATATGGCAGCCACCGGCAACCCCAGAACACAGCCTAATCCCTGCTGATGAGGGGTAAATACCCCGAAACACGTGTCCAGGGATGGAGAAGATGGCGAAGATAGCAGAGAATCGAAAGAAGATGCTTTGCGGAACACGAACTACACTTACCACAGTCCTTAGGGGCGATCCCGCTGGTGTGTGAGTAGTGTGCAACCCCACCCCCAATTGTAATGTTAAAGCTCCCTTGAGCAGTTGGCTGACGAGCCTGGGACCCCGCACCTGCGCGCCTGAGTGGTACTAAACCTGGCAATATATGGCAGCCACCGGCAACCCCGGAACACAGCCTAATCCCTGCTGATGAGGGGTAAATACCCCGAAACACGTGTCCAGGGATGGCGAAGATAGCGAAGATAGCAGAGAATCGAAAGAAGATGCATCGCGGAGCACAAACTACACTTACCACAGACCTTAGGGGCGATCCCGCTGGTGTGTGAGTAGTGTGCGACCCCACCCTCAATTGTAATGTTAAAGCTCCCTTGAGCACTTGTCTCACGAGCCTGGGACCCCGCACCTGCGCACCTGAGTGGTACTAAACCTGGCAACATATGGCAGCCACCGGCAACCCCAGAACACGGCCTAATCCCTGCCGATGAGGGGTAAATACCCCAAAACACGTGTCCAGGGATGGCGAAGATAGCAAAGATAGCAGAGAATCGAAAGAAGATGCATCGCGGAATACGAACTACACTTACCACAGTCCTTAGGGGCGATCCCGCTGGTGTGTGAGTAGTGTGCGACCCCACCCCCAATTGTAATGTTAAAGCTCCCTTGAGCAGTTGGCTGACGAGTCTGGGACCCCGCACCTGCGCACCTGAGTGGTACTAAACCTGGCAATATATGGCAGCCACCCGCAACCCCAGAACACGGCCTAATCCCTGCTTATGAGGGGTAAATACCCCGAAACACGTGTCCAGGGATGGCGAAGATGGCGAAGATAGCGAAGATAGCAGAGAATCGAAAGAAGATGCATCGCGGAACACGAACTACACTTACCACAGTCCTTAGGGGCGATCCCGCTGTTGTGTGAGTAGTGTGCTACCCCACCCCCAATTGTAATGTTAAAGCTCCCTTGAGCAGCTGGCTGACGAGCCTGGGACCCCGCACCTGCGCGCCTGAGTGGTACTAAACCTGGCAAATATATGGCAGCCACCGGCAACCCCAGAACACGGCCTAATCCCTGCTGATGAGGGGTAAATACCCCAAAACACGTGTCCAGGCATGGCGAAGATAGCGAAGATAGCAGAGAATCGAAAAAAGATGCATCGCGGAACACAAACTACACTTACCACGGTCCTTAGGGGCAATCCTGTGGTGTGTGAGTAGTGTGCGACCCCACCCCCAATTGTAATGTTAAAGCTCCCTTGAGCAGTTGGCTGACGAGCCTGGGACCCCGCACCTGCGCGCCTGAGTGGTACTAAACCTGGCAATATATGGCAGCTACCGGCAACCCCAGAGCACGGCCTAATCCCTGCTGATGAGGGGTAAATACCCCGAAACACGTGTCCAGGGATGGTGAAG
Organism: Lissotriton helveticus; assembly: GCF_964261635.1. Classification (NCBI taxonomy): domain Eukaryota; kingdom Metazoa; phylum Chordata; class Amphibia; order Caudata; family Salamandridae; genus Lissotriton; species Lissotriton helveticus. The sequence continues at coordinate 603,998,491 of NC_136065.1, forward strand.
ATAGCAGGGAATCGAAAGAAGATGCATCGCGGAACACAAACTACACTTACCACAGTCCTTAGGGGCGATACCGCTGGTGTGTGAGTAGTGTGCGACTCCACCCCCAATTGTAATGTTAAAGCTCCCTTGAGCAGTTGGCTGACGAGCCTGGGACCCCGCACCTGCGCGCCTGAGTGGTACTAAACCTGGCAATATATGGCAGCCACCGGCAACCCCAGAACACGGCCTAATCCCTGCTGATGAGGGGTAAATACCACGAAACACGTGTCCAGGGATGGCGAAGATAGCAGAGAATCGAAAGAAGATGCATCGCGGAACACGAACTACACTTACCACAGTCCTTAGGGGCGATCCCGCTGGTGTGTGAGTAGTGTGCGACCCCACCCCCAATTGTAATGTTAAAGCTCCCTTGAGCAGTTGTCTGACGAGCCTGGGACCCCACACCTGCGCGCCTGAGTGGTACTAAACCTGGCAATATATGGCAGCCACCGGAAACCCCAGAATACGGCCTAATCCCTGCTGATGAGGGGTAAATACCCCGAAACACATGTCCTGGGATGGCAAAGATAGCGAAGATAGCAGAGAATCGAAAGAAAATGCATTGCGGAACACGAACTACACTTACCACAGCCCTTAGGGGCGATCCCGCTGGTGTGTGAGTAGTGTGCGAACCCACCCCCAATTGTAATGTTAAAGCTCCCTTGAGCAGTTGGCTGACGAGCCTGGGACCCCGCACCTGCGCGCCTGAGTGGTACTAAACCTGGCAATATATGGCAGCCACCCGCAACCCAAGAACACGGCCTAATCCCTGCTTATGAGGGGTAAATACCCCGAAACACGTGTCCAGGTAAGGCGAAGATAGCGAAGATAGCAGAGAATTGAAGGAAGATGCATCGCGGAACACAAACTACACTTACCACAGTCCTTAGGGGCGATCCCGCTGGTGTGTGAGTAGTGTGCGACCCCACCCCCAATTGTAATGTTAAAGCTCCCTTGAGCAGTTGGCTGACGAGCCTGGGACCCCGCACCTGCGCGCCTGAGTTGTACTAAACCTGGCAATATATGGCAGCCACCGGCAACCCCAGAACACGGCCTAATCCTGCTGATCAGGGCTAAATACACCGAAACACGTGTCCAGGGATGGCGAAGATAGCGAAGATAGCAGAGAATCGAAAGAAGATGCATCGCGGAACACGAACTACACTTACCACAGTCCTTAGGGGCGATCCCGCTGGTGAGTGATTAGTGTGCGACCCCACTCCCAATTTTAATGTTAAAGCTCCCTTGAGCAGTTGGCTAATGAGCCTGGGACCCTGCACCTGCGTGCCTGAGTGGTACTAAACCTGGCAATATATGGCAGCCACCGGCAACCCCAGAACACGGCCTAAACCCTGCTGATGAGGGGTAAATACCCCAAAACACGTGTCCAGGCATGGCGACGATAGCGAAGATAGCAGCAAATCGAAAGAAGATGCATCGCGGAACACGAACTACACTTACCACAGTCCTTAGGGGCGATCCTGTGGTGTGTGAGTAGTGTGCGACCCCACCCCCAATTGTAATGTTAAAGCTCCCTTGAGCAGTTGGCTGACGAGCCTGGGACCCCGCACCTGCGCGCCAGAGTGGTACTAAACCTGGCAATATATGGCAGCCACCGGCAACCCCAGAATATGGCCTAATCCCTGCTGATGAGGGGTAAATACCCCGAAACACGTGTCCAGGGATGGCAAAGATAGCGAAGATAGCAGAGAATCGAAAGAAGATGTATCGCGGAACACGAACTACACTTACCATAGTCCTTAGGGGCGATCCCGCTGGTGTGTGAGTAGTGTGCGACCCCACCCTCAATTGTACTGTTAAAGCTCACTTGAGCAGTTGGCTGATGAGCCTGGGACCCCGCACCTGCGTGCCTGAGTGGTACTAAACCTGGCAATATATGGCAGCCACCGGCAACCCCAGAACACGGCCTAATCCCTGCTGATGAGGGGTAAATACCCCAAAACACGTGTCCAGGGATGGCAAAGATAGCGAAGATAGCAGAGAATCGAAAGAAGATGCATCGCGGAACACGAACTACACTTACCACAGTCCTTAGGGGCGATCCCGCTGGTGTGTGAGTAGTGTGCGACCCCACCCCCAATTGTAATGTTAAAGCTCCCTTGAGCAGTTGGCTGACGAGCCTGGGACCCCACATCTGCGCGCCTGAGTGGTACTAAACCTGGCAATATATGGCAGCCACTGGCAACCCCAGAACACGGCCTAATCCCCGCTGATGAGGGGTAAATAACCCGAAACACGTGTCCAGGGATGGCGAAGATAGCGAAGATAGCAGAGAATCGAAAGAAGATGCATCGCGGAACACGAACTATACTTACCACAGTCCTTAGGGGTGATCCCGCTGGTGTGTGAGTAGTGTGCGACCCCACCCCCAATTGTAATGTTAAAGCTCCCTTGAGCAGTTGGCTGACGAGCCTGGGACCCTGCACCTGTGCGCCTGAGTGGTACTAAACCTGGCAATATATGGCAGCCACCGGCAACCCCAGAACACGGCCTAATCCCTGCTGATGAGGGGCAAATACCCCGAAACACGTGTCCAGGGATGGAGAAGATAGCGAAGATAGCAGAGAATCGTAAGGAGATGCATCGCGGAACACGAACTACACTTACCACAGTCCTTAGGGCCGATCTCGCTGGTGTGTGAGTAGTGTGCAACCCCACCCCCAATTGTAATGTTAAAGCTCCCTTGAGCAGTTGGCTGACGAGCATGGGACCCCGCACCTGCGCGCCTGAGTGTACTAAACCTGGCAATATATGGCAGCCACCGGCAACCCCAGAACACGGCATAATCCCTGCTGATGAGGGATAAATACCCCGAAACACGTGTCCAGGGATGGCGAAGATAGCGAAGATAGCAGAGAATCGAAAGAAGATGCATCGCGGAACACGAACTACACTTACCACAGTCCTTAGGGGCGATCCCGCTGGCGTGTGAGTAGTTTGCGACCCCACCCCCAATGTAATGTTAAAGCTCCTTTGAGCAGTTGGCTGACGAGCCTGGGACCCCGCACCTGCGCGCCTGAGTGGTACTAAACCTGGCAATATATGGCAGCCACCGGCAACCCCAGAACACGGCCTAATCCCTGCTGATGAGGGGTAAATACCCCGAAACACGTGTCCAGGGATGGCGAAGATAGCGAAGATAGCAGAGAATCGAAAGAAGATATATTGCGGAACACGAACTAGACTTACCACAGTCCTTAGGGGTGATCCCGCTGGTGTGTGAGTAGTGTGCGACCCCACCCCCAATTGTAATGTTAAAGCTCCCTTGAGCAGTTGGCTGACGAGCCTGGGACCCCGCACCTGCGCACCTGAGTGGTACTAAACCTGGCAATATATGGCAGCCACCCGAACCCCAGAACACGGCCTAATCCCTGCTGATGAGGGGTAAATACCCCGAAACACGTGTCCAGGGATGGCGAAGATAGCAGAGAATCGAAAGAAGATGCATCGCGGAACACGAACTACGCTTACCACCGTTCTTAGGGGCGATCCCGCTGGTGTGTGAGTAGTGTGCGACCCCACCCCCAATTGTAATGTTAAAGCTCCCTTGAGCAGTTGGCTGACGAGCCTGGGACCCCGCACCTGCGCGCCTGAGTGGTACTAAACCTGGCAATATATGGCAGCCACCGGCAACCCCAGAATACGGCCTAATCCTTGCTGATGAGGGGTAAATACCCCGAAACACGTGTCCAGGGATGGCAAAGATAGCGAAGATAGCAGAGAATCGAAAGAAGATGTATCGCGGAACACGAACTACACTTACCATAGTCCTTAGGGGCGATCCCGCTGGTGTGTGAGTAGTGTGCGACCCCACCCCCAATTGTAATGCTAAAGCTCCCTTGAGCAGTTGGCTGACGAGCCTGGGACCCCGCACCTGCGCGCCTGAGTGGTACTAAACCTGGCAATATATGGCAGCCACCGGCAACCCCAGAACACGGCCTAATCCCTGCTGATGAGGGGTAAATACCCCGAAACACGTGTCCAGGGATGGCGAAGATAGCGAAGATAGCAGCGAATCGAAAGAAGATGCATCGCGGAACACAAACTACACTTACCACAGTCCTTAGGGGTGATCCCGCTGGTGTGTGAGTAGTGTGCGACCCCACCCCCAATTATAATGTTAAAGCTCCCTTGAGCAGTTGGCTGACGAGCCTGGGACCCCGCACCTGCGCGCCTGAGTGGTACTAAACCTGGCAATATATGGCAGCCACCGGCAACCCCAGAACACGGCCTAATCCCTGCTGATGAGGGGTAAATACCCTTAAAACGTGTCCAGGGATGGCGAAGATAGCGAAGATAGCAGAGAATCGAAAGAAGATGCATCGCGGAACACGAACTACACTTACCACAGTCCTTAGGGGCGATCCCACTGGTGTGTGAGTAGTGTGCGACCCCACCCCCAATTGTAATGTTAAAGCTCCCTTGAGCAGTTGGCTGACGAGCCTGGGACCCCGCACCTGCGCGCCTGAGTGGTACTAAACCTGGCAATATATGGCAGCCACCGGCAACCCCAGAGCACAGCCTAATCCCTGCTGACGAGGGGTAAATACCCCGAAACACGTGTCCAGGGATGGCGAAGATAGCGAAGATAGCAGAGAATCGAAATAAGATGCATCGCGGAACACGAACTACACTTACCACAGTCCTTAGGGGCGATCCCGCTGGTGTGTGAGTAGTGTGCGACCCCACCCCCAATTGTAATGTTAAAGCTCCCTTGAGCAGTTGGCTGACGAGCCTGGGACCCCGCACCTGCGCGCCTGAGTGGTACTAAATCTGGCAATATATGGCAGCCACCGGCAACCCCAGAACACGGCCTAATCCCTGCTGATGAGGGGTAAATACCCCGAAACACGTGTCGAGGGATGGCGAAGATAGCGAAGATAGCAGAGAATCGAAAGAAGATGCATCGCGGAACACGAACTACACTTACCACAGTCCTTAGGGGCGATCCCACTGGTGTGTGAGTAGTGTGCGACCCCACCCCCAATTGTAATGTTAAAGCTCCCTTGAGCAGTTGGCTGACGAGCCTGGGACCCCGCACCTGCGTGCCTAAGTGGTACTAAACCTGGCAATATATGGCAGCCACCGGCAACCCCAGAACACGGCCTAATCCCTGCCGATGAGGGGTAAATACCCCGAAACACGTGTCCAGGGATGGCGAAGATAGCAAAGATAGCAGAGAATCGAAAGAAGATGCATTGCGGAATACAAACTACACTTACCACAGTCCTTAGGGGCGATCCCGCTGGTGTGTGAGTAGTGTGCGACCCCACCCCCAATTGTAATGTTAAAGCTCCCTTGAGCAGTTGGCTGACGAGCCTGGGACCCCGCACCTGCGCGCCTGAGTGGTACTACACCTGGCAATATATGGCAGCCACCGGCAACCCCAGAACATGGCCTAATCCCTGCTGATGAGGGGTAAATACCCCGAAACACGTGTCCAGGGATGGCGAAGATAGCAGAGAATCGAAAGAAGATGCATCGCGGAATACGAACTACACTTACCACAGTCCTTAGGGGCGATCCCGCTGGTGTGTGAGTAGTGTGCGACCCCACCCCCAATTGTAATGTTAAAGATCCCTTGAGCAGTTGGCTGACGAGCCTGGGACCCCGCACCTGCGTGCCTGAGTGGTACTAAACCTGGCAATATATGGCAGCCACCGGCAACCCCAGAACACAGCCTAATCCCTGCTGATGAGGGGTAAATACCCCGAAACACGTGTCCAGGGATGGAGAAGATGGCGAAGATAGCAGAGAATCGAAAGAAGATGCATCGCGGAACACGAACTACACTTACCACAGTCCTTAGGGGCGATCCCGCTGGTGTGTGAGTAGTGTGCAACCCCACCCCCAATTGTAATGTTAAAGCTCCCTTGAGCAGTTGGCTGACGAGCCTGGGACCCCGCACCTGCGCGCCTGAGTGGTACTAAACCTGGCAATATATGGCAGCCACCGGCAACCCCGGAACACAGCCTAATCCCTGCTGATGAGGGGTAAATACCCCGAAACACGTGTCCAGGGATGGCGAAGATAGCGAAGATAGCAGAGAATCGAAAGAAGATGCATCGCGGAGCACAAACTACACTTACCACAGACCTTAGGGGCGATCCCGCTGGTGTGTGAGTAGTGTGCGACCCCGCCCCCAATTGTAATGTTAAAGCTCCCTTGAGCACTTGGCTCACGAGCCTGGGACCCCGCACCTGCGCACCTGAGTGGTACTAAACCTGGCAACATATGGCAGCCACCGGCAACCCCAGAACACGGCCTAATCCCTGCCGATGAGGGGTAAATACCCCGAAACACGTGTCCAGGGATGGCGAAGATAGCAAAGATAGCAGAGAATCGAAAGAAGATGCATCGCGGAATACGAACTACACTTACCACAGTCCTTAGGGGCGATCCCGCTGGTGTGTGAGTAGTGTGCGACCCCACCCCCAATTGTAATGTTAAAGCTCCCTTGAGCAGTTGGCTGACGAGTCTGGGACCCCGCACCTGCGCGCCTGAGTGGTACTAAACCTGGCAATATATGGCAGCCACCGGCAACCCCAGAACACGGCCTGATCCCTGCTGATGAGGGATAAATACCCCGAAACATGTGTCCAGGGATGGCAAAGATAGCAGAGAATCGAAAGAAGATGCATCGCGGAACACGAACTACACTTACCACAGACCTTAGGGGCTATCCCGTTGGTGTGTGAGTAGTGTGCGACCCCACCCCCAATTGTAATGTTAAAGCTCCCTTGAGCAGTTGGCTGACGAGTCTGGGACCCCGCACCTGCGCGCCTGAGTGGTACTAAACCTGGCAATATATGGCAGCCACCCGCAACCCCAGAACACGGCCTAATCCCTGCTTATGAGGGGTAAATACCCCGAAACACGTGTCCAGGGATGGCGAAGATGGCGAAGATAGCGAAGATAGCAGAGAATCGAAAGAAGATGCATCGCGGAACACGAACTACACTTACCACAGTCCTTAGGGGCGATCCCGCTGTTGTGTGAGTAGTGTGCGACCCCACCCCCAATTGTAATGTTAAAGCTCCCTTGAGCAGCTGGCTGACGAGCCTGGGACCCCGCACCTGCGCGCCTGAGTGGTACTAAACCTGGCAATATATGGCAGCTACCGGCAACCCCAGAGCACGGCCTAATCCCTGCTGATGAGGGGTAAATACCCCGAAACACGTGTCCAGGGATGGCGAAGATAGCAGGGAATCGAAAGAAGATGCATCGCGGAACACAAACTACACTTACCACAGTCCTTAGGGGCGATACCGCTGGTGTGTGAGTAGTGTGCGACTCCACCCCCAATTGTAATGTTAAAGCTCCCTTGAGCAGTTGGCTGACGAGCCTGGGACCCCGCACCTGCGCGCCTGAGTGGTACTAAACCTGGCAATATATGGCAGCCACCGGCAACCCCAGAACACGGCCTAATCCCTGCTGATGAGGGGTAAATACCCCGAAACACGTGTCCAGGGATGGCGAAGATAGCGAAGATAGCAGAGAATCGAAAGAAGATGCATCGCGGAACACGAACTACACTTACCACAGTCCTTAGGGGCGATCCCGCTGGTGTGTGAGTAGTGTGCGACCCCACCCCCAATTGTAATGTTAAAGCTCCCTTGAGCAGTTGTCTGACGAGCCTGGGACCCCACACCTGCGCGCCTGAGTGGTACTAAACCTGGCAATATATGGCAGCCACCGGAAACCCCAGAATACGGCCTAATCCCTGCTGATGAGGGGTAAATACCCAGAAACACATGTCCTGGGATGGCAAAGATAGCGAAGATAGCAGAGAATCGAAAGAAAATGCATCGCGGAACACGAACTACACTTACCACAGCCCTTAGGGGCGATCCCGCTGGTGTGTGAGTAGTGTGCGACCCCACCCCCAATTGTAATGTTAAAGCTCCCTTGAGCAGTTGGCTGACGAGCCTGGGACCCCGCACCTGCGCGCCTGAGTGGTACTAAACCTGGCAATATATGGCAGCCACCCGCAACCCAAGAACACGGCCTAATCCCTGCTTATGAGGGGTAAATACCCCGAAACACGTGTCCAGGGATGGCGAAGATAGCGAAGGTAGCAGAGAATCGAAAGAAGATGCATCGCGGAACACGAACTACACTTACCACAGTCCTTAGGGGCGATCCCGCTGGTGTGTGATTAGTGTGCGACCCCACTCCCAATTTTAATGTTAAAGCTCCCTTGAGCAGTTGGCTGATGAGCCTGGGACCCCGCACCTGCGTGCCTGAGTGGTACTAAACCTGGCAATATATGGCAGCCACCGGCAACCCCAGAACACGGCCTAAACCCTGCTGATGAGGGGTAAATACCCCAAAACACGTGTCCAGGCATGGCGACGATAGCGAAGATAGCAGAGAATCGAAAGAAGATGCATCGCAGAACACGAACTACACTTACCACAGTCCTTAGGGGCGATCCTGTGGTGTGTGAGTAGTGTGCGACCCCACCCCCAATTGTAATGTTAAAGCTCCCTTGAGCAGTTGGCTGACGAGCCTGGGACCCCGCACCTACGCGCCTGAGTGGTACTAAACCTGGCAATATATGGCAGCCACCGGCAACCCCAGAACACGGCCTAATCCCTGCTGATGAGGGGTAAATACCCCGAAACACGTGTCCAAGGATGGCAAAGATAGCGAAGATAGCAGAGAATCGAAAGAAGATGTATCGCGGAACACGAACTACACTTACCATAGTCCTTAGGGGCGATCCCGCTGGTGTGTGAGTAGTGTGCGACCCCACCCTCAATTGTAATGTTAAAGCTCACTTGAGCAGTTGGCTGATGAGCCTGGGACCCCGCACCTGCGTGCCTGAGTGGTACTAAACCTGGCAATATATGGCAGCCACCGGCAACCCCAGAACACGGCCTAATCCCTGCTGATGAGGGGTAAATACCCCAAAACACGTGTCCAGGGATGGCAAAGATAGCGAAGATAGCAGAGAATCGAAAGAAGATGCATCGCGGAACACGAACTACACTTACCACAGTCCTTAGGGGCAATCCCGCTGGTATGTGAGTAGTGTGCGACCCCACCCCCAATTGTAATGTTAAAGCTCCCTTGAGCAGTTGGCTGACGAGCCTGGGACCCCACATCTGCGCGCCTGAGTGGTACTAAACCTGGCAATATATGGCAGCCACCGGCAACCCCAGAACACGGCCTAATCCCCGCTGATGATGGGTAAATACCCCGAAACACGTGTCCAGTAATGGCGAAGATAGCGAAGATAGCAGAGAATCGAAAGAAGATGCATCGCGGAACACGAACTATACTTACCACAGTCCTTAGGGGGGATCCCGCTGGTGTGTGAGTAGTGTGCGACCCCACCCCCAATTGTAATGTTAAAGCTCCCTTGAGCAGTTGGCTGACGAGCCTGGGACCCTGCACCTGTGCGCCTGAGTGGTACTAAACCTGGCAATATATGGCAGCCACCGGCAACCCCAGAACACGGCCTAATCCCTGCTGATGAGGGGCAAATACCCCGAAACACGTGTCCAGGGATGGAGAAGATAGCGAAGATAGCAGAGAATCGTAAGGAGATGCATCGCGGAACACGAACTACACTTACCACAGTCCTTAGGGCCGATCCCGCTGGTGTGTGAGTAGTGTGCAACCCCACCCCAATTGTAATGTTAAAGCTCCCTTGAGCAGTTGGCTGACGAGCATGGGACCCCGCACCTGCGCGCCTGAGTGTACTAAACCTGGCAATATATGGCAGCCACCGGCAACCCCAGAACACGGCATAATCCCTGCTGATGAGGGATAAATACCCCGAAACACGTGTCCAGGGATGGCGAAGATAGCGAAGATAGCAGAGAATCGAAAGAAGATGCATCGCGGAACACGAACTACACTTACCACAGTCCTTAGGGGCGATCCCGCTGGCGTGTGAGTAGTTTGCGACCCCACCCCCAATTGTAATGTTAAAGCTCCTTTGAGCAGTTGGCTGACGAGCCTGGGACCCCGCACCTGCGCGCCTGAGTGGTACTAAACCTGGCAATATATGGCAGCCACCGGCAACCCCAGAACACGGCCTAATCCCTGCTGATGAGGGGTAAATACCCCGAAACACGTGTCCAGGGATGGCGAAGATAGCGAAGATAGCAGAGAATCGAAAGAAGATATATTGCGGAACAAAAACTAGACTTACCACAGTCCTTAGGGGTGATCCCGCTGGTGTGTGAGTAGTGTGCGACCCCACCCCCAATTGTAATGTTAAAGCTCCCTTGAGCAGTTGGCTGACGAGCCTGGGACCCCGCACCTGCGCACCTGAGTGGTACTAAACCTGGCAATATATGGCAGCCACCCGAACCCCAGAACACGGCCTAATCCCTGCTGATGAGGGGTAAATACCCCGAAACACGTGTCCAGGGATGGCGAAGATAGCATAAAATCGAAAGAAGATGCATCGCGGAACACGAACTACGCTTACCACCGTTCTTAGGGGCGATCCCGCTGGTGTGTGAGTAGTGTGCGACCCCACCCCCAATTGTAATGTTAAAGCTCCCTTGAGCAGTTGGCTGACGAGCCTGGGACCCCGCACCTGCGCGCCTGAGTGGTACTAAACCTGGCAATATATGGCAGCCACCGGCAACCCCAGAATACGGCCTAATCCCTGCTGATGAGGGGTAAATACCCCGAAACACGTGTCCAGGGATGGCAAAGATAGCGAAGATAGCAGAGAATCGAAAGAAGATGTATCGCGGAACACGAACTACACTTACCATAGTCCTTAGGGGCGATCCCGCTGGTGTGTGAGTAGTGTGCGACCCCACCCCCAATTGTAATGTTAAAGCTCCCTTGAGCAGTTGGCTGACGAGCCTGGGACCCCGCACCTGCGCGCCTGAGTGGTACTAAACCTGGCAATATATGGCAGCCACCGGCAACCCCAGAACACGGCCTAATCCCTGCTGATGAGGGATAAATACCCCGAAACACGTGTCCAGGGATGGCGAAGATAGCGAAGATAGCAGTGAATCGAAAGAAGATGCATCGCGGAACACGAACTACACTTACCACAGTCCTTAGGGGCGATCCCGCTGGTGTGTGAGTAGTGTGCGACCCCACCCCCAATTATAATGTTAAAGCTCCCTTGAGCAGTTGGCTGACGAGCCTGGGACCCCGCACCTGCGCGCCTGAGTGGTACTAAACCTGGCAATATATGGCAGCCACCGGCAACCCCAGAACACGGCCTAATCCCTGCTGATGAGGGGTAAATACCCCTAAAACGTGTCCAGGGATGGCGAAGATAGCGAAGATAGCAGAGAATCGAAAGAAGATGCATCGCGGAACACGAACTACACTTACCACAGTCCTTAGGGGCGATCCCACTGGTGTGTGAGTAGTGTGCGACCCCACCCCCAATTGTAATGTTAAAGCTCCCTTGAGCAGTTGGCTGACGAGCCTGGGACCCCGCACCTGCGCGCCTGAGTGGTACTAAACCTGGCAATATATGGCAGCCACCGGCAACCCCAGAGCACGGCCTAATCCCTGCTGACGAGGGGTAAATACCCCGAAACACGTGTCCAGGGATGGCGAAGATAGCGAAGATAGCAGAGAATCGAAATAAGATGCATCGCGGAACACGAACTACACTTACCACAGTCCTTAGGGGCGATCCCGCTGGTGTGTGAGTAGTGTGCGACCCCACCCCCAATTGTAATGTTAAAGCTCCCTTGAGCAGTTGGCTGACGAGCCTGGGACCCCGCACCTGCGCGCCTGAGTGGTACTAAACCTGGCAATATATGGCAGCCACCGGCAACCCCAGAACACGGCCTAATCCCTGCTGATGAGGGGTAAATACCCCGAAACACGTGTCCAGGGATGGCGAAGATAGCGAAGATAGCAGAGAATCGAAAGAAGATGCATCGCGGAACACGAACTACACTTACCACAGTCCTTAGGGGCGATCCCGCTGGTGTGTGAGTAGTGTGCGACCCCACCCCCAATTGTAATGTTAAAGCTCCCTTGAGCAGTTGTCTGACGAGCCTGGGACCCCACACCTGCGCGCCTGAGTGGTACTAAACCTGGCAATATATGGCAGCCACCGGAAACCCCAGAATACGGCCTAATCCCTGCTGATGAGGGGTAAATACCCCGAAACACATGTCCTGGGATGGCAAAGATAGCGATGATAGCAGAGAATCGAAAGAAAATGCATCGCGGAACACGAACTACACTTACCACAGCCCTTAGGGGCGATCCCGCTGGTGTGTGAGTAGTGTGCGACCCCACCCCCAATTGTAATGTTAAAGCTCCCTTGAGCAGTTGGCTGACGAGCCTGGGACCCCGCACCTGCGCGCCTGAGTGGTACTAAACCTGGCAATATATGGCAGCCACCCGCAACCCAAGAACACGGCCTAATCCCTGCTTATGAGGGGTAAATACCCCGAAACACGTGTCCAGGGATGGCGAAGATAGCGAAGATAGCAGAGAATCGAAAGAAGATGCATCGCGGAACACGAACTACACTTACCACAGTCCTTAGGGGCGATCCCGCTGGTGTGTGATTAGTGTGCGACCCCACTCCCAATTTTAATGTTAAAGCTCCCTTGAGCAGTTGGCTGATGAGCCTGGGACCCCGCACCTGCGTGCCTTAGTGGTACTAAACCTGGCAATATATGGCAGCCACCGGCAACCCCAGAACACGGCCTAAACCCTGCTGATGAGGGGTAAATACCCCAAAACACGTGTCCAGGCATGGCGACGATAGCGAAGATAGCAGAGAATCGAAAGAAGATGCATCGCGGAACACGAACTACACTTACCACAGTCCTTAGGGGCGATCCTGTGGTGTGTGAGTAGTGTGCGACCCCACCCCCAATTGTAATGTTAAAGCTCCCTTGAGCAGTTGGCTGACAAGCCTGGGACCCCGCACCTGCGCGCCTGAGTGGTACTAAACCTGGCAATATATGGCAGCCACCGGCAACCCCAGAACATGGCCTAATCCCTGCTGATGAGGGGTAAATACCCCGAAACACGTGTCCAAGGATGGCAAAGATAGCGAAGATAGCAGAGAATCGAAAGAAGATGTATCGCGGAACACGAACTACACTTACCATAGTCCTTAGGGGCGATCCCGCTGGTGTGTGAGTAGTGTGCGACCCCACCCTCAATTGTAATGTTAAAGCTCACTTGAGCAGTTGGCTGATGAGCCTGGGACCCCGCACCTGCGTGCCTGAGTGGTACTAAACCTGGCAATATATGGCAGCCACCGGCAACCCCAGAACACGGCCTAATCCCTGCTGATGAGGGGTAAATACCCCAAAACACGTGTCCAGGGATGGCAAAGATAGCGAAGATAGCAGAGAATCGAAAGAAGATGCATCGCGGAACACGAACTACACTTACCACAGTCCTTAGGGGCAATCCCGCTGGTGTGTGAGTATTGTGCGACCCCACCCCCAATTGTAATGTTAAAGCTCCCTTGAGCAGTTGGCTGACGAGCCTGGGACCCCACATCTGCGCGCCTGAGTGGTACTAAACCTGGCAATATATGGCAGCCACCGGCAACCCCAGAACACGGCCTAATCCCCGCTGATGATGGGTAAATACCCCGAAACACGTGTCCAGTAATGGCGAAGATAGCGAAGATAGCAGAGAATCGAAAGAAGATGCATCGCGGAACACGAACTATACTTACCACAGTCCTTAGGGGTGATCCCGCTGGTGTGTGAGTAGTGTGCGACCCCACCCCCAATTGTAATGTTAAAGCTCCCTTGAGCAGTTGGCTGACGAGCCTGGGACCCTGCACCTGTGCGCCTGAGTGGTACTAAACCTGGCAATATATGGCAGCCACCGGCAACCCCAGAACACGGCCTAATCCCTGCTGATGAGGGGCAAATACCCCGAAACACGTGTCCAGGGATGGAGAAGATAGCGCAGATAGCAGAGAATCGTAAGGAGATGCATCGCGGAACACGAACTACACTTACCACAGTCCTTAGGGCCGATCCCGCTGGTGTGTGAGTAGTGTGCAACCCCACCCCAATTGTAATGTTAAAGCTCCCTTGAGCAGTTGGCTGACGAGCATGGGACCCCGCACCTGCGCGCCTGAGTGTACTAAACCTGGCAATATATGGCAGCCACTGGCAACCCCAGAACACGGCATAATCCCTGCTGATGAGGGATAAATACCCCGAAACACGTGTCCAGGGATGGCGAAGATAGCGAAGATAGCAGAGAATCGAAAGAAGATGCATCGCGGAACACGAACTACACTTACCACAGTCCTTAGGGGCGATCCCGCTGGCGTGTGAGTAGTTTGCGACCCCACCCCCAATTGTAATGTTAAAGCTCCTTTGAGCAGTTGGCTGACGAGCCTGGGACCCCGCACCTACGCGCCTGAGTGGTACCAAACCTGGCAATATATGGCAGCCACCGGCAACCCCAGAACACGGCCTAATCCCTGCTGATGAGGGGTAAATACCCCGAAACACGTGTCCAGGGATGGCGAAGATAGCGAAGATAGCAGAGAATCGAAAGAAGATATATTGCGGAACAAAAACTAGACTTACCACAGTCCTTAGGGGTGATCCCGCTGGTGTGTGAGTAGTGTGCGACCCCACCCCCAATTGTAATGTTAAAGCTCCCTTGAGCAGTTGGCTGACGAGCCTGGGACCCCGCACCTGCGCACCTGAGTGGTACTAAACCTGGCAATATATGGCAGCCACCCGAACCCCAGAACACGGCCTAATCCCTGCTGATGAGGGGTAAATACCCCGAAACACGTGTCCAGGGATGGCGAAGATAGCAGAGAATCGAAAGAAGATGCATCGCGGAACACGAACTACGCTTACCACCGTTCTTAGGGGCGATCCCGCTGGTGTGTGAGTAGTGTGCGACCCCACCCCCAATTGTAATGTTAAAGCTCCCTTGAGCAGTTGGCTGACGAGCCTGGGACCCCGCACCTGCGCGCCTGAGTGGTACTAAACCTGGCAATATATGGCAGCCACCGGCAACCCCAGAATACGGCCTAATCCCTGCTGATGAGGGGTAAATACCCCGAAACACGTGTCCAGGGATGGCAAAGATAGCGAAGATAGCAGAGAATCGAAAGAAGATGTATCGCGGAACACGAACTACACTTACCATAGTCCTTAGGGGCGATCCCGCTGGTGTGTGAGTAGTGTGCGACCCCACCCCCAATTGTAATGTGAAAGCTCCCTTGAGCAGTTGGCTGACGAGCCTGGGACCCCGCACCTGCGCGCCTGAGTGGTACTAAACCTGGCAATATATGGCAGCCACCGGCAACCCCAGAACACGGCCTAATCCCTGCTGATGAGGGATAAATACCCCGAAACACGTGTCCAGGGATGGCGAAGATAGCGAAGATAGCAGCGAATCGAAAGAAGATGCATCGCGGAACACGAACTACACTTACCACAGTCCTTAGGGGCGATCCCGCTGGTGTGTGAGTAGTGTGCGACCCCACCCCCAATTATAATGTTAAAGCTCCCTTGAGCAGTTGGCTGACGAGCCTGGGACCCCGCACCTGCGCGCCTGAGTGGTACTAAACCTGGCAATATATGGCAGCCACCGGCAACCCCAGAACACGGCCTAATCCCTGCTGATGAGGGGTAAATACCCCTAAAACGTGTCCAGGGATGGCGAAGATAGCGAAGATAGCAGAGAATCGAAAGAAGATGCATCGCGGAACACGAACTACACTTACCACAGTCCTTAGGGGCGATCCCACTGGTGTGTGAGTAGTGTGCGACCCCACCCCCAATTGTAATGTTAAAGCTCCCTTGAGCAGTTGGCTGACGAGCCTGGGACCCCGCACCTGCGCGCCTGAGTGGTACTAAACCTGGCAATATATGGCAGCCACCGGCAACCCCAGAACACGGCCTAATCCCTGCTGATGAGGGGTAAATACCCCGAAACACGTGTCGAGGGATGGCGAAGATAGCGAAGATAGCAGAGAATCGAAAGAAGATGCATCGCGGAACACGAACTACACTTACCACAGTCCTTAGGGGCGATCCCACTGGTGTGTGAGTAGTGTATGACCCCACCCCCAATTGTAATGTTAAAGCTCCCTTGAGCAGTTGGCTGACGAGCCTGGGACCCCCGCACCTGCGTGCCTGAGTGGTACTAAACCTGGCAATGTATGGCAGCCACCGGCAACCCCAGAGCACGGCCTAATCCCTGCTGATGAGGGGTAAATACCCCGAAACACGTGTCCAGGGATGGCGAAGATAGCGAAGATAGCAGAGAATCGAAAGAAGATGCATCGCGGAACACAAACTACAATTACCACAGTCCTTAGGGGCGATCCCGCTGGTGTGTGAGTAGTGTGCGACCCCACCCCCAATTGTAATGTTAAAGCTCCCTTGAGCAGTTGGCTGACGAGCCTGGGACCCCGCACCTGCGCGCCTGAGTGGTACTAAACCTGGCAATATATGGCAGCCACCGGCAACCCCAGAACACGGCCTAATCCCTGCTGATGAGGGGTAAATACCCCGAAACACGTGTCTAGAGATGGCGAAGATAGCGAAGATAGCAGAGAATCGAAAGAAGATGCATCGCGGAACACGAACTACACTTACCACAGTCCTTAGGGGCGATCCCGCTGGTGTGTGAGTAGTGTGCGACCCCACCCCCAATTGTAAAGTCCACATTCTGATCTGGTAGTTTAGGAATTGATGGGAAAAAAGCACCTATATGTTCTGTGCTAGGGGAAGACTCTGGGGTATACAGTTGGGCAAAATATACTGTTAAACATTCCAGTATCTTAGAATCACTTACTTCTCAAACCCCAAATTTGTCTTTTATGGCTCCTATCTAAGATTTTTGCTTCTTAATTTTAAGATAATTGGCCAAGGATTTCCCGGCTTTATTGCAACCGCAGAATATTTTGGCATTAACGCCTTCCATGCTGATGACGGCCCCTGGCCGTTATGCTCCTGCCCACTCTTCAAAACGGCCGCACAGGTGCAGAATCGCGGCCGCGCCCAAGGGGTTAAACTTAAGTATGCTTCCACCGGCATCGTCTCAGGATTATTTATTATATTACAGTTTAGCTTGTATAAGTTTAGACAGGGTATCTGATTGATTGGTAGATAGGTATTCCTGTTCCAAAAATACAATTTGCTTTAACCACATGCGTGCGGCATGATTTCCCCCCGTACGCTGGATTTTGCGAAAGCGCACTTTACATGACTAGCTGGGCTCGTCATGAGCGTGCGAGGAGGCTACCTCATGACGAGCCCAGCTCGTCATGAGCGTCGAAGGGGTTAAATGTTGCTCAGAATTTTTAAGTGCCATTTTTTTCTTTTTTGCAACATAATCTGTTATAAAAACCCTGGCAGTGGTATTAAAGGCGTCCCAAACAAAAGTCATCTTTGTTTCAGAAGAGAGATTAATGGTAAAAAAGTTGATGGCAAAGTGTGTAAATTGCTTCGTGAATTGTCCATCAAGCAGAAGCATCAAGCAGAAGAGCATTGTTAAATCTCCACCGGCGAGAATAAGGTGATGGGATAGGAGTATCCAAATCTACTATTACAGGGGCATGATCAGAAATAAGTATAGAGCCTATCTCCGCATGTGTCATAAACTGAAGGACATTCTGAGTAAAAAATATGTAATCTATTCTGGAATGTGAATTATAGACAGGGGAGAAAAAAGTGAATTCTAACACATCCGTGTAGGAAAGTAGTATCTGCTTCTTATGGTTACCCCCACTTTTTGCTGATGTCACACTGTTTTTGGCCTAGTCTTACTGGGTTCCTGCTATCCAGGACCCTAGTCTATCTCCTTTTCCCTTTAATTGAAATGGATGTACTTGAGGCACACTCCAGATTGGGTTCTGGGGTACCCTTATCAGTCCTTAGTCTATGGTACACCATGTACCCAGGGCATAGGTTCCCCAGAGGCCTCCCTTGGGCTGCAACATGAATTATGCCACCCATGAGAGGCCATCCAAATTGACATGACAGCCCTGCTACTGCAGACTGTGTAAGATGGTGCTTGCACCACTTACTGAGATATAGGTTGACGATATGTCTCTAAATCACTTCACTTAAATACCTATCAGTCACCCCTATGGCAGGCCTTAACAAGCCTGAAGGCAGGGTCCTGGATTTTAAGTGAGAGGGTGCCCCTGCATGAGCCGAGCCCCTCTGCAGCCTTCAGAGACCATTCTCCAGGATTGTCTGTGATGCAGCAAGGCATAAATGCATTATAACCTCGGATACAAGGAGAGGTATTCCCACCCTGACCCTAGATCTGATTCTTGAATGGACGCAGAGTGCGATAGACATCAATGCACTCTGCATGGAACACGACCTGAGACCAACTAATGGACGATCCAAATCGGATTCTATGGGTGCGCATACTTATAACAGGATGGGACACACCTCCAGAATAGACTATATCATGCTGAACTATAATCTTTGGTCATTCCATCAAGACATGGAGGTCATAGCGTCTTGTGATAGTGACCATAACCCTCTTTCCTTATCCCTCACTCCGCCTTGGCAGGTTGGGAACCTAGCCAAGTCTGCCTGTCGTAATTTAGCAGCGATTAGATTAAGCATTAGCAGAAGACATCCTGTATTTAGAGACTATCTTGTCTTTCTATGGAATCCATTTTGTATTTGGCAGCCATTTTAGATGGCCATGTGCTCACCATGTACTCAGTCCTATCTTGCTGTTCTCTGCTCGGTATATTTAGCCTCTTCCTTCTACTTTGCACATGCTCAGTGGTGCTTGCAGCTGCTAATATTCTGTAACTGTCAGGATGTGCTTGCTAGCATTGGCAAAACTGTTAGCTCCTCCTACTTGTCGACTGTGCATTTTCTGTATGACCATCTATGTGTGTAACTCTTCTTATGTGTACTTGTACTGCCCCT
Organism: Lissotriton helveticus; assembly: GCF_964261635.1. Taxonomy (NCBI): domain Eukaryota; kingdom Metazoa; phylum Chordata; class Amphibia; order Caudata; family Salamandridae; genus Lissotriton; species Lissotriton helveticus. The sequence continues at coordinate 604,017,420 of NC_136065.1, forward strand.
TTTTAGCCACTGTGAGGGTATATAAGAGATACTGTGGCCTTCAGTCCTCAGACCATCTCATACAGAGTGCTGCGGCTTCTGTGTGACATGGCCTCACTTGTTGTAATTTAATAAATATGTTTCTCTTGATTACAGATTCTGTGCCAACTTTTTTCATGCTGCTTTAAAGGATCAGGTGTTAGTGCAAACCCCTGAGATGGGATTTTTGATTTCCTTCATTTGGCGCCCAACGTGGGGCTCATCAGAGCGGTGACTATCTGAAGGAGCGATCTTGTCAGGAGACAGACATTTACTGAGGAAGACAAGGCAGGATTCTACTAAAGGAGGTACCAATTCTGGGGGTTCTTAGTCTCTGTAGCCCAGTCTACTTCTGACCTTCCTGATTTTTGATCCTCCATATGATGGCACCCCTGACTGAGAACATATTTGGCGTTAGTATTTCAAAGGAAAAGACTGTTAGGTCATTTCAAACTTGGCAGATAGAACCTGGACGCTCGTGCTTGGTAAGAACCATTGTATGGTAATTACTGTGAGCTTATGGTAGCCAGTGACTCGCAAGGCAGTTTTAGGATACGCTTGCTGTGGCTTATGGATATGGATATGGATATGTATGGATGATCGATCATATTTATGATATGGATTATGTGATATGTGCGTTGCAACACATGTAGGCAGGTAATGTGGAGATGTTTCTCCATTTATGGTTATGAGCGGCGCAATGATTAAGTGCCATTTTAGATTATGATAATGCATATTTTGCATTATGTTTGCATGCCTGTTCCAAACTCACATGTAAAATGTGTAGTTTTATGAGAGGTACCATAGTGAGATATGAATTGAATTAGCTGGCTTCCCCTAGAGGGAAAACTTAAAATAGGTTTTAGGTATGAAAACATATTTCTTCCTTGGTGAAATTTTTCCCCAGGGAATTTAAATATGCCCATAATACACATGAGGATCCTTTGTTCTGTGCAATTTTATGTATGAAGATATGCAGAGCGGTTTTTGGTGTTCTGCCAGCCTGAATTAGTGAATTGAAAGTATTTCTACTTCAGTTTTTAGAATACTGTTGAGAATAGGGTTTCTCCTTGTAAATATGACTTACCACTGGTATTTACACAGGTGGTTTGGATGCAGTCTGTTTTGTTTCTGGCTTTAGTGTTGACCCATGGTTTAAAAGCTGTGTTTAAATGTCTAGCTGGTTTGTGGGTTTTTCCCATTCATGTAACTTTTACTTGTACATTGCGTCGTCGCTATTTATGAAACATGGCTAAAGCGCGCTGTATTGTGTGTCTTTTCTGTTTTACCCCTTTCTGTTTATGTCTCAACTGAGCTCATATGTATTTTTGTGGTTATTTTTGATGTTTTCAGTCTGTTCAACATACTGTTAGATTAATTAATATTGGATAAAAATTCGATAGAAATTCAGGAGTGACCTATGTGATGTGCTAACATAACTATATGTTGCTCTTTAAAGTTATAGGGTAAGGAATAGCGCATATGTACAACTGTTAAATGTTTAAGGGATGAAACTAAAAATTCTTATTCACTAGGAATATTAAAGGCCTATAGCAGAAAAATGAAATTGTGTGTTTTTGTAGACAACACACTCATAGCGTGTTTACTTAATATACATTGCATTAAGATGCTTACAGGCAAAACAGTTTAGCTGGAGTGAGTTTTTCTGAACTTAAAATATGTATTCTTAAACACGCATTTCAAAGCTTGGAATGTCTGTTTTTAGTAAGGCTGCCTCCAGGAAATTTAACACTGGGTAGGGCCTGCCGTCAAGGGCACAACTGTTATTTTCGCAGGCCTCGTTTATTTAGCCAGGACTTCTTCCTTAGTTAAACGTGCAACTTTGCATCTCAGAGTGTTATTTTGGAAGCAAGGTTTACAAAAATAAGGTTAATTATTTGTATCACAGACAGACATTTCAATTTCGGTTTTCCTTCTCTTTTAGCATTTTTCTCGTCAGCACATGTCTGGCTCTGTTGCTAAAATCATTGTCCTTTTCAAACAAAAGTGGCGCGAAGTTGTCGTATATTTAAAATTGAGCTTATGTACTTAGGCTTGTGAATAGTTGCTCTAAAAACATAAGCAAGGGGCAGATTTATGATAGGGATGCAGCTTGGTTTTAAATATAGGATTATTACAAAAACGAAATATGGAGAGTAATTTTGAATTATGACATAAAAAAAAATTTTGAAAAAAAAATAAGTGCTTTTTAAAATCGTTTTTTGATATTCATAAAGTTCAATACTCATATTGTGACCTCCTAGCATTATAATTTAATTTAAGTTGTGCAGTACTGCATAATGAGGACATTTATGTATGGGACCTTCACTTGGCGCAGGCGTAAGAACTCATTTTTTTTTAAAAGATCTATATGAGATATGTCTAAGTCTGATTTCTGCAATCTGTAAAGAACATTCTGAGGATGATTAATATGTAATACAAGTATAGGTTATTTATTTTTAAGTACCTCAAATTGCAAAGTCGATATTGAGTTAAATAGACCATTTTAAAAGGCTTTCTTGCCATTTAAACTAACTTTATAGTGCCTTAGGCTTCAGTGAATGCATACATTCAAGTATAATACAAATGTGCACGTTTGCTTTTTCATAGCTTAGTGAGTTAATGTGCCCAGCGCAGAGGCTTATGTTTAATATCAAGGTTGAAGGTTTTGACTTCAGCGGGCCTACTGAGCCATTCATTCATTTAAGGTTGATAAAATGTGTAGCATTGCATGGCACAGTGACACACATTTATTCTGAAGCTGGTATGGTGTGTTGTTATGTTCCATGAATTATTCACAGTAAATGTGTTAATGCTCTGAGAATAAATAAATTGTAGTTCTCTAAAAGAAGTAATATATTTAAAATGTCTTTTTTAAATAGGGTTGATTATTGCACAGACTTGCAGAGACTTATTGTCTTTGTCAGTTTCACAGTGAGGGTCCCAGGGAGGTTACAAGAAAGCTTGGTGCTCCAGCCAGATTTTGACCTTTAAGTCAGTGTCGTGGGGGCTTAGGAGTATGTGACAACAAATGGTGAAATGATTGCTTGGAAAAGCGTCACGCAAAGGAGCCATTCACGTCGACATTTGAAGAGTGCATTCCTGACACGGCTTTTTATAAACAGCAGGGCCTAAACTGGGGGGTTGGTGTAAGGGACACGCAGAGGCTGTGAAAGAGTTATTGCTTAAGATATTTTGTACATTTACAAAAGCTGGGTGGTTCCACTTGAGATTTTGTGTGTTATGTGAAGTATTGGCTGTATGATGAAACAAAGATGTGTTTTTATGACTTCTTTGAAATGAATTATCTGTGCATTTTTCATGTTTTTTGCATTTCTTCTATGAATTTTCCCTGCTTTTCCTGTGTGTCTGACGCGACACAGTAAGTTATATTTGACAGCTGATCTTCACTGACTGCTTGATCTGCTGTCAAAAGGGTGAGGATGTATTAAAAGAAGGTGTTATTTAGGTATAAGTCTGACAAAATTAAAATGGGCCCGAATGTTTTTTTTTTAATGTTATTGGAGTGTTTATTGTGCAGAAAGTGCATGAAATGGTGTTGCATGCTATTGTGTTTTTTCTGTGCTTCGGTATATAGCAAAGTATATCTGATGGCTTGGCATGAAATGTCCTATATTATGTATGTTTGTGATCCATGTTGGTGCTTTTGTAAGTTTTGCTGTGTTGTGAAGGGATGACATGACGATGTATATCCTTTGAGCAACAGTGGTTAAAACTTGTTAAGTGGTAAAACTTGCTGATACTAAATTATGATATATGATATTGTTATATTGTGAGCAAGAACAGACAGCACTTCACCAAGTGCATGCCTATGTGGTTATAATATATACAGCAAAGTGTGTCACCTTTACTCACGTTACTGCTCTTTTCCCTTAAGGAAAAGGCATCCTCACATTTATATTTCCTTGATTGGACCTAAGGAAGCAATTATAGATCTGTGACTCTTATGCAAGGTGACCTAATTTCTATATAGTATTAGTTAAATGATGTTCTGTCTTAAAAGGAAACCAGGTTTCATTTTCCCCGAGAAAGGAAGGAATGGGATCACTAGCTGAGATTACCGTAGATGGTGTAGTGGCCAGCGGTAGAGTTATAATATGTGTACTATTTTTGACTTTTTTGTATCACCCATGCTCTTGGCATTATGTCACAAACTTGATTATCACCCAAGTCAATTTTTGTCCTTCCTATAGATTTTTCTTTTGCTGCTTCTCCCCTGATTGATGTCACATTGTGCCTAGTTTTTGGGGATTTTAGCTGTGTTCTAGTCCTATTTTCTTTTTCGTTTTTCTTTCACCATTTAGAGGTTTACATTTCCAGACTACAGTGATGTATCAGGTTCCTCTATAATATGTGTAATTCCCTTTTGTATGACCAAACTGGTTTTAAAATTTTTTCTTTAGGCCTACTCTGATGTTTTTCTAGTCTGACTGTTAGGGTAGTGATAGATTATAGTAAGATCAGTTGTCCACCTCAATAGGAGATACTTTCACGTGTATTTAGTATGACAAATTCAAATGCCTATTTTAATTTGGTTTTTAGTTCTTTTTCCCTGCTGCTTTAATTTTTGGTGGGATCAGATGTGTCCTAATCATAGAAATACCAGGACTCTAGTTCTTGTCTGTTGTTTCTACATTGCTATTAGCTTTTGTATTGTATAGTCCACCTGACGCACAATTAGTCTACATGTCCCTGATAATCTGTATTATGTGATTTCTCTTTTTGAGGTGTTCTAGATAAGGAATTTAGGAACACCTACACTTAATAATTGAGGACAGTGTGTTTACCCCCTTAGACAATGTAACTATGTGTAAAAACATCCACTCAAACAGAATTTTCTATGTAGCTGTCTACCTTTAGATGGTAGAGGGTATGCTCTCACATGGAAACCCAATTGAAGAGGCTAGAGGTGCTGTTTTACCTACTAACTTTTGTCTTTGTACTCTATGACAATGACAGTATTTTGTTTTAGATCACTATAGTCCCCTGGTGTATGGCCACTCCTTTGAAGATTGCAGGCCACCTGCTTGTAAATCCCCTGCAATGAATTGTTTTTTGTATACTTGCCAATAGGTCCAGCCTGTGTTTTTCTTTACTCTCACATAGATAGATGGAAGTGGTTCTTGGGTGCCTTGCTAATATATGGGGCATCCCAAGACTAGGAAGTATTTTCTAACACTCTGTTGATAGTCTGTTTCTGTGCCTTGTCTAAAGACAATTTGTTCTGTCCACCAATAGATATTTGCTGCTGTACAAACCACTACCAGAGGGGCCCGGACATCAGATTCAGCCTGGGGAGTCAGCGTCAGCACCAGTGCAGCTTGAAGCCAAAGTGAAGGTAACCAGCACAGGCATTGCTGGCAACTAGGACCTCAGTGAAGGCGGAAGCCCTGTGATTAAGTGTGTACCCCTGCCACTGTTTTGAGCGAAAGACGGGGTCACAAATCAGAAAGGAGAAATCGTGGATCATGCCCAGCTGAGAGTCACAGACCGACCAGAATGGCAAGGAGGCTTTTGCTTGAAGTGACCCCTTCTGAAACAAGGGTTGCTTCAGAGATCCTAGAATAAGGCCTCTGATTTCTGGTCCTATGTGAATACAAGTTTGCACCTTTGTTTGTTGGTCAAGTGATACCTGGGTACACTGGATGCAAATGTGTAGCCCCAACGAATGAGCGGTGCGCCAGCAGAGCAATATAGGAGATAGGGAAGGACTTGAGATTAGGGTTCAAGTTCTGTGTCTCTGGTGCCTGTTAGATTGAAGTGAAGAAAAGTGGTGCACTGTTTGAGACACTGGACAGGATCGCTAAGAGCATTTGCCTGTTGGGTGACTGCCCTATCCTGAAAGAAGAGACTTTTTTTCCTTGAAACTGGACTGTGATTCTTGAGTTGTGAGTTGTGCAGCTCCACCGTGGAAACAACAAGAGCCTGCCTGTGAGGCTCAAACGGACACAGGGAGAAGACTCCCCCTCTGGTTGGTTGTACAACGGCTTCAATTTCCCCAAGGACTTCTTCTTTTTGTCAATAATGTATCCCTTTAGTTGTCCCATTTTTGAAGAGCAGCCCTTTGCAGCTCTTGGTCCTAATTCCTATGGCCCTGTGTGGTCCTCCTGGTCCCAGATATGCTTGATGTTCTAGCCATCATAAAAGGAAAAAGTAACAGTCAATTGGAAAATGTTTTTATTAGATATGAGCTGTTAGCTATTCTGAAATTTAAAATGAATAGTCACTGAAATGCATAGGAGCCCTGAAAATGTCTACTAGATAATTTTAGGATTTGCTTTAGCTTAGGCCAAGAAAAATGGTAATTCTGTTTATAATAGTGGCCATTGCTTTCTCCTACTGTCTGTATGTTTATTATGATCCAATGCCCGTTTTTCTTGGATTCCTGCTGATACCCTTAGTGAAATGTTTAGACTGGAAAATGCTCCCATAGCAATGAATTAGGATATTGATAAATTGTGAAAATTAATGTACAAATATTTTCTATGTTCTTACTGGATCATGGGAATGTCTTCAGCTAATGCTGAAAGGGTCGTCTGTCGTAATTTAGCAGCGATTAGATTAAGCATTAGCAGAAGACATCCTGTATTTAGAGACTATCTTGTCTTTCTATGGAATCCATTTTGTATTTGGCAGCCATTTTAGATGGCCATGTGCTCACCATGTACTCAGTCCTATCTTGCTGTTCTCTGCTCGGTATATTTAGCCTCTTCCTTCTACTTTGCACATGCTCAGTGGTGCTTGCAGCTGCTAATATTCTGTAACTGTCAGGATGTGCTTGCTAGCATTGGCAAAACTGTTAGCTCCTCCTACTTGTCGACTGTTCATTTTCTGTATGACCATCTATGTGTGTAACTCTTCTTATGTGTACTTGTACTGCCCCTTTTTAGCCACTGTGAGGGTATATAAGAGATACTGTGGCCTTCAGTCCTCAGACCATCTCATACAGAGTGCTGCGGCTTCTGTGTGACATGGCCTCACTTGTTGTAATTTAATAAATATGTTTCTCTTGATTACAGATTCTGTGCCAACTTTTTTCATGCTGCTTTAAAGGATCAGGTGTTAGTGCAAACCCCTGAGATGGGATTTTTGATTTCCTTCATGCCCATAAGTGGAAAACCTCCCATGAACTTGTACCCTCAAACTGTGGCAGGCGCCTAAAGTGGGCAAAAGCAGCAGCAGATGAAGAAAGGATGGCTCAAGCAGGGACCATCATGTCAGCGGTGGGGCCGCGCCTCGATGCCTTAAGTGTCACTAGCCAAGTTGTTTTACCAATATTCACAGGAACTATTGTGGCATTAAGTGAACTGTTTACCATTCCCCAATCCAGTGCGAGGGCTGTAGTGAAAGGTGCTTCTAAGGCAAGAGATAAGTGGTATTCCTCCAAATGTCGGGTTGCTAAGGGGGAACTCATTTCCGCAGTGAAGAATAAGGACCCAGGCAATATTAGACTTGCAAGGAAATTGTACAAAAAACTGTGGCTGAGGCTAAGGAGGCTCATGAATACAGTTTTTGGAGGGAGTTAGTGGAGGCAAGTACTAGGAAAGATTCCAAGGGGTTTTGGGATCTGCTGAGAGCCAGGGACAAGCCACTTGACTTACAGCTTACCTGTAATATCCCTGGTGATGTCTGGTTTGCCCACTTCTCCAAGTTGTATTCTGTTCCACTGGGGGCACCTCAACCCAGCATGGGTTTTTTGGCCAGTCCCCCAGCTGATACTACATTTAATGACCGTCTCTTCTGCAGTGAGGAAGTTGAAAGGCCAATCAGGTGTATTGTAACCAATAAGGCTGCAGGCCCTGATGGAATTCCGGGTGACCTGTTGAAGAAATACCCATTATTGTGGAGCAGATTAATTGCTTCACTCTTGAATGAGGCTTTGCTGGGAGGTTCTCTCCCTGACTCATGGAGGGGCGCTGAGGTCGTCCCTATTTTTAAGAAAGGCTGCCGGGACGACCCAGCCAACTATCGTCCTATCAGCCTGCTTGACTCAACACAAAAGGTTGCGGGCAAAGTGGTACTAGGTAGGATCTTGCAGTGGGCTGAAGAAAACCAGGTTCTGTCAGATTTCCAGGCAGGTTTTAGAACAGGGACAGGCACTATCGAGCAGACATTTCGCCTTTTATTGATATATTGGAAAGTGGTTGTGCTGGGGGGGGCAGTTTGTATTTAGTCTTTATAGACTTGCGAACTGCCTTCGACCTGGTCCCATGAGCCCAATTGTGGAATGTCCTCGACGGGTTGGGTATACCCCCTTACTTGTTGGCTTTGCTTATAAAATTTCATGAAAGCAACTTTGCCCAGATTAGATGGGGTGCCCAGGGGGAAAAAACATCTCGTATCCCTGTAGATAGGGGCGTCCGCCAGGGGTGTGTGCTCGCCCCCACTCTGTTCTCTCTTTACGTTAACGGAGTGGTGGAGCATCTTCTTCAACATCCATCAGATGCACCTTCCCTGGCTGGTAGGAAAGTTCCGACGCTCCTATTTGCGGATGACACCCTTCTAATCTCAAAATCACCAGCAGGTATTATAAAGCTGCTTTCTAGTTTTAAGGCCTTCTGTGACATCAAGGGCCTGTCTATAAATATAGGCAAAACCAAATTCCTTGTTCTTAACCCCCCCAGGAAATCCGTTGTCCCTCCTGCTCTAGACTTTGTTCCACTCGAAAGAGTCAAAGAATTTGACTACCTGGGCATCCGACTCTGTGACACTATGAGTTGGAAGGCACACCACCAAAAGGTGTTTCTGACCCATAAGAGGGTTGCAGGGGCCCTGCTCAAAGAACAACGTGCCTCATCTTTAAAACCTATTGGGGCACTATTAGACATTTATAGGGCAAGGGTGGTGAGCGCAGCACTGTATGGCGCGGAACTGTGGGGCGTACAGAGAGTTGACACCTTATCCCACCTCGAAAATAACTTCCATAAAGATCTTATGAAGTTACCCCACAGTACCCCTACAATCCCCATCTTGCTCGATGCAGGCACACGCCCAATATCCGAGCAAGCTAGGCTACGCCCCCTTTTATTATGGGCCAGGATATGGAACGTCCCAGAATTGTGCAGTTATGCAGATGCCCTAAGTGAACTCTTATCCCTACCGGGCTAGCATAAGGTAATCTGGCTCAGGGAGGTTAAACGGCTCCTTTATAAGTTGGGTTTAGGAGACGCTTGGGCCAACAGAACAGCACCCTCTAAACAAATGCTAAAGAAGGCGTATTGGTCATGGGTGGATAGCGAGAGAATGTGCAATCCTAACCATTGTAAATCTGTTGCTCAGTTCTTGCTAGTTAAGGAGCTTCCCTATAGAGAACCGTATCTGGACGTAATTCATAACTCGGGCGACAGATCATTGTACTTTAAATTTAGGGTGGGAGTACTTCCCTTAGGGTTGTTTACTTCCACCTGGAAACCACCATTTCAAACTGTACCATATTGCCCATTCTGTGACTGAAGGGTTGAGACTATTGCTCATCTGTTGTTTGAGTGCTATGCTTACGCGGTGCCCAGGTTGAGATGGTTGAAGCCTTTATGTAGGAGCTTGGGCACTAGATCACATGTGGAAGCCTTATGTATATTGCGTTCAGATGCCCCTTCTTTGCCTGCTGTATGGCAAAATTCCTGGGCTCGGCTTGGCGGATAAGAACTGCAAAGAAACTGCTGATACAGTAATGTGCTTTTGCCTACATCGGCTCATAAAATTCGGCCAATAATTCATTCTTTTAATGCCACTTTGATTCTGAAGGCTTTTTTACTGTGTATTGTATTCTTAAACTGTTTTTACTATTGTTGCAATGTGTTGCTTTTATGATATGTTTTTATATCGAAATAAAGCTAAACTGAAACTGATTATAACCTCGCGGTAAATGCTAACTTTAAAACGGCTGCTTAGAAAACATGTTGTGTTTGGTGTCAAACACCTTGGAATCATACCTCCACACCAGTAACTGGTGCGGGAGGTATGATTTCACCCTTCTAGGACCCCTACTGTGGGTCACCGGTCTACCCGGTACCAGCTTTCTCGACCTGGGCAGCACAAAATGGATGCTGCCAGCCACAGACACAGGTCTGCCCTCCTGCTGCTGAGCCACGCTTGTGCAGATTAAGGCATGACAATAGGCATCCTGTCACAGGGAGGGGTAACCACCTCCCAGACAGGATTTAGTATATTGGGGCTTGGTGGGTGCACCCTCTGAGTGCCAGAAAGTCTGCCCTGGGGGGCACATTTGGTGTCCCTGTGCATAGTCCAGCTCAAACAAGTTCTGGGGGCCTTTGGCTCCTGCTCTGGCACGAAACTGGACAAAGGACATGGGTGTAGCCACCCCTCAGTCGTGCCCCTCTCATAGGAGGGTCCATATAATCTTTCCAACCCCTTCCCATGGATATAAAGTGGGTTACCTGGCTACAGAAATTCAGATTTTACCCTGACAAGATTCTGCTAAGAAGAAACCAAGTACTTCTACTGCCTGCACGACTCTGGACGACTGAAGAATCTCCCTTGGAGCAAAGGAGTTACTCCCCTGCAAAAGCAGGCACCTAATCGTATCTACCCAGTTTGCTTCTCCCGAGCTCCTGAGGACTCTGAAGATTTCAGCAACACAGGAGTTGGGTTCCCGAAAATCCCTGAGGTTGATCTGCCCTCTCAGTGATTCTGAGACCAGTATCCCTCATGGAGACCGTGCAACCTAAATCCCTGGGCACGGCGTACTTTTGCAGTTGCATATGCTTAGTGACAATTCCTGAGCCTGTGATTTGGACTCTGTTTAGTCCCAACGCAAACAGTATTTGCACGGAAGATTTCCGGCCTCCACTCTGAGAGTGTCCTGTGGGCTGGTGCTTTGCAGACTTGCTTGAGGTCTCCTCGCGATCCCTGGTCCGTTGGCCTGTGGGTACTAGCGAGGTCAGCTTGCTAATTCTTGGGCTTATCTGGTTGCTCCAGATGTGCCCTGACTCTCCATTGTTTGTAGAGTCCCCTGAACCTTGCTGGTCCACACCGTAACCTGTTTCCTCTGACCACGTGGGTTGCAGTTGACGAGGCTTGTTGGTGCTCCAGCCGGACATAGACACCTCAGCTCTTGACATCCTTTGTGGGCCAACTCACCTCCAGATTCTGGTCATCCTAGACATCTCCTGGTCCCCGTGGCTGGAGAGTCAAATAACCCTTCTTCTCACCTGAAGCACCCGACATCGGTGGGCATTCGACTACCGAGCCCCTGGTCACCAGAAGTGACCCAGACTCTGTCTCCTCTGCTTTCAGGTTCCTCTCACCTTGAATCCAGGATTGGATTCCACCGGACACTCTTTGCCTTCCTGGCAGCAGTACTTCTTTGCAGCTCTCTATTGAAAACAACGAAGATTTCCGACACTACTTGACACCTATGCACCTGGCTCCTCTGGGATAGGTAACACCGGTACCTTGGTACTCACTGGTGGGTTGGCCTTAGAACCTCCTAAGTTAAAAAGGGTTTGCTTGAAGTGTCCTTAACTTGTAAATTTCCAACCGCGACTTTCCCATAGAGTGGTACCGAGCACACAGTCGTGTTTCCTCACTGCAGCCGTCCTCCGTGGGCTCCCTGTGTCACTCCTCTGGGTGATTCCTCCAGCGATTCTACGTTCTCTAGGCACTGTGTCTATTGAAGTTGTTATTGTTATACGATTATTTTAGTATATGGTTCGGTCCTTTCCTGGAGCCCGCTGTGTATTGTGCTATTTACGAATATTCTATTGATTCAGTATTGTGTGCTTTATGCCCTAGTCTCACATCGAGACTAGTATAGAGTGTTATATTAATAAATACATATTTTTATATAAACACTGTGTGGTTCCCCTTTCATTTATTCATTTAGGAGGTGATATTCTGGTAAACCAAGCTGCTTTACATTCCTTTAAGATTAAGCCTGAAGGCTGCTCTCCATAGCTACCACTAGGATAGCTTTCAATAAGGTTATTTTGACCTCATACATCATAATGGTCGTGTGGACTGGTACAAGGTGCCCACTTGAATTAGTGGACAGCATATACCAACCCACCTTCTCACAATCAGGATGTGAGATTCTCAAAGCGTCAACTAACCCTCTGGCATTCTGAAATGTTTTAAGCATTTTATTGTGAATAAACCTAGTCCGAGAACGACGATCGAGAAAAGTATCAAATAGTTGGTTGCAGTCGCCACCCACTATAAGATTTTCTGAGGGGCATAAGGATAAATGAGTAGGGAAATTATTCCAAAATAACAAGTCTACTCCATTTGGGCCATAGACATTACAGAGAGTAAATTGGGTGTCATTAATCTTAATATTCAGTAAAATCTTCCAACATAATCTCTAACCTCACTCAACAATTGAATAAAGAAAGATTTATGGAACAATACTACAACACCATTTTTATTATTGACGGCGGGGGGAAAAAACCCACTCCCAACCCAATGTCTACATAGGAAACCTATGTCCTGTTTTTTAAGATGCGTTTCTTGTAATAATGCAATTTTACAATTTGATTTTGATAAATGAGATAAACACTCTTTGTTTCTTTACTGGATAACAAAGGTTATGGGTGAGGCTAGATTACTGGTTTGTTTCGCGAGGGCTTGGGCCTGCCATCTGCACAGTACAGCACTTGGCCCGAACATACTCTGATCATGCCATTGTCAGATTAGCGCTCTCTTCAGCAGATTTTAGCACGCCGCGCAGCGCGTGGCGATTGAACCTCAAAATGTTAATGGACACAGTCTTCCAGGAGGAACTGCGCGAAGAGATATTGGATTTCTTTTAGCGCAACAAGGGGACGGTGCAAAACGTAGAGACCGTTTGGGAGGCCTTTAAAGTTACACTGAGGGGTTATTGCATCTCCAAAGGGTCATGGGTGCTTAGGGATATTACTGATACGCTTCGCATAATAGAGCGAGACCTGTAACTTTGGAAGAGGCACTGCAGCATGCTCCAGATCGGGATGCGCAGGAGAAATTCAGGGCCAAACTCACAGAATACACGGAAGAAGCGAAGAGGGAGGTGCACTTTAGGGGCAAGCATTGGCAGGCTCGCAGATACGGGGAGGGGGACCGGCCGGGCAAGACATTGGCAGATATCGTCCGTACGCCTCGATACTCCAACTATGTAGTGGAACTGGAAAAAGCTGATGGGACGCGCTGCTGTGATACGGCCGGTATATTAACAGAGTTTACTAATCACTACGAAGGGTTATATACCACCTCAGGGACCCCAAGTGTAAAGCTAGATGACTACTTAAAAGACGTAACCCATGGCTGGCTAAGCGATGTACAGCGTAGATTTCTGTGTGCACCGTTTGAATTGGATGAAATCCGCGAAGCCATAATGGAGTTACAATCTGGTAAGGCCACAGGATTGGATGGTATCCCCATCGAATTCTATAAAACTTATATTGATATCATGGCCCCTGTCCTGCGGGAAGTCTATGAAGAGTCCTTGGAGGTGGGATCTCTCCCCCCGTCAATGAGGGAGGCCCTCATCATATCCCTGCTCAAACCAGATAAACAGGCCCATCTATGCGGATCATACCGGCCACTCTCTTTGCTCAATTGTGACGCAAAAATGTTGGCAAAACTTATTGCTAAACGTCTGACTCTGCTGCTAGAACATCTTATCCTCCCGGATCAGTCTGGGTTTGTCCCTGGGAGAGCCACTTCCCATAACTTGAGAACCCTCTTCACGGTAATGAATAATGTTGCCTCTCAATTACCATTGGCAGCGATTTTCCTAGATGCCACGAAAGCCTTCGACTCTATCGAATGGCATTATATATTTGCGCTCATGAGCCGAATGGGTTTTCCACCGCTCTTTCTGTCTTGGATCCACCTTTTGTATCATCAGCCAGGGGCCAAAGTGCTTATCAACGGCCAGATGTCACCGAGATTCTCGATTACCAGAGGTACGCGCCAAGGGTGCCCTCTATCCCCACTCTTATTTGCCCTGGCCACAGAACCCCTTGCAGCACGTATGCGTCAGCATCACAACGCAATGGCCTTACAATGTAACATGCGGCAAATCCTTATCTCCATGTACGCGGATGACATCACTCTATATGTGAAAGACCCGCAGAATAATTTGAATACACTCTTGCGGGAGTCTATTGTTTTTGGGCACCTATCTGGAGTTCAGATCAACTGGGGGAAATCCTACATCTTCCCCTTAACTGACTCAGTGGACCGCTTTCCGATGGACTTTCCGTTGGAGTGGTGTGCAGAGGAGCTCCGATATTTGGGGATCGGCATCACCAGCTCATGAGGCTCAACTACGGAGTTGCACTCACTCGCATAACTGACAAGGTAAATCGATGGATTAGGCTTCCGCTGTCTATGGCAGGTAGGGCATCACTGATTAAGATGGTGATCTTACCCCAGCTATTATACCTGTTCCTGAATATCCCCTTTTTTCCGGGACGACATTTTTTCAAGGCCCTTAGGTCTGAGATGATTCGTTTAGTGTGGGGGGGCAAGCAGGCTAGACTGAAATGGGTTGTGTTAATAAGACCATACTCGACAGGTGGTTTCGACATACCTGATTTTGAACAATATTATATCAGCGCTCAGGCACACTATTTATACTTTTGGATACACCAGCCCAAATATATGCCGCAGCTGGCAGCAGAGCATTGGCTTGTTCATCCAATACCGATAGAGGGCGCTATATACATGACTCTTCATACCCAAGAACGCACTCAGACAACTGTAAATGCCACGATTACGGCGTGGCAGCGGATTTCGCGCCAATTTGAGACCCCTATACCATATTCGCCGCTTCTGCCACTGGTATATCATCCAGACATGCCCCTCTTGCAGGAAGCACTCTTTCATAAATTACAGGACCGCATGTCCATCAAACATTGGGGGACCTGTATGAAAATGGAACATTCCATACTTCTGACAGCATGTTTCGAGGTGCGCACTGCACACTACTAGATGTATTCTTATACATCCGCCTTAAACAAGGTATTAGATCCTTACATGTAGACTTTCCGGATGAACCTCCGTTGCTTGCACCACTGCAGACACTCTTACAGCAACCGTTGCCGAGACGGCTAGTATCTCTGCTCTATCGCACCGTACACACTCAGCAAAATACTGAGGCTACACCATCCCGCTCAAAATGGGAGGCAGAGCTAGGCACTCTCATAATGGAAGAGCAATGGGAATACTGCTGCTCGCAAACTGAAAGAATATCGGCCAGCAGCAGGTTGAGGATTATACACTATAAATATCTCCACAGACTGTACCACACTCCGGTCATTATGCACAAGTACCGTCTTCGTGATAACGATAGGTGTGATAGGTGCCAAGCTCCACAGTCCAACTTTTTACACTTGTCCTGGAATTGCCCGGCAGTACACGATTTCTGGGAACAAGTTTTTACAGCGCTAAACCATATGACCGACATACGCATAGAAGCCACACCACTGATTGCTTTATTGAGCCATGTTAAACATATCCCACTAGCATACCGCCGATACACGGCACTGGCATTGTTAATGGCTAAAAGACGGGTTACCTGCAGATGGAGCAGGGGAAGAGCGCCTAAGTTTAAAGACTGGCTCAATGATCTGATACACTGCCAGGAACAGCATGCCCTGTATGCTGAACTATTACCTATCACATCCAGACCCAGGGACATATGGTCGCCACTAGTAGCTTACTTGCAGTTGAGGACTCAGGGCGGAGACAGCTAGCACATCAATAGGTACACTACTGAGCATACTCCATTGCATGTCAACACCTAAGGGACCGATGTACCGTATACACGGGCTGCATGGTGGAGTCCCCAATCGGTGTGTAACTGATAGTGGAGTTAGGGGACCCGGGAGGAGAATCTGCCTACCTGCATGAGCACCAGCTATACATGAGGGGCGGTTAGGATATGTGGTGCTGTTGGAGTGGAGAGTACAGCTGCGTGACGAACTAGAGTGGCAAGAGATATGTCTATGACACCTCACGAACTCTATTACTTTCTATTCTTTCGGATGTTGTGTTCCGTTGCTCCTCATAGGCAAATGCCATAGTGCTTTTTAGTCCAACGCGGCCGGCTTGAAGAGGTTGTAGGCGACTTGCTGTGTTATCATGTTAATGTTATGTACTTTTAATTTGTATACTTGATGGAACCATTATGATGCTGCCGGCCAAAGATTGGTTGTAGGCACAATGCTGTGTACCCTTGTAACCTACCAATAAAGGTCTTTGAAACTTAAAAAAAAACAAAAAAAAAAGGGGTGAACCAGCCACCGAAGAATAGGAATAAAAACAAGGAGTAGAATGAAGGAACGATAAATATAAAAGAGAGCAGATAAGAGAGAGAAAAAAAAGAAAATAGAGCAACCATTTTGACATGATACAATAGAAAAAGAAAACAAAATAAGAAAAGGGAACTTGACGTGACATGAACTCTAGAATATGACATTAGATGACAAAACGTCCTGATCTGATAGACAGGGGAAGATGAGGGACCTGTTGAGAGGATGAAAAAAACAAAGTTATATAGTATACAACTTTTTTTTCAAGATTTACTAAGTTCCATATCCTCTCAATTATGAAAGAATATGATTTTCTTTTAGCTCTGCTGGGTCTTCAAATGTTGTTGACTTGTCTTTGTTGGGACCCTTGAAGAAAAAAGGATGAATAAGATCAAAACGAGCATTCATAGATCTAAGGGGAGGTCTGAGATCCAAGAATTCCTTTTGAAAATTGGCAGTAGTCCCAGAGACATCTTGACTAAAGGGAATCTTCTGACTATACCAAAGAATTTGCTTACGCTGTTTAGCTGCTGTAAGAACCATCATGAGGTCAGAGTATTGAAGAAAAAAATGCAAAAATCCCTCTCGGTATAGTGGAATTCAAGGAATATGAAGGGTCAATCCGGTGTGCCCTCTGGATATTAAGTTTAGCCGAGCCTTGTAGTCCCACAAGTTTAGGAATATGAAGTTTCAAGAACGCGTAAATTGTTGAGTCGCTTGCGATTTTTTAAGTCTTTCATACATTTTTTCAGTTGAAATACCACTTTGGTGAGAAAATCGACTTTAGCAACCAAATCTTACACATTACTAATCGCTATTCGACCTCTGAGAGTCGTGAATCAAGGTGAGACCGTTTCTCCTCAATTCTCTGCAGAGCGGCAGTAGTATCAACCATAAACTGTTGCATATTCCTAAGAACATCCATCATATCATCCAATGTTAGAGGCAATGGAGACTTAATTGGAGAGGATGTGTCCTTTTTAGCTCTTTTATTGGCATTACAACAAGAATCTTTGTGCCCATTAGCAGTGGAGATGGTAGAAGCCTGAGATTTGGATGTAAGTACTGGCTCCATGGTAACAAAAGATGAAAATGTTGAAATCACTGATAAAAAAATAAGAAGAATCTTCAAAAAGTACTAAAAGTATCTACCACTCCAGCAAAAGGCAATCAAATGATGGCAAAGGTAAAGAGGACAAAGGTCCAGGAAGAAGAAACATAAGGATGACTAAAGTCCAAGCGCCCCAAAAAATAAAACATTCCAAAGACAGCGCTGCCGAAGAGTTTAGAGAGCCTTTGGGCGGAGAACTTTCATTGTATAAACATAGCCCAACTAAATTGGAGCCATAGTAGAAAAGTATGAGGGCTCTCAGCTCTGACTAGAAACGAGCTGATAGCATACAAAATGGCAGCCGCAATGAAAGAAACTGCGGGAACGGCAGGCGTTAGGCTTCCAAAAAATACTAATAGACCATTTTGAGGTCTACAAACTCACCCCATCACTCCCGGAAGCTTCCGATGCTCTCCAGCAGGAAAAGAAGAGCTGTGAATGCCTCAAAGCGTTCCCCTGGGCAGAAGATTCCTCGGCGCCTCAGGAGGAACACTATTGAGCGGACATCTTGTCTCGCTGCTGCCGCCCAACACTCTTCAATTCCACTTTTGATGCAATAATTTCTTCTGAATATACTACGAAATTTGTGATGCAATTCTGCAACAAACTAAATAGTATTGACAATAGTTGGACAACAGGAATGAGAGTTGTGTGATGATCTAAGACTATGGATTTGGCGGATGATATTTGCTTGTATTCTACTAGTATGATAAATAAGATATTTTCCAACATTAAATATCGCTGACAGCATTTTATGACTTTTGTTAGAGCCTGTTATACCCCTCCAAATATGTCATGTATCCCAGTTTTAGGTGTCCCAGATGTAAGGCACTTGAGGTAAATCATACATATGCTTTCTCTTGCCTTGTACTAACACCGCTTTGGGATGAATTAGGACATTATTTGAACAGAGTGCTTGGGCAGGAATAAATCTAGGACTTACTGTTGAGTCCATGGGCCTTTCACACAGTTTAAAGAAGAGACCATCAATTTATGTCACTTGATATGGGATCCAGGTGGTTCAACTATGATCAGGTAATCACAGTGTCCACTTGACATCTCAAAGCACCACTTTAACGTATGTAAGTTTGGCTACAACTGAATTCGGTGAAAATTTAGCAGCCTGGGATAGCTATCATAAATAACATAAGAGAGTTCCTGCTTAGGCTTACAAAGCACAAAATATACTCGTGGATACGTTAAATTAAGCTTCTTGAGGAGACCTAGTGTGCTGTATTTCCAGTTTTCAGCTCAAATCATTCTCACTTAGTGTTGAGTCAGCTTCAGTCTCAATGCTCTTTGCAAATTGTCGGGTCTTGGGCCCTAGCCCCGCATGCAGACAAATTAGCAACACAAACATATAGTTGGGGCACTGGTAATTAGCCCAGGATACATGCTCCTAGCCCCTTTTATTGGCAGTGTCACCTGAAGGGTGACGCCCGTGATGGATGGGTGTGGGGTGAGTGTGATAGGCCAGTCTTCAGGGAGTGGTTGGTTAACCTGTACATTTGCTTAACACTAAAACGTGTCCAGCAGGACACTACATCCCTCCCAAACTTTATTGAAAAAAAACAAAGGAGTCCAACCTGTGGAAAAGACGAAACAACAAAACAAAACATCATCGTGTCTATTTAGGCAGTCTGCACGACAGCATGGGGGGCAGCTATGAGGAACCAACACCACAGAAGACATCCGTAGTTTAACCCGATGACTCTGTGTAGGAAGCTGGCTATGTATAGACCATACCAAAGTAAGGTATAGTGTGCACAGAGTCCAGTGGATCCCCAAAGGCTTACAGAGGTAAACGTAGATAATACCTTAGTCTCTCTTTGTGATAGTGTGGGCGAGCAGTAAGACTTTATCAGAGGGTAGTGGTAAGCATTTATTGTACACACTCAAGCAAGAAATGATGTCACACACTCAAAGACAGAACTTAGACCAATTGTTAGTATACAAAATAATTCTCTGTTGTATTTTATTTATAGAACCAAGCAGGACTTGGTATAGGTAAGTATGATTCTGCTTCTCAAGAATAATGCAGTTGACATTGCTACAGGTACGTCAAATGTCCAGAAAAAGTTGAAATTACTGTGCAGTTACTTTGTAATTACTTTGTGATTAGTTTGTTTAGATTACTTTTTAGATTACTTTTTCTACTCAGTGAGGTATGCCTTGATACCACACTGGGACATTTCCTAGACAAAGCTAAGTAATTCAATTTGTTATCAAAACACAATTGTTTAGATTTTCATACATTTTTCAACTCCACACTTCAGGCCATATTTATCAAGCCAAATTGACTTCGCAAACGCCGAAATTCGCAGAATTTCGTCGTTTGCGAATGCAATTTGGACTAATGGTATGCATCAAGGAAATCTGTTTGAAAAATAAGGAATCGCAAAATTTGCGATTCCTTAACTTGCGATTGCATTTAAGGAATCGCAAATTTTGCGATTCCTTAAATGCAATGTAAGAAGCCAAAAAAGAATAGCAAATTGGCCTTAAGGAATCGCAAATTACCACCAACTTCTAGTTGGTGGTAAGTTGCGAATTCCTTTCAAAATGCATATTTTTTAATTTTTCAAAGTGCCATGTGACACACATACATGCCCTTAGGGCATGTATGTGCGCCACATGTGCACCCATGCAGATTTCAGGGGTGCAACAGGGTGTCCTTTGGACACCCCTGCACCCTTGAAAATAATCTCAATTTGCGATTAGCAAATTGCGAATCACAAATTTCCCCTTCATTCCTATGGGCCTCCTGGCCCATACAAATGAATGGGAAATTATTCCTTAATTGCGATTAGCAATTTGCTAATCGCAATTAAGGAATTTTAAGAAATCCCTAAAAAGAAGCGAATTTCTACATACATACCATTTTGCGATTTCTAAATAGCGATTCCTTAAAAATCGCTATTTAGAAATCGCAAAACGGAATGTTGATATATATGGCCCATAGAACTTTTTCCACAGAAAAACAGTCAATGCAGACCTATGGCAGAAAATCAGGTTATCGGTTTAAAGGTGAGTAATCGGTCTTGGGAGTTGAGTGTCTGGGGTTAGAACTAGGCTTCCCCCAGGGACAAGGATGCACTCAAAGAGCACCCTCAGCTGCACTAGGGCAGCCGGGTGCAGAGTGCTGAGGCCCAATGTTATCCAAAGAGGGATAGGGGGCCTTCGCTTGGTGGCTGCTCATGGGCACGCCACTTGGATGTGGGAGAAAAGCTCCTAGAGGTAAGCTCAGGGCAAAGAGGAATCCAAGCTGGCACACAAGGTGCACCCAACAGCGGCACAGGGGGGCCGGGTGCAGGTTGCTGGATTGACGTAGGGAGCCTGTCGGTTTCAATGGGGAAGCTCTGATCAGAACAAACACTGCAGGCTCGGGCGCGAAGATCTTCTGGAGGCGACCACCACTTGGAGAGGTAAGTTCGGATGTGGAGGGATGCTGGGACACCATCGGTTGGGCCACCCAAGGCCATGGGGCGTCGGGTGTAGGGGTGTCTTATGGCATTGGGTTTTCCTTACCGGCTCCAGTAGCGGTCGGGAGATCCTCCAAAAAGAGACTGCAGGCAAGGTTGGGAAACTTGATGTAGGTCAGCGATCACAAGATCCAGGGTCAGGGTTGACAGGGAGACCTCGTGGTGTTGGGCCACTCAAACATGGGCAGTGGGCATTAGGTGCAGAGTGGTGCAGGCTTGCAGATTTGACCGGAGCCAAAGTCTGTTGGTGAGCAAACCCGGTGCTCATGGGAGACAGAATCTTGGTAGGCAAGGCAGGGCAGGTCCTCTGGGTTCTGGGGGGCACCTGGACACGCTGGGGTTTTGCTGGAGCAGGTCGAGGTCCGGACAGGTCATTAGGACTGGGGCCAAGTCAGTTGGTGTCCCCCTCTTCGGTCCTTCTTTTCTTCTTCTTGCATTTCTGAGGAGGCAAGGTTCAGATTGTCCCTAAATACTACATTTAGGGGCGTTTCAGGTAGGTAAAGGTTGGGACCAATGGACCCCTTCCTTGGGGTGGGTACACCACCTATTATGCCACCCTCCAGTTTTGAGGGGGACATAAGCCTCACTCTGCTTGGCTGAGTATCCACATCTTCAAGATGGTGGGAACTGAGAGTCGTGCTTCGCCTTCACCTGAGGGGTAGGGTGGGTATGGCAAAGGGGGGCACACCTCTCCTCCGATCTTGGTTTTCCCGCTGATTCTCCTGCCAAAGTGGGGGTATGAACTGGTGGGGGCAGTTTGCGGGGAGAAGCAAAGGCTGGGGCAGCTACCAAAGGCAGCAAGCCTTTGAAACTTCCCCTTCATGGACCCTGCACATCCTGGAGGAGTACCTGAACCCAGGATGTGCTTTGTTTCAGAACCCCTTGAGCGGGAGGTTCTTGACCCAGGGGTCCAGAAACATGTCTGGTGGTGGCAGCTGGCCAGCAGCCTCTCAGCCAGGACACTACGGTTAGGTCTTTTTTCAGGGTGCATCTCTTAGATGCCCTCTGAGAGAATGTATTAATTAATTAATTAAATATGAGATCGGAAAGAACCCGATCTACTAGAGGCACAACTGATGGGCCTTAAGCCTGTCAAGTGTTATCAAAAAGTTCCTCAAAAATCACATGTATGTTATACACTACATTTTTAATGCCATGATTTGTAGTATTTGAAAAGCAACAGCAATAAACAATACATTCTGTATTTTACTATTGTTGATGTGAAGTTTCTATATTTCATACAAAACATCAAAGAAAATATGTAAATCTTTTCACAATTTCAACAGTTTATATATGATCCTGTTATATCAGCACAAGATTCACAAGCTTTAAACGTAGTCGAATCTTGAGTAAACACCACAGGACGTTGTTTACTCAAGATTCGACTACGTTTACAGCTTATTCCCTGATGAAGGGTTCAGTATGAACCCGAAATGCATTGGGTTTATGGGACACTGATTGTGAATCTTGTGCTGATATAACAGGATTTTCTATTTTCTTTGATGTTTTGTATGAAATATAGAAACTTCACATGAACAATAGTAAAATACAGAATGTATTGTTTATTGCTGTTGCTTTTCAAATACTACAAATCATGGCATTAAAAATTTAGTGTATAACATACATGTGATTTTTGAGGAACTTTTTGATAACACTTGACAGGCTTAAGGCCCATCAGTTGTGCCTCTAGTAGATCGGGTTCTTTCCGATCTCATATTTAATCAGTTAACACTTTTTAGGAGCAGGGCACACTCCCTCACAACTAGAGAGCACACTAAATCCATAATTCAGGAGAATAACTTGACTCTTTACATTGACACTCTAAAAAGGTGTGCGGACCCACTCTTTCAGATTAACTCTGAGAGAATTTGCCATTAAATCCCACACAGGCATCAGTGTGGGTTTAATGTGCTGAGAAGTTTGATACCAACCTGCCCAGGTTTGAGCAAAGCCATTATGGAGCTGTAGAGATTCGTAATGACAAATCCCCAGACCATATGCTCTTCATGGCTTTGCTGCACTTACAATTTCTAAGAATGGACTTACACATTGTAGGGGTACAGGGCTCATGCACCTGTACCCTCGCCAGTGGTGTAGTGCATCCTGCTAGAGGGGTGGCTTACCAATACCATAGGCAGTGGGTAGTAGGCATGGCACACAGGGATGTGTGCCATGTCGTCTCTTCACTTTGCTTTGCACCAAAACACACAGCATGCAATGGCAGTGTGTGTGTGGAGAAGTGTGGTTCACCGGTTAGAGGAGGCAGACCCGGATGCAGAGGTCAGACCCGGGACCAGGGTTCAATTCCCAACACGGCAGGGTCTTGAGCTCAAAATAATAATAATAAATAATAATAATCCACATTTGTAAAGCGCACAATCACCCGCAAGGGTCTCTAGGCGCTGGGGGCCGTCGGGAAGATTAAGCAAGCTATTGCCCAGAGTCACATGGTGCTGGGCTAATCTGGCGTCGGTGCGGGGGATCGAACCGTGATCCCCAGATTCCGGAGTCAGTCGCCCTAGCCGCGGCGCCACACCTCTTCCACAAAAATGTCCACGGACTCGATAATTCTCGCCTCGGCGCCTACTCGAATCATGGGTTCACACTCTGCAACTCTGGGCAATAGCTTGCTTAGTCTCCACAACGGCCCCACCGCGATGGGATGCCTGGCTTTCACCTTGGGGATGCCCAGTAGGGGTATTCTCGCAGGGAAAAGCCAGGACGGGTTCCCAAAGCAAGCGCCTTGAGACCTTACGGTGAAAGGCGCTATATAAGAACGTATGATTTACGATTTACGATTTGTGTGTGAGAGGCCTTCCCTGGTCACAGTGCCCTTGGTCGCAGTGCCCTTGGTACCTATGCTATATTTGACAAGGGCTGTACATGTGGCCAAAGAGTTGCCAATTGGGTGTGCAACAGCACAGTTTTAGGGAAAGAACATAGGCCCTGGGTACCTGGTTGGCATGAACCCAGGGCACTCTCAGTCAAAGAGCATCAACATCAGGCAAAAAGTGGGGGTCAACCTTGCAAAAAAGGGTACTTTCCTGCATTCTGGGCATGAAATGCGGTGTGGATGGAGTCCAGATCACTCCATCACATGTCTGTGGGGTTACAGTTCACCTGGAAGATGTTGTTTGGTCCCGCCTGGTCCCACGGTGTTCAATTTGGAGGTACATCAGGAGCAGTGGTGGAGTCTGCTGCAGAGATGTCTTCGGAGGTGCCGCGGCTCCGTCAAAGGTAAACCTGCAAGGGGGGGGACAACAGTGCAGTGGTAGGATGTCTCCCT
This sequence comes from Lissotriton helveticus, assembly GCF_964261635.1. Lineage (NCBI taxonomy): Eukaryota > Metazoa > Chordata > Amphibia > Caudata > Salamandridae > Lissotriton > Lissotriton helveticus. The sequence continues at coordinate 604,041,594 of NC_136065.1, forward strand.
CTGAGGCCTCAGTGCCTCCCGGTACCTTTCGTTGGAGCAGCTTCAGACTTGTCTCTCGTGCTGGGATACCTCACGTAGAAATTCCCTTGTGGCCCTTTTCGCTGGGTTGCCACTGGACTGCGTGGGCTGTGAGGGGCCTCTCATAGGCAGAACTCCCAACAGGGTCACGCCCAATTAGCCTGTGCAACCACCAGGGTAGGTGATGTAATGATTGGGTGTGCTCTCTTCAGGAGGATTCAGGTGCACGTGGGGTCTAACGGATGGTCTCTGGGTGATCAGTCTCCAGCTGCTCCAGGAATGCCTTTTTGGTCTCTGGATGTTTCCCAGGCATAAGGTACCATTCTGGTGGGGTAATGGTCTTTAGGTTGGGCTGGTGATGAACATGGTAATGATAAATATTATACCATCTGACAACTTGTGCTACAGGTGGCAATGTCTTGCTTTCATGAAGTAGTACTAGAGGGACTTTTTAGCCACTTGCCGTTCTTCTTTTTCTTTAGCATGTGCAGTTGCTAGCAGGGATGCAAACTGTCTCAAGCAGCCGGTGAGTTGCGTCTGGATGGTCACACAGTGAAGGGTAGGGCAGAGACGTGGTTTGTGCTTGCTGGCATCTTAACATTGGCCCTCCTGTGGAGCTGTCTCCAGTGACGTGGTGCCTGGCTTGTGTTTATGGATGTACTCTCTGGCAGTGGCAAACGTTCTCGATCTTGTTGCTCTTCTTCCTTTCCCCTGCACACCTGTGGTTGTTGGGATCTTCTGTATCACGGGCCCGACATATACCTTTCTCTCCTTTTCTCCTTCATGCTGTGCTGTTATGCCACTCTCTTCTTCTCACCCCCTTTTTCTTTCGATGTGGCGTTCTGCCACTCCCTTCTCCCTTTCAACTCTTTTGCAACATGGTGTCATGCCACACACTTTTTTCTTCCGACCAGGCCTCTCACTGTGATGTTCTCTTCACAGGGACCTCCCTGGTCACTTTCAGTTCATAGGACTGTTTCTGTTCTTCACCTCGGACCTCTCACAGTTCTTGTCCTGTCGGAAGAATTTGACTCTTCCCTTCCTTGTTGACCTCTCATAGGTCCTATCCCCTTGGTACGACTTGACTCTGCTCTTCCTCGTGGACCTCTCACCGGTCCTGTCCCTTCCTCAGGGATTTTCTTAGTGTTCTGCTCCCTTGATGGAGGATCACCTTTCCTTCTGTCTTCTCTTCTTCGCTCCAGGGCGTAGTGCTTGTGCCTCGAGGCAGCGCCATCGTGGCACTTGATCTTGCCTAAGTGCGGGCTTGCTTGGCAGGGTCGGGCACTCTGTGTGACATGCTCAGTGTTGGGCCAATGGTGGCCATTTCGTGCTGGGGTGGTCGGCTGTTGTCCAGCATTACTTCTTGTTCTTTGAGTGATTTCTCTTTCCAGGGCTCCTCCCTGTGCTATTCGATTTCCGGGTACAGCCCTCTGCGCATCTCTGATCTCGTGCTGTCGGTCTCTCTCAATGCGTTCTTGTGAGCTGGTGCCCGGTAAGACTCGTAGGCAGTCTCTCTGTGGGTGCCCTCTGCTGGTGCTTTGCATGTCCATTCCTTTCGCTTGTGGTGGTGACAGACGGCCACTAAGGGGGGCGGGGCATAGCTCTCCTCTCATCAGGGCCTTTGCTTTCTGGCCAATGCGCATTCAGTCTTCTCAGGGGAAACAGAACTCAGACAGGCTTACAGGCTGCGGAGCAGGGCCTTGCGGGGGTTAACACCCTCCTTTGTTGCTCGTCATCTTTTCTTTTGCTGGGGCGCTGCCTTCTTAGGCTTTGCTGCTTTGGGCTGGGCATCCCTAGGTTTGATTACCTTGGCTGGAGTTTTCTTGGCTACTGGATGCTCCACGGGGATGGCTTTCGCTGGACTTTTTCATGTCTTTTGGCTGAGGTAGCTTTGGGCTTCCTGGTGCTCTCTGAGGGGGTTTACAGTCTCTCCCCTCCTTGTTGCAACAGCAAGCAGCCTACAGAGGGCATGTTGCACTTTCCTGGGCAGTTTCTTGCTGTGGTGCCTGGAAGCAGTGAGCAGTCTCTTCAGCTCATCTTCTTGCATGTGGTTGGGGCTGTGCCGCAGTCTCCTCACTAAGCGTGGGTACATTCCACAGGTACTTCTCTTCCCACAGCCGCAGTGGCAGGGGACTCTGGCAGTGCCTCGCAGGGACATGAGCTACTCTTCATCTTCTGTGGTGGTACTGGCAGCACATGTACAATAGATGGCACTGGAGGCACTGTACATTTTAGGCCTCAGCAGCTTTCATGGTGCGCCAGGCCTCACGGGGCCCAGGAGATGTCAGTGCAGGGTTTTATATTATGCAGGGATGGCTTGCACAATGCACAAGTGTTATTTTGAAGGCTGCTCACTTGCCGATCCTGTTCATGACTTCCCACACATAGCTGCTAAATGGCACTGTGGTCATCCTCATGCTCTACCAGTGGGTCATGACTCTCTCGACCAACCGGATGGATCTACGTAGGAGAGTTCTTCACTTCCCTGTGGTGGCATTCTCAGCAACACGGGCTACGCGGGGGCTGTAGCTGCAGACGGGAGCTCACAGATGCTTGATTTTGGGACACTACAGGTTGTGACAGTTGTGAGGCTGGAAGAATGTCTATGCAAGTGTCAACTTCATTAGAGGGCATTTCTTTGTGATGTGCTCGCTTCACTTAATTGAGGTGCAGGGTTTGCACATATGTGTGGTATGATCTTTAGTTGGGGGGGGTCATTTATTTGCTAACCGCGTTCTTTACTTGGGAGCTGTACCACAAATGACCGTTAGGTGGCACACTATACCCACTCTTCACCTGCCACAGCAACTTTACTCAAAGCAGGGTCGGTGCCGCTCTCCTTTCGCCTGCGGGCAGGGCATTACCAGGCGTGCCTCTCACTGGGCCACTGCATACAAACCACTCAGATTCACTATCCTTGAGTGGACTTTGCCCTTCCACAGCACAACACCATCTGGTAGCTGCTGCTACTGTCCACTTCTGCTGCTGCTACTGACCCAGAGGTCAAGAGTTCGAGGCCCTCCTCCACTGCAGGTTTCTGCCTGCCCCTCATCCCTGGTGGTCCAGTAGTAGAGCTTCACTGCTCTGCTGCTTGACTACCCCTTTGTCTCTCTTTCTGCTGTTTCTGTCCCTCTTTCACTTTTCTGCCCCTGCCTTTTGGCTTTGCTTTTTTCTTTTTTTTAAATTGTTCTTGTCCTCTCCCTCATCGCCCCTGCGAACCCCCCCCATGGCCCTGCCCCTCTCCAGTGTCTCTTATCGCATTTCCCACCTCCCAGCTGTCCAGTCACCCCGCAGCACAAATTAATGACGACTGCATGCAGAGGGCACACCACTAGTGTGCCGAAGGCCAGCCCGTCTACTCCTGGACTGTGCCCAGCATCAGGGACCCTGCTTCTCAGACATTCCACCACTACAACGCAAGCACCCTCCTCGCCCTCAACCCGGGATGCCACACAGCCTGCCATCTAGGATTACTGAAGAAGACCTTTGGACCCTGCGCCTGTCGGACCTAAGCGCGCACCTTCAGCCACACCAACACGCCAGCTCCTCTTTCCACCAAGCTGACCAACAGCACACCCGTCTGGCTCAATTGCATCCTCCTCAGCGTGCGGTCTCTCCACAAACACGCCACAGAAATCTAGAACCTCCTCAACGCCACCTCTCCTGACATTGCTTTCTCCACAGAAATATGGACCAACCCCTACTACAGATTGGAAATTGGCATTGGCATTCCAGATAGCTACAAAATCAACCGCAAGGACTGCCCTGACCACCCAGGAGGAGGCATCGCCATCATCCACAAAAGCACGCTCCGACTGACCGCGCACTCTAACGACTGAACGATGACCATGGAACAACCCCACTTCCAGATCTGGACCAACTTCTGGAGAACATTGCCAACATCGGATTCAAGCAGCTAGTCACCGCACTGACTCACACAGCCAGACACATGCTCGACCCCATCTTCTCTACCAGTGGAAACATCAGCTACACACCACCAAACTCTCCTGGACCGACCATCACTGCGTGCATCCCGCCTTCGCCGCGCCCACCTTACACCACCGTCATCATCGCTCCCATTGCAGCTTGATCAAGACCACCAAACAACTTCTCGTCAAATCCCCCAGCACAACCACTGCACCAATGCCAATGGACGCCAACACCGTAGCACGCAACCGCCACCGATCGATCTCCAACTACGCCAACACCCTGGCACCACTCAAGAAAAGACCAGGCAAGCAACACTCCAAAATGGCCAGCAGGATCACTCCCCCCCGTGCGTGAGTTCTGACTGCAGATGACTCGAGAACAGATGGAGGAACAACAAAACCCTGAAACTCACGCAACCTTCAAATCCGCCATCAACGCACACCAACTCCTCTTGAAAACCACAAAGAACACAGCGCTCCAAGACAGAACCAACGCCAACACACACAACAGCAAATAACTCTTCACCATCGTCAAGGAGTTTGCCTGGCCCAACAGTGAGACCACAGACATTCCCTGCCCCTCCCAAGACATCTGCAACAAACTCAGCACCTTCTTCCACCACAAAATCAGGAAGATCTACGATAGCTTCGACACCCTATACCCAGCCACCACGCCCGCCACCGTTGTACACAACTAAGCCCCACCCCAACAGACCGTGCTCTGTTGGACCCTGCTCACAACAGAGGACATGCTCAAGGCCATGAAAAGCATCCAGTCAGGGGCCCTGATAGATCCTTGCCTGTACCACATCTTCCAAAGAGCAGCTGCCGCCACTACCCCCCAGCTTTGCTGCACCATCAACTGCTCCATCGAGACCACTAACTTCCCCAACGACTGGAAACATGCCAAGATCAACCCCCTGCTAAAGAAGCTGTCCTGAGACCCGACAGATCTCAAGAACTTCAGAGTCATCTCCCTCCTCCACTTCCCAGCCGAGGTCATCGAGAAGGCCATCAAAGCCCTTCTTTCCGAGTTCATCGAAGTGAACCACGTCCTGGACACCTCCCAATCCGGCTTCTGAAACAACCACAGCACAGAGACTGCACTCCTTGCCGTCAATGACGACCTACGAACCATTTTTGACCGGGCGAGGTGACAGCCCTCATCCTAATCTACCTCTGACCGCCTTTGACACTGTCTCCCACTGCGCCATAGTCAGGAGACTCCACGCCGCCGGCATCCGCGACAATGCTCAGGATTGGATCCACTTCTTCCTCACCGGCCCTATCCAGCGAGTCAGACTACCAATGTTCCTCTCAGAACCCACAGACATCAGCTTTGGAGTGCCTTAGTGTTCTTCCCTGAGCCCCACCCTCTTCAACATCTACATGGCCCCCCTTGCAGCCATCATCAGAAGCCACGGACTCAACATTGTTTCCTACGCCGATAACACCCAGCTGATCCTCTCCCTGTCCAATGGTGACGTGTCCTCGGGATTGGAGTGATGCTAGAATGGGTCCACCTCTCAATAGCTTCATGTCTGATTGCTATATCAGCACAGACTGTTCAAGTGATTAAGTGAGGGAAGGAAAGGTAGGGGCCAGCAGGGAGGGAGATCTGTAAAAAAAGAGAACACAAATACTAACTACTCTTTCCCCTCTCTCTCTTCTCCCGCCACACGTACATACATATATAGCAATATTGCAATAACTGTAAAAGAAAAGACAGGCACTTCCTGTGTTTAGTAGGCCAGATGATCATACTTTTTTTGTTGGCCTTAAATGTTGTGTTGGTATGTACCACTATGAGAAGGGCAAATAAACCTTTCAATTTAGGATCCGTTAATCTCTTAAGGTTCTATTAGCTTTTAGTTCGAGACTTCTTACATACCCTATTATCTGTGCTGCCAAGAATCACAGGGAAAGTGAGAAATGTCCTTCCTAGGTTCTGACACCAAGCCCCTGTTATATGGACAACCAGAGAAGCAACACACAAGATAAATGTGCTATTCCAATCATAGCATCTCACACTTGTAGAAAACACACATCCAAATCCAGTATTCCTTCCGCTTTTGTAGCACCCAAAGAATAAGATGGCAAAGTTCAGCTTATAATCAAGGCATGGAAACTTCTGATAGATGGGTTTACTCCAGTTACCAAGGTATAAAGGAAGTTACAGCACTCCCAGATACCTTAATACCAATGCTGGTGTTCATGAATCGAAATCCCAGTCCGTAAAGAGTCCCGGACCTAAAGGAATTCCCTACAAAAGCTCTCACATTGGCAGCCTCACAAATAGGGAATCGGAGAAAAGCCCAAGCAGGAATTGGGCAATTCTTCATTTCCTTTCTGCATGAGTTTCGGAAGAAACAAGCCAATGGAAAACAATGAGCAACTGCCAAACTTTACACTTTGTAATACCACATCAGCACAGTGTAATTTCCCAGAAAAACGAGCGGATGGCTACAAAGACAAAGTCCATGGTGCAATATGCACCCTTACCGGACCGAGTCCTGTTCCCACACAGTCTTCCAGAATCCTAGGAATAATCTGCCGCGTCTAATGTCCCGGAATCGATTTATCAGGATGCCCGTGAAGGAACGTAAACATGCCTACGCGTCATTTCCTGAATGCGCCACATGAAGGGAGTCGTAGTCCAGACACTTCGGTGCGTTAGCATTCACTCCGGGCTACGGGACCTTCTCCGGTGAGACCTGACACTCCCTCACCAAATAACCAAAAACCACCAGAACCGACTTCCTCAGTGGAATGTAGGCTGTTGCAACTTAGATGAAAGACAGCTGCCTCAAGCTCAACTTGGACAAGACCAAAGTACTCATCCTGGCACCTACTCCTTCAGCTTGGGATTACTTCTGGTGGCCAGAAGTCCCCCCCCCCCTCAACCCGACGGACCACGCACGCAACCTCAGTATACTGAAGTCCTCCCTAACTATGAACCGCCAAATCAATGCATTTTCCTCAGCCTGCTTCTACACGCTCCACCTGCTTCAAAAGACATTCAGTGGATCCCCACAGAATCCAGAAAGACGGTCACCCACGCACTCATCACTGGCAGACCAGCCTATGGCTATGCATACTATGCCGGCATCACCCAGACACAGCTCAAGAAAACCGAAACGCCACAGCTAGACTGGTCCTCGACATCCCCCACCACAGCCACATCATGCGACACCTCTGACAACTCCACTGGCTCCCAGTCAACAAGAGATTCACTAAAGCTTTACATGGTGAAGTAACAGCATACCTGAACCACCGCCTCACATTCCACATACCCGCCAGACAACTCCGATCCCCCCAACTCACCCTTCCCTCCGTCCCCAGGATCCACAAGACCAGAACTGGAGGAAGGTCATTCTCCTACCTGGCCACCAAGACCCGTAACACCCTGCCCCTTCACCTTAGGCAATCCATGTTGCTGATCCAATTCAGGAAGGACCTCAAGACATGGCTCTTCGAATGATCCTCCACCCAGTCCGGCCAGCAGCCCCACTCCCCCAGCGCCTTGAGACCCTCACGGGTGAGTAGCTGTGCTATACAAGAGACCTAGCAGCTCTTCAACTGACACAAAAAATCCTGCAGGCTACCCATGTGAAAGGTCATCTTCTGGAACCAGTGTTCTCCAGTTTAGAGGACTTAAAAGGGTCAGATCCCACCCCCCTCCCATGGACAGACCATTTTCTGATCACCTGCTCATAGGCACTTTGATCTCCAAACCCACCACCCACTCCACCTGGACACGAGGCGCCCCTGGGCCAAGCTTACTTCAGAAAATTGGAATAAAATATTAGAAAGGACCAAACCCAGCCCAAACCCTTGCCCAATCACAGCCAGTGAAGATTTTGCCAATTGGATAGAGGAATCTCTTGCCTCGGTCCTCCCCAAGACCAAAATAAAAAACGGTGGACCTCATAACTCACCCTGGTTCTCTCCTAATTTGCGGGTACTAAAACAACAATGCAAAATTAAAGAAAGGCAGTGGAGGAAACAGTTCCTTCCCTCCAAAAAAGTAGAATACAGAATAGCGATCCACATTTACAAAGCAGAAGCCAAAAAGGCCCAGGCCTCCTATTATGAGGGCAGGATCCTGTCAGCCTTCAACTCGTCCAGAGAAACTTTTAATATCATTAACAAACTCTTGAAAACGCCCATCCCTCGTATCGCACAGGACCCCTCGGGCCAACGGTGCAACAAGCTGGCAAATTTTTTCACCACTATGGTCTAATCAATTCTGGAATCCCTGCCTCCAACAGACAAAAAATGGGGAACCCCGATAAATCAGGACCCAATAACCCCGAGCACATCTTAGAGACTTTTCCACCATTGCCCCAGGAAACTCTGCTCACTCTACTATCCTCAGTCAAAAGCGGATCACCAAGTGATCCAGCGCCTTTCAGCATCCTGAAACAAGCAACAGCCACACTTGCCCCCAATATAACGGACCTGATTAATGCTTCACTTATTACAGGAACAGTCCCCACTAGCTGGAAAAGGGCCATGGTTAAGGCCCCACTTAAGAAACCCAACCTAGACCAAACTGATCTAGGCAACTTTCGCCCTATATCTCTTCTGCCAGGAATAAGCAAAGTATTAGAGAAATATGTCAATCATATCCTCTCGGGCTTCCTCGAAACCCATAATTTGCTCCATTCATCTCAAACTGGGTTTCGACCCCGCCAGAGCACCGAGACGGCCCTGTTAGCAGTGGTCGAGGAAAGCAGAAAAATCCTGGATTCAGGAGGATCCACAGCCATTATCCTCCTTGACCTCAGCGCAGCGTTCGATTCGGTGAACCATAAGACCTTGATACACCGTCTGAGTAATATAGGAGTGAAAGGTATTGTACTCAAATGGCTTTGCTCTTTTTTGGAAGGAAGATCCTTTCAGGTGTTTGAGGATAACATCCTATCCAAACCCACCCCCTTGACAAGTGGGGTCCCTCAGGGCTCCTCACTTAGCCCAACCCTTTTTAATGTCAATATGTCCCCCCTTGCAGCCATTTTTGCTCCCTCCGGAATCCGCATAGTGACCTACGCCGATGACACACAATTGGTGGTCGCACTCAAACAAGCGGACAACAAATTGAACGGTCTCCATGCCTGCCTTGAGAACATATCACATTGGATGAACCTGTCCCAGCTCAAGCACAATGGTGGTAAAACAGAGATCATGTTACTGGATAACCCCTTCAGTTTCAATCCCAGTCTCATGTGGCCAACCTGTATGGGTCCCCCCCCAGCCCCCAAGACCGAGATCAAGAGTCTGGGTATTTGGCTGGACCAGGACCTGAACTTCAGGACGCAAGCCAGAAGAACTACTGCGACCTGTTTTGGCCTTCTTAAAATGGCACGCAAAATCCTTCCCCTCTTCCCTCACCTGGCCAAAAAAGTTCTGATTCAATCTCTCATACTCTCGAGGCTGGACTACGGGAATGCACTTTACCTAGGTTCCCCCGCCTCAGTTATTTCAGAACTCCAAGTAGTCCAGAACAGTGCAGTAAGACTGCTGACAGGACTATCTAACAGGCAATCAGTAAAACCAACAATATGGTCCCTGCACTGGCTTCCAGTGCAGGAACAAATTAAATTCAAGGCTCTGTGCATCACCCATAAAACTTTGCAAGGGACTGGCCCCCCCTATCAATTCGCCTTTGATCCGCCCCTATGAAGCTAAGAGGGAACTCCGCTCAGACGAACTGCGTTTGGCAGACATCCCCAGAATGAAAAAAAGCCAGATGTGGGGGACGGCTTTTTTCCTATAACGCCGCCAAACTTTGGAACACGCTTCCAATGCACCTACGCACTATCTCTAGTCACCAGCTTTTCCGAAAACAACTTAAGACTTTTCTGTTCCCCTGTGCTTTCTGCCCCCTTCTGTGTTGGTCTTAGCACTGGGTAGCCATGCGCTCTATAAATGTCTTTCATTTCATACAAGACCCTGATTGATTGATTGATTGACTTTGTACTGCCATTTCACCATGCTTCAGCACTGAAGCCCGCCCTGCTCTATCATCTCTCACTCACCTTGCTGGGGGGCACGGCAGGCATTGTGTCGATGGCAGAGGAGACTGCCTCCATCTTCTTTGACCAATGCCAGCGCCTGTTTCCTGATAGCTGCTGTTTTGCCACCCACGCAGGTGCTGGAGGTGTCTGTGGGTATCCTTGCCTCTTTCAGTAAGTGTCAGCAGCATATGTGCACCTTAAGCGCGATGCTGGCTGTGACATTCCACCCCTGTACCCAGATTTCTCTATCACCTGCTGCATACAGTTCTATCTGCCGGGCAGACTTTATGCCCAGCGGGTCATCAGACTCGGCTCCAGGTCTGCCACTGCCTTATAGGGGTCACAGCAGGCTCACACCAGGCAGGCTGGTGCAGGTCATGGTGGCAGGTTGCAGTTGTCTTCACTCATAGGGTGGCAGTAGTCTCGCACTGTCCTGATGCTACAGTACAAGCAGAAGGTGCGGGGGGGGGGTGTCTGGCTATACTTTATCCTCGAAGAGCATCAGAGTTGCTGCCAGCGCACACACTGGGTCAGATCTGCTCATCGCCATTGCAGGGTCTTAGGCCCTAGGCCCACTTGCAGCCTAATTCGTGACACAGGCACAGTGGGCCAGATTCAGAAAGGCAATCTGAGATAAAAGTCTAACTTTACGACTTTTGGTATTCACAGAGGTCATTTATCAGTTATATTTTTACGCCCGCAGTCAGGCCGGACTCTCCGGCTTTGGCCCTACTCTCCGCACTTGGGGCGTACTCTCCGGCTGGATCCGTACTCTCCGACTCGGGACGGATAAAGTGTAATCAATGGGCCAAAATGCAATATTTACAAAAAGGACCATTAGGAACATGTGATAAATGGTAAAGGAGGTCATGAAAATCAGTTTAGGCAGGGAAAATGGTGGGGCCGGACACTACGTCGTATCCCAGAAAAGTTTGCTCCTTTGCATCATGGCTGGTTAACCTGTACATTTGCTAAACACTAGAACGTGTCCGCAGGACACTATAATATTGTAAACACCTGAAACCCTCGCACTTTGGATTTTCTACCGGCAGCACTAGAGGGGGCCACGAAAGGAGGAGAACCACGCTCCCCACAAGCCAGCGGGGCTCAGAGACGCCCTCTCGTCATGCCCAGCCCAGGTGGGGGCTAAATACCTCTCGCGTTTCCCGCTAAACACTCGCACTTTGGATTTTCTACCAGCATCACTAGAGGGGGCCACGGAAGGAGGAGAACCACGCTCCCCACAAGCCAGCGGGGCTCAGAGACGCCCTCTGGTCACGCCCAGCCCAGTACTTAATCAGTCGCTTTATCCCGCCTCTCGGGACAAGCCGGGCGAAGCCTGGGCCAAGGGCGGGCCCGTTTGAGCCCGTTCGAGAACGAGCGAGGACGGGACGAGGCCACCCTCTTTCATCTTAGACGAAAAAGATCAAGCTAAGGTGGGTGTGATTCTATTTTGACTCTCCCAGCCTTGTTCCCCTGGCAGAGCCTTTTAGTGCCCGTTTGTTGCCCCTTATTAAAAAGAATTGAGGGTCTTTAATCAAGCATAGCTGGCGTAAAGGCGGGAAAGGGTAGAAAATCAATTCCCGGTGGCTCATTCATTGGAACTCTCGATCAATTCCTCACGAGGGCTTCGTCTATGTTGGCCCAGCAAATAGATATCACCGAAAAAAGGCTATCTCTGGACCCCAACCTTGAGAAGCGGTCCTCCTTGGGTCAGTTGGCGCAGGCTCTATCACCAATAAGGTTGGCCTTGCCTGAAGCATCTAACAGGGGGGGGGCGGTGGAGATGGTCCTCCCCACCAGGTGCAAATCGAAATTAGACCTCAGGTGTCCCCAGTAGGGGAGGCTACCCTATCTCCCGTGCAGAATACATATTGTCAACCAGGAATGTAGCCCTGGGCCTCACCCCTGGGAACCACCAAACTCGCTCCGTAACCACCCAAAATAGAGGGGCAGAGGCCGTGGTACAACCAGCCAAAAGAAAGCGGGGAGGCACAACAATGAACTCAAGGAAGGCCAAAATCCAAAAATGCAATGGCAGGGGAAAGGAACAATTACCAACGGTTGTAGTGAGCCCATCTGTGGACCAGCGGCAAGATCATGTATCCAGGATATCTTTTGGCTTTAACGATGCCTGCCATAGGGACCTGGGGGAAGACTTTTGGGCTAAAATGGAAGACATTTTTGTCAAGACCTGTGGCCCTTTGCACTATAGACTGAATGCTATTGAAAATAGACTTACTTGTTTGGAACAATTGCACTCTGTCGTCACAGGGGAGGGGGTGGCTCCTGATTCACTAGTAACTAAGGGCTTCACAGTGAGGCCCTTTGAGTCGAACACTGTCTCCTGTAACCCCCTGGTACTCCCAACAGACAGGCTTACTGACCCGTCACCCTTGAAACCCCAAGCACGGACCCAAGGAGACTCAGTGGGTGAGGGCATTGTCGGGCATATAGGGGGGGCATAGACCACTTGAGCAGTCGAGGGGTGGTGGGACCGATAATTTATATGCTAGTTCTCTAAAGAGAATAATTTTGAATCCCCCATCCTCTACTGTAGAAACCCATTGTCTGGATCTCCCACCCGAGTCTGCCCCGTATGTGGTTGTCCTTGCTGGAGTGCCAGCCAGGGACCAAGAGAGCAGGGAGGATTATGTTACCCTTAAGAACAAATGTATATATTGGCTCAACCAGAATAGGCCACTGCCACCGCACGTTTCGAGCGAAATCTTGTTTGCGCGGCGTGTTGGTTGGGTGGGCCCATGGGCCAAAGACATAGCGGGTGACTGCATAGTCATAAATTTCAGGGATAGCAGGGTGGTGGATTACATCTCTAACTGGACCCCAGGGTGCCCAGGATCACAGGTTCAATCACTTCATCTGACCTATTTTTATCCCACGCCAAATAGGGTTAGAGGGTTCCTGAATAGAGGTGACCAGGGTTTTCGGGACACCAGACCAAATGACACACGGATCGCCTGGATGAGGAATAATAATAATGGTCCTAGAAGTGATCTGCTCGCCCTCACTAATAGATTCAGCGTGCTAGATCAACTGAATTGACGCCCCCCTGGGGGAGTGGAGGGTCATTCTATTGCTGTCACGGAGATTGAGGATGGGCCTTTAGGTAGTGAGCCACCTGAGGTAGGGCAGCCACTCTTAGTTGACATACTAGAGGACGTGCCCGTTCGGGGTGACAGCCCGAATTTAGTGGGTTGTGAAAACAGGGCGGGGACGGGACAGCATTCTATTAAAATTCTCTACTGGAATGTGGCTGGGATAAAAAGCAAATTGATGTGCCCTGACTGGGGAGCTTTCGTGGAAAGCAATGATATATGCGGGGAGCTTTCGTGGAAAGCAATGATATATGCTTATTCCAGGAAACTTGGGCACTGGTAGGTGAGCAGAGGTCTGGGTATGCAACGTTTAATGTCCAGGTAGTAAAGAAGGGGAGGGGCAGACCTTCGGGGGGTCTCAGAATTTGGGTTGGTACACCCCTGGGGGCCCAGGCGGTTCAGGTTCCTACTGAGTCCCCAGATGTGCAATGTGTGTTACTTATAATTCCTGGGAACAGGAAGTATAAGTAACATCTACTCGAGACCCACTGTAAGTGGGAAGGAGTCCCCAACCATAGACCAACTTGCACAGTTTATTCCAACTCTGGACCCAGCAGTAACGCTAATCGTGGGTGGAGATTTTAATTGTCAGTTTGAGCCACTCACTGATCCATCTCACGACGGTCTAGACGAAGAGGACCAGCTCTGGCTCATCCCTGAACCACAGATTCCGGTGGTGAGAGCATGGACCCCTCTGGTGTTACAAGTCAATTCCCTTATTCTGTCGACCTCTCTTAGAGCCTGCAATGGGAGGACTACTTCAGATAGGCCAGCCCAAATGACATTCAATAGGGAGGGCCAAAACTCCATCCTGGATTACATCCTGGTGGAAGCCAAAAGCTGGAATATGGTCACAGATTTGAACATCTTTCCTAGGAAAGATAGTGACCATAATCCCCATGTCATGTTTCTGAAACCTGAGAGCCTGGGCCTCTCCAACCTAGGTTCTGATCAGAATCTAATCACCCCCCACTATCCCTAACCAACAATAGGCGGAGAGTCAAGTGGCCATATATATTGGGTTCTCCCAACAAATTGGCAGATGTCTATCAAAGGGCACTGCCCTAGCTTCGTGGTATGGCGGAGGTGGAGGAAAGTGTAGCAATTAGCAAAGAGCCCCTATCCATCCACCAGGGGCTCGTGCGGGACCTGGGTGGTGTGTTCTACCCAGTGGGGAGACCCAAGGCGAATTTAGCCACAGCCCATTCATGGTATAACGCCAATTGTAGGAAAGCTAAAAATGATCTGATCTGTGCGGTCAGGCTCCAGGACAAAGATAAGATAAAGCTCTATCGGCATTCGTACAAATTGGCTATAAAGTGGGCTAGAAAGGAGTGGGAGGTGGACAAATGGGAAGACTTAAGAATAGCACTTGGGTCTAAAGACTCCAAATTCTTCTGGTCAATCGTCAGCTCTGGGAGTAAGGAAGGAAAACTGACGAATGAACCCAATATAGCAGCTTCGGCTTGGGAGTTACATTTTAGGGAGTTGTACTCCCTCCCGAGCAATGAAGAACCAGAGATCCCTCTCTTATGCCCCCCCATGAGTATCGACTGTAGGGGGCCTGGGAGATCACATCCACGGAGGTTGAATCTGCCATTTTGAATCTGTCACCGAACAAAGCCCCCAGCTTGGATAAGCTACCGGGTGACCTGTACCGCTCAGATCCAAAGATATGGGTCCCTTATTTTTCTGTTCTATTTAATGGCATTTTAAAAGGCATGGATCCACCGAACTCTTTGCGGGCTGCCGAAATTGTCCCCATTTACAAAAATGGATGCCCCTTGAAACCGTCCAACTATAGGCCAATTAGCCTCATAGACGTCACCCAAAAACTGATGGGACGCATTATCCTGGGCAGGATACAGACTTGGATGGAGGAATACGAGGTTTTGTCCACCTTCCAGGCTGGCTTCAGGCAGGGAACATCCACTGTGGACCAGTTATTTAGACTCCAGGTCTTATACTGGAAAACAGTGATTGTAGAGGGTGGCAGCCTCTACATGATCTTTGTAGACTTGCGGTCAGCGTTCGACCTGGTGCCCAGAGGCAAACTTTGGAAGGTATTACATGAGCTGGGCCTACCAGGTTACCTCCTTAATGTCCTAGTTAGGCTCCACACCGATAATTTTGCCCCGGTGAGGTGCGGAAGGCAGGGTGAACTGTAGTCTCGTTTTACGGTCAGGCAGGGGGTCCGCCAGGGGTGTGTACTGGCGCCCACCCTTTTTTGCCTGTACATAAATGGCCTGGTGGATCACCTGCTGGAGATTGGAAACATAGACGCACCGAGGCTAGCTACAGGGCGGGTGCCCGCTTTGATGTTCGCGGACGACACTTTGCTGTTGTCCAAGACATCGACGGGCATCCAGCGCACCCTGGATGGCTTCGCGGCCTTCTGTGCCTCGCGGGGTTTGGAGATAAACTTGGACAAAACCAAGTTTATGATATTCAATCCCCCGAGGCAGACACGCCCGAATCCGTTGTTGGGTGGAACTCCCCTAGAGAGAGTTAAAATCTTTGAATACTTGGGCATTACCCTGGGCGAACACTTTCAATGGGACCCACAGTTGGCTAAAGCTACACTCAAACTAACAAGAGTGGCAGGGGGGGTGCAGAAGTTCCACAGACAGTCCGAGTATAAACCGGTGGCCCCAGTCATAGAAATTTACAGTGTACAGGCTAGGGCAGCAGCCCTCTATGGGGCCGAACTTTGGGGTCATCAAAACTCCCCCAGTTTAGTGAAGGTTGAAGACTCCTTTCTAAGGAATATAATGGGACTCCCTGTGAGTACCCCACTCATCCCACTGCGTCTGGACCTAGGGTTGCTTCCCATCGAAGAGGTTATGTCATCACGCCCCTTAACTTTATGGAAAAGACTGTGGTCTGTTCCGGAACTTGAGTCCTACAGAAATGAATTTAAGGATATATGGGATGCCCTGAGAGGTAAAAACATCAGGTGGCTGTCCCACATAAAGATCATTAGTAGTAGGATAGGCCTACCTGAACTCTGGGAGAGCCCGGATGTTGCCTGCCCGGAGATCACCAGGGCTGAGGTGCTTCGCCAGTATAAGAACTATAATTTAACCACCCTTCAGGTGAGCTCCAGGGTGGGAAGATTGACCACCGAGTTCCTCAAAGTTAAGGCTGAATATAGAAGGGAAGAATTTTTGGACGTGGTATTTCCTGCACTAGCAAGAAAACTCTATATGCAATTTAGATTGGGCACTTTGCCTCTTAGAGTTTTCTCTAGTAAATGGGACAATAGTAATCAGAAAGAATGCCCAGTCTGGGGATATTCCTTGGAAAATGATATACATGTTCTTTTCTTTTGCCCAGGGTACCAGGGTGCACGCAAGTACTGGCTAATCCCTATTTATCGCAATCTGGGATTTCGCCAGTGCTCACGCGCATTGAGAGTCTTAAAATATGACACCCACCCTCCTATTGTCTTTGCTGTGTCACGTTTCCTGAATGCAATGTGGCATCGGCGTAGGAAATTGATTAGTGCCTAGTATCCATTTCTGCCACAATCAAATGGAAGTTCGATAATGAAATATAGTTTAATTCTATTTTACCATGCATTAGATTTTATTGTATACTGAATGTATTTTAAAAGTATGTTATATTTATTGTCTTAACATTTGTATTGTATTTACCTTTATGCGCTTTTATGGTCCCCTGAGGCCGAAATAAAGTTATCGAACGAACGTAAACACCTGACCATACATATCAGGGATCAGAACGGACGTATACTGAGGGTAAACTGAAAGCATAGATCAGCTGCAACCCAATTCCACTTCTGCCAACCATCTCATGAACACAGATTTTCTAATTGTGCACTTTCTGGGCCATTGTGGCCAGACTTAAAAATGTGGGGATGGTTTGTAATCAGGCTATTACTAAGTATCACGAGATAATAAAGTCTTTCTCTCTGGAAATAAACAGCTGAAACTTTAAGACTCAACTCCATTGTAGGGCAGAAATATAGGGCAGCAATACCCACAAGCATAATAAAGCCTACAATCGATTAGTGTAATGCTCTTGTGCTTTGAATAACCAGAATGCTTTCAAAAAGCAACAGCAGTGTGGTGAGGGGAATTGGTTAAAGCCAAGCGAGAACATCCCTCTCATTCTACACATAATACACAAGCTGTTTGCTGAAGTTGGAGAAGTAGGGAATAGGTCACATGGGAAAAAGTTCAGATATTCATATCCTTTTTGCAAGGGGCCAGAGTACATTGTTTTGATAAAGTTCTCGGGCTAGCATAGTTGCCTTTTTCCGGGACGGAACTCACCCTCTTGATGAATGGACTGTATGATGAGTTAGTAGTAATGCTGACCTCTTTCAGTGAAAGAACACTCTGAGAGCCTCATTTATGAAAACTGTTGCTTCACTGCGACAAAACAGTGATGCAACAGTTTTCACTGCACCCTCCTTGTGACACTCTGGATGCGCCATATTTAATGTACAGCGTTCATGTCGCAAGGAAAGACAGATACATCAGGAATCCTGATGTATCTGTCGGCACAAAAGTCATGCATTGCTGAAGTTGTATTGCAAGCATGACGCAACTCCAGAAATGCGTGGGGGAGGCCTATCCTTAATGCGCTGCATCCCCCTTACGCCTGCCATGATGCGGGGGAACGCCTACCCTGCATACACTATACCTGGCGCAGGTATAATTTGGCGCAGGGTTTACATATTTACGCATCTGCCAAGGTGCATCACTTTGTAAATAGGGCGCAACAGGCGCATTTTTTACGCTGCCGGTGTATCACAAAAAGTGACGCACCGGCGGTTTAAAAGGGTCACAAGGGCTCATAAACAGGCCCCTGAGCATTTACTTAATTGCCAGTGAACAATTTCTCACTCGCCCATTCCCGAATTAGAAGACTTGGTGGGTTATTTTGTGCCAAATCCAAATCAAAAGCATTTTAATCACAATATATCAAAGCAAATAGTGCAGTTACTGGGGCTCAGGAGTTAATCCTGCGGCCTAATTGTAGTTTTCTAGGTAATAATGAGACGCCTGCTCCAATGTATCTGTAAACCCATTTACCCTAAACAACCGTATTCTATCTACCTGCCTCACTTTGTCACCTCTGCTCATTACATGGCATTAAGTGATCCTTCTTTTTCAGATCTACAATAACACACGAGGGATAAAAGAAAATGATTTTCTCATTAAAATAGCTCAATGAAAGGCATGCTATGGACCCTCTTTCAAAATTGCATTGACTTGAATTTCGCGGCCTTCTGCAGATTTGATGTAATAGCTCCAATTTAATGTCAGGAAGGATATTTTAGTAGAAGAAAATCGAAACATTGATGGTCTCAAATTGTAGAATGTCTGTTCTTGAAATACACAAGAATGCAGCAGGTTATGACCTTGTGCAAATTGCTCATTGCCAAGCTCTCATTTTTTTACTTGCAAGTTATGTAATCGTCCATGCCATAAAACTCTATTATCTAGAGAAATACATCCGCAGCCTGTAATTAAGAATATTAATATAAGTCAGGAGTCTGTGGGAACCAGCTCGGAGTAATTACGGTTCAACGAGGTCAGGAAAGGGCTTGGGAATATCCCATTATCAGAATATTGCAATTTTTCTTAATATACTGTTCTGTGTCAAATTGGGAATCATATTAATGCACTTCTTCAGTGGAAAGTAAATTACTAAAGCCCACGTTTTGTAAAATTGACTTTGACTTATACTGAATTGTAATTACCAACAGTAAATGAAAATAAATTACACAGTAACGCCCCTGGAAACTGCCCTGCAAACACAGACAGTAGGTCATACACTACCAGCTCCATTAAAAGGTCACCCAGTGAGGAGCTGATATCACATTGTGGATTGAAAGTGAATGCAGTTTGCAGCTTGTGCTTGGAGCTTCTGCACTGCTGCTGATGTCCATTACAGGGTGTGAAAGCATCCCAGGACATCTGACAGCTGCTGCAGACCGAGAAGCCTTTTTTTAAGGGGGGGGGGAGACAGAAAGGTTTCACAAGCAGGCACGAAGCAGGTCTGTTGCAACAGTGTCGATAGGAGACCTACCTATTGGGTAGCTATGCACCTTAGAAGCGCCTAGTATAATATAGCATAGTGCTAGAAAGTAGGGGTTTGCACCTGATCTTAGTACCAGCAGCTACTGCTGGGCCAGATCTGGGATTTGCAACTGAATGAGAATATGTTGAATTTGTCCTGGTATAATTTTCCAACACCGGGACACACAATTCAACAGCACCTGTATGTTGTCTGCATTCGGTTGGGTGCGGCAACCCACAGGCAGCATGGAGGATTTCTTATTTTCACTTTTGTCTGGGCCCAAAACAAAGACCTGATTTAAAGGGCCATCACTCCTTCTTTTGTTCAAGTATCATTCTGGCTGGTAACCATCTGGAGCCTAACAACAAGCTGTCACTGCAATGGAAGATAACAAAGGAATGTAGTCTATCACTTCCCAAGTACTTTAGAGAAACTATTGATTTGAGGTAGGTTTTTGATTTTGATCAAACTCCCTATGTAAGAGTTGTGCATTCACTGTAAGAATGACAGTTGTATCTGTGTGTATGAGTAATTACACTAATAATGATTTAATTTGCACCTACTCATCTATTTTTTATTGAATTATTTTATAGCACTACTCATCCCAGTTTAGGGTGTCAGAGTGCTTACATCACACAGAGAGACAATAAATCATACAAGTGTGTAAATTAATGTACAGGAATTGTTACTTAAGACAATGAGGGTTATAGGGTGCTGGGATCACATATAATTCATGATTGCGGACATTATATGTTAAAAGTGAATGGTTGTGAGAAGCACAACGTAAGGAAATAAAACTTAGCACAGAGTGAGAAAAAAAATCAATAATGATCTAAACCCATGACTTTTAGTTTGCATGCTCCCTGAGACCGGTACATAGGCCACTGTGCTATATTAGAAGGAGTGCAGCATATGAACTGGAAGTAACGAAATGATCTCAGTGTCAAAAGCAGTAGCTCACTTACCTATCTACGTGAAATACAAATCTGTGATCAGCATGTTACACAATGTGGACTCTTAAAACTGAATGGTTCCTCTTTTTCTTTCTTCTGTGTCCATGGAGGTTCCTCTTATCCCTTGTGCCCAATGGTGTTTGTCCCTCAGAAAGAATACAAAGCCAGGTAAGTGTTTTAACTCTCTTTGCTTTCTACTTTATTAAGGAAATCAGGAGAGGGGGATTTCAGCCATAAAAAAAATATACCTCCACCAGTGATGAAACGGTTTAGTTGCTAACTGTATTTGGTTAGCTAACACTAAACTGTTTTCGCTTGTTCCCTTTTATGACTTGTTTGCCCGTTCCTCCATCCTCCCTGTCAGGCCTCGTAAACGAGCATGTACCTAGGAGAGCCACACTCCTCCAGTAACATCGCAACACCATTGGCTCTTGTCAGCTTCTGCCAGTGAGTCAAGATTGGACGTCCGTTCCTTCGTTGAGGCAGGATACAGTGAGTTTTCTCGTCTGAGTTCTTCCGATGTAGATTTGCGGTTGCTGTACTCTCTGGAAGGCTCGTATGCAACTCCTCCTTGGTGTTGGTCCGGTGGCGGCTTTTTCTCCTCACTCTGGATGACGAGTTCTTTCTCCGCCTTTCCAATTTTCAAAAGGGCCTCCTGGTGAGGAGCGAAGATTGCCATTGGTTGCTGTGACGTTACCAGAGAAAGAACTACGGTAGTCCAGTTCCTTAAAGGGGCTGTCTTCTTTATAAAAGGATTCTGTCTCAAAGAAGGCAGTATGTGAATGGTGGGGGTGAAAAAAAAGGAGAGGGGTAATGTAATGAGGGAATTGATCAACCTTCTCGCTTACATCATGAAGCATATCTGTCACTTCGAGACACACCCCTCCCCTAGACTTTTCCCAATTAAGGAAATGGGGAATACAGGAGAGGAAGTCTGCATTTCCATGTTCATAGCCCTTATGGTGCCTAACTTCAAACAGAAACGGTTGGAGAGAGAGAAACCAGCAAGGAACACGAGGGTTATTACCCTTGAGGCGGCTCATTCACAACAAGGGGGCATGGTCCGTGTGTAAGGTAAAGGGAGACCCTTCCAGGTAGTAACGTAACTTTTCCACAGCCCACTTGATGGCAAGGCACTCCTTTTCGATTACGGTACACTTCCATTCCTGTAGAAACAGTTTGCAACTGATGAATAAAAGGGGAATTGAATACCCTCCTTAGATAGCTGAGATAGAAGGCTCCTAGCCGGTCTCAGAGGTGTCTGTCTGCAGGATAAAGGGTTTGCCGAAGTTGGGGGACACCAAAATGGGACTAGAGATTATAGCTTTTTTGAGCTCTTGGGATGCTTCTTGTACAATTTGTGATGGTTTAAGTAAGTCTTTTGTTTTCACCTCCTTCTTTAGGAGATCGGGTAGGGGGCCTGCAATCTCGGAATATTTGGGTACAACCCTCTGGTAGGATCCTAATAACCCTAAGAAGGTTCTTACTTCCATCTTGGTGGTGGGAATAGAGGTATTTAGGATAGCCTCAATTTTCTATTGTTGGGGTTCTATAACACCATTTCCTAGAAGGTATCCCAGGTACGTGACTTTGTTGAAACCCATTCTGGATTTATTTGCATTGACCTGTAGTCCTGCAGCTTTTAGGGCCTGAAAAACCTCCTGACAATGGGCAAGGTGTTACTCCCATGATAGGCTGAATATCACAATGTCTAAATAGGCTGACAAATATGTTTGGTGATTGTGGAGTACCTTGTTCATGAGCCTCTGCAAAGTGGCCGGGGCTTTGTGTAAACCAAACGGAAGTAGTGTGACCTCATATAAGCCATTTGGTATGGCAAAGGTGTTTTTTTCCTGTACTTCTGCTCCAAGTGGTACCTGCCAATAACACTTTGTGAGGTCCAGGGTTGATAGGTATTGGGCTTCTCCTAATTCCTCGATTAGTTCATCGATTCTGGGGAGAGAGCAGGAATCAAACTTGGATATGGAACTTATGGCCCTAAAGTCAATGCAGACCCTATTGATCCATTTGGCTTTGGGACCAATACTATTGGAGAGGACAAGTTGCTTTGTGAAGGTTTTATGATCCCCATTTTCAACATGTTGTTTACCTCAGTGGCAATGGCATGTCTCCTAGCGGCAGGCATCTGGTAGGGTTGTTGCTTTACTTCTTCATCTAGAGGGGTGACAATGGTATGTTCTACCAAGGTTGTCCTACCCAGGAGATAACAGAACAGGGAGGAAAATTGGCATAGCACCTCCTGAAGAGATGATTTCTGTTCTACATGTAGGGCTTCGTTTATAACTAGACTATTCAGAGTAAAAGAATCTGGGTTTGGGCCAGGGAGGATTAGGTTAGTGGTTTTAGGAAGGGGTCCTAACCGTTTCTTTAGGATGTAAATGTGGTGTGTTTGGATTGTCCTAGAAGATATCTGAACTCAATAGGTCGTGTGACTGAAAAGCTCTACTATTTTACATGGCCCCTTCCATTCGGACTTTATTCAGCGAGGGGCGAGGGTAGAAGGACTAGGACCTAGTCATTGACTTGCAGGTGCCTCCATTTTTTTTCCTTTATTAAAAAATGTCTTTTGTCTCACTTGTGCTTTCTCCAGGTTAGAATGGGCTAGCTTATGTAGTTTCTGTATACAGGTTTTTAGTCCCTGATTGTATTCTGAGAGTATTTGGGTCTCTTTTGGTTTTTCTTGTTCCCAGGCCTCACTTGTCATCTCAAGCAGGGTTCTGGGTTGTCGACCGTAGAGAAGCTCAAATGAGGAACAACCCAGGCTACTCTGCACCTGACTTCAAATGACAAAGAGAGCGAGGGGCAAGAGTAGGTCCCAGTCCTTCCCTTCACTTGTCAAAATGTTCTTAAGCATGAGCTTAAGAGTCCTGGTATACCCTGGTCTGTTAGGATCTCCCGGGGAAACCCTACCCTAGAAAAGTGTTCTATTAGTTTGTCGGCCATGTTGGCCGTAGGAGGTCTTAAGAGAAAAGAGTCAGGATATCTGCTTGAGTAATCAATCATGACTAGGGGATATTGCTTTCCTCTTTTTGACTTGGGCAGGGGGCCTATAAGATCCATAACCATTCTTTCAAATGGCTTTCCTATGATAGGGAGAGGTTGTAAGGGGACAGATGGGGGTCTGTATGGATTCTTTTTTTGGCAGACTTCACACTCCTGACAACATTTAACAATGTTGGCAAAGATGCCGGGCCAATTGAAATATTTCAGAATGTTTTGGGTGGTTTTTGCAGCCCCACTATTCCCCGGAGGAGATGTGAGTGAGTTAAGATCAGAACCTGTTCATGGAAGCTCAATGGTACTATTATTTGGGGTGAATCATCTTATTTTCCTATTCTATAGAGTAGTCCATTAGTAATCTGAAAGTAGGGATAGTTATCTTGGGGATGAGGGTCAGTTTTCTTAGCCAGTTGCCACGTGATCTGGAGTGTGGGGTCATTGGCTTGGGCATGGCGAACGTTCTTATCAGAGGACATGTGTCCTGAGTAAGAAGATTTGGGTGGACTACTGATTTGGTCTTTTGGGTTTTAATATTGTCCATGAATAATCCTAAAAAATCTGGATTATCTATCCCTAAAATGAGATCCACCTGTAGGTTCCTCAAGACTCCTACTTTGACTAGAATAGTGATTTTGTTAGGCGTTTTAATGGAAACCTCCACTAAAGGGTATCTTTTGACATCAGCAGGGACACACCGTATGGACACTTGATTTCTAGGAATGATTTGGGACTCTTCTACTAACCCTGCTTGGATGACTGACTGACGACACCCTGAATCCATTAGGGCTGTGACCTCCTTCTTATCCACCAAGAGACTTACATAGAAGCATGAACCTAAGTCTTCTATGTATAAGATGGGCTTGGGGAGATTGCTGACATCCATTGGTTCTTCCAGGTTTTCTTGGGGGTGCAAAACTGAGCAATATGTCCCCAGTCCCCACAATCAAAACATTGAGGTCCTCGGGATAGAAGGTTTTCAGCCTTAATGCTTCAGGTTTTTATTGGTTCTGGCATAGGCTTGGGGTTTTTCTTCTCTATTTATGCAGTTCCACTAATGGAAAGATGAGGTTTATCAGTTTCCCAAGGACAAGACCGGGGTTGGGCTTGGGGGAAGGTTGTGGCCATATCTATGGCTTGTTCCACAGTAAAGTGAGTGTGCTACTATTGGCAACGTTGAGTTGGAAAAGGTAGAGTCTCTAAATATTGTTCTAAATAGATGAGGGGCATTATCTCTTCCTTGCTATTTTCATGTGGCTTGAGCCACTTATCCATGCAGTCTTTAATAAATAAAAAAGAATATTAGGATTATCTCCTTGAGATCCTCTCTGTTTTCGGAATTTGGCCCCATCGGCTTTGGTGTCCATACCCAAGTGATCCAGAATAAGTTCTTTGATTTCTGTAGATGGGTTATTCCCAGCAGCGGTTGCTACCTGGTACGCTGCTTGGGCCTCCCCAGTTAGAAGTTAGGCTAGGAAAAATGGCCATTTTGCTACTGGCCAATAACAGGCTTTGGCGGCTCTTTCAAAATTCCCTAAAAAGACATCAGGGTCTTCCCCCTGGTATGTACTTCTCGAGTGCCTAGCTTCTCCTGCCCTTTTATGAGTTGTTGTATAAGGTTCTCCATAGTCCCAGTCTAATGAATGCATGTCTGCATTTACCACCACGTGTATGCAATTAGCATTATGACTAAATGGCAGAGATTGTGTATTGCTTTGTCTCTCACTATTTTTATTTCATAGTAGACATTCCTGGAGTCCTAAACTGAATGGTTCCTCTTTTTTTTTCTTCTAGGGTCCGTGGAGGTTCCTCTTCTCCCTTGTGCCCCACAGTGTTTGTCCCACGGAAAGAATACAGAGCCACGTGAGTGTTTAAGCTCTCTTTGCTTTCTACTAAATTAAGGGAATCAAGAGTGGGGGATTTCACCCATAAAAAAATATATCTCCACCAGTGATGTAACTGTTCTAGCAGGGACATCTTAAGGATTTTGGGGGCCCTGGGCCAAACATATTTTGGGGGCCCCTGTTCAGAACAGGTTTGAATTTATGATCCAATTTGAGCCCCTGTTTCTGACGTAGTTTCCACTTCCTCAGCTGCGTTAGCGATCCAGCTTGCATCATAGGCATTAGCCTATATATTCCCGAGGTAAATTGACGCGCGCAGCTGACAGCGGTAGGATTTAGTGTTTCCTGCCCTGCTACTAGGTTTTAAATACTTTTCAAATTGTATATGTGTGGATGAATTACTCTGTGCTTTTTAACAATTTTCCCTACCTACGCCACTTGCACTTTACTTGATTCTGCTTGCCTATACCTCCTTAGCTGCTTCAATTCACATCTCGCTTTTCCTCCAGTCCTGGTCCGCCGTGGCTGATACGCTGATTGGGGCTACTATCGGGCTCCTCACTTCCGTCCATGCAGTTTCCACTTACTCAGCTGCGTTAGCCATCCAGTTTGCATCATAGGCTTTAGCCTATATATTTTTTATGCAAACGGACGTGCACAGCGGGCGTGCCGATGGCGCGCCAAAGGCAAGCCCTTCTGCACAAGGAGGCGTCCCGGAGGCGTCCGGCGCCGACCATGCTGCCCTGTTCCCCCTCCGGTGAGTTTTTTCTACTATATTACAATAGGGAAAAACTGCTTTGCCTTAGGCAGCTACCATTATGCCAGTGTACAGCAGCTGATCCGAGCTTCGAGGTAGATTTTCGATGCAATAAGTGCAACTGGTCTCTCCTCCAGCCCAGGAATCTCGCACTCAAGATCCTCCCATGCAACAATAAGTGTAAAAACAATAAGAAAACAGAGGAATTAAAGGCCACCCTTTTAAATTGTCGCTCTATGCCAAAGCATGAACTACACATTTATGGCCTACCTTTAGATGAATAGCCTGATTTTTTATTTCTCACTGGGACCTGGCTGTCTGAAGACTCCAACCCTACTATCACCTCGCCCATCCCTAGGGGTTACAAAATCCTTAGGAGGGACCGACCGAGTGGGAAGTGGGGGCGATGTCGCCATAATTTACAATAAAAAACCAGTCTGCTCTCCCATTCCGATGGAAAACATCAAGGGCGCAGAGTCCTTAGGCTTCCGCTGTACCTTATCCCCCAATCATAGCATAGCTGGTTTTATGATTTACAGACCTCCCAGTGCAATTGGAAATGTTATTACTACGCTTAATACAGCCACCACCTCCCTTGCCTTAAAATACAACAATTGCCTTATTCTGGGAGATTTCAATATACATATGGATAATGGAAAAGACCCTCAAACAATTTCCTTGGTGGAGACGCTGCAGGACTGCAACATGTTTCAATCTATTTCTTCCGCCACCCATGAGAAGGGCCATACCCTAGACCAAATCTTCCACAACTTTGACATATCAGAACCCTACCTCTTCCCATTATCTGGTATGACCACCTCCTATTAAAATTAGTCATTTCCAACTCTGCCACAGCCCCTAGGGCTAACGCAGGGCAGAGGGTCCCTAATTACATGATATTCCATAGAATATCCATCCCGATGTTCGCAGACATCCTCGGTCATTCCTCACCGGAGCTGTCTTGCTGCCTCTCAATAGATTCATGTCTTCGAACCAACAGTGATGCAATGGTACCGGTTGTTTCCGGCTTCTCAAAAAGTTCAGCCCCACCAGTGCCATGGTTTAACGATTCCCTCAGATCTAGCAAAAGAAATTGTAGAAAAATTGAACCAAAATGGTGCAAATCCCATCCACCTGAGGACAGAAAGGTTTATAAAGACAACTTAAAAACTCATTACATTCATGTGAAGGCAGCCAAGAAAAACTCAATTCAAACTAAGACCCAAAAGCCGGCACAAAGGTAGGGACATGCACGGAAGAATTGTCTAAGCAAATAGCTCAATTCTTCCACAGAAAGATCTTGGTTCCAATAGCATATTCCACCTCTTGGATCCTCCACCTTAACTAGCTTTCCCTGAGTTTCAGCTTAAAGAGCCACTGACCATTCTCCAAAGCATTAAGTCTGGCTCTCCTACTAACCCATGTCCAGCGAATATCCTGAACCTATTAGCTCCCACCACAAACCTCACGGTAAACCAGCTCTTTAATGTGTCCCTCTCCTCAGGCAACATGCCGAAATTATGGAAGAATGCTAAGATTCTTCCACTGATAAAAAAGGCTAACGCCAAACCGACGGACCCTGCCAACTACAAGGCAATCTCCCTTCTTCCAGCCCTCTCCAAAGTATTAGAGCATGCAAACAAGGCCCTCCAAAAACACATTGAAGATGGGAAGCTCCTTCATGAGTTGCAATCCAGTTTTAGGGCTAACTACAGTACGGAGTCCTCTCTGCTGGGAGTGACTGAATTTTTCAAGGATAAGCTGGACCAGGGAGGCAAGGCTGTTCTGATACTGCTCGATCTGTCGGTGGCCTTCGATACGGTTCCACATGAGAGGCTCCTGGAGAGACTTGCTAACATCGGCCTGGGGGGGACTGCCTTAACATGGATGTCATCCTTCTTGGCAAATAGATCTCAGGACATCTGTCTCCCCCCTTTCTCCTCCCCGGTTCCGGCCATGAATGTTTGTGTCCCTCAGGGCTCCATTCTCAGTCCTACCCTTTTTAATATATATCTATCCCCCCTTGCACTTTGCTAGAGGAAGAGGGCGCTAAAATTGTTTCCTATGCTGATAACCCTCAGCTGATTTTTACGCGTGAAGAAGGAACCAATTTTGACGGGGCAATGATTAGGTCTTGCCTCACAAAGGTTTTTAACTGGCTTATGATCAATCACCTGAAGTGCAATCCTGACAAAACTGTAGTTGTTTTCTTTGGTAATCCAGAAAAACCTGACTGGAGCTCTTGGTGGCGGAAAAAGAGAAAGTAAAAAACTTAGGAATTGTCATAGACAAGACACTCTCCATGCGCTTTCAAATCCAAAATCTAACTGGTGCTTGCTTTGGTATTCACTGGATGCTAAAAAAATTCCTGCCACTGTTACCGCTTGAGAGCAGAAAGATCGTGGTGCAGGTTCTGGTGACATCAAAGCTTGACTATGTCAACAACTTATACCTGGGTCTCCCAATTCCCTTATTCAGTGCCTACAAGTGGTACAAAACATGGCAGCCAGAGCCATCCTGAGACCTAAACTCAGATCTAGTATGGCCCCTATTCTTAAGTCTCTACACTAACTCCGCATAAAAGAACGGATCGACTTCAAAGCGATGACCATCTTCTTTAAAGCTTTCCCTGGCTTAGGAGCTGGCTACCTAAATAAGCGCATTAATTGCTACAAAACATCTAGACCCCTAAGATCTTCCAATGTCAACCTGGCCATCGTGCCTAAAATATGCCGTGCCCCCATTGGAGGCAGATCCCTTGGCTTTCTAGGTGCCTGAGTCTCTAAGACTAACCACAGACCTACTCTCTTTCAGGAAAAACTTAAAAACCTGGCTTTTTATTAACTGATTTGTCTTTTACGCACGTTTTCCTCCCACTGTCACGCGCCAGAACACCCTAGTCTGTGTAGCTGCGCGCTAGAATACATCTAGGCAGATGCGTCACTTAGTAAACCCCTGCACCACATTATACCTGCGGCAGGTAAAATGTATGCAGGGTTGGTGTTGCCCCACAAAAAGCCTCGTAGAAGTGGCGCATCTATCTGAGAACTCAGTGCGCCCTATCTAGGACGCCCTTGCGTCAATATCTTACACCTGCCTCACAGCAGGCATAAGACTGATGCAGGCCCTTTCACGTGGGGTTTGCCCTATGTGCTGGAGTTGCGTCTATTCTCAGATACACCCCAGCAATGCATCACTTTTACGCCGACAGATACATAAGAAATACTGACGTATCTGTAACTCCTTGCGACATGATGCGTCATATAGTAAATATGACACATCCATCATGTCACAAGGAGGGTGCACTAAGAAGTGACGCATCCCTGATTTCACACAGCGATGCATCACTTCTCATAAATAAGGCCCTTAATGTGTTTACATCTAATATTCAGGGATAGTTATGTGTGTTCTCAATATTGTAACACAGCAGCAGCTCATCAATATTTCTGGAAATAATCTCTGTGATGCCCTCCCATTTCTTATATGTTAGGCCTTGTTTTGATCTAAAAGAATCTTTTTATATGTAAATTGCATGAATCATAAACTCAACGGGCAGATTTACAAGCCCCCTGTGCCACCAGCACGTCACTTTTCATGACGTACTAGTGGCACAGGGGGCTCCTCCATATTTACAAGGACAGGAATAGCCACAATGCATTACTTTTCCTCTCCTTGTAAATATGGCCCTTTCACACGCAGCACTTTGCGTTGAAGGGCCGCTCCATGGGTGTTGCTATGGGTGTTCCCATGCAACACCCATGGAACAACACACCTCTCCAGATTTCCGAGAAATCGTAAATATGGAGATGCGTCTGAATGCTGCGCTACCCTAGAGGTGGCGTAGCGAGGTGAAATGAGGGGAAATGTTTTCATTACTCCTCGTTTTTCCCTCTTTTAATGCGTGCTGCATTGTACAGCATGCATTGAAAGAGGAAAAAGACTGTAGTGATTGTTTTTGTGAAGGAAGGTGCCCCTTCCTGCACAAAAACAATCTCCCCACGACGCAGGCATCCTTGCACCATGGTGCAAGGGTGCCTGCGCTGGCGCATGGCTGCAGTTTGTGCACCAGCGCAGGGGGAAGCACAGAGATGCAACATATTCTTGTAAATATGTCGCCTCCCTGTGCTTCGGAAGTGCCGCAGCGTGGCGCAGCCAATGGGCTTGCAGTGCCACGCTGAGGCACTTCCTTGTATATCTGCCCCAAGATTTCTCTGCAAAATGGCTGTACTAGACTCTCACACATCAGGTACAACAAAAATAAGTTAAAGGAAAACTGTATTTAAAACGATCTGTTCAAGCAATATTCAAGGTCATTAGGGCAAAACTCTGGAGAACAGAGATGACTCTGTAAGGGGGCCCCCTGGAAGGCTGGGGCCCTGGGCCAGAGCCCACTTTGCCCATGCATTAAAACGTCTGTGTCTAGTTGCTAACCCTTTTTGGTTATCTAACACTTAACGTTTTTCTCCTCGATTGTCCCCTTTTATGACTTGTTTGCCCTTTCCACCCTCCTCCCTGTCAGCCCCTGTAAGTGAGCACATTCCTTGGAGAGCCAAGCTCCTCTAGAAACGTGGCCGGACTCCTCTTTTACACTGTCAGCTTTTCTCAGCTTCAGCCAGCGAGTCCACAATGACGTGCCTTCCTTCATCGAGGCAGGATAGGGCAGTCTCCTTGTTGTATTATTTCCGAAGTGGATTTTCGGTTGCTGTACTCTGTGGAAGGTACACATGCGTCTCCTCCTTGGTGTTCATCCGGTGCCAGCTTTTTCTCCTCGTTCTGAACGATGAGTTCTTTTGCCAGATTGGTCTATTTCCCGCACAATTGGGCGACATTTTTCCCATTTGTGCGGGAAAAACCCATACATGGCGGGGGCGACTTTTTGGGCAGAAAAAATCTGCCTTGTGCAGTGCCGACGATGAGTTCGTGCCTATCATGCTTGGCAGCACGGTCCAGGATTGGTGAATGAGCGCGCAAAGCGCTATGATCGCTGAGGTATGATTGGATAAGGACCAGAACAGCCTGTGCGCTGTGAGTGACTGTCCAATCATATCCATGGTGTTTGTTGACACGCCCGCCCCCACCCCCTCACACACATTTGCGGCGGCTGAGATTGAAGAACACCACGATGTGTATGTTGTAAGTGCAAGCGCACCTGCCTATAATGCTGCTCGCGCGACGCCTGCACCCTAGCATAGTGCTGGAGCGGCGCACCAGCGATACCTTGTTTGTGGGTCCCAGGACGGCCCTGGGCATCAATTTTGGCCAGCCCCCACGCGGTGCTTTTAAATGCAGTGACCGCACACACACCACGCTCTCTCAGCGCGGGGATGGGCGGCGGAAGCGGCACCGAGTTACTTCAATCCCGGAGTCTGTCGGGATCACCACCAACGAGGCAAGTGGCAACGAGGCCCAAGACTCGTGACTTGGGCCATGGCTCGTGACTTCTATGTCACTGACTCACTTCGACCATCTCTGAGTGAGTCACACAGTACACGCTCACTCTGACTGAGGCCTGAGATGGACTGGCCAGGTGGTATGGTCTTGCGGCCCAGCCCTGTGCTGCTGTGACCCCCCGCCTCGAGTAGTCGTATGTTGTCATCTGACAGGTATGGGCCCGGCTACAGCGAAAAGAAGTACGACCCACCAAAGTTGGAGTAAGTTGAGTAAGTTAATTAAGTTAATACGTTTACCTACCCAGCATTAGGAACTGTCTGAAAGGTGAATTTATGCTGCCACAGAGGGTAATGGGATCAGCAAAGTCCTGGGTGTTCCGACCAAGGCATTCCTGGCCACATGCACCCTCATATTTTTTTTATCTACTTAAGGGTGGCTGTTTAAGGTATCTAGTCCTATTGTCAGTCGGATATGTGTGAAAGTTGGATGGACCGCTAGTTTGTGACCTCGGGCCTATGGTGCTTTTCAAAGGAGTCTCGTATGACTGCAGTACTCGAGTCATCCCGTCGCGCGGTGGGCAGTAAAGAAGTCTTTTTGACTGTTGTAGCTCCACCTGAAGTTACCTGGAGGCATGGGGCAGGCCTATGGAATGCATGTGGATGAATGTACGTGGATGAAAGTATGAAGCTGGCTGCTATGCTGTGTATTTTACAGCGCCTTTTTCCATGGAACAAGTGTTTTTATTTCCAGATGCCTTAAAGGGTAAAATATGTACTATGATTTTCTTTTCCTCTTGAAAGTATTGGGGGTAGTTTTTGGAAGAAGTTGGCAAAGCAGATTTCATTATTGGGTAAAACTACTACTTCTTAAAATTGAACGCCTTGAAGCTAAACATTTTTTCTACCTCAAGCACTTTGGAGGACTAACCAAGTTATTCAGTATGCAAGTGACATCATGGCATGTGCCATCACAACCCATGATGTCACAATGCATGACATCACAAGGTTGCATCACAGTGACATCACAAGAAGTGACACCAGATATTAAGATCTTTCACGTTTTTATTCATTATATCACTGAGTACATTTAAGCGCATTGTGAGATTTAACAAATGAGATTTTGCTTTGCGGTTGTGCTAATAAAGTAACAAAATCCTGATGCAAAATCAGGGCCTCAACTCATTTTTAAAACCCAGCCACAAAGAAACTGGCAACATGGAGAAGCATGGTAGTAGATCTGTTATGTTTACTTGGTTGCAAAGTCTGCGCATTCAAATATTTTATGGGGTTAAGACATCTGCTACACAGGTGCCCTGTAACTATCGGGGAATAATAATAATGGTGAAATAACTCTCGAGGTTAAAGTATTTGTTGGAGAGATCTGTGTTCTGTGTAGTCCCAGATCTGAATCAAAGTGGTATAGAAGGTTAATGTGTCTCCTGCAAAGCACATCATATAATATGCATATGACAGATTATTTTTTATGTAGCTAGGTAAGTGGGTTACTGCTTTGAACACAGATCCTTTTGTTACTTGAAGTTCATAAATTGTAAGTCTTCTAATATAGCACAGTGAGCTATGTAAAATGCAACTGCTAAACCTTTTAACCCTCACTGACTCATGCAACACATCTTGATTTACACACTTGTATGATATATTGTCAATGTGTATGTTATGTAAAGCGCTCTGACACCCTGCATTGGGATGAGTAGCGCTATAAAAGAAATACAATAGTGCTATTTAAATTAGGTGTGTAAATGCTGGGACAGACCAACACATTGCACATTCTTACAGTGCATGCAGTTACATAAATGGACTGCACAAAGTAAAAAGCATGCCTCTCTTAAGTACCTGTGAAGAGATAACAAGCTGTGTGCTTTTGTTTCCCCTCTGTCGCATTTGCATTTAAGTGTGGGGTTCCAGGCCACGTCCAGCTAGGATACTCTATCAAATGGAGGACTAATGGCCCCTTAACTTGCCCATTATCTTTGTCCCAGCTGGGTGTGAACATAACAAGCTGAATGTGTCCCAGTGTCTGAAAATGACACGGGACAAGTTCATCATATTTCTGGGGGCCCAACGTATTGGTAGGGTAGACGGCGTTAACCCTGTGAAAATAGTGGGTGGACGCAGTGTATCTGCATGTGTGATGTATTCCTATAGGTTCTGTATCGATCCCCCTATTCCTGACCCTATTCTGGTTAGCAAACTAACAAGTTAACTAGCAGTCAGCCCATGAGGCAGAAAACCCCCATGATGCAGGAACCGTTATCTGATAAAGCCACACTACGGCACAGGAATGTGTTATCTGATTAGGTCATAACGCTTGCCATCTAATTAGACAAGCGATATTCCTCCAGCCCCTGATAAGGCATACGGAGTTCTCATAACAAATCAAACCTATGACAACCTGGGAAAAACCCTGCGGCCATTGTTTTGATTTCACCGAGAACTTCAGCAAAAGAATGTGCTAACGACCTGGTCGTATGACATCCTTATTGACGTATCTATGTCCATCCTTACGTCAATCTCGGCACCTTAAAGGTATAAATATTACCGATATTGCCCTATGCAAACACACGCGGTGGTGACGAGGACGAAGCAGCCAGACTTGCCGAAGCCCAGAGCAGAGCAGACCCCGCTGGCGCAGCCCCGCCTTCTTGACGCGCTGAGATCGAGCAGCTGCCTATTTCTCCTGCCGAGAAATCCAGCTCCGGCGTTTCCGGGTAGCCCTCGCAGGCAGCCTGGAATATCGAGACCAGAGACGAGAGATACCATCACTCATTCATCCTAAACTTCCAGGTACAGAACTGAATAACCCCTCGCAGAGAATTCTTTAGTCAGTCACTTGGCAAAAACAAACTTAACTTAAACTGTAACTTTCTATTCCCGCCCACGTATTAGGCTTAGGTCAGGTAAACGGGGTAGGCGTATCTAGAAACACCAGTTGAGTACGTTTAGTCAAATGTATATGTGTATGTAATATATTTTATTCATTTTAAACCTTCATATGGCTTAGAAACCATATCAATGTTTTTACAGTATTATTTTATACTTCTGCTTCTAATGTATGCACTTTACTTAACTATAAGTATTGCAATAATATCGATCCATTTCTCTTGTACGAGAAAAGAGACTGATCAATAAATAACATCTTTTATTGAACACGCCCGTCTCTTCCTTTTCTCTACAATCTGATGAGACTAAGAATGCACGTACTGACTGAGTAAAATAAATTGCCTTTTGTTCACACGACTCTCGAGATACACTCTTGATTAGGGGAGAGCAAAGTTGTCATGTTCTATGGTTGTCAGAAACTAAATCCCTTCTTGTCTAATCAGGGAAGTTAATTCCTGCCTGAACATTCGAGAAAGTTTCTAGTGAACTCTGAGCTAGCTGGCAAACCCAAAACTTTAAGTCTAATATCGACAGTAGTAGACCTAGTTAACTTCTGGTCTAGGCCTATACTATTGAAGGTATTATTCCAATGCGCAGAGCCTATTGGGATAATAGGAACTACACTACATGGCGCCCAACGCGTTTGGAAGGGCGATAAAACTAACGTAAGACATTTAGAGTAACTCAGTCGTGCTTTCTCACTCAGACCCCTTTTCCCCATAATACTCCAAAGACGTCTGGAGTGGGTGAAAGGTAATATCCGCCAAACCTCGCAGGAGGAAACTCCTATGTATGGTACTTGGTTTAGTCAACGTTGAAGGATACACTGTTCCAAAATATTGTGCATCTAATCTTTGTTTCCATAAGAAACCTGATCTGCAAACAAACAAAATAAGCTTCCTGTCGGTAAAATGGCAGACAGTGATGAAGAAAGAGAGACAGTTAGAATAGCAACTGAACTCGCAGACGCTGACACTGCTATGCAGGAAGCAGACCCGGGTATAATACTCATCCCGGTCATCAAAAGGAAATCTATAACCTTAAAACTTATAGAAAACGGACTGACACCTAGAGGTGGTACAGTCATATTCGTAATTGAGGCACACGAATATCGGCAGACAGAGGTATACTATTCATGGATACATTTTCCAGCAGCAAATGCTGTAACAAAGTACTTCCACTATTACAAAATAGAGGAACCTCCTGGGGAGTACACTCCTTTCGAGGAGGTGGAAGTACCACTTAAATTTCAAGAGCATTTGCTCTTATTTAATGGCGCCCTAAAACATAATAATCACATCACCAGGCTCGGTCCTTTAGGTAGACCAGGAGCAACGTGGCCGGTCCTAGCCGGATACACACCACATCCAGACATCAATGGGATGTCTGCAGCAGAGCTGTTAACACAGCTTAAACAATTAGTAAAAATACATAGACAATTAGTCCAATATGTGATGCGGACTTCAACAATTCAGCCAGCAATTAAAATTCCACAGCTGACCCCTCACCAGGGGAACACAAATAAAATTACACCTCAGAACATACAATCCTGCCTAGGTAAAGTACCGGCTAAACGGGAACAAATACCATTCTGGTTGGCACAAAAAATCACCCAAATAGAGGCGGTGTTTCCTGACACCACACCGTTAGAAAAACACAGGATTCTGACTATCTGTCTTCCAATGGGAATCGCACCACACATTGAGGACTGTGACACTTGGGGTACAGTCTTTGCTTCCATTTACACGAAAACGCACGGTGTTCCATCCATTTCGGTAATACCAGATGTGCTAAAACAAATTCAAGATGAATATGGTCCAGAACCCGCTTTAACTCTTGGTATGAAATTACTAAAAGACTTCAAGCAGGTCTCGGCTATATTATTAGCCAACATAAAGGGAGAAGCAGCAAACGTGGCGATCCGCCAGAGGTTAAAGGAGACAGATATAGCAGACCATTCTTGCAAAGCAATAAGTAGTGAGAAATATTAAAACGCCAAGAATCCAAGACAGCGACAAATAATTACACAGTTATTGTGACATGTAATTAAATGTCACAATAACTGTGTAATTATTTGTCGCTGTCTTGGATTCTTGGCGTTTTAATATTTCTCACTACTTATTGCTTTGCAAGAAAGTTCTTATATGTTTCCCTACAAGTAGTGAATGCATCACTAGTAGGGGTCCCCCTTCTTTACAAATAGATATAGCAGACCAACCAGCTGAAATTGCCAGAATCATAGAAAAATCCTATGAGGAACTAGGTAGAGATAGTTTAGGTGGAATACCAGTAAAACCACAACTGATTGAAAGTCCTGAAAAAATATTTTTTAATAATAATTCAACATCACAGAAAAAGAGCTGGGATGGAAACAAACAATCCAATCCTAAAGAAAAGAAATTCCAGTCCAGAGGAAGGTCTCCTAGGCGAAGAGAAAAATCTCCGAACCTAAGACACAGGTCACCCCAGAGTGACCCCTCTGGGAAAAGATATAACCTTAGAAATAGGGATAATATAAAAAAGCCTGATAGATATCAAGACATTGATACACGTCCCTCTCAATCTTTTCAGACTTCCTCGCAGAAATCGGAAAGAAGAGGACGATCAGAACAAAGAGAAGAGCACGCCAAGTCCAAAGACAAGGAACCTGCTCAGCTAAAAAAGAAATTACAATTTCCAAAAAAGAAGGTAGCCAGTATCAAGGTAGTTAACAATGCCGAGAATACTGAGGACACAACTGAAAAACGGAGAATGGGCTCAGACAATGCTAGACAGCGCAGCAGAAGTGAGCATAGCTCACAAAGTCCTTATGAATCATCTGGACACAGTGGACACGAATGAATATCTTCAAGTGGAAACTGCAGACACCAGAGTTAGCAAACCCCACAAAATATATGAAATAACATTACGTATAGAGGGGGATAAGACTAGAAAAATAAGGGGACTATTTTGGGATAATCTCTCCAAGGGCTATGACATCCTTCTAGCTGAAAAAGACTGGCCACCAGAGTTTGTCAGGGAGTGCCCTCATGGCGAAGAAGTAATTATGCCTGCCTTCTCAAATCACATCCCAATTCATAAAAAATACACACTTGCCAGAAAGTGGGCAGTAGCTCTAGCTCCTGCTTTATATAAAAATCACGTAGGATGGGATGAGGACTCTCCTCCTCACAAAATCCAGTTAAAATCACAACCTACTGCACAAAGGCAGTACCCAATTAAGCAAGAAGCTAAAAAACAGGTAAAAGAAATCCTAGATCAGCTAGAATACCAGGGGGTGATTGAAACTTGCACCTCACAAATGAACAACCCTTTGTTTCCGGTCTCCAAACCAGACAATTCATATCGTCTAGTTTTGGATTACCGACACCTTAACTCATGTTGCAAAACTTTTGCAGTGCAAAATTCGCATAGTGCTGCACTAATGAATAACATAGTGCGCAAAAAATACAAAACAACATTAGACATATCTAATGGATTCTTTTGTCAAAACATAGCACCAGAGAGCAGATATTTGTCTGCATTCTCAATAAATGGCACTCAAAAGCAATTCTGTCGGTTAGCCCAGGGGTACAAGAACAGCCCGGGAGTATTCTCAGCGAGAGTAACAGAATTACTACAAATATATGACGACGAAGCATTATCGTATGTCGACGACATATACTTAACAGATGATGACTTGGAGACTCACTTGAAGAGAGTGAACCCCATAAGACTTGGGTTCGCAGCAGAGGGTTACAAATTCAACTTTAAAAAATCCAGAATTGCCCATCTGACAGTCCTTAGGATATGAATTATCAAGTGAAGGCAAAAGCCTGGCTGACAATTTTCTAGAAAAATGTGCCGTCCTCCAAGCACCTAGAACACTAAAAAAACCTACAGTCAATTCTAGGCTTCCTAAATTTCGGAAGAACATACATTGCAAATTACGCAGAAAGAGTCAAACCCCTTTATGATCTGATAAAACCAGATTTTAAAAGAGCCAATTGGACTCAAATACACACAGAAATTTTGAGATCCTTACAAACAGACATGCTAATTAAAACAAAATTAGAAACACGTGATAACACACGCAATCTAGTGATTCGAGTCATCCCAGGGAGATGCGGATTCACATACCTGACCTCTAATGAGGGAGAAAAGGTACCAATTGCATTCAAATCACACTTGTACACAGAAGCTGAACAGAAATTCAGCATTAAAGAAAAAATTGTTCATGCAGTTCAAACCGCAATAGCTAGAGAAAAAGATCAAGCTGACGGTAGACACATCACAATCAGAACAGCTGAATCAGCCTTTGAAGCATTAACAACCCCATGTAATTTACCAACAACAACATTGAATCCGGAGTGGATACAATGGGTGAATTCAATTACAACGGACAAAGTATACTACTACTTTGATCCAGAACTAGAAGAATTAATAAATCTAGAATATGAAAGAACATTCCCTCTGCCAATCGACATTCTGCCCTTACGACACTACGCCTGTGTAATCTCTACAGACGGACATGCTCAACCCTCCGTTTGGGTAGAACAAGCATACAACCCCACATGTGAGATTACAAAAGAAGTGTGGCGCGGAGGTAAACTAAAACCTCTATTAACAAAAACACACTCAGTAGAAACAAATTCAGAACAACAGACTGAAATAATTGCATTGAAAATGGCGCTAGATAATGCGGATCGCGAATTCCCGACACTTATAGTGTCCGATTCATATTACTGCGTCAAATCATATAACAACGATTTGCAGACATGGATTCAAAACGGTTACAAAGATGACACAGATGCAACAATAAAGCAGAAACTGCTCTGGGAACAAATAGCTCTTTTACAAAAAGAACTACCAAAGACTCACGTGACACACTCACTGAGTCATCAGCGTGATGGCGTTCACGTTGCAGGGAATTCATTGGCTGAGACAGCCACAGCGGTAGCAACTAAATCGGCTCCCGTAGTTCGAAAAAAGCGTACATTAAAATACATTGACGGTGAAACAGTGCTGGCGGTAAAAACGTCATCAAAAGGCGACTGCTCAGCGCTACCGATCAACTATCCACTCAATTATACATACATAATCGATGCAAACTCCGTCCCTTTTGCTCGAATCCCTGGAGTGGGGGATAGAGTGATTCCAAACATGGACAGGAGAAACTTGTTAATCGCAGACGCACATATGGGCGAGGGTCTCGGACACCTCAAACTAAAAGATTCTCTGGAAGAATTACAATCACGGTACTGGTGGCCAGGCATGAGCCTGCATCACACCATATTTGTAAAAAACTGCCCAAACTGCAACAGAGATCGCAGTGGGGAGAGAAACAGTTTAATACCTCGTCGTTTTACTCCAGAAAAAATCAGGAGTAAAAAGCAAGGCTTGCGATTAACATATACAGGCTAGTTTCCACTTATAATGTAGATCACCAGCACTCGGCTGACGTCTGGACTGTTATACAAAGATTTGCGAGTCTAAATGGCATATACGCTAAGAGCATGCTACGTTTGATCATTGTTTTCACTCTAGCCTTCCAGCCTGATGGGAAACATGACCAAATGAGCATAGCACAGCGGGAATCTTCTCACTTCCTTCCTGAGGGATACGGGATGGTGTAAAGAAAAAACCAAGGCATAAAGCAATCTATAACGGAAAGGATATTAGGTTCGGGAGCTGGGTGGGTCAAACATCTAATAAGTGTCCAACGTAGTCTAAATAACTTGCCAAGAAATTCTCTGAAGGGATTCAGTCCGTACAAATTATTATTTGGAACTAGGATGTTGATCTCTGACCTTGACAGTCAAACTTCAGTGGTGAAGGAAAAAAGCTTTGATATCAAAGACCGTTTGGCTATTTTGCAGGACTTAAATGAAACAAGAAAAGACCTGAGCAACATAAAGTTGAAACAACAGCCAACAACCACTGAAGAACCACCACCTGTCCCAGCAAGACCTGTCTGGATTCCAAAAGTCGGGGATCTAGTCAGAGAAAAGATCGCGGTAAAGAAGGAATTTGGGCCTTCTTA
Source organism: Lissotriton helveticus (assembly GCF_964261635.1). Classification (NCBI taxonomy): domain Eukaryota; kingdom Metazoa; phylum Chordata; class Amphibia; order Caudata; family Salamandridae; genus Lissotriton; species Lissotriton helveticus. Next base: position 604,081,610 of record NC_136065.1, read on the forward strand.
CAGAAAAGCAGTTCCTGTCTTGTCTGTCAACGGGACAAGATCAGTTGTACTACCGCCGCTTGCTGGTAAAAAGGAGAACCGAGTTGTATCTATCGACCTGGTAAAACCACAATCATGTGGCCGATAACAAATAGTAGGCCAAGTGGACTCCCAATAAGTAGCAGAACACCAAGGTTTGCTACCAGTACAGAGGTTCTAACAAAGAGGCTACTCACATTCGAAACGCCTACAGAAGAACAACAAGGACTATGCAACAATGCAATGGAACTTAGACCTCTGAAAACCCAAATAAAAACATTTAGCAGAGACACACCAACCTATAATGAAGTAACAAATGACAATGCAAGAAACATTAATCCTGAAGCAATTGGAACTATTGACAGAACTGCATCCGGCTACTTCATAAATTTCGATGATTCCTCTGAAGGCTTCACTGAATCAAAGACACAGCCATCATCAAAAACCTTTAAAGATAAAGCTAAAGAACTTTTGAAACAACTGAAAGAAACATATCTAATTTCTCCATGGATCGAATTTTGGGTGGGTTTTGGTGCATTTATCCTCATACTTTGGCTCATCATGATACTAACTTTGGGACGCTTCATTGAGGGAAAATATGCTAAAATGGACACAGCAAGTCAGAAAATCAACTTGATCCTCAAACCACACACATCTTCACACGTCGAGAGAAGAGAACTTTCTTCAGCCAACTTCACAGCCAATCCTATACCGGGTGGGGTAGCATGGGACAACACAGACTACGAAATCTATGGTCCGGTTGAAATCCTGAAATATCCACACCAAATTAAGATCTCATTGAGTGACTTTGTAAAACCAAGCTCATTTGCTGATGATTGGGACTTCGAAAGCATTAATAATATGATGTCTGACTTAGTAATGTCTGCTAAATTTACCAAACATGATTATTTGCAGGGTTCTACAAATTATGATAGTATGTATTGCTATAACCACTATGGTAACCATTTCTTACATAGATCTGCACAACCTAGAAATGTTTTAAATTATAATCAATGGGAACATTGTGCAACCCCTCCAAAAGGGAGCTCAAGAACCGTTTACGACAAATATTCATATTTTTCAGGTTTTAACATAAGTAATGCTGAAACATTTTATTTCAAATTGTCAAATAAGACAGGGACAAAGACCATGATAACCAACACAAAATTGATATATTCAGACTCATTCTTTGAACAAATGAATACTTTTGGTTTTGATTATTGGGACAAAAATGTTGAATTGAAAAGTGTTTGGGGTACAAAAGAATGGCAAGTACAGGGTATAGAATCTTTGTTTAGAGCCTGCATGATCCCAGAACAAATTATATTTTTAAATGACACTGTTCAACAAACCACCTGTCTTGGCCTAGCCAAAATCAAAGACTTAAATAAACCGTCTATTCCAAAACCAACAATGAACAGCAATAGCTCTACAGATGAAGAGATAGACGTAAATTATGTATTAAACCAAAACAGAACACATCCAGATTGGAAACAGTGGTTGATCTGGCCCACAGATACTAATAACTGTCAAGACAGATTCCTGAACAAAACACAGGGGTTCAAAATGACCAGGCCAGACCCTAGATATCCTCAAAGACATCCCCCAGGGATAATAACCACCTACAGTGTGGACAAATTATGCCTACAATGGCTACAAACTTCCACACTGGCAGAAATTAAGCAACACCTAACTTTACTTACTGATGGTGCTGACTTGCGTGATTTCACTATGGGACCACGCAAACAGCGTCAAAAGCGTTTCATAGCAGCCTCTGTATATGCAGCATACAATGAGGCCTGGAAGGTTACTCAAATTGAGACAGCAGAAAGGATACGGGAAATTGACCGTATTAATTTGGAAAAATCACTTTCTGTAGTGGACAATCGGTTAATGACTCTGTCCTCCAGAATTTTTTCTTTGGACAGCATTGTGTCTTCAGCAATCGACATATTATCGCAAGACTTACTGTTATTACAACACGGTCAGTCTCAATTGCCTTCTATTGTACAGCTTGGCTGGACGTTACAAAATCTGCGTTCAGGCTATGTGCCTTGGCGTTTAATCAACACAACGTCACTTTTCAATATCTTTAACCTTACTGATAGACAAATCAGTATGGCCCAAAAGGGAGCTGATTATACAATCCTGAGCATTGAGAAACTTGAGAGATTACCAGTGACAATGTCAGAACGACCTGTCAGTGAATGGATAATACATGGAATAATAAATATTCCAATATCAACCTTCAGGTTTCAATACTGCCAAAAATATATACAGGCTGGCATGTACGAAAAATTGGGAAAAGGGTACATAAAAACAACATGGAACCTGCCCTATTCACATGCATGTGTCAGTAATAAAGGACAGAAAGTGTTTCTTAGTGGCAATAATTGTGCAATGTCACTAAGCGGTACACTTCTGTGTAACGGAATTAGTTTGCATGGAGCCTGTGAAGGGAACTCAAATAACCTTTCATGTCACCAGCAAGGCGCACCTGCAACAGAGATTGAACCATTCTTTCAAAGACTCTATAATGGGAGCTACATTCTAATTGTAGATCGCAGATGTTGTAGTCTTATGCCCAGGACTCCTTATCTCGTAACTACGACTGCGAAGGTCAAGTGCTGTGGACACTCATTGTTCCCCAGCTCCTTTCCAGACAGGGAGGCAAGGGCATGGCCCAACTTGAAAATTACTTCTATTCGAATAGATACTTTAAGCAGAATGAAAACAGTGCTTCTTCAGACGCCGACAAGGCTCACGTCATCAAAAGAAACGTATGATCTCCAAGTCGCAAGGACGACTGCAGAGATACATTCATTGTTATCAACTAATTCCCCCATACATTTCGCAGAAATCCTGAATGAAATCTTAAATATTTCTGATACCAATGGAGTCTCAAAAGTATTTAAGACAGTATTTTCGATGGCACTAACACCATTCAAAGCCATACTAGGTATTTTTCCAGATTTCGTCCATTCGATTTTTGGCGGACTTCCCCTCATTTTAGGACTGATTGCAGGAATGCTATTCCTAGTCCTTATATTTCGTTATGGCAAACCATGTCACAGACAGAACACCTGCGACAAGGGAAGAAACAATCCTAGCCATTGGATACCGGGACCGGATATCAAAAATCCTGGGACTATCCCGGCTTAGAGACCTGAACATGACTTGGTTTCTATCATTTCGACCAATGTGGCAGCGATGTGTTTTACCTGTATTAACGTGCCTGCTATGCGGAGAAGAATGCGTGTTAGACACCTGTCTGACGCTACAATCGGATGCGCCAATGGATGCAGAAACATTGTTGAGTCCAACAAAGGCTCACGCTTTGTGCTGCCCTCAAAGGCTACCAATCCTGATGACGGCATTCGTGGAAGCTTCACCACTACGATTAAGGGGTAGTGAAGTTCAAGATGAAAGCGGCATCGATCAGGTACGACCTTCTGTCAGCAATCCAAATGAGAATGTCAATGGAGACAGTCATGCGCACGAATGCATGGTTACACCTATTTCCGAGTTAGTGGAACTCTCCCAGGAAGCTGTTGACAACTTTTTCGAGAGTCTAAATGATATGATGTTCTCACCAGAGCAGAAATAGAGACTTTTGAACAAACTCGTACACGGCGTTCCCTGAATTTGGCCTTCAACTTTAATAATAAAGTCACATGAACAATTTTCCCTCCAGTTCACGGACAGCAATTTTTTCAGCAGCCCCAAAATATTTTTGCATATTTTTCGGGACACTGTCTTCTGCTTAAAGTAAGAACTATTCTTAGAGAACTAAGATTTCAAATTTTAGATAGCTTATAGACATTAGCTGCCCGCTGGCATGTTCATAGTTATTATTATTCTGTGATGAAATGGTCTCGAACCTTTTTTCTGTATTAAGAGCCATTTCATGTGTAAATTTTCATATACAAAATAGCAATAATGTATACAAATGCGTGATTACTTTAGCATTGTTCTACAGCTTGAGTGCATACTATACATATGACTGCATTTTTTCCGTATATTTGATAATTTCAAAATGCATTTATGTATTTTGGGGTGGTAAGGTATACACAATACTCTATAGTATGTTTTACTATGCATAGATTAGTAAATATGTCCATAGTTAGCGTGGAGTGGGTGTGATGTATTCCTATAGGTTCTGTATCGATCCCCCTATTCCTGACCCTATTCTGGTTAGCAAACTAACAAGTTAACTAGCAGTCAGCCCATGAGGCAGAAAACCCCCATGATGCAGGAACCGTTATCTGATAAAGCCACACTACGGCACAGGAACGTGTTATCTGATTAGGTCATAACGCTTGCCATCTAATTAGACAAGCGATATTCCTCCAGCCCCTGATAAGGCATACGGAGTTCTCATAACAAATCAAACCTATGACAACCTGGGAAAAACCCTGCGGCCATTGTTTTGATTTCACCGAGAACCTCAGCAAAAGAATGTGCTAACGACCTGGTCGTATGACATCCTTATTGACGTATCTATGTCCATCCTTACGTCAATCTCGGCACCTTAAAGGTATAAATATTACCGATATTGCCCTATGCAAACACACGCGGTGGTGACGAGGACGGAGCAGCCAGACTTGCCGAAGCCCAGAGCAGAGCAGACCCCGCTGGCGCAGCCCCGCCTTCTTGACGCGCTGAGATCGAGCAGCTGCCTATTTCTCCTGCCGAGAAATCCAGCTCCGGCGTTTCCGGGTAGCCCTCGCAGGCAGCCTGGAATATCGAGACCAGAGACGAGAGATACCATCACTCATTCATCCTAAACTTCCAGGTACAGAACTGAATAACCCCTCGCAGAGAATTCTTTAGTCAGTCACTTGGCAAAAACAAACTTAACGTAAACTGTAACTTTCTATTCCCGCCCACGTATTAGGCTTAGGTCAGGTACACGGGGTAGGCGTATCAAGAAACACCAGTTGAGTACGTTTAGTCAAATGTATATGTGTATGTAATATATTTTATTCATTTTAAACCTTCATATGGCTTAGAAACCATATCAATGTTTTTACAGTATTATTTTATACTTCTGCTTCTAATGTATGCACTTTACTTAACTATAAGTATTGCAATAATATCGATCCATTTCTCTTGTACGAGAAAAGAGACTGATCAATAAATAACATCTTTTATTGAACACGCCCGTCTCTTCCTTTTCTCTACAATCTGATGAGACTAAGAATGCACGTACTGACTGAGTAAAATAAATTGCCTTTTGTTCACACGACTCTCGAGATACACTCTTGATTAGGGGAGAGCAAAGTTGTCATGTTCTATGGTTGTCAGAAACTAAATCCCTTCTTGTCTAATCAGGGAAGTTAATTCCTGCCTGAACATTCGAGAAAGTTTCTAGTGAACTCTGAGCTAGCTGGCAAACCCAAAACTTTAAGTCTAATATCGACAGTAGTAGACCTAGTTAACGTCTGGTCTAGGCCTATACTATTGAAGGTATTATTCCAATGCGCAGAGCCTATTGGGATAATAGGAACTACACTACACATGTACCCTAGACTTGTGCCCTAGTTGGTGTCTTCCAGTGGCTGCATGAATGTTTCAGTCCGAGTCCTGGCAATTCACAATTAGAAACTAACCTAGACTTTTAAAGGCACATCTGCCAATGTAACAGACAGGCTGAAGCCCTGAGTAGGAAATCGAATAACTATTTGTACAACATCCTGAGTAGTAGTTCTTGCAAAATTAATTCACATAACCTTTTGGACTTTGGTTTGTATTTTTGTCCAGGGTTAGTAGACCGGTGGCTCTGTCAATTTCTTTTGGTCACAGAAGTCAAGGTGTATGAAAGGACAAGGTCTCGGATTGCTTTTTTACTTCATATCTTTTGACTCTTTCATCTAGAGATTTTTGCATTGAGACAAGCCATTTCTAATATTAAATTTGCTGATTTTCTTTATTCAGTACATATACTCTAACCAGTGGCATTAGGACAGGTGCTCAGTTAACCCCTTCCCACTATCTGTGTATTGAATAGAATTTATATTCATTCTTCAAATGGTTTCTGATGACTATTTCTGCATAATGTGAAAGTTGCTACTTTGGGCTGATTTTTGGGCTGAAACTGGTCTGTGTTGGGCTGGATTTGGGCTTATATTTGAGCGGCTTTGGTCTTGGGATGGGACTCAAAATCTGGCAACATTGTTCTCCGCCTTTCCGGTTTTCAAAAGGGCCTCCCGGTGAGGGAAGATTGCCATTGGTTCCCGTGTCTATTCGATGTCCCTGGAGAAAGAACTACGTAAGTTCTTTTCCTTAAAGGGGCCGTCTTCTTTGTAAAAGGATTCCGTCACAAGGAAGGTGTTATGTGAATGGTAGGGCTGTAAATAAAGGAGAGGGGTAATGTAATGAGGGAATTGATTGTCTTCCTCTTCCTTCTCCGCTGAAGGAGATATAATGCTGATGCATGTATTGAACTGTACTACAAGGGTTTTGGACTGATGCAAGGGAGATTAGTTCAGTAGAATGGAGTCAGGAAAATCAAGTTTGTAGTTATCATCCCAGTTAGGTCACCTATATTCCAGATTCCACTTGAAAATGTTACTTAATTTGTCACAAATGGTCCTAAGGCTATCTCCGTCCAAAATACATGATACTCAACATGGTAAGTGAGCATAAACAAAACTGTGCACCTGTCAAATTATGTGATGTATACCCATATCATGAAAGTTCAATGATCACTCTCCATTCATGTGTTAGCTTAATCTGTTAATGACACAGCCCATTTATCAAGAGCCTTATTTATTTTTACTTGTACTTCTGCCGCAGACATTAGGAATCATGGCCCCTAATTGATAGGCTTTTTTTACTGCAAAGATAGACTACATTTTTGCCATGTTTCCTCTTTACATTCAATTATTCTTTCTATTGTCGATATATTAGGGTCCTTTTCCTCTCTTGACTGCTTGAATGTCTTTCCACTCCTGTAACAGACACTCTCTCTAGTGTTTGTACAGAGCTCCTACAAACATTACAAGGTCACTCCCTGTGAAATTTGTATTTTTGTGCCCATGATGTATATAGTACAGAAGGTTGGACTGGGTACACATTTTTAATAAATCGAAATATGCCACTATGGCCAAGACCCGGGGAAAGAGCAGTGGGTAAAGAAAGTGGAGGAGTGTCAACTAAAATTTGAACTTAAAACTGAAGAAATTTTACATCAAAAGTGGGAGATAAGCAAGATGAGGGAGTTTGATCAAGGGGAGAACTGTGGTAAGCTTCTTGCCATGAAGTCAAGGCCTGATAGAGCCAATATGTATATCAGTAAGATCAAGATGTGTACACAACTGAATGAGGAAAAAGATGAAATAGAACAGGTTTTAACAGGGTCCTTTCAAGATCTATATCATGAAGATCGCCAGGGGGGTGGATGAGCTTACAGATAGCTGGCTCAAGGAGAAATTACTGCCGCGGTTAACTGAGGCTAGTCAAGAATTTCTCTCTCGAGAAATATCAGGGAGTGAGATACTGGAAATGTTAAAATTGGCCAAAAAGGGGAAAGCTGCTGGCCCAGACACAATTCCGATCGAGGTTTATCTTATGTTGAAAGATGAAATTATCCCGGTCTGGATGAAGTTGTTTAATGAAATACTACAGGGTTCTTGTCCACTACCTGACTCATGGTCAGAAGCAGTTATCACCCTGATCTTGAAGCCCGATAAGGACCCTTTTGAGTCTCAGTCCTCAGAATCTCCTTATTAAACGTTGATTATAAGGTTTTTGCAGGGATTTTGAATAAAAGGCTCTGTAAAATTATAGGGCAAATAATCCATGAAGACCAAAAGGGTTTCCTTCTTGGTAGGCAAATGTCAGATTTGGTTTATACCTTGATCGGTGCAGTGGACATGACATCATCAATGGGTCGCCATCTGTCAATTATAACAGTTGACGCGGCCAAAGCTTTTGACCGTGTTATCTAGCATTTTCTAGATAGGACCTTGAAAGTCATGTGCTTTAACTCTGGTTTTAGAGAGGTCATAAAAAAATGTATAGCTCACCACGGGCTCAGATCTTAGTCAATAGTAGCCTTTCCCCGCTTGTTAATATAGAACGTGGAACAATGCAGGGATGCCCGTTGTACCCCATTTTATTTGACATCTATCTGGAGCCTTTTGCTCAGAGTTTAAGGTTAAATAAAAAGATTGTTCCATTTAAAGTGGGAGGGTTTGTTAGAAAACTGGCTATTTATGCTGATGATCTAGTTGTGTTCTCATCTAGTGTAGACACTACCTTGCACGAGCTTTTACTTGAAACTGAAACCTTTGGGAAGTTCTCAGGTTATGAGATAAACAAAGATAAAATGAAGGTTATAGCTGGAACATTGCTAATCAGGGGGTAGCATACGCAACAGAACTTAGATACCTTGGAATTACAATAACTCAATATCATAGGAAAATTCTAAAGGTGAATCTAGATAGAGTTTCAAAGGAAGTTGAGATTCTTTTAAAAAGATGGTAGGACATACCACTATTGCAATATGGCCGAGTCAATCTGATTAAAATGAGTGTCCTCCCAAAGTATACTTACCTTTTCAACAACATACCCCTGGAATTCCCAAAAGCTGAGATCCTTAAAATTCAGGGTAGGATTTCCTCTTTCATTTGGGCAGCAAAAGGGATTAGACTGTCCTGGAAAAAACTTAGGCGCAAAGTAACACAGGGTGGCATGGGTTTACCTGACTTTCAACTCTAGTGCTGGGCCTACCAACTAAAAAATGCTCGGATATTATTAGATACCCCGGATAATTCTCTAATTGGTAATATGCTGGAGGGGGTAGGAGACCATGGTTTTATGTACAAATTTGGCTCTCCCAATTTCTACAAAAAGGTTCGTCTGAAAACGCTGGGAATGGCAGCCAAGCTTTGACTGTCAAGTCTGTTTGGGGTTTCCTTACTACAGCGAATGGGCTCCGGTGTGGGATTCTCCTGGAACGCCAGAGTGCCTCTTAGACGCTCTAGCTTACCTACTAAAAGCGGCAGGAGCCCTAGTATGGGGGGAACTGATAGTGGACAGCAAATGTCTTCCCTGGGAGTTCTGGAATCAAACCTCAGCTGGAACTCTGTCTAGATTTAAATACTACCAGCCAACGTCATGGTGTAAATCTCAAAGTTGGTTGTGTTGTTTGGATGATTACATGGAGAATGATTTGCAAAATCAATCCCCGAAGAAGAAAGAAGTTGCCCTATGGTATAACTATCTTCTGGCTGCAGCAGAACGAAGAATGGATAAGCCGTATTGGGTTTGGGAGAATTACTTGCATGGCGAAGAATGGAAGGAGTTATGGCAAGTATCTATTGACATGCTTTATTCAGTGATTAAATATGATGCACTCAGAAGAAATCATTTCTTCACACTCCATAGGTTATACTGGACCCCTCTTAAGGACTCTAAATTGAAGGGTGGAGGAGCAGCTTACTGTTGAAGGTGCGGCTTTCAGAATGCAGATAATGTCCATATGTTCATGACCTGCCCCAGAATACACACATTTTGGTTGGATGTTGGTAAGACCATCTCCTGGGTTCTGGTTGTAGATATGGAGGTAAGCTCAACTTTTTCGGTGTGGTGGCTATGCCGGGTGGGATACAACCGCAGTGTGGGCCTCAATGCAAATTGGTGTTTTATCTGATATTGTTGGCAAGGTGGGAGATTTACCTGTTCTGGAAACGCCTCCAAGTTGGAATGCCTTGTGGAATTCTGTTAAATATTTTCGAGCCATAGACCAGAGGGTTAATGTTCTAGGGACAGGACTGATGCTGGGTTGTTCTGGAATTGGCTGGATGACCCCTCCCCCGAGTAGATTGTAGCTTTTGGATTACCATCTGTTAGATCTGGATCTAGGACATCTTCCAATGATTAATACCTCTGGGTCAGCTCAAGTGGAGTATAAACGGGCATTCCCCGTTTAGAACATATCAGCTGAGACTAAGTATCCACCAAAACCTATTTGCGCCAGTGGCAGGACAGGTCGAGAAGAGGCAGTAGCTACGGAGGTCATGTGAGGAAAAAAATACAAAAATAAATAAATGTATGGTCAAGAAGAGGTTTAATAAATACCAAACTATACCTTACTACATATGAGCAGTCTGCAACTATGAGTTGCAGTATGCAAATCATACTGCACCAGTGAAGACTTTTTTCCAAACTTAAGGTGGGCCCCTAGGTAGAGCAAAACTGGCAGCTCCAATGTGGCATCTGGCAACCACAGCAACATTTGTGCAGACAACTTTTAATCTCCCCTGCATTATTTACCTTATTGTCGTATTTTTTGTTCCACAATTTCTATTCTAAGAAAGATCAAATTAAGTAAAACACTGATTAGTGTATATTTGCTTTTTTTTTTCTAAATTCCTAGCACCTCCCTCAAGCAATTCTTAATGCTGGCCATGTTAGCAAACCAAGAAGAGTTAGCTAACTTGAAGGAAGTCTGTTCAGCCACTGACACTTTGAACCTTGAGGTGTTTTTCAGTCTTTGCGATTTCTGAATACTTCCATGACAAGAATAATATCCCCCAATTTTGTGACTGGCAGACTTTGAGATATGTTTAGAGACTCCCTTAAATCCAGGGACTACTAAAACCCTGTTATTCCTAAAAAGTAATATATATATGCATGGCAGAAGCTCACAGTGTCAAAGATGAGAAAACTGCAGTGGAGGCCATACAGACATTGGGAAATGGCCGGCTCAACTGCGTTCTCATTGTCCTGTACCTCATATTTTAGCAATGGATGCTTCATGGAGAAACAATTAAAAATTAATCAAAAACACCAATCTCCTTGTCGATGTTCAAGTTGGCATCCATTGGCATGGTGCTAGGCAATGAGCTTTCATCACCACATGGGACTACCTCAAAACTTAAATTAATGGAAGTGATGCTGCTGTGTTATCCTCCTGGACATCCTGAAACATAAGAAATCATCCTGCCGTGGTCCTCAGCCTGACTTTCATTTGTGCAGAGGATTGGTCAAAGAGTAGATGTATTTGTTCCTCTAAAGTATCTCCATTTAATCTCTTTCCCATTCTCTCACCCCATCTCTTATGGGGGACCGAAGGGCTCGTTGAGTGCTCTAGTCCTGGTCAACCTTTATCTCAGCACTTTACCGCGTTATCCAGTCTTGTGACCTTACCATCTAAAAATACACGGATGATAAATAGATTGTTCTGAAACTACAATTGACAACCTTTGACGCTTGTGAAAGAGTGTTTTAATACACGTAAACTAATGCAATTAACTTCTAGGCTTAAAATGAGAAATTACATTTTAAAAGGCAAATGGAAACACTAGGCTTCCCTAGCAAGGTATGTTAAGTTAGCAATGCTTCTGAATGCAGATTTCTTTTCTCATTTTTCACTGACGTTAGGCATACATTCTTAGAAATGTGAAGAAATGAAGAGTTCATTGTTAAAATGGCTGAACTAACATGATTTAATAGAACAAAGATCGTTTTCAACCTTCACATAGAGATATTTCTCATAGAGTATGATAGTGTATTAAATAATGTAGTTAGAAATTAAATGAAATGCTTCTTCATGAATAAGATTTGTAAGTTAGAATATGTGAGAAAAAGATGATTTTGTTTTGTTAAAGATTAGCCAGTGGGAACTAAACCATGACTTGTACAATGTTGTTAGTAATGTTAAATGTAATACTTAATATTTGTAAGTCTTTGTTTCAAGACAGAGTAGATTGTGGAAGATTTCCATTCCCATGAAGACATCGTGTTCCTATTGGCTGAAAGGATGGAGTCAGAATGTTATATTAGTACATGTTCCTAGACTAAAGGAGAGCTTTTTTCTTCACACAGCCACTCAGACACTCTAAAGCTCTGTGCTGTGAACAAACTTTTCTAAGCTTTTTGCTGAGCTATACGCTGAGACTCATTAGTTTTCCCTTGCCAGAATAGATGCTATATTTCTGAGACTCTACTGAATTTCTGATCTTCTCTTAATGAGAAGTACTATCTGGACTGCTTTAAGCTTTATGCTTTCACCTCTGGATTTGAAACCCTTTAGACTTAGAATAGAGATTTGCTTAGATGGAACGCGCTTTTGGCAATTGTTCTGTATTGCATTACTGATGAATTGGTTACTAATTGATGTCTAATAAAGAAAATACTTACTAAAGGACTTTAATAAAACCCTTTAACCCCTTAGCTGTGGCGGCTATTCCGCCGCAGTGCTAAGGGGGTAGGGGGGGCCGCGCGGCGCTCCCGTGCTCGTGACGGAACCGCTCCATCACGAGCCTCGGGTGAGCTGTGCTTGTGAGGGAACGGTTCCGTCACGGCCCCGCCCGCCCAATTGAACCCTCAGCGCAGGCGCGGAATTCGCGCCACGCAGGCGCGGCGAGCGGGCCGTGACGGAACTGTTCCGTCACCAGCACAGCCCACCCGAGGCTTGTGACGGAACGGTTCTGTCACAAGCATGCAAGGGGTTAAACACAAACCACAATCTCATAATTGACTCCCAATAATTGATTTATAATTTTGATGCATGATTTGAATGTTGATTTGCAGCTTCTGATTAATTCTTACCTACATCTTAAGTCCAGAGCCCAAGGCCTCAGTAAGAGCAGGGACTGTATATTCAGGTTCTACTGAGACATAATTTCTGAATCATAAACCAATTATTTATTTCGGTCCTCTGCTCCACCAAAGCTGGAATCAGAGGATGATTTACGTAGTGAAAAAGTGGAGATTCAAAATATAAAAAGTGCCCACAGTAGATACAATTTCATTGCCCATATGCTCAAAACCTGAGTTTGAAGATTGACGGAGTGTGGTTTTTTGAGGCGGTTGCAGGTGCTGAATTTAAGGTGACAGTATTAATAGGGTCATGCATTTCAATTTGTGTTGGTAATTGTGATTTGGAATTCGAAAAGGCATTATTGTGTTGAATTGCAATAATTAACTTGCGATTTGTTGATATTCATGTGCTTTTGTCGATGAAGATAAAGAGGTTATCAGACTAAGAACCAGTCTAAGATCCCAGGATAAAGAAATAAACAAATAGTTGATTTGCTGTTCGTGTCTGCTAATGATTTGAAATGCAAGTCATGAGACGTCATCAACTGCACAATTGAGATAGGGATTGTAACAGGTTGTTGTGATTGTACTAATATTTATCAGCATTAGTGAAACCTAATGCGCAAAGGTGACACTGCATTGATTAGGTGATTTCTCACTGGTAAAGATTTTATTGGTATGCGTCGAAATTTTTTGATTGAAGGTGTAAAACCTGAAATTAATTGTTTCATTGGTATCTTTAGAAGAAGCAGGCAAAGAATGTTATTTTATGTCACCAAGAATTGTTGAATTTAAACTTTGAGTGTGTGTGCAAGGAGCTGTGAAATGCTGTGCTGAAATTTGTAGAGCTGTATGAACAGTCACACTGACATTGATTGGTTGGCGTATAGAGTCGCGCTGAGATTGGGAGAACGGATTATTGAAAACTGATGTGTACGGAACAAAATCAAAACATTGAAGGATATATTTTGTTCTTTTCTATCAGTTTAATTAAAAATTAATATCATGACATGTTTCCAAGGACTTAAAGACTTAATGAGAGGTGATGTGAATAATGCTGTTCAGCAGGGTGAAGAGGCACCCCCTGAGGGTACGCCTGCTTACCATATGATGACAGAGGAAGGATTACACATGTGTATGGCTTTGCCAATGGTGCAAGATCACTAAGAAAGAGGCTCCATTATGATTTTCTAGATTGGATACCTTCAAATATAGAATTATTGACAAATTGAGAGAGTTACTTTGTGATATGAAGCCACCTCCTAGACCTACACAATTTGAAGCCTTAAGTGCTTGGGAGAAGATGACATGACATAGATAGAGAAAGAAATAGCAAAGACAAACAAAGCGAGCTGTGAAAAACTTTGCAGATGCTATATGAAATGAAAGATAGCAGAGGTGGAGAAAAGTGGTAGTGGAAGGATCTAGATTATATCCAGCTATTGCAAGTGAGAAACCAGAAAATCCTGAGAAACCCAAAAAGGTTAAAGCAAAAGAGGAAAAAGAAAGCTAAAGAGGAAACAAAATCTGATACTGATTCAGGAGATTACATTTTGGACGATGTATTGGCTACACTTCCATTACCTTATATGGGACCTGTGACTGATACTGAAAGAACAACAACTAGTGATGTGACAGTGGCTAATGCCGTTGATACAAATGCATATCAAATTGATAGTCCATTGCCAATAACCCAGCCTGTGGTAACACAACTAGTAATCACACAGCCTGTTATGAGATAGGCTGTTATACAACCAATTGTAACAAATAACGTACTAGCTTAATTAGGGACTGTTCAGTCTGTAATACATACAGGTGTCGCTGCTTCAACGGTAATTGCACCAGCACCGTTACTAGGGTGATTACAGCACAGCCAGTAGCAATGCGCCTGCCGAATGCCCTGATTAGTATTATCCCAAATACAGCAGCTCAAGAAGCTGTTGGAGGAATGCCAGCAAGAGAATTTATCCCAACTTCACAGACTTCCCAGATTGTGTTCTGGACACCCCCACATACTATCATATCATTAAGAGAAAGACAGAGATTAGTCTTTACAACACAAATGACTCAGGATGAGACAAACTTGTTTGAGAATGGGATTTCCCCCACGGTTTGAGGAAGCTACCAGAGCTAGCACCAAGACCGAATGTGCAGGAGGTTCTAAAGTTAGTCTGAATCCAGAAAGAGAGAGCGCATTAAATGTCCTGACATTAAAACTGAATTAGATAAAATGATTTGAGGATGTTTGAATCTTGATTATATCAACCAGTAGCAAGAAAAATAACTGATTTTTATATGCAAGGAAATAACTAGGTGAGCAGCTATAGTACACAAAAACCTGACTAAATTGGCAAATAAATATGAAGTCGATCTTTCAAAAAGTGCCCTACTGCAGAACAGCTTTGGAGTACAGATAGATGATGAATTGATCAAGACAATGCTTTCTTCAGGAATGCGATTGCGCATTGTGGAATTAGTAAAACATGCTTGTGAAAGTTGTAGTGTAGTTCCTATATTCCCCATAGGCTCTGCGCATTGGAATAATATACACTATAGATTTGACATAGGACTAAGGTCATTATGTCCCTATCGAGTATACTAAACTTAATTGTGAGTGCCAGCTAGCTCAGAGGTCACTAGAAACTTTCTTGAATACACAAGAAGGGATTAGTTTCTGACAGCCGCCTAAACATGAAAAGTTTGTTTCCACAAGAATAAAAACGTATCTTCAGAGTCGTGGAAACAATAGATAACTATTTCACTCAGTCAATCGTGCATGCTTCATTTCCACAGAGTTGCATAGAAATAGAGAGACGGGCGTTTCAATAAAAGGGTTTATTGAACAGTCTTCTTTCTCATGCGAGAGAGGTGAACTGCTAAAATCATTAGACAGAATGCAAAGTAAAATGCGTACAGAGCAAACAGTAATATAAAATAATACTATAATAGCATTGTCTGGTGCTATGACATATAAAAATACATACATAAATAAAACATGCTAAAATACTAAACTGGTGCTTCTAAAATACGCCTATCCCAATGTACCTAACCTAGGTCTAGTACGAGGGAAGAAGTAAGTGTTGTTTTTAGCATAGGTTTAGTTTTGCCAAGAATTGACAAAGGTTTCTCTAGGTTCTAATCAGCTCCATACCTTAGAATGAGAGAGGTTGGTATCTCTTTCACTGACTCGATTTCCCAACACCCCGCAAGGGGCGTCAGAAACACTGGAGCTGGATTTCTTGGCAGAGGATGACAGCTTCTGATCAGAAGGTATATTTATACCTTGAAGGTGTTTAGGAATGCCAGCTTTGACGTGAAGTTGAGCATATGAACATCATGAATGAACCCCTAAGGAATAGATGTTCAAGCATAATAACTGAGTTCTTGGAGAAATTAATATTCAAGCAAGGGGATGTCCCTAACGGCTTAAGAGACTGGTTTTCCAAGAAATCGTTGTGACGTAGATGAACAGATGGAAGTAGATATGCCTTTATTTCGGTAGCATGGGCTATGTCTAAATAAGGACTGGATTTCTATGCCTATATAAAGGCAACGCGAATGTACCTATATAAGGGCATGAATTGGGAAATTCATTCGGAATCTAAAATCGAACACAACACCCACTCTACATTCTTATGTATGACTCTTACTAAATACTAATTTCTCAACACGTTTAAACATATCCAAAAACTATCTATACAACAAGTGTTTAAAACCCACCCAAAATACATAAAAATGCATTGGTACTGGTTTACACAAACAAGCATTGGTGCTGTACGCATTTCAAGCAATGTTTCATTCTAAGCATATAGTTGACATTTGAAATGCTAACTGAAAGAATCATGAAAATATACATCTATGAAGTGGCTCGTAAATACAGAAGAAAAAGTGCCGAAACCATTTCATGTCAGATTACATAAAACTGTTTGTATATGGACAAGGTCAAATATTGTCTCTGGAAGTTTTTCAAAGAATTCTTGTTCTCTATGAATAGTTCCACTGTAAGCAGATTACTTGTGCCAAAAATGAAAAATCCAAATTTGGAAAAAAAAATTATTCTTAGGAAAAAGAGTTTCAAAGTTAGATCTTTGTTTTGGAAAAGGAAAGTCAAATTCAAAGTCTCTCTGAACACTATGTGCCAAAATCAAAAGTCAGTGTTATGGCTTGGAGAAAACATGAAATCTTCTAAGTCTGTTGACAAAAAGTCATCTACCATTGTAGGCGAAAGTTGGATTACCTCGTTTAGAAGATTAACCGCACATAGATGTGAAGCATTGACGTCGGCATTGGTCGCTTTAGCAATGTTTGTACTGGATGGTACCTGCGCGCCTGTTTCCTCTCGTACCTCAGCAGTTGCAATTTGCGTCTGTGAGATCTCAATGAATGCCGTCATCAGAATTGGTAGCCACTGGGGACAACACAGTGCATGGGCCGTTACTGGTTCCAGCAAAGTATCAACATCAGTTGGCATGACTGATGGGAGTGTGAGACATGTGTCTAACACACATTCTTCTCCGCATAGCAGGCAGCGTAGAACAGGTAAGATGCAATCTTGCCAAATTGGTCTGAATGACAGAAACCATGTGGTATTTAATTCTCGTAGACGAGGTAGTCCCAAAAATTGGCCGATGCACTCACGACACTTCATCGCCAGTAGAGTTGTCTCCATGGAGAACTGGGTGTCTCTGGTGAATTGGCATGCCATATCGCAGCAGTAGGAGCAAAAATATTATCCCTTCAACGAGTCCCAAAATGAGGGGCAGTCCGCCAAACACACGAAGTTTGGAAATATTCCAAGGACTGCTTCAAAAGGTGCTAATAGTCCAGATAATACGGTCTTAAATACATGTACAATACCGCTCGTATCAGACATGTTTAAGATACGACTTAACATTTCTGAGAAATGTATAGGGCAGTTTGTAGTTAAGAGGGCATGTATCTCGGCAGAAGTCCTTGCGATTTGTAGATCATAGGTTTCTTTGGCTGAGGTCAGTGGCACAGTTGTTTGCAAAAGAATGGCTTTCATTCTGCTTAAAGTATCAATTTGCATAGAAGAGATGTTCATTGAAGGCCATAAAGGCGACTCCTTGTCTGTCTTGGTTTTAGGAAACAATACTTGCATACAGCAAGTGACCCTGGCTGACACAGTTACTAGATATGGTATACCTGACAACATGCCACAGCAGCTGTGATCATTCAACATGAGGTAACTCCCCTTCAAGAGTTGTCCAAAATTGGATCAATCACTGCAGCTGGTGAACCTTGCAGGTGAAGTTGTTAGAGGAACCATCACAGGCCCCGTGTAAATTTATACCCTGACAAAGGAGAGAACCTCTTAGTGTGATTTCACAGTTTTTCCCGCTAAGAAACACTTCACGTCCCCCACTCCAACATCTATGTGTGTACGGTAATTCCCAGGATGCCTTCATGTATTCTTTACCCAACCTTTCATATGTGCTTTAGGCAATACTGAAAATGGAAAATTGTAACAGGCAGAGTGATTGTTCCCTGTATTATCCATTGAATAGCTGGTTTTTTTGCTACCGTAAATGGCAATCTTTCCAGTTTTTCAATGCTCAGCACAGTATAGTCTGCTTCTACTTTGTGTCAATTTGATCTGTTTATCAGTGAGATTAAATTCTGAAAACAGTGACATAGTATTGATCAAACGCCAAGGGACTTAGCCTGAACAAAGGTTTTGCAACGCCCAGCCTAACAGCATGATAGAACGTAGTTGCGATTGACCATGTTCCAGCATGACCAAGTCCTGTTCCATGATGTCTAAGGCAGAAGACACTATGCTGTCCAATGAATATATCCTGGACAACAGAGTCGTTAACCCATTGTCAACCACAGAGAGAGTTTTCTCTAAATAAATACGATCAATTTCTCGTATTCTTCTGAAATCTCTGCTTGTGTAATCTTCCATGCTTCATTATAAGCAGCATAGATACCGGCATATATAAAATGTTTATGACGCGTTTTTCTTGGTCCTAGCAAGAATTCCCTAAGATCAGCGCCATCCTTAAGTGTAGATCTTTGAGCCAATCAAGTCAAAGCTTCCCTACACTGTATGTTGTTACTATTCCAGTATGCTGTGGTTGAACATATCTTGGGTCTGGCCTATTAAATGTGAACCCTTTGTTTTGTTCAGGACTCTATCTTGACAGTTGTTTGTGTCTGCTGGCCAGATTAACCATGTATTTCAATCTGGATCTGTTCTGTTGTGATGCAAAATAGTAGGTATGTCGACCTCCCCCTCAGAAGTGTTATCATTATCAGGTGTAGGTGTAGGTATGGACGGATTGTTCATGTCTTTGATCTTGGCTAACCCAAGGCAAGACGTCTGTTGGACAGTGTCATTCAAAAACATAATTTGCTCAGAGATGATACAGGCTCTAAACATAGCTTCTATCCCCTTCACCTGCCAATCTTTTGTACCCCAGACAGTTTTCGTCTCAATGTTGTCTTTCCAAAAGTCGAAACCTAGTTTAGACAGTTGGTCATAAAAGGCGGCAGAATAAATCTGTTTGGTATTTGTCAACATACTTTTCATTCCTGTTTTTTTTACATTTTTAAAGTAAAACGATTCTGGATTGGATACAATAAACCCTGAAAAGTACGGAAATTTCATTGAAAATGTTTTTGAGCTACCCTTTGGTGGTGTAGGAAAATGTTCCCATTGGTTATACATTAATACATTTCTAGGATTTGCAGATTTATGCAAGAAATGATGACCATAATGATTATAACAATACATTTGTTCATAGTCTGATGAACCTTCTAAGTATCCATGATTTGTAAATACTGCAGACATTTCTAGGTCTGACATCATATTATTAACAGTATCGAAGTCCCAATCATCAGAAAAGATACTAGATGAAACTAAGTCACTTAATGAAATCTTGAATAAGTGTGGAATGTTCAACAGCTCCGAAGGGCCAAAAACATGGGCGTCCGCAGACATTTTTCCGGGGGGGGCAAAATGTTAACGTCATCACCATCCTCCGACATGATGTGTGCCAGGTGGGGCACAAGAAACACTGGGGCGCAGAACTGGGATAGAATCAATTAAATGCCAGGAATCCAGGACATGTGACTGACCCTGCCACAGGCCAACAAACACCACCTGTAGGGAAAATGCTAAACTTTCTGACAAGGTGCTTTATCTCTGTCTGCTAGGTGTGCAGACTTCCGGGTCCTCGATCATCCAACACCAATCAAGGCTGTCTTTAACAAGATTCGATTTTTATCAGAATACTTTAATGCAGCCTATGATTAAAGCACCAGATTAAATATACTGTATGCACAGTGTATGTTAGGGATTATTTGTGGTACAAAAGGGGGTGGTGATGGACGGAGCATCTGAACCAATCAAACACTCACACCCAGTCAACAGATCTGGGTTTAATCCATCACCGTTCTTTAGCCCACTCTGCCACCCCAGTTCAGACATGGCCATATGCAAATCAGTCTGACCCTGTGCCTCATGGGAACAGTCCAGCCCGAACTGCCAAGCCATGCCTTCCCTGGACCGGCAACAAGCTTCCGAGGACCAGTTTCTGGCATTTCAGCTGTCTTCAGCCCGGCTTGCTTGAATCCATTGGCAAAGTGAGCAAGGGACTCACGTCTGAGCATACCCTGCCAATTTATGGCGAACAAAGTGGTACAAAAGGGGGTGGTGATGGACGGAGCATCTGAACCAATCAAACACTCAAACCCAGTCAACAGATCTGGGTTTAATCCATCACCGTTCTTTACCCCACTCTGCCACCCCAGTTCAGACATGGCCATATGCAAATCAGTCTGACCCTGTGCCTCATGGGAACAGTCCAGCCCGAACTGCCAAGCCATGCCTTCCCTGGACTGGAAACAAGCTTCCGAGGACTGGTTTCTGGCATTTCAGCCGTCTTCAGCCCAGCTTGCTTGAATCCAGTGGCAAAGTGACTTTAGGTGGAGGCATCATGTTTGCAAGTATATTATGGTTTTAAAAACGCTTGCTGCCTCCTTCCTGGCCTCCAGCAATTTTCGGCAACAATAAAAATGTCATGATGACTCTGGTTATTAATGTTCTTCCTAGAGAGAGATCAGAATTTTGTCTAGTGGAAGTTTTGACTCATGGAAAGGTAGCTCAGAGGGTTAATGTACCGGCTGCAAATAACATGCGCCATGCAGATTACAAAGTGCACATAATGTAAATAGGTCAGTTGGCTACTGGATGAGATGTTGCTTGTTCTTTCAAAGTTCTCTTTACTGGCGTCATTTCAGGCTCGCTGGGATCCTGGGAAAACGTATCAAAGTTAATGAAATAGCCGGAGACAGTTCTGCCAATTGTTGGGATTGCATCAGAATTCGTTGAAATTGCTGGAACCACAGGATCACTTGTTACATTTGTGCAGTCAGATGCTACTTCATTGTAGACAGGCGTTTCTTGACAAACTGTTATTTGGGTCTCAAAAGGTACAAGTTCCATAGCTTTGTTGCTTAGTTCTTCATTTCGCACTGCAGATTCCTCAAAGGTGATGAGTCTCTCAGTTTGAACCTCTTGGATAGTAGCTAGAGCTGGGCGTCTGCTACATTGGTGGAGTCCACTTGGCCTACTGCTTATTATCGGCCACATAATGTGGTTTGACCAGGTCGATAGACACAAACCTGTTCTTCTTTTTACCAGCAAGGGGCGGCAGCAATACTGTTTTTGATCCGTGGATTGCTAGGACAGGTTCTGGTTGTCTATAAGAAGGCCCAAATTCCTTCTTGTCCGCGATCTTTTCTCTGACTAAATCACCAAGCTTGAGTATCCAGACAGGCCTTGCTGGGATGGTCAGTTTTTCCTCAGTGGTGGTTGGCTTCAGGAACAAGTTACTGTGTTTCGTTCTTATTTCTTTTAAGTCCTGTAAAACAGCCAAACGATCTTTGATATCAAAATCTTTTTGGTTCACCACTGATGTCTGCCAATCAAAGTCCGCAACCAGCATTCTTGTCCCAAAAAGGATCCCATATGGAGTAATATCCCCTAGATAACTTCTTGGCAAGTTGTTAAGACTATGTTGGACACTTATTAGATGTTTGACCCACCCGTCACCCAAACCTAATACTCTAGCTGTTATAGATTGCTTTATGTACCGTTTTTTTCTCTCCACTACTAAATTTCCCTCAGGATGGAATGGACTAGAGTACCGTAATGCAACGCCCAGATTGGCCATGGCCTCCTTGTTAGCTCGAGAGCTAAATGCAGGACCCTTGTCAGAATGTAGCGTGCCAACTACGTGTGTGCCGATAAAGACGCGCAAATCATTTATAACAGTTCAAGCGTCAGCCGAGCGCTGACGCCACATCCAAATGAACCTTGAACACGAATCCACTGCGACCATTATATATTTATAGTTACCATCCCTTTTTAAGGGACCGCAGTGGTCCAGGTAAACGCAAGTTAATGGTTTATCTGAAATTAACAGGGGCGTCTGCGCAGGATGTTTCACAGTAGATACTTTCATCTTTTGGCATATTTCACATTCCAAAACATAGTTTCTGGCTTGTTTGCTCATGCGCGGCCACCAGTATGTCTGTTTTAATAATGATACTGTGGCGGAAACACCTGCATGAGCAGAGGCGAGGCTTCATGTGCTGCTAGTATTAGTCCTATCTGTGTTCCATGTTTGGAATTACTCTATCCCCCACTCCAGGGATTCAAGCAAATAGAACATTGTTTGCATCAGTTATGTTCGAGTATTTGAGTGGAAACCCTTTAGGTAATGTTTTACCACTGTCTTTGCTTGAAGCAATGACAGCCAACATTATTTCGTTATTTTCGTTTTTTAATGAGTGATTGCAGCTCCGGAAGCCGTTTGCACAGCTGCCTTCGTGGCTTCATCAGCTAATGAATTCCCTTCAACGTGAACGCCATCACGTTGATGACTCAGCGTGTGTATCACATGAGTGTTTTGTAGTCCTTCTCGTAACTGAACTACTTGTTCCCAAAGCATTTTATGCTTGATTGTGCCACCTTTTGCATCTTTGTAACCATTTTGAAGCCAGTTTTGCATGTATTCATTGTAAGATTGAACACAATAATACGAATCGCACACTATGAGTGTGGGGAATCCGCAGTCTGTATTCTCAAGCGCCATCTTGAATGCTTGTAGTTCAGCTCGCTGAGCTATACAATCTCCTAGAGATTGTGTTTTAGTGACCATTGGTCGGAATTTCCCATCGTGCCAACGACCTGTAACGATCGCTCACGCCGCACTATAGGCTTGTTTACCCTCCGTAGCGGGTTGAGCTGATCCGTCATTATAAATTATACATTCATACTGCTCTAGAGGCAGAATTTCAGTAGGCAGAGGAGATTCTTGTTCATCTTGTAGAAATGCTTGTGTTTTCAAATAAGGGCCAAACACATATTCAACATCTGTTGCAGCAAGAGAATTAACCCATTGTATCCATATTGGATGTAAAGCTTTAGCATTTGGACTGCTCGCTTTCATCACTGCCTCTAAGGCAGGTACAGGTGTAAACTCATCGAATGAACTGTGCAAATAGATTAAGAAGATTTTCTAGGCTTGAGGCTGCAGTAAAAGAGTTGGGTTAACATTTTAAAAGAACACGGAGTAAAGTTAAGGAAGACTAGAGAAAGTCTGCTGTAATTAAAGTTGAAAAAACTAACAATTACAAAGAAAAGAAAAAAGGGAAGAAAGATAAAGACAACTGTGCCAAAAAAATAGAACAAACTAACTTCACCAGGGTTTGAATCAAAACTGCACTTGCTATACAGTCTAACACACATTTATGTGATGTATGCACACATAATTCCAGCTACAACTCTGCCAATGCAAGATAGGAGAACATCTGTGTTCCTCACTCACAATACTCAACTCTTTCCACACTGAGTACATTCCAGCCACGCACCTTCACACATAGAGGACAGCTCTGTCTTACAGCTCCTACCAGAAAGGAGATCATGAGAACTTGTGTCACTGCTATGCAAGTTCCAGATGATACAACATAACGCCCTTACAGAAAATGCCCACAGTATAATAATCTAGAGACATTTCCTATGGCCTACGGGGCCTGTTGGGCATTGCAGCACCAGCCCAACGAGGAGCTGCCATACGATGAAGAATGACACCCCCTGGGGTGTGTGAGGGCCCTTGCTCCTTATATGATCTATTCCCTCTCAGTCACCTACTTTTCTTCTGATAGGAACAGTGCACCCAGTGGTTTACTGTATAGGTCAATGAAATGACTGTTTGTATAAACCGCATCTGGATCTAGAAACCATGCAGGAAAGACACGTAATTATTCAGTACAGGCTGAACTGCAACACCCTTGAAGCTTTGGCACAACAATTTGAATCTGAACCTTTGCCAGACATCCGCATTTAGACTGCCATCCCAGCTATTGTTAAGATAATGGCAGTGTTACATTTCTGTGCTACTGGCCCCTTCTGGTACACAGCTATAAAGTCTAGTGGGATGTCTCAGTGAACTTATTAGCTGTCCTCAATCAGGTCCTGGATGTTATGCCCAGATGTGTGAATGACTACATCTAACTTCAAATGGATAATGCTACTCTGAACAATATCAAGGCCACGTTCTTTAAATTGGGAAGCATACCATTGGTGGTTGGTGCCATAAATGGAAGCCGCATTGAATTAGAACCACCTTATGCCTGTGTGCAAGTATACAGCAGTATGAAGCATTTTCACTTTAATAATGTGCAATTGTTTTGCATAGAAGATGTCTACATTACCAATGTGTATACAAGCAAGATTTCTAGGTTCTACCCATGACTTGCTGGTGCTGTGCAACATTTGCATACCACGACAGAGGGATGACATTGCACCGAGGAGGGCCTAACTTGTTGGTAAGTTTAAAGCATTATGTTGATGAAAGTTTTTGTAGGAAAGGTGTGCCTTTCCAAATATAATTTCACTTATATATGCATTTATGGTTATATATTTCAGAGTACTCAGCTTATCCAAGTTATACTTGTCTTTTAAGACCTCTGAGAAACCCAACAACGCCATGGGACGTCCACTCAAATAAGGTCAATGTGTGAACAAAGGGTACTCTGGAGATCCTTAAGGTCTGGTTCACATGTCTAAATAAATCCAGAAGGGCGCTGTTTTACTCTCCTGGCAAGATTGTTGTGTTATGTTGTAAGCTTCACATCATTGCCCCTCGAAGAAACATCCCTTTCATCCCAGATACCAAATACCAATGGGAACCCCAGAGTAATGTTGGTCATATGCATTAGCAAGCTCACCGTGATGAGGATGAAGGCAGTGACCTGAGGTATGAACTCATTGAAAACAATCTGTGTATAATGGTGACTGTAAAGTAAATGTTGTTTATTTGTATTTTCTATGGACATATCCTCTGTTAGAATATTGCCTACTGATCCTCAGATCTAGTTTATTTCAGATATTCATTTTCATTATTTTTGAAGTATTCTTGGGTTTTATATTTGTTTTGAACGTAGACTAGTATTTTTGCAATATCTTATATATAATGATGGCCATTCATTTATGTTTTACAACTGTTGATGTCCACTTATCAGAAAACAAATGACAATTGAATGTTAGGCACAAACGTATTTATGTTGCTGCTTAATCCTTCCTTGGTGGTGTCATCCTGTCATCTGCTGTGACACTAGCAATACATAAGTAGATCCTTTGGAGTGTTGCACGGATACTTGTTATAGAGTGATCTTTTCTCTATTTTATGTTGCCTGGCCAATGGTGGCTTCATTATCAAACAAATAGCAGTGCACTTCTTCTCAGTTATGTACTTATGCCAATGTAAATGAGTTTCATCAAGGGTAACTGATACATGACTTGATGTTGTCACATCTATGGAAATGTGATGTGATTCATGACTGTTTGAATAAAATTATGTATTTGTAAAATATGAGGGCAGCCCAATGTGTGGCTGAACGCAACCATTTCTGTTGCTAATGTTATTTAAGGACCTAATTTAGATGGGCAGAATTAGAGGTCAGTGTTCACTGCCTGTCAACACCAGGAAACTGCAAAATGCACCAGTTGCCATGGAAGAGAACTCCCATGATGAAGGGAACATTTTCTTTTTTTTTTTCAAAAAGAAAATCCTACTTCTGAATTTTCTTTTTGAAACTAAAAAAGAAAACAGTTTGGTGCAAAGATCCATCATGTTGACGGAGACTTGCACCAAATTGTAAATAGCATTGATAGGAACCTCCATGATTACAGTTGCTACCAATGCATCAGGAATAAGCGCTGGCTAGGTGGTCATTTCTAAATCAGGGGCATGGCATCTCCATCTTGGGGACAGAGTAATTGATGCCATCTCCCTGTCGATAAAACGGACTGAACGCCTACATATAAATTAGGAGGAATATCTTCACTATAGGTGGCATTGTTATATGATTTGCATTTGTAAAAGTCATAATTTCATTGTCATTATGCCTCAAACAACCTTTTATATTTTTGTCTGTACTTTTAAATGTTGTGTCTTGTCTGAATGGTTTGAATGTAGAGAGGTGTTCATATACTTTGCTGATGTGTCGTTCCCCCTGACGGGCTTTTGGATGTTTAACACTTTTATATTAAAATGCAAATTTGAGAATTCACAATTGATGTTGTACTTACTAAGCTTTCATTATTTCTCACTTTATATTTTTCATGAAATGTTTATTGTGTGTGTAAAGTAAATGGGTAGAAAATATGTTAAAATAAAAATCAAATATGTTTGGTTTGTTAAAACAATATGAATATCTAATAATCATATGAGAAATAGTTCATTTCATTCATTAATTTTATTCATTATGTATGTTACAACTTTTTAACAAATTGTTTTATTTATTTTGACACTCCTTAAGATTCTATGAAAATAATTTAACTTGTGTTTTGGATTAGGAATTAACGAGTCAACATTGCATAGAGTTCTTCTCCAAACAGCAGTCAGATGGGAAATGTGTGGAATGTCAGGAAAGGTGAGCACTAAGCTGTTAGGGTGTGCCATTCTGTGGCAGAGAGGTAGACTCACACAAGATAGCTCCCAAACCTCTATGAAACTGCCACCATCCCAAACCCCACTGTGGAAAGGGGAATTGAATATATAGAGAGTGAGAAAGAGAGACAGACAATGTCTTTGGGTTCAAACTGGTCCATTTTGACTAGCCTATAGTTCAAATGTATACATGGCGTTTATAGATTTCACAACGGCCTTTGATAAGATAGATTGACCTTTATTATGAAGAAAATTGCAAAAAATGGGCCTAACCTCTCCACTGCTACCTCTAATTAACGCTCTACATTCACAAACTTAGTGCAAGGTACTAATGGGTGGACATCAAGGCTTATCAGATGCTATCCCTACTGAAAATGGTTTCAAACAAAGTCGCTTGTTAGCGCCGTTGATGTTTTCTTTATGTATAGCTGATCTACCTGATTGTTTTGATCATGCTGAGGGAGATGCTCCAAAGATAAGTAACTGGCCTTTTGCATGTCTCCTATATGCAGATGATATAATAGTAATGGATCTAACTCCTATTGGGCTGAATAGAAAGTTGATATCCTTGCAGAACTATACAGTCGATCATTTCTTGAAAATAAATGTTTCTAAAAGTACAATTTTTGTTATGAAATGTAAAAAAAAATAGAAAATCATGTAATTTTAATTAGCATATTCCTTTTGAAAAGCTGGAGGTGGTAGATTCATATCTTTATATAGGGAAACTAATGGCAGGTAGTACAAACAACAAACTCCATATTGAACATACCTCCTGTAAAGAAGTGTCTCATGCCAATGGTTTGCGTATCTATTATAATGCTGTGGGTAGAAGGCATTTTTTACATGTATTAATGGGTTTTAAAGTAAAAATTCCACCCACACTGCTCTATGCCATTGAATTCATCCCTGTCAAGGATTGGGATTTTTGGGATAGTATTGAAGGTCAGATATTACGTAAATTGTCAAATTTTAATATGTTAGTTCCAACAGCTGCTATTAGGCTGGATTTTGCCTTCCTATATTCAAGGTCTAGCTAGGGTTTTACGCTGGGGATACCAGGTGAAAAATAGCAAACAAGACTCATTTAGAGGTATCATGTGTCAAGAAATATTTAGTGTTCAGGCAAGTAATTACTCCTTCTATCACGATTTTTTATTTGCACTACAGAAACTTCTCTGTAGAAGAAGAATTTGTGATTACTCTCATACCATCAGAATTTAAATCTTTCTTTAAAACCTCTAGTGGTAAGATTAGCATTAATAGAGACATTGATTTCTGTAATTTCAAAAAGAGACTAGAGCTAATAGCCAGGACAAACACACCAAAAACTTTACAAAATATGCATACTGGAATTTACAACATGGAACCCGACGCTTTCTCACATTATGTCGCATGAATCTTCTACCTTTAAACGATCTAACAGCAAACTGGTCCCAAAATTTGAGAAATGGAAAAACCTGCAACCTTTACAAACTGAGTTCTCAGACCCTGGATCATGTCTTATTTTCATGTCCAGCATTGGCCTTGAACCGCCGTCTATGGCTTCGGCCAATGTTCTTACTAAATAGTGTTAAAAATGTAGCTTCAGCCTGCGATTTTCTATTTTGTCCAAAACATGAAGCAGTGTGTATAAAACTTTTTAATTATTTTAAGGAGATTATGTATATATTTTAATTGCTGTTTTCTGCTGCTGATTGCACAAGAGGGAGATGCTGTGTTCATTTCCCATTTTTGTTCTGCTGCTAAGTTATTAACTCAGCCAAAGTGAGATTCTGGATTGCGTTTTTGCACATGTACTGCTGCTATTGAATTGTTTTTTGCACAGGTTAGTATATGCTTTGTAATTCCTTTTCTTGCTGCCAAAAGCCAACATTCTGCTGAGGATGAATTTTGGATTTTATTCTGTACATGAACTAGTTGCTACTTACTACACCTCGTACATTTGTGTATTTCTTAGGAAACGTATTGCCACTTTATTCTGTTTGCTGTTATCTTCAAATGTGAAATTAGTTTTGTTATGTTTAATTCCTTTTTGTGTCAATCTGTATGCACTTTTATGTGGACCTCATATGAGTTCCAAATCTTAATAAATATTTGAATTAAATTGAATTGACTAGCCTACACACAGCGAGTGATGTCCTTCATGTGATGTTGACTCATCCTCTGTACTGATTGTAATGATTTGTACTTGTGTATGTGTTATTTTTACTGTAAAGCAGGAACAGATTGGGGTGAAAAGGAACCTTGCTATACACTTTCTGTAACCCCTTCCCAGTTGATATTATGACCCTGGCCTTACCTTAACAGTACACAAATAACAAAACGATGATGGAGTGCTAAAGGGATATTTAGAGACCAGCCCTAAGTTGTATCCCCCGAAAGAGCAGCATATACAACAAACAAACTTAGGGGTCTAAAGTAGAAACCCTGTTTGGATCTCTTTCAAGCTACCTTAACTTCTAATTAAGTCCATTAAGATAAGGAAGTGACTATCATATTTGACTAACAGAACAGATCACCAAAAAATGGGCCACCTGTGATTGTCGATCAACCTCATTGAGGATTCCCATCAATGACTTGTATAGATCAATATTCAACTGCATAATAATATTGCACTGTTCTTGCTTTTAAATTGGAAGGGTCTTATGTTTAATAAATAGTCTTTCGATAAGTCCCTATCCTATTTTAATCACCACACTTATTATATTTTTTTGCACTGCACTTTCCCATCAGATCAACATCATATGGTTCAGTAAAGTGATTGTGGGTCATTACCCCAAGCCAACCATAGGGGTATGCCGGATGTCTCAATGATCAAGAGACACAATACCCTGGCAGGATTACCAGATGAGAATATTGATCTATACAAGTCATTGATGGGAATCCTCAATGAGGTTGATCGACAATCACAGGTGGCCCATTTTATGGTGATCTGTTCTGTTAGTCAAATATGATAGTCACTTCCTTATCTTAATGGACTTAATTAGACGTTAAGGTAGCTTGAAAGAGATCCCAACAGGGTTTCTAGTTTAGACCCCTAAGTTTGTTTGTTGTATATGCTTACCTTAACAGTACCTCTGTCACACTTTGTTGCTATTATCCTTAACTCTCGGTTCTCTGGTCTGTGTTTTTTATGTGAGTTCCTAGAAAGGAAACAAATACCGTTATCATTACTATACTTACAAAGACTACAACCTTATTCCAAATCTGGCCCCCTATGGATGCCTAGCTACTCAGCTGTGAAGCTTCCCTTAGAGTTCTCTTTTGGGAATTGTTTTTCAATCCCTGGAACTCATACTTATAATGTTCTCCCCCACAGCAGTTCATAGAAATGACCTCAGAGTGCGCTGCTCCAACAATTGTTAATCTATTTCTTCTAAAGTTCAAAAGTAAATTTTTTATACAAGCCTTATAACCAATTTATCTTGGACCTTCATCGGGGGAATGTTCTCAACCAGGATATTAAAGCACCTTTCTCAACGAGTATGAGCTGTTGGAATGCTGCAAGTACCTGCATCCATAATAAAGGACCATCTAGCTCTGAAATGCATTGGGGTCACTATTATTCAGTCATAAAATGCAGAGAAATGTCTATGTGTTTTGGATTGAAGATTTGAATTTAGATAATGATGAGCTTTGTTTTTGAAAACCTGATTTTTGAGGATATTCAATCTACTGCAAAGAATACATCAATTACACTAATGGACAACATTGTGTAAACACTACATATATATTCTTAAACCACCATAGTGGCCAAAAGAGTGACGGTGCACTTTAAGACAGTTTTAATGCTTGGAAAGAGCTGTTGTCTAAAACAAAATACTCAGGTTGTGGGTGCATTTCCATTCCCCACATTTGGTGTGAGAAATTTCACCAACAGTGATGAGTGTTGATGGAATCTTTTCCAGGTATTTTCTGCATGAAATAGATCCTCACACGGCACATAACATCTCTTCAGTGGAAAAAAAACAGAAAACTCTGGTGAGCAAACTAAGTATGTTGATTTTTCTAAAAAACATATCAGTGGTGTAGAGATCTACTGCTTGACAGGGAAAAGTTATCCTCTTCCTAAATCAATCTTTAAATAATTAGTACATCATACAACTAAATCACACAGAAATGCAGATCAGCCACAAAGTAGTCCTTGTTTAGGTGACAAGTAGCAAACAAGCATACAGAAGGAGAGCCACATGTGCTTGTCCTCAATCTATTTTCAATATTCTAGGCACTCCATGTGCCTTGAGCGGCATTAACAGGAACAGGAGCCCTGCCAGGCCTGGCAGTGTGCAACATCGCTTCAGTGCCTTATGGAAGAACTGTGAGGCCAGAAGCATCAGCTTTAATTTTCTAGATACATTTTGGAAGGAGGGAGTGGAGAGAGGGAGAGAGAGAAAGAAAGTGTATGTGTGTGTGTGTGAGAGGGAGAGAGAGAGTTTGTGCATGCGTGTGTTCTGAGGGTATGTGTGTATGTTCAATTGACTGTGAATTAGTATCTTCCAGCTTTATTTCAATTAGAAACATAATTCCAAGATGTTATTTACAATGAGCTGGTAACTCATAAGGATTTTTGCAATCGATGCCTGGAGAAATATTCTCATACATATTTCTGCATCTTTAAATATATTTTTAGGGAGACCTCTAGCCTTTGTAAAATGCACCATTTTCACAATTGTGCAAACTTTTCTTGTGGGAATCCCTCAAAACCTGGTTTGAGAAGTCGGATTTGTTCACTTCAGCTGTTCTTTTGGTGCTCTTTGTGTTAGCTAATAATGCCCAGCCAAGACAACAGCAAACTGCAATCTGACAAATATTAGTGGAATTTAGGTAAAATTATGTCCCTTCATTTTTAATACTCATTTCGGCCTAATGCTCCTTTTGTTTGCAATACAAACAACTCTTTCTCCTTTAAATTCAGTTCTAATTCTAAACTGTGTAGAATGGGCTTTTCTTTCTATTTAATTACATATATAATTAAACTGCATGAGCATGATGTTCTCTTTTATTGCAGTGACAACAAATGGAGAGAGACGACCTGTGCTTCTGAACTTAGTTTTACATTGAAAGCCTTTGCTGAGGATGTGAAGAATGTAGCTAGGCTACGGGCAGTCACTTTATAAAACCTTTAAAAGCAGTAGGAACTTGTTAACTCTTAGCAAAATTGGAGGCAACATCTAGCTGGAAATACTTCAAATAAGAGATTTAATTGTGCAACTGTGGGAAGTATCTGTGCCTTTGGCTACTGCTCATGTCACCAACCCTCATTCTTGTCATTGGCATAATTTGCTGATTTGGCAAAGTATCTGCCTCGCACATATTGCCATTTGGATTACTGGATCTTCTATCATCCTCTCTACTGCTTTTGGTGTACAATCACACTGCACGGTGCTGTCTCTTGTTGGTTGGTGCTGTGTAGCTGCCCTACATGCCTTTGTCTCCCTAAAACCCCCACACACCTCCGATTAAAGTACATAGAACAGACCATCAGATAGATACCTGCCCCTTTCCCCTGTCTCGAGCATAATAGAAACCATGAAACATGACACGGAACCAGCAGAATAAATTATAAATGCAACTAATTACAGTTATATTTTAGGATCCTATTTGCCAACCATTTTCCTCTATCACACCGCAGTACACTTTTCCTTAAGACAAGAAATGAGTCCCTCTGCTCACTCATGTATGACACCAAGGGCCCGATGTAGGTAATAGTGAAATACTGAATTCTAAATACCGAATTTTACCGATTCTGTATTTAGGGATCGTTTTCAGATGTAGGTAAGAATTCGGTAAAAAATACAGAATTCTTAATATTCGTTATTACCAAATCAGTAATTAAGATTCGGTAATAACGAATACCTACCCATTCATTCCTATGGGCTTGGAGGCCCATAGGAATGAATGTGAAGACATTCGGTATTACTGATTCGGTATTACCGAATCGGTAATACCGGGAGGTATTTCAAGGGTGCCAGGGTGTCCAAAGGATACCCTGTTGCACCCCTGAAATGTGCATGTGTGCACATGTGGCACACATGCATGCCCTAAGAGCATGGATGTGTGCCACATGGCACATAAAAAAAAGCAAGAAAGTGCTTTTTTAAAGGAATTCGGTAATTACCACCAACTTGAAGTTGGTGGTAATTACCGATTCCTTAAGGCCCAAAAGCACTCTTTTATGTGCTTTCTACATTGCATTTAAGGAGTTGGTTTTACTGATTCCTTAAATCCAAGGCCAATTAGGAATCGGTATTAAGGAATCAGTATTTACCGATTCCTGAATACAGAATCCTTCCCTACATCACGAATGCCTAAATACCGGTAGGTAAGGGTGACATTTACCGATTTTCACCCTTACCGACCGGTATTTGGGCTGCCTACATCGGGCCCTAAATGCCTTCTCATTAGAATGCCTGCAAATACAGTACTCTGCCAACTATGTACTCCCCCCTCAGTGTAGTGTGCTGCCTGTCCGAAAATGCACTTCAGCCTGCAACAGTGGGATTTGAAGCACTATGGGCCAGATGTAGGTAAATGACATTTACCGATTCTTAAATACCGAATTTTACCGATTCGGTATTCAAAAATCGGTAAATGATATGTAGGGAAAAAATCGGTATTTTTTACCGAATCGGTAAAATTCGGTATCTGACTTTCGGAATTTACCGAATCGGTATTTCCCGAATCGGTATTTACCGAATCGGTATTTCCCATTCATTCCTATGGGCCAAAAGGCCTATAGGAATGCATTGGAAATACCGAATCGGTAAATACCGAATCGGTAAATACCGATTCGGTAAATTCAGAATCGGAAAGCAAGCAAAAGTGAAACTAATGAAAACTGCCAATCAGGTGCTACCACCCTCCCCCTCCCTTCCAGGAAGTGGCTACCCAGGCAGCTGCAACTAATTAGAAGGTTCTGGAGAGGCAGTCAGAGCTGAGCAGAGTACAGAGCAGCAGGGAGAGTTTTCTTGAAAGTTTGCCACAGGAAAAATGGCAAGCAGCAGTGAGAGTCAGAAGGCAGAGAGGAAGAGAAAAATTAAGTTCAGCAGCATGGAGCTGCAGGTACTGGTGGAGGAGGTTGTGAGAGTTCACAGGCAACTATTTGGCAGGCACTCCCTCGCTGTTCCTGAGTCTGCAAAACGTAAAATGTGGCTGGCAATTGCAGAAAAAGTCAATGCAGTGGGAGTCACAAGCAAGAATATTGAGGATTTGAAAAAACGCTTTTATGACATCAGGAGCCTCACCAAAAAGAAGATGTCTGAAATACACAAGCAGGCTGGTGTCACCGGTGGAGGAAGGAACCCTGCGCCCCCCGACAGACCTGGAGGAGTTGGTGGCCTCAACCATCGAGGCAGACAGCGTCCTGGGGCTTGGAGATGTCGACAGCTCAGCCAGAGCAACAAAAAAAGGTAAGACGCAAGCGCAGCATGACACCCCATACCAACCTGCTTCCCTTTACCCTTTGTGCACAAGCCAACTCCAGTCCAGTACTGGCAGCACTATACAGGAGCAATGCATTATGGGAAATGTAGTCAGCCAATGTAAGACCATGTGTAACTGCACAGACATCAGCAAGTCTCTGAAAGTAATGCAGATAAATTTATTTATTTATTTATTTAACGATTTCTAAAGCGCCTGGTGACCCAAGGGCATCCCCGCGCTGTGAGAGTTGTGATCCTGATGAGGGGAAGGGAGAGGGGGGAGACATTTGAAGGGGATTTTATTTAGGGAATAGATGCGTCTTTAATTTCTTACGAAATGGCAGGTAGTTGGGTTCCAGTCTGAGGGAGCGGGGAAGAGCGTTCCATCCGGCGGCAGCTTGAACGGAAAATTGTCGTCCTCCTGTGCGAGATCTTTTAAATCTAGGAATGCTAGCCAGGTTTTCATTCTGGGATCGTAAGGGTCTGGTTGCTGTGTAGGGGGTGATCATTTTGCTGAGGATCGCAGGGCCCGATCCGTTGATCAGCTTATGTGTAGTACACATCGCTTTGAAGTGCACCCTTTGGCGCACAGGGAGCCAATGCAGGGCCTTGAGGGCCGGCTTGGCGGACATTCTAGAGGGGGTATTGGTGAGCAGGCGCGCCGCCGCGTTCTGTGTCCGCTGGAGCTTCGTTAGTGTGGCCTCAGGGGCTCCCAGGTAGACCAAATTGCTGTAGTCCAGGCGGGACAGTACCAGTCCCTGGATAAGTAGTTTCCTGGAGGTGGGTGGCAGTAAGGGGAGAATCTTGCGGGTCGTGCGCATCAGCCCGAAACAGGTACCCGAAGTTTTGGTTGCTTGTGTTTTCATGGTAAGTTCTGGTTCGAGCCACACACCGAGTGTCTTAATTTCACGTTTCGGGGGGGGGATTTCCCCGAACACGTCGGGCCAGAGTGCTGGAGGGATGGTCGTCCATTGTTTTCCTAGGAGCATCACCTCCGTTTTTGACCCATTTAGTTTTAAGGATGAGTTATTCATCCAGTTATGGATTCCTGTAAGACAGTTGGTCAGGTTTTCTGGGTGGTCGATCAGTTGGGACAGGGAGACGACCAGCTGAGTATCGTCAGCATAGTTTACCATTTTTATGTTGAATGGTGTTACCACGTCCTCAAGAGGGGCCATGTATACATTAAAAAGCGTCGGGCTCAGGGAGGAGCCCTGAGGGACACCGCTTGTGAGTGGGAGGATGGATGAGTGGTGGTTTTCGTCCCACACTTGGAACGTGCGCCCTGTAAGAAAGGATTTAATCCAACTGAGTGCCGTCCCGGTGAGCCCTGCATCCGCCAGTCTATGCAGAAGGACACGGTGGTTAACTGTGTCGAAGGCTGCGCTTAGGTCCAGGAGGATCACTGCCACTGATCCTCCTGAATCCAGTATGCGCCTAGCTTCTTCAATGACGGCGAGAAGTGCGGTGTCTGTACCATGGCCCGGGCGGAAGCTGGTTTGGGATTGTCTGAGCAAGTTGTTGGTTTCAAGGAACTGGGATAATTGTGTATTTACCAGTTTCTCGGTTATTTTGCTGATACCCGGGAGTAAAGATATTGGACGGTAATTAGACATATCTGCTGGGTCCAGCTGAGGTTTTTTTAGAAGTGCTTTTACCACAGCTTTCTTCCAGTTGTCGGGGACAGATCCGTGGGCGAGCGAGCTGTTGATAAGTTCCGTAACAGTGGGTATGATGACTGAGGTTACGGTTTTAAGGAACCTGATTGGTGCTGGGTCCAGGGGTGATCCGCTTTTTATTTTCGTTAAGGTTCGTTCTACCTCTAGGCTGGTTACTGGCCGGAAAGTTGACAGTATGGGGGGTGGGTTACTTTCCGCCTGGTCTAGGGGTAAGCGGCTTTCCATGTGACTGGTGGAACCGGGGGGGGGAGGGATGTTAGGATACGGGTGATTTTGTCATTAAAGTAATTCGCTAGCTCATTACTTCTGTCGACTATGGGGGTGGTGGGGGAGGGTGTGATGGGGACTTTAAGCAGCTCCTTTACAATTAAAAAGGATTCTCTGGCTGAGTTAGAAGATTCCTGTATCCGCGAGTCGTAATGCGAGGTTTTAGCTTGTCTGATGGCCTCTTTGTAGAGTCTGACTGTAGTCTGATAGGCTTCTTTGTTGGCATGCTGCCAGTTTCTCCTCCAAAGCCGTTCGGCTTTTTTGCAATTTTTGCGTAGTATACGGAGGTCCGCGGTGTACCATGGGGCTGACCCAGGTTTGCCATTTTTGTTTTCCCTAGTTCTAAGTGGGAGTACTAGGTCCAGGGAGGAAGTGATCCAGTCCCTGAATTTTTTGTCTGCGATGGCCGGGTCTTCTGCATGAGCAGGGGTGGTCCTTTCAAGAGTGTTAGCCCATTTTTCCGTGGGGAGTCTGGACCAGGTCCTGTCCTTGCTATAAGTGGGAAGTTTATGGGGTTTCCTGAGAGTATCAGGTAATTGGAAGGGGACTAGGAAGTGGTCTGTCCAGGGGAGGGGAAGGGCCTTCTTCGCTTGCATCGAGGGGGAGCTAGTGAACACCGGGTCCAATAGGTAACCCCTGGTGTGGGTGGCTCCGGAGTTGAGTAGGTGAATGTCAAGTGCCGCCAGATCTAGGATCAGGTCGTTAGCCACCGTGTCTGCCGGGTCTTCCAGATGTATATTCAGGTCACCTACTATCATAAAGTTAGATAGGGAGTTGGCCTGGGTTGTGACAGAGTCCAGGAGGGAGCTAGCGAAGGGACCTGGGGGACCGGGGGGACGGTACACAAGTATTCCTATTAGTGAGTTAGTTGGGTTCAGTTTAATGGTGAAGTGGAGGCTTTCTGAGTCAATAATCTGCGCCTCACTGGTTTTACAGTGGAGATGGTCTCGATGGATGATGGCGACACCACCGCCTCTGCCTAAAGGGCGGGGTAGGGACTGGATGCAGTAGCCCGGTGGGGTTGCTAGTGCCATGTCTGATTGTGATTGTGGGGCAAGCCACGTTTCCGTGAGGAAGAGGACATCTATCTCCAGGTCTTCTATGAGATGGTTGATGTGTGTCGAGTGTTTTGGAAGTGAGCGACAGTTTAGTGAGGCCAGTTTGAGGGATACGGGTTTGTGAGGTTTTGTGGGGAGCGTGAGCTGGACTGGCTTACATAAAGAGCAGCGAATGAAAGGTCCATTTAGATCGTGGGTGTACTCGCAGGAGGACGTAGGGGGTCTGAGGCATAGTAGCTCTCTGCGTGAGTACCTTACTTTAGTATTGGCTGCTTTGGGCAGGGGTTCTGGCCCTGTGCCCGGTCGTGCGCGGACGGGCGCAGACGGGCTTACCTTAGGCGCTCCCGCTGCGCTCGTCCGCTGCGCTGATATGGACGGCACATTAGTACTCGTTAGAGGGGGCGTGGCCTCGCAGAGGGAGTGGCTGCCGCCTTTGGGCGTTTCCCTGTTGAGCGCTGGGGTCGCTGTCTCAGGGGTGGTCGTGACGGGCTGTCAAGCGCCTTCAGATCGGGCTTTTTAAGCAGGTAAGCTCAGCGAGGGTTAAAATCAGAATAAAGTGACAAGAGTGAAATTTTAAAACACAGAGTTGCAAATACAGTTCTCCGGCTTCCGCCTCAGAGAATAACAACACACGAGTGCACTCCGCTTCCAGTCAGCGTTTTGTACTCGTTAGAGGGGGCGTGGCCTCGCAGAGGGCGTGGCGGCCGCCTTTGGGCGTTTCCCTGTTCAGCGCTGGGGTCGCTGTCTCAG
Source organism: Lissotriton helveticus (assembly GCF_964261635.1). Classification (NCBI taxonomy): domain Eukaryota; kingdom Metazoa; phylum Chordata; class Amphibia; order Caudata; family Salamandridae; genus Lissotriton; species Lissotriton helveticus. The sequence goes on from NC_136065.1 coordinate 604,119,346, forward strand.
GGGTGGTCGTGACGGGCTGTCAAGCGCCTTCAGATCGGGCTTTTTAAGCAGGTAAGCTCAGCGAGGGTTAAAATCAGAATAAGTGACAGGAGTGAAATTTTAAAACACAGAGTTGCAAATACAGTTCTCCGGCTTCCGCCTCAGAGAATAACAACACACGAGTGCACTCCGCTTCCAGTCAGCGTTTTGTACTCGTTAGAGGGGGCGTGGCCTCGCAGAGGGCGTGGCTGCCGCCTTTGGGCGTTTCCCTGTTCAGCGCTGGGGTCGCTGTCTCAGGGGTGGTCGTGACGGGCTGTCAAGCGCCTTCAGATCGGGCTTTTTAAGCAGGTAAGCTCAGCGAGGGTTAAAATCAGAATAAAGTGACAAGAGTGAAATTTTAAAACACAGAGTTGCAAATACAGTTCTCCGGCTTCCGCCTCAGAGAATAACAACACACGAGTGCACTCCGCTTCCAGTCAGCGTTTTGTACTCGTTAGAGGGGGCGTGGCCTCGCAGAGGGCGTGGCTGCCGCTTTTGGGCGTTTCCCTGTTCAGCGCTGGGGTCGCTGTCTCAGGGGTGGTCGTGACGGGCTGTCAAGCGCCTTCAGATCGGGCTTTTTAAGCAGGTAAGCTCAGCGAGGGTTAAAATCAGAATAAAGTGACAAGAGTGAAATTTTAAAACACAGAGTTGCAAATACAGTTCTCCGGCTTCCGCCTCAGAGAATAACAACACACGAGTGCACTCCGCTTCCAGTCAGCGTTTTGTACTCGTTAGAGGGGGCGTGGCCTCGCAGAGGGCGTGGCTGCCGCCTTTGGGCGTTTCCCTGTTCAGCGCTGGGGTCGCTGTCTCAGGGGTGGTCGTGACGGGCTGTCAAGCGCCTTCAGATCGGGCTTTTTAAGCAGGTAAGCTCAGCGAGGGTTAAAATCAGAATAAAGTGACAAGAGTGAAATTTTTAAAACACAGAGTTGCAAATACAGTTCTCCGGCTTCCGCCTCAGAGAATAACAATGAAAGTGAAATTTGTAAAGCATTTATTGTAGTGACTGTGATACAGTATCACCCAGTTGATATACGCTTATTTATACCTAGGGGCAAAATCAGGCAGTCAACCCACAGAGACAGAAGGGACTGCACCAGCGAGGGAGGCGAGTGATGAAGCAGGGCCAAGCCAAGTACAAGCCTCGCAGGAGGAGGGTGACACCACTGGCAGCGCCCATGAAGAAGACACACTACAGACTCCAGAGTTGCCGCACTCCCCACACCTTTCACAATCCCCTCCATTGGTGTTCTCACCAGAAACCTCCCCATCACTATTCCTGTCCGCTCCTGCAACCCCACCAGCCAGGAGGCGTCTCGTGGCCCCACTAGCAGTAATGGAGGCAGCAGAGGGTGAGGCTACAGACACTGTAGATATGAGTCCTGCTGCACTGCAGTCCACCAATGTGCCAGTGACCTCACGCAGAAGGCAACGCAGACCCAGCAGTGCAGGTGGACATGGAGACGGCACTGTGTTCCGTGGGCTGGAGGGAGCATGGTGCGCATACAACGCATGCAGGGAAAATCCATTCAAGCCTGCCATCGCCAATTCCGAGTCCTGAATGACAAAATAGGAGACATGGGAAAGGGCATCAGAGACATCGTTGAGTCTAATAAGGAGGTTGCAAAGACAAATGCAGACATTGCAGCAGGGATGCAGCACATGAGCAACTCCATTGATAAGCTCTGCTCCAAACTAGACAGCCGGGAACACACAAGGCGCAGGGAGGGCCGGGTCCACAATATGGCCATTAGTCGTCTGGCCACTGCCACATCCCAGCTATGCCGTAGAGGCATTAATATGCAGGAGAGCATGACACAGAACACGGCTGAGGTAACCAGGGGCATGGACAGAATCAATAGTGCACTGGAGGCTATGCTGATTTCACACACTGCACAGAATCCTGCCCTGGATGTGGCAGAGGCAGAGGACAGTAGTAGCCGCAGCAGCATGGCAAGCGCAGTAGTGGAGCCACGTAGGAGTAGCAGGCGCCCAGCTGAGGCTGCAGGGCATGCTGAAAGCAGCGACCAACATCCCAGTGGCTCAGGGAAGCGCGGGCGCAAGTGACATCGTCAGTCATGGGTGAAGTAACCCGGGACATACACTCCCCACGTTTATAATGTTTATTTTGTTGCACTTCAGTGCTTGAACGTTGTGGCAACATTAAATTACGTTGTTCTCATACACAACCTGTCTGTATCTCATTACTTACTCAGAAATAGTTGCGTGTGATCTCCTCACGTCTGTATCTGCCATCACTTGGTGTTGACACTCCAGCAGGTTGTGTTTCAGGCACAGCAATGTCATCGTCATGATCCTCATAGTCTGATAACTCCACCTCAGTACCCTTCTTCACAGCAAGGTTGTGCAACATAGCACAGGCAGCAATGATCTTACAGCAGGTGATGGGGGTATACTGCCTTGCACCTCCGCTTTTGTGCAAGCATCTGAACCTGCTTTTCCAGATACCAAATGTTCGTTCTACAACATTCCTTGTGCTCTTGTGGGCCCGGTTATACCTCCTTTGGCTGGGTGTTGAGGGGTTAAGGTAGGGGGTGAGTATGAAGGAGCGGAGGGCATATGCACTGTCTCCTAAAAGGAAATGGGAATACATTACTCATATGCATACATGTACTACTTACTTCAATAGGTGTTATGGGGGTCGCACACCGTGTCTTACCTAGGAGGTATCCTTCACCAAATTCCCCTGCAGTCAGCCGTGCATAGATGCTGCTATTTTGAAATATATAGGAGTCGTGGGTACTCCCAGGGAATTTTGCCACAAGGTCAGTGATGGCGCACTTTGCATTGCAAATCACCTGCACATTGATGGTGTGGGTGGACTTCCTATTCCTGTATATATATTCAGTGGCAGCAGGGGGACAAATGGGAATGTGCGTGCCATCTATGCAGCCAATTATATTGGGGAATCGAGCCATTTGGTAAAAGTCAGATTTTGTTTGTACCAGTTCAGCATGGGTTGCAGGAAAATATATGTAATGCTCCATCCTCTGTAACATGGCATCAAGGAATTTGCGGAAAATCCTTGACAGGCTGCTCTGGGTCACCCCACCTACCGCAGCAACCACGCTCTGGTAGCTCCCAGACGCAAGCAGGTGTAGGCTGCACAGCACCTGCACGTGGGGTGGAATAGCGTGTGCCCTTGGGGTGGTGTGCTCCAACAGTGGTTGGAGGTCCCTGATGAGGTCCAAGATGGTGTCTGGGGCCAACCTGTACCTCTGGAGTATCTCTGCCTCTGTGAGCATGAACAAGGTGACCCTCTGTCTATAGACCTGCTCCTCTCTCTGCCATTCCCTCTCTCTTTCCTCCTGTAGCCATAGCCGTCTTGCAGTGACATAAAATGCCGCCATTGTGAAAACAGAATTGCATTTTGGGTCCTTTTTTATAGGCTGCACCTGGTTACCACCTGATTTCAATCCATGGTAAATACTGACTCTTAAATACCGAATTTCAAGCAAATTCGGTATTTCAGGGCTTGCCTACATCTCAATGTTCATTTTTACCACTTCTTAAATTTACCGATTCGGTAAATGTACCAAATCGCAAACCGTTGCGATTCGGTAAATATACCAATTCGGTAAATTTACCGATTCGGACGATTTTCGCTTTCCTACATCCCAAATGCTCAATACCGGTCGGTAACGGCCGAAAATACCGATTTTTGGCCGTTACTGACCGGTAATGGGCTACCTACATCTGGCCCTATATGATTACTACAATACATATAACACTGATGTTTAAAGGAAAATGTGTGGAATATTCCTTGCATTTTTAATCGAAGACTAAATACTGGGAGGTGGATGGTTTTAAAAGGGAAGACATATGCGTTGTGTCTTATCATTGGTATAGGACATTGTTAATTGTGCATGTATTAGTCTTTGTCATGCAGAATGAGATGTGAATTTTATAGAATGGAATGTAGGGGCTGGGAGGATAAACCAGCACTGTGACATTATCGTTTTGGATGAATACTGTGCTGTTGAAAATAAAGATACCTCCAGCTGGAGAAACACTTGCTACTTCCACACAGCACAGGTGCAAGTTTCTTTCCGTTATGACCCATTTATTATTGGCTGTTTTCACTGATTGTGGAACTTGTGAGTAACATGTCCACCAAGGGATTCCTGTACATTCTCTCCAGTTGGTGTAAAGTACTGTTTCAAATTGGCTTTTGCGGCAAATTCTGGTGTTTCAAAGAATTTAAAGACTCATCGTTTTGGAGAAGTACTTTATTTCCGTTTTAAGTGGAGCCCAGTATTTTGTTGCGATCACTTAATGTGTGTTAACTTTGGTGTGTAAAGGTGTGGCGTACCAAGCTTTGAGTTCATTATGGAGGCATTGTTAGATCAGCGTGTTGGTTATGGAGAATGCAATTCAAATTTTAAACACTCTGGCTTAACCGTGTGAGCATTGCTCAGTATAATTACCCTCAGTGTATACAGAATTCCGCATGTGGAAATCACAGACAGGTCATGCAGTTCATTGTGCGCTGGTTCCTGATTTAAGCAAGAGTACACAATGCAGAAGTGTTACCTCAGAGCACACAGAATTCTATGTCAGAATGGAGGCGAGGATTATGCATATCTTTCTTCACTTCATTATTCATAGCAGGTTGAAAGAACATTAAACAAAAAAACATCAAACACATTACAGACTACGCATCCCATGAACCATTGGGGAGCAGTCTCCATGGCAATGATAGTCCAATCCCATAACAGTCCATAATATATAATCTTACGACGTCCCTTCTACTTCCTCTTTCTTCACTGCTCGTCTGTTAAGTGACATTACTTACATTCTTCGCTTACCTGATGTTAATTGTCGTCTTTATGAGCGTTTTGGCTTGTGACTTCTAGTTTAATAAATCCTTTGCGCAGCTGGCTTTTGCCTGAGCGCATTCGCCCCTCGCAGACGCGGACCTCCCGGTGTGAGCTTCGTGCGCTGCGGGGATTCTGTCAGGTGCGCCTAGGCCGAGCTAGACAGCTCCGTCGAGCGCTCCCAGTGGCTTTGACGTGCGTTTGGGAACTCTGACACTGAGCTTGGTGCCGGTCCAATTCCTGACCAACTCTCTCCGTTTCGACACTGTTCCGGGGTGAATTCCCCACCCGCAATTTGGCTTCAGCGCCACCTGATGGTGGCTGTTATATCTCCTTTATTTGGCAGCTTTGAGTAAAGCCAAGCTGTTTGAGCACCGGAGAGGGGGCTGCCTGGCATATATTCAAGGCGTTTCTTCTGCTCACACCCTCTTCTGTTATGTCTTCTACTGAGGACCACTTTTATTCCTCTTTCCAGGAGGTGGAGGAGAATGGCCCCCCAGCAACTTCCATCGACAGTGGACCAAGCTCTCTCGCAGGCCATCTCTAGGGTGCCGGCCCCCCTAAGGGATCAAGTGGATAAGTTGGCTAAGGCATCCCAGGGGTCTTCAGTGATCCTGATCTCGCGGAGGCAGGTCCCAGTGGCTCACAGGTGGGGAATAGACAGGCCATGAAGCGTCACACGGGGCATTTGGAAGGGTTTGACAACCTTAGAGAAACCTTCTTTAGGAGTGCACGAACATTCAAACACGCACCCTGCTGGGAGGAGGAGGAGCCCAGAGAAATCTGCAACACTTTTTTCGTAAAAGAAACACTGATCTTTGCGACGTGCGGTTTGCGACGTGCGGTTATCAGGCCGTTTACGAGTTTGGGAACTTCATAAACACCATCTCTATTGGAATAGAAACACTGCGACTTCTGATGTGATACACTTTGTGCCATACACTGAAGCCCTGAAGAAGTCTCTCAGGAGACAAAACGTGTTGGCTATTTTCTATGGAACTGTGGAGAGAGAATTTATTGATGAAAAATAAAGTGAAAGCTGCATTTGAAAATATACACTACGGATCTGGACAATTCTTCTTCATTGTGCTGTTAATTTGTGGACTTTAATATGACAAATTGATATTGATGTTTAAGAGTGCTGAAACCCTTTGCAGTGAAATCTGCAACACTGTCGTCCCAAATTCGGACCTCGACGGCGGTCTTCCCTTTGAGGGGGAGGGTGTCTCAGAGGGAGACCTCTCTTCTGACGAGGATAAGGACTCGGGTCGCCCCTGGCGCCCTGGCTCTCACTCGTCTGAGTCCCAGGAGGGGGGCGGGGGACACTCGGACATGTTCGAACCTACTCAGATTTATCACCCTAGGTCGGCAGAGTGGATCCCTGATGCCAAGGGGGCAGAGTATGTGGCGTCAAAAATCCATCAACCTCTGGAGAGGGAAGTTAGGACTAGGATGAAGGGAAAGTGGTACACACTCCAGAAATAGATGAGAAGCTTTGTACTTTTTCTCCCACATATATGAGCGATCCCAAAAAAGGAATAAACAGATCCTGGAGAAATTGCCAGTATAAACTCCTGATTGTGGTGGGGCCCTTGACCCAAATCGTCCAACTGGCAGAACGTTCAAAAGATTCTGGATCCCCTTTGTCTATGGACATAGTCGCTGGTTGGGCACAGCGAGCGATATGCCTTCTCTGCAACGCAAATTGTGCCCTGGCAGCTGAGAGAAAAAGATCCCTCCTTATAAAGATCGGCCCCAAATTAGGGGACCTGATGCGGGCCCCGTAGCTCAGGGTAAACTCTTTGGTGAACCTTTTGTCAAGGAGCTTAACAAATTTGTCACCACCTTTTCAGCCCTGGATAACGCTTAGGCCTTCATAAAAAAGATAATTCCAGGGCGGGTTTTTCCCGGGACCGGAAGAGGCAGGGGTCACTCCTCCGGCCACACCCAGCAGCAAGTCCCCTCCAACAGAGGTCAACAAAGACGAAATAATGGCTGGAACGACGGCCGCCAGGGAACCTTTTATCGCCAATGCCCCTGGAGGTCCCTCTGGTAAGAATGACCCTTTCTTCCCCTCAAGATCTATGGGGGAGGCTCCTACTCTTCTCACACAATTGGGGAAAGATACCATCAGACCTGTGAGTATTGCAGACTGTAATGGGCTTCCACATAGAGTTGTACGGTGCCTCCATTCAGGTGGTGCGCCACGACCCTTAATTATCGCAGCAGAAGAGGAGAGTTTGATAGAATCCGAGGTTTCGGAACTTCTAAGGAAAGGAGCTATTTGCAGGTCAGTACTTCATCCAAATGGGTTTCTCAACAACCTCTTCCTAGTAGAGAAAAAAGACAAAGGCTTCAGGCCTGTTATCAATCTGAAGGAGTTCAACGAGTGGCTTGTGTACCGTCACTTCAAGATGGAGGGGATATACTTACTCCGGGACATCCTCATGCTGGGTGATTGGATGGCCGATGCGACTTGGAGGACGCTTACCTGACAGACCCCATTTTCCCTCCTCACAGATTTTGAGTTTCGAGCTATGCCCTTCGGCCTTTCCTCAGCCCCGTGGTGCTTCATGAAGCTGTTGCGCCCGGTGGTGGAATACTCCGCGAACGAGGGGTGAGAAGGATAATCTACCTTGGTGATATCTTGATTATGGATCAGTCTCTGGTGTATCTCACCCGGAACATGACCATGACTATTGCATTACTCCAGGACCTGGGTTTTGTAATCAACGTAAAGAAGTCGGAACTGCGTCCAGCACAACAGATGGACTTCCTGGGTTTTCTCATAGATTCCGTCAAAGCGTCCCTGAGCTTGCCAGCGCCAAAGTTAAACTAGATATGGAAGGAGCCTTCACACGTTCTCCGGAGGGACAGAATCTCACTGTGCAAGCTGGCCAGAATAGTGGGCCTGCTCTCCTCTTCGATCCAGGCCATATTCCCGGGCCCATTACACTACAGGGTTTTTCTGAGATTGAAAGCTCAGCACCTACGGAGAGGTCTTACCTACTCTGAGATCATCTCACTGTCGGAGGAAGCCAGGACGGAACTTCAGTGGTGGATCGACCATATGGCGGCCTGGAATGGATCGTCACCGGACTTTCTGATAGAATCGGACTCCAGCAGATTGGGCAGGGGAGCCCGATGTGGAGAAGTCTCGATGGGAAGCAGATGGTAGGAAGAGGAGTTACAGTTGCAAATCAACTGTCTGGAGTTGCTGGCGGGATCCTTTGCGGTGAAATCCCTTACCAAGGACAGGGTCTCTTGTTGCACCCTGCTGAGGATGGACAACATCTCAGTGGTACATTACATCAATCGCCTGGGCGGCCCTCGATTGCAGGTCTTATCCAACCTGGCAAAGGACTTTTGACACTATTGCCTCCAGAAACAGATCTCAGTGACGGCGGAATACCTTCCTGCTCCACAGAACACGGTGGCAGATTGGAACTCCAGGCATTTCTCCAACTACAGCGATTGGCAACTAGTGCAGTATTCCTGGCTTTGATGGACAGATGGGACCCTTGCAGTCTTTTGCCTCACGATTGAACCATCAGCTTCTGCCATTTTTGAGCTGGAGACTGGATTCGTAGACCACTGCGGTGGACGCCTTCCTCCAAGACTGGTCAACGAAGTATCTTTACACCTTTCACCCCTTCATGATGAGACCCAGAGTGGCGGCCCAGGTTCAACGGCAAGCAGCGCCCATAGTGTTAATAACACCGATCTGGCGGGCACAAGCCTGGTTCCCAACGCTGATGGAGCTGTTGTGGGATTTCTGATACAACTGCCCTCATTCCCTTCAATTTTCAAGGATCCCCAGGGGGGGCTGCATCCTCGAGTGCTTCAGGGCCATTTGCAACTCATGGCATGGAAGATTTCAGGGGACTTTGGAAAGACGAACGGCTTTATTCAGACGCTGTGAATCTGATCCAGCAAGCATGGGTATCAGGTACAGTCAAGAGGTATCGCTCGGCTTGGCGACAATGGCACGGTTGGTGTCTGAAGAGACACGTGGATCCCATGGGGGTAAAGGATACTCAAATTCTAAATTTTTGGCAGAATTGTCCCAAGAAGGTCTTGCCTATCGAACGGATAACTCCTTTTGTTCAGCCATCTCAGCAGGACACTGTGAGATTGATGGCAAACCGGCCGGGGGAACATCCCTGGGTTTGACACTTGATCTACTCCCTACTTCGGCCAGGAAAACCCTTGTCCATGCTTTTGTCACATCTAGGCTGGACTATGGGAATGTCCTGTACCTGGGAGCTAATGTCAAGTGTATCACTCGGTTACAGCATATACAAAATGCGGCTGCCCGTATGATCCTGATGCTTCCCAAAAGAGCGTCATCTAAGAAAGCCCTTGAATCCCTTCACTGGCTGCCTATTAAAGAACGGGTGCTCTACAAAACCCTGCTGATTAGTCACCATATCATGCGGGGGAAAGGACCTTCCTACCTCTTGGGCCTACTGACCCCATATACTCGTGTGCGCCATTTGAGATCTTCCGAGACAGGGCTGACTAAGGTCCCTAGGTTTAAAAGAGCTCGGATGGGTGGGCGCTCCTTCCAAGTTCAGGCTGCTCAACACTGGAACAGACTCCCACCCGAAATGCGATCAGAGACCTCGGAACGCATTAACGGGGTTCGAAATTCAATGATAGGAAGTAATGGGAAATGCACTTGCACTTTAGGAACCACTTGTGATATGTCACATATTTTATTAGATTGTACGAGATTTTTAGACTTTCGAAAGGAGTTTTTATGTCCGATTTTTAAAAAATATAAGATTACGCACAGAATGCAAGCTGCCACTCTTTTGGTGGAAATGGAGACTTTAGACATAGCCTGCGCGTTGGGGAAATATATGAATAAAGTTAGGTGGTTCCTCAAATGCGCAGAAGAACATGTATAGTGTAGCCCTTATCCCTGAATAAAGGTAGAGATACTAAGGGACAATAGTAGTAAAAACTGCATTCTGAAGAAGGTATATATAGGAAATTTTAGCGATTTTAACAAATAATGTTATAGTACTCCGTTTTAAAAGGAATAAGAGAAGTTAATTTTAAGTATCTTGAGGTGTAATTGTGGTTTTAATATTATCTTGTTATGCTGCTGCTCTTTTTCTTGTTGAATATTACCATGTTTTCTGTTGTCCTTTCTCTTATCACGGAAAGTGGAATGTACTTTTAAGGTTTTAACAAATCAAATAAAGTTTTGTTTGACTGACCCTTCACTGGCTGCCTATTAAAGAACGGGTGCTCTACAAAACCCTGCTGATTAGTCACCATATCATGCGGGGGAAAGGACCTTCCTACCTCTTGGGCCTACTGACCCCATATACTCGTGTGCGCCATTTGAGATCTTCCGAGACAGGGCTGACTAAGGTCCCTAGGTTTAAAAGAGCTCGGATGGGTGGGCGCTCCTTCCAAGTTCAGGCTGCTCAACACTGGAACAGACTCCCACCCGAAATGCGATCAGAGACCTCGGAACGCATATTCCGGAAACAACTGAAAACCTACCTCTTCCCTCTGGCTAGAGAATGAGGAGGTTTCGCATCAGAGGACTGAATACTTGCCTGCTCAATTGCTGCTAGCTACGCCACAGCGCGGGGACACACTGACCTCAGTGTAACCAGGCGCTTTATACATTTTTTTATTATTATTATTTTCTTTTTTTTTGTAAGCTGATGCGAGGCATCCAGCTGTCTAAATCTTCTGAATCTTGGTATTCGGGTCTGTGGGACATTAACCTGGTTTTGAGACTTCTTTTGGGTTGGCAGGATAACCAATATCTGTCCCGCAAAGAGCTGTCGGCTAAGTTAGCCATTCTCCTATGTCTCATCTCATGTAAGAGAGTTTCAGATGCCAGAGCTCTGGGCATCACAGCAAGGGTTTTTACTTCGGAAGTGGTCACCGTTACCATTTCACGAAGAACACAGACCAATACCAGGTCAGTATCTTATCCTTCCTTTCCAGAACATTCTAAGTTGTGTGTGGTGAGGTGCATTAAGGCATACGAGGAGATAACCTCAGAGCTCCGACCCCCCGGTGAAAGGCAGTTACTTATCGCCATGCAGAAAGGAGGTTTCTTCCCCTTCCATCGCCAGGTGGGTACGATGGATCATGTCCGAGGCAGGTGTGGATGTGAGTAGATTTGGTGCACATTCCAGGAGGGGGCTATGGCATCAAAGGCTATCCTGGTAGGTGGTAGACTGGAAGATATTATGAATGCGACTGATTGGTCATCTGATTCTACCTTTAAGAGGTTTTATTTTAAACCCATTTCTGAAACAGCGTCTCTGGTCGTAAGTAAGCTTTGAACATGCATAATCCTCGCCTCCGTCCTGACATAGAATGAAAAGTTTCCTAGCTTACGAGAAGGAAAGTTTTAATTCTACTAAGGACTAGGAGGTGTGGATTATCCCACCCTGAGATCAATTTTCAATATCTTCCGCCCTGGAGGTTTTTTCGTTATGAGTAAGTAAGTGCATCCATGTTATTTTCGTTGATGAAATGCTTATGTCATTGAAATTTGGTACAAATGAAAAGTTACTTTCTGTGTAAGTTTCCTATTTTTTTTCATGAGCAGTATGAAGATCTCAGTACACTGAGCAACTGGATAACGTGATTGTCTCTGTGTTGCAGGAAATGATCAAAAGTTCGAATGAAGGAGTAATCCCAGCTTAACATCCTCCACTGAAGGAGAGGAAGCGGAAGGGACGTCATAGGATTATATATTATGGACTGTTACGGGAATGGACTATCGTTGCCATGGGACTGCTCCCCTATGGTTCATGAGATGCGTAGTCTGTAATGTTTATTGATTTTTTTGTTTATTGTTCTTTCAACCTGCTATGCATAATAAAGTGAAGAAAGATATGCATAATCCTCGTCTCCTTTTCCTTAATAGAATTGAAACTTTCCTTCTTGTAAGCTAGGAAATTCATCATTCGTCGTGTGGGAATCTCTACTGGCATTTTCTGGGTCGGCATTCAAGACTTGCTGTGCGCTGACGTGTTCTTCCTGAACAGCACATGGCCTATTTTCTTTCGAAATGTATGCGTATAACGTCTTTGGCAGCTGTTTTGGTTTGGGGAAAGCATTTGTTTGAACTCTATTGTTTCTTTATTGTTTGAAATCTCTCTACTACTAAAGGAGTTATTTTTTTTAAAAGCACCCTCCAGCTTAAAGGATTTTAATAGGAGCATTTTTTTTTATGATTATATATTTTTGTTTCTTTAGTGATTTTCACACTATTCTTATTATCAGCAGCGATTTGCACCCTGGGTACATCTTGTACATATCTCAGGACATTAGTTTCTGGATGTGCATGTTGTCATGGAAGTCATTTGGAGGTAGACAGGGGTCGCAGCTGTGACTGCTAGCTTGCTCCCAGCTACTCCTGGCACTTCCTTTGTGACCCCTGGCCTCAGAGGAGGCAACGATTTTGTCTTCTCTGACGTCAGGGTTCACAATGGAAGTGCCAGGATTAGCAGGGAGCTGCAGGTTAAAGCTCACCGCTGTGACCCCTGACTAACTCCAATTGACATCCATGCATTTTGTGTCTGCATTCAGTAATTCATACATTTTATATGCACAGCTACATTTACATTTATTAAAATGCAGTTTGAACCTCCAACCAAATTCCGTCAGAACAAAGGAGATCCGTCCATTCCTTGGATGTGATGGAGAGAAGAATTTATAACCTATATGAGAGCAATTGATGATGATGATATGTCTAATGAATAGAAGAAAAATATTCTGCTACATTGCCTGGGCTCAGAAGGTCAGATGGTATTTCGAACTTTGCCATTGGCTCAAGTTAAGCAAGAAAAAGAAGAGAAGGAGGTTGATGTATTTCAGGAGGCTTTGTTGAGACTAAAAATCAGTTTAAACATACTGCAAGTGTGGCTTTGAACAGATTTACATGTTTTACCATGGCACAAAGAAATGAGGAAATGTTTGATGAGTTTCTAACTGCCTTGCTGGGGTTATCTTACATTGTAATTTTGGAGCAATAACAGATGGAATAATCAGAGATCAAATAATTGTTCATGTGAAAAGTAAAACAGTGCAAGAACAACTGTGGGTAATGGGAGATCCTAAGTTGCAAGATGTGATTACTACAGCAAAGACATTGGAGCAATCAGAAAAATTTATGAAATTGGTGCATGAGTCTGAAAAGGTCAACAGGGATGACAATTAAGTTGTGTGTGCTATGGGTAGTAATTGTAGCCCCAAATCACGTGGTGGGGTCCCAGCAAAGAAGTATGAGGAATACAATAAAGGGGGTAACGATAGGTACAACAGGGCTGATGGTGATAAGCATGGGAAAATTGATACGTTCTCTTGCTATCTTTGTGGGAGCACAGGTTATATTGTATTGTCACCTCATTGTCCTGCACTAGATAAAACATGTATGAAGTGTGGCAGGATTGGACATTTTACCCGTGTGTGCAGAAATTTGAAGAGGAGTAGCTCTAGTTCAAAGAGTAAGTTGTCTTACCTGAATAGTGGGAGGTTAATTGATGGAGGGAGGTGTGTGTGTGAGTGCTTGTTATGCAGGAGATGATAATGAAAAAAGGGGTGGTGTTGTCTGTAAAAGATGGTGATGAAGAAGGAGAAGAAGGTGGGCTCAAAAGTTCTCCCAAATATAAAGTGAGCATTAGGGATCAAACACGCCCCTTCCAAATACCGAATCCCAAATTCTGATTGCGAATCGGTAACAAGTTACAAAATCACATTTTGCACTTTGTACATCTGAAAAAGCATGTTTCCAGTTGCAAACAGCTCGATTCTCAGAACAAAACAAAAAAAACAGATCAGTGACTAAGGGGCCGATTCCGATCCGGTAAAAATCTCGTCCATACGATTCGCATCCGGAGCCGTCTCCGTACGACTCGTACACACACCGCACGACTCGACGAGTACGATCCGGACCGGGGTATCAGGACGCGATTCGTACGGTCCACGTCAGGTAAGGGCGATTTGTACGGAAAAGCGCACATGCGCACATTCACATACACACCGTACGGTGCGTACCCCCCCATGATCGCAGGGGTATGCACCGTACCCTTTTGATCATGGGGGGTACGCACCGTACACCCAGAGGACATGGGGTACGCACCGTACACCTAGCGTACATGGGGTACGGTGCGTACACCCCAAGATCGCGGGATACGGTGCGTACACCCCGTGATCGCAGGGGTACGCACCGTACCCCTGCGATCATGGGGTGTACGCACCGTACCCGGGAGGGGCCGTTCCATACCTGTTTCGGGGCGAACTCTGCTTTTACGGCTGTTTTCAGCTCCTGTAGAAAAAGGGTCGTACGGTGCGTACCCAACACGAATCGTACTTGCCGGTTTCGGAAAAAGCAGCCGCGAACCGTACAGATGTCGCGTACAGCGGGTTTCTGAGGGAGATTCGTACGGGGATTTGATTCGTACGGTCCCTGTATGATTCGTACGGAGTCCAGCTCCTGGTACGAATCGTATTTCGTCGTACGTACGGGGGATGTTGCAGGGTACAATTTGTACGGGAAAAACACTCTGAACGGTAATTCGGAGCGTTTTTTACCGGATCGGAATCGACCCCTAAGTGTTGACAGTACTCAGACTAGAAAATAATTTTCAGATGTTTCAATATGAGGAACTAATATGTTAGGAAATGTTTGAAAAGGTATGTGTGAAATTATGGGACTACATACCAACAAACCATAAAAATCCATAGAATACACATATTGCAAGAAATGTCACTAAATTGGCAGTGTACAGGTTTAGCTACAGATAGCTTTAACTACTGGAAGGACTTGAGTCTTCCAGTATTTTAGCTGTCTGGAAGAGCTCATGTCTTCAATTCTTCAAAAAAAGTACAATCATTATTTTACATTCTCATGTTTTTCATGGTTAGTCATTGCTTGGATGAGATGTCCATAAAGGCCATGGCAATCAAAGTATGTGATTTGGTGTTGGTGATCAAGTACTCTATTTGGTAACGTGTAGATGCAGCATGAAATGTAGCTTGTAACTGAAAGACCGGGCTTCTGTCTTTAGGAATTGCCTTCAGTTTGTCGGTTTTTGTTTTCATAAAGACAGTGCTGTTCGCTAATTGTGCTTGTACCTTTCTGTATTTTAATCTATAAAACGTTGAGTTTACAGCTTTTTTATTTGCAAAGTAAAAGCATCCATGCAAAGTCTTTCATAAAGTTGCACTCAAAATACTGGGCATTTGTCAAAAGTATCTCTACAGTGCAGTATTTTGCTGTGTATGCTTTTTAGTATAATCCCTTACAACACATACTTCAGCTTCTGACTCCTTTTCCCAACACTCTTCTTTGAGGGCAAAACTTTTGTTACAATTTGACCATTAGACACTATCCCCAACAACACACACAAGACAGCATCTTCAGAAAGCAGCTTTCAGTAATCTCTTGGTTTGTCCACAATACTTAACCTACCATACCTACCATGTCTTTCATACCTTACTATATGCTACATACCAACCCAACGGGCCCAATCATACCTTCCTTACCTTACTCTGCCCAACTCTACGCTTCTCAAGCCTATCGTACCTTGCATATGCTAATCTACGATTCCTAACCAGATCTAGTGTACCTTACCATACAACACCACACAATACTATTTTATACCAAACTAACCTAACCAGACCCAACTGAGCCTAACCTAACGTACAATATTTTATCTAAAATTAGAATACATAAACTTGCCTTACCTTACCGATGCTGCATCTGTATAGTTTATATCTTCTGCCAATGCTGAGGTGGCATGTGAAGAGTCTACTGGACGGCAGGTATACTTACTTGAGTGTGTTGCAAAACTCCCATGATGTTTGAGTCAACTGGCATCAGGAGTCTGTGAAACTGAAAAGGGACAATAGTTTAGGTATGGAAAGACTTGAACGCGGAGCAGGTGAGACTAGAAAGAGAATAAAGACTAAATAAAGGAAAGGGGATTAAAACTCTAGAAGGACAAGAGTAAAAGGCACCTACGTTCTCCAGGAGTAAGTTGGACACTGGAGCAACCACGAAGGGGACCGGCGAGAAGCTTGGCAGCAGAGGAAAGCAGGCAGGAGGATAATAATCATTCAGACCTGCAACAGAATAAACTGGGCTCTGAAGAGCTAGGGATGACGTTTAGGGATCAGGGCAGGATGGAGACCACTGAAGTAGATGGACAGGGGAATTGTTGGACGCCAGCATTCCACTCTTTGGGTTGGTTGGGTATTTTATTTATCTTTTTGGTTGTTTTTTTTGTTTGTTTTTTGTTTACCCTGGCTGCTACTG
The DNA here is from genome assembly GCF_964261635.1 of Lissotriton helveticus. Lineage (NCBI taxonomy): Eukaryota > Metazoa > Chordata > Amphibia > Caudata > Salamandridae > Lissotriton > Lissotriton helveticus. The sequence goes on from NC_136065.1 coordinate 604,135,504, forward strand.
GAAAATCACCCACATGGTTAAGAGGGTGGAGTTCAAAACAAACATATCCACTCTGGAAACCTAGAGCAAAATCTCCGCCTCCAAGCCGTAAGCTCCACCTCCGGGCCGTAAGCTCCGCCCCAAGTCGTAAGCTCCGCCTCCGGACCGTAATTTCCGGCCCGAGTGCGGACGTAAAGTTAGTAGTCTTAAATCTATTCTGTGAATACCGAAAGTAGTAAGTTCATTCTGTGAATCCCGAAAGTAGTACGTTCACTCTGTGAATCCCGAAAGTAGTAAGTGCATTCTGTGAATACCAAATAGTAGTAAGTTTAGGATTTAGTCTTAAGTTCATTCTGTGAATCGGGCCCATCGTAATTACTCCACATAATTGTTAACACTTCCCTTTGCTCTCTTGAAGGTGACAGAAGGTTGTGGAAGCCGCGCTCCAGTTTACAAGATGCGTTTCCTCAGGCTGGAACATCCAATAAGAAGAGAAGGGAAAATAAATTCCATGAGTAACTTTTGATTTTGAACGAAAAGACTCTCTGATTCACTCTACAGTAACTCTTTTTTCGATTTACACTAACAAGATAGCAAACTATAAACAGTTATGGTCCATTTTATGCCAGTTATTGAACTTGTAGTACCCGCCCAAATGTGACTGTTTTGTGAAAAACTGGCAAGTTATCCTTTTGCCGTTTTGACAACATTGAAAAAATCATCAAACTATTCTATGTAAATTCTGAAAAAGTATTTTGCAATTGTTGCATCTTGAAAATTATTAAACAACATCATTAAACTAACACAACATACACGTGCTACTTGCATACTTCTCAGCTCTTAACCTTTTGCACTTACACACAAGCTAATAATCAAGTACCATCTTATAAACCAGGCTTCTCCAACGTGTAGTTTGTGAGCTACTGGTAGCTCTCCAGCAACCTGCGAGTAGCTATCCTGTGTGCATCTAAGCCTACTGAAGCACAACCTTTTGCTTGGTTGAATTAATATATGTATGCCAAAACTGTATTAAAGGCAAAAATGTGTCTATTTGCAGAGCTCATAAGCTGATGTTTTAAGAAAAATGGTTGAATTTCCAAAATATATTTAAAGCTGATTTTTGAGTGGTAAATCATATTGTGCAACTTATTACTAATATTATTACTTTCACGCCAGAGGCACTGGATCTGTGGCTGGCGTATATTAGATACATAGAGGGTTTCCAAACTGACAAAGCTCTTTTTTCCATTATTGCCAACTCTGTCTAATACATTGAGGTGATCCGATTGCTGCAGGTACACTTGCATATGGTGGTTACTAACATAATGTGGCCACTATTAAAACAATAATAATAGTAGCTTGCTATGATTTTCATTGAACATAAGTACTTCTTACCATACAAATGTTTGGAAACCTCTGTTATAAACTAACGAGCACAAACGTGATACACAAGACACATTATAATATTATAAAACTAACAACCTACCAATAGTTCCACAACAACCACTCTCTTCCTCAAAACATTTACACTACACAAATAACAAGACTGTTTTTTCAACTTTACTTACTAACACTTCAATAATGCTTTAAAAGATAACTAAAAAATAAAATAATTTAGGCAACAAATATCTACAAACACTCTTCCACTACTCAGTTTCGATTTTAGTGACTTTCTGGTATTGTGGAAATACAAGGTTAGCGCTGTTAAACTAAATAAACACAGACCTACGTGTCACACCCTGTTCTGAGGCCCCTGAGCACACAGGTTTTACTGTGTGTCAGTCAAGTACTCCGACCTAGACCCATGCCTTCTAGTAACAAGTATAACTGAACACCAAGTACACTCCTTTATCACTTGACTCTCAGGGTAGTGAGACGGGCAGACCAAGGCTTACTCCGTAAAATGATTTGGGGGTGGAGAGTAAGACCCCAACAAGGCACCCAATAATGCAATGTTCAGCCAAAGTATTTACTGGATATAAAAAGAACTTTAGTATGCCTCTACTTAGTACTACACCAAGATATGAAACACTGGAATGTAAGGACTCTAATGTATGATGTCATCAAGGACTTAAGGAAATACATGGGGTAAGCTAGACAGGTGCTGCTCATGGATGGAAGATGAGCAGCTTTCTATAAGTTCAGTGACCGAAGGGTGAGGAAGCCAGGTTTACTGGTTGTCCCTGCAGTGGGAACTGCAGGTGTGAGGCTGTTGCTGTTAGAATCATTGCTCTCTTTGCTACTGGATTCAAGCAAGCCTGGCTGAAGACGGCTGAAATGCCAGAAACCGGTCCTAGGAAGCTTGTTTCCGGTCCAGGGAAGGCATGGCTTGGCAGTTCGGGCTGGACTGTTCCCACGAGGCACAGGGTCAGACTGATTTGCATATGGCCATGTCTGAACTGGGGTGGCAGAGTGGGCTAAAGAACGGTGATGGATTAAACCCAGATCTTTTGATTGGTGTGAGTGTTTGATTGGTTCAGATGCTCCGTCCATCACCACCCCCTTTTGTACTGATTTGTTCACCATAAGTTGGCAGGGTATGCTCAGACGTGAGTCCCTTGCTCACTTTGCCACTGGATTCAAGCAAGCCTGGCTGAAGACGGCTGAAATGCCAGAAACCAATCCTAGGAAGCTTGTTTCCGGTCCAGGGAAGGCATGGCTTGGCAGTTCGGGCTGGACTGTTCCCATGAGGCACAGGGTCAGACTGATTTGCATATGGCCATGTCTGAACTGGGGTGGCAGAGTGGGCTAAAGAACGGTGATGGATTAAACCCAGATCTGTTGACTGGGTGTGAGTGTTTGATTGGTTCAGATGCTCCGTCCATCAACACCCCCTTTTGTACTGCTTTGTTCGCCATAAGTTGCAGGGTATGCTCAGACGTGAGTCCCTTGCTCACTTTGCCACTGGATTCAAGCAAGCCTGGCTGAAGACGGCTGAAATGCCAGAAACCAATCCTAGGAAGCTTGTTTCCGGTCCAGGGAAGGCATGGCTTGGCAGTTCGGGCTGGACTGTTCCCATGAGGCACAGGGTCAGACTGATTTGCATATGGCCATGTCTGAACTGGGGTGGCAGAGTGGGCTAAAGAACGGTGATGGATTAAACCCAGATCTGTTGACTGGGTGTGAGTATTTGATTGGTTCAGATGCTCCGTCCATCAACACCCCCTTTTGTACTGCTGTTAGAATCATGTCACAGTCTGCTCTTCCCCATCTCCACATCCTCTAGGGGATATCCAGCCAACCAGACAGGCCGCAGTCAAAAAGGAAGCACAGCCAACCTTTGAGATTTGAATGGGGATTATCTGTAAGTAAAAAGCATCCGCACTAGAATCCCATTTGCTGTGACAGGAGTAGCTGGGTCTTCCAGGCACTCAACAGTGCCACAGCAATCAGCAGGTTCCTGATTGGCACTTGAGCCTGAACTGCCCACAGAGCTCAGTTTATAGGCACAGTTGCAACCACAGGATGTTGTCTTGAATGGGTGCAGTGTGCTGAAGCACATAGAATTCACTTCGAAGTTGCTCTCATCAGTGCCTTTCCGCGTTTTCTCTTGCAACCACACTGATTACCCCGAGGCCAAGGAGGGGGTCGCTTTATCCAACTCCGCTCTACTTTAACTGCCTTGCCTCAAGGCAGCAATGTCTGATCCTCTACTTAAGGTAGACTCTTCACTGCACCTATCTCCAATAGGACCAGGTACAATCCTCTTACAAGCATATCCACTGCTCCTCCAGCAGATTTTTGTAGAATCCTTCAGGTGATGTTCTCTGACCTCTGACAAGCTTGCTGGGAAAGATTCCAACCCTGGATATCAGAATAGTTCTCCAGTATCCTAGAAGATGTCATCTACAATGGTCAGTGAGATGGTCTGCAAAGCCAACGAGGCGCTTGAGACCTTCCTTTATACTCCTTTGTTCAACATGCTTTGTGCATTCCACATGTCCTGTCCTGGAATGAGTTCAAGGTTGTGCCTTCACTTTGTGTATCCCTCTTCTTCCAGAGCAGACACAGGTTTTGACTCCAGGTGATGGTAGGCAGTAGGGGGTTACACTGGGAGTCCCAAATGAGAGAAAATATCAAAACGAGCAGGGAAAGTAGAAAAGCCATCACAACTGGCACGATTAACCTTTTGGGAGAAACACCTCAGGAGGAACAAATGGGAAGACACTTTCAAAAGGTTAATATTTCACTTCAGAGGAGTTCCCATACCCTTTGTCTATTCTAGTGGGAGTGTTCTAGGAAGGAACAAAGGGATTAACACAGGAAGAGGTCATTTTTATACTTATAAAGGGGACCATGTCTCCATCCTCCACAACCTTCAGAGTTTGATGCTATGCAAAAGCATCACAATACTGGTTGTACACAAGGCCAGTCTGGCAGGCTTGCTCTATTGTGCATCGTGTGCAACCTGCTTCTAGTGACAAATTAATTTCACTGAACTCTCGATAATAGAGTGCAAACAGTCAAGGTACATATTTCAACACACCTTCGCTACATACACATATTGTGCAAGAACACAGGATGTAGCAGTGTGCCTGGCTAAATCAGATGAGGCAGACCTTAAGAAAGATTACATCTAGTAGGGCATCTCCACAAGAGCAGCAATCAGGACAGGCATTTACAATGCAATAGGTCTCGCAGTTGCGAGAGTTTGAGCTATTGGCATTGTAAATGGGAATGCCTTTTATTTACGTGTTGGTTTTTAAAACATAAATAAAAGGCGTTGTCATTTAAAATGGCAATAGCTTAATCTATCGCAAATGCGATACCTATTGCATTGCAAATGTTTGTTTCTTTAGGAATTCTAACCAGAACCAGGCAGTCCACCCATACTCGCTTACATGAGAGAGCTCCACTAAAAGCACAAAGAAAGGCTCTTTTAGGTAACCACTCTTCCAGCTGCAGACTAAGGGGGGCAGCAAGAGGAGCGAAGGTGCAAGTTTTTTCAGAGTTCCCTGCGACTGTGGACCACCAGATGAGGTGAACCGAAAAACTAGCAGGTTTAAGGGGAAACAACACAGGGTGAGCAATAAGCCAACTTTGGTACTTACGTTTCAGAGGAAGGTTCAATGTTTGGGAGCATCCCCTGTTACGGTCTCAGCCTCGGATAGTTGCTCAGAAGCTGTCAGTTTGTGGATGAATCAATGTCTCTTGTTATTGCTCACAAAACCAGGATCCACGCTTAAAAAATTATGGAAATCTTCTATGAGTCTGTGATATCTGTTAATGAGCCCTGCGTCTCTCCTGCCTCTAAAATTACTTGAGGCGCACTATTCCCTGTGGCATCCCCAAATCTTTTCTGGGAAAGGGAAACAGCCAGAGTGTTGTATTGAAGGCATCAAGTGTGAACCATGCGTTTAAACATCAGGTGATAGGTAAACCAGGCTAAGGCTCACAGTCTTTTCTCTGTGTTCCTAGAGGACCTCATGAGTCTGCCTATTCCAGTGTGAAGGACATTGGACTGAAATATTCAAGAGAGGCAGCATCTAAAAGCCCCTGCGAGGGAGAGTGTCTGGTAAGCATGCGTGCCCAGGTAAAATGGAGACCCATGTGGTCTCCTGCGCTCTGGAGGGTCAGGGGACAGTTTTCGGGAGCAATGAAGTCTGAAGACCATCACACCAGTGCCATCACTGAGAGCACAGGCTCAGGGGCCACACCAAACACTTTTCACAGGTGGAGACAAGCTAAGGCGCCAGTTCCCCAGAGAAAGCTGCACAAGGGCAAAGCATATGCATTCAACCAAGGCTGGACAAAGGCCTTAATAATTTTTTTTTTTTAAAGAACAATAGGCTCTACACCTGAAAAGTGGGCATTCTTTCAGTACCACGGCATTCCCAACAATAGGGCCTTGACGGCTGGTCTCTGCCTCCCAAATCCCCCCTCAGGTAGAAACCATCTTTAGAAGTGGCACTAACATGATTAACCTCCGGGTAAGAAAGTTTAACCACAAACAGGACTCCATCTCGAACTGGGAGCACCGGGCTGCACCGTGAGTTGCACTCAATGGGGCCCATGTCCTTACGCATCCTCTTCAGCTTAACTCCGAGAATAAGCCTCGGCGGAGCCTGCGGGAAGGGGCTTTGGAAGCTAGGTGTACACGGGAGGGGGCTTAGCCATCGCCGATGTGAAGGCGAGAGGCAGAGTGGAACGGACAGCCCCCGGTCTAATGGGCGGCCTGAAGGGGACGAAATGGCCTCTCCAGGTAGAAAATATATTTTTGTGAGGAGACAAAGGAGGCAGCGAATGGCTGCAGAGGGCAGGGGTGGCAGCACACAAATCCGTCAAACTTGTTTAACCCTGCATCAGGAGAGAGCGCCCAGGGGTGAGGGCGGGGAGAGCTGAGGGGTGAGTGCAGGGGGGCCTGAAAGAGTGGCTGGAGCAGGGAGGGCTGGGTGTAATGAGAGAGAGAGAGAGAAGCTGAGTCAAACGTAAACAACAAAAGGACACCAACGCAGGAAATGGAGTTGTGGTGCTAGGAGGCAGTGGTACCAAGCGCTCGCCATTGCGGAAAGGAAGCCACTTGTTTATATTTGGATCGCGCTTTCACTTTAAGTGAAAGCGTGATGCTAAAATAAACACGCGGCTGAGTGAAACAGATGTGTTCACACACCCCCTTGAGATAAGAAATTGCTTCACGACAGCCGTGAAGCTAACGCACCAGTCCGGATGGGCCGTCCAAAAGGGAGACGGGGGAACCAAGAAGCATCCTTTTCAATGGAAAGCCAGTGTTTAGTATAAATGCTGAAACGACCCAATGAAAATGATGGGCGGGGCTTCAAGTCCATTTCTGAAATCTCTTCGATCACAATAGCCCTCGCAGAGCGATCAGAGCATGCGCGCTGCAACGTTAGGCGAGACCTAAAAAAGGACTACTCTGGCACTATGATTAAAAATAAACACTGCTGTCACTTCTAAGCTCATGTGAACCAGCAAGGGGACAGTAGTCCCACTAGTTAAAGAAGGCATACTCCCTCGAGACTACAGATTCATGATCTGGATCGCATATTGAATTTTGTATAGTAGTCCTCAGCATACATACATAAATATTTTTTTTTTAAGTTTCTCATTATATACAACAGTTGAGACAAAAATTGTTGTTCAAAAGTACAATGCAAACAATCATCTTTGGCAAATAAACTGTGATGCATCAAAAGTATACAATGGTATTTTCCTTGTATATAAAATTTAAAAAAGATTGTGGAGTGATTATCAGTATGTGCTGAGGAGTTCGGCTTGAACCCCATCGCAGTGCCGCTAACTAGGGTAAAAATTGAAACTGGCAAAGGAGGTGGGCAGGTGATGAAGGTGTCGGAGGCAGGCCAAAACTGTTGTGAACGGAAAACAAGCGAAAAGGCGCGGTTTTTAGGTGACGTCACAGAGTGTGACTGGGTATAATACAATGGGGGTAAGGCCAACAAAGAGGAGGGTGGGGATGGGAACGATAGTCGCGAAGTGCGGTCCCTTTCCGTTATATAATCTAGGTAGGGAAGGAATTGACATGTTATCCAGGTTTTGAGAGAGGGAGGACAGCCGGTGTGCACGTCTGGTGACGACCATTAAACAGGCCAGCAGAGCTCAAGCAGGGAGATCATCATTTTCTATCTCCTGCAGGAATTGTGTGAGAAGGGTAGCCCACTGGGGGAAGATAGGGTGTTTGCAGAGATGTCGGACCTCCTCATAACTTGAGAACCTCCTCTTCTGACCCCCCCCATTTGTGCATCACTAGTGTCCAGCCCTCACCAGTGGTGCAGATGATGATTGTCAATTGGAGAGTAAGCATGCACTTAGCAAGGAGGAGCGCCAGAGCTGCAAAGAACACGTGCACCTTGCATCGTTTTTTTGGACTTAAAGATGCCTAAGGCACATGCTTCCCATGTGTGGAGATCAGGCAGCTCTGTGACCTCCTGAGGTTGGAATGTACAGACTGCCAATAACTTTTCAGGGCTGAACAGGACCATAACGGATGTGAGGTCCGCATCTGGGGTGTTACACGGGGTAGCAAACCTGCATATCAGGAAAATAACAGTTTAACTGGGCAGGGGTAAGGTAACCTCTGTTTAACAAAGAATTGGATGTTTTTGATCCGGAAGTTTAGGGAGTCCTGCTGGAGGAATTCTAATGCTTCTTCCCATTCTAAATCATGAAGTGCCTCCCTGAAGTCATCCACTTAGGTCTCAGTGCAGTGAGAGGAACATCCGCAAGTTCACGAATGGCCCTGTACAACCATGTGATTAGGTGGCGTCTATCACCCATTGTGAGTATTGCCTGCAACCCCAGATGGGCGACAGGTTCCACCTCTGATGTGCCCCAAAGGGTTCGGCGTGTGATATGAAGCTGCCAGCGAATGAGGAATTGTCTAGGTGGGAAGCCATGGTTTGTAATCAATTGGTCAAAGGAAAGGGGCTGGGTTTTAGAAAATAAGTCTCCCACCGAAAGCAGTGAACATGCGGTGAAGGCCAGCAAGTCCCTAGATGTAAAGAAGCCTGGGATAGGCAGATGAAGGGGAGGGCCGGGGCATACACCTGCCTTCCGTGTGCACGATGATGTATGTAGAGCATGCAGGAGTGAACCACTACCACCTGCAAGGGCCAAGATAGAGATGGCAGAACATTTGGGAGGAGAAATCCTCCCACCATGGCCACCAACATGACCCCTCGCTCATCGCTTTTTTCGCCCATGTACCGCCCAGTTGTCCAGTGTGATAGCCACTGCAGCTGAGCTGTCCAAAAGTACACTCAAAGGAGGAGGCACTTAGTGCCCCGCTGCCATTTGTAATTTCTTACGGGCGACATCTGTTGCCCCAAATAAGAACACGTAAAAGAGAGTCCAGTTCAATAAAGAGCAACTTTAGTGGATTGACAGGTAGGTGGCAAATGAAACGAGGCTGGGTAAGATCACCATCTTTGACAACGCAACATTGCCGATCAGGGCCAAAAGTAAAGGTTGTCAAAAGTGTGCCTGTGACCTGATGCCAGGCCAGGGCCCTCCAGAGGTTCCCCATATAAATATTGAGAGGGGTATGATATATATGGCCCCTAAGTGGCAGATCACTGCCTCTCATCAATGAAGCAGTGCCTCATCAAGGTATATAATTTGTGGCGTCTGACTGGGGCAAAGTGGGTAGATCACAACTTTGTCCCATTAACCCAGAGGCCCAGGGCATCAAGAAATGCCGTCAAGGAATCACGGAGTGTAGAGAAATTTGTCGCAATGTCTCATAGATATAGAAGTTGATCATCTGTGTATAATGACACGGCCTGTGTCTGTCCTCAAGGGGTATATCCCATTCCCAGCCCTCCCTGCATAACCGAATGCCCAGGGGCTCCATCACATAGAGTAGAAGGTAGGGTGGGCACCATTGCCTAGTCTAGTGCCTCGACTACTGGAAAGGAGGCCGAAATGAGATGACCCAAGCGAGTCCGAGACGATGGCTTGGTATAAAGGAGCTGGGTATAAGCAAGCAACATCATCCCAACATCCATCCGGGACAGTATCAGAAAAAAACAAAAACCCACATCAACATATCAAATGCCTTCTCCAGATCTTATATGAGGCAGGTAGCATGTGGGAATCGACCCTGAACCCGATCCTGTATATGAAAAAGACGCCGTATCTTGCAGATTTATAGCACCTTGCGCCACTTTTGCGTCACCTTTCCCATGTTAAAAGTGAGGCAAAAGTGGCGCAAGGGGCTTGTAACTCTGCCCCCTGGAGTTTTGTTGCGGAACAACTATCGAATCGCCTGCACTACCTCAGCATACACACATGATGGTCGTGTGCGCTGAGGCCAAGAAATCAACAACATAGCTGTGACTTGTATTTCGTTAGCACATGGCAGGGGTGCTCACAAGTAACATAATGCATAATTAAAAAAGAAATATAGCTTAATGTGTATTCAATTCCCATTAAAAGTCTTACCAGTTAATTGTATTGTTTATAATATACTGTTGTAGATGGGTGTCCATTACGATTCAAATTAATAGTACAGCTAAATAAAAAACCAAGATCCTTACCTTTCAACATTGTACTAAACAAAACTAACAATTACTACACACAATATAAATAACAAACCAGACTTATTGCCATTGCAAAAATTGTGAGAGGTTTGAAAAAGTAGGCTTTACTGGGAATTTGCTTTTTTTCATTTTGTTCAGTGACATTGTGCTCAGGAGATCAGAAAAACATCAGTTCGCTGATTTTTTGGCAAAATCTTTTGCTCCGACCCTCCGCAAACAATTTTCCTACAAAGAGTGAAAATCTGATCAAAGATGTGACCGAAAGGAAAATGCTAAAGCTTCACAATGTTAGGAAACTGTAAAAAATACATTTCACTCACTTATGTCTGTTGGTTTTTAATTAGGCACAGCCCCACTTTCGAGATCAGTAATGTCAACCTTCAAATTAGAACTCCCCAAATAATGTAAGAAATTATAATTATCCTCTTTCACTCATAATCGCAAGTGAACGAGAAAAAACTGGTTGCTATGGAGACTATATGGAAATAGTCCAAAGGTAGCGATCGATAGGCTCTAATTGCCTGATAAAATATGCACTTATGTACACCTAGTTCATACTTAAAAATAAAATGTATAGCAAAAAACATTGAAATAAATTCACTGTGAAGATCTCAATCCTTCCTAAAAGAAATATGTACCATTCTAACTAGATGCTTGATCACGTTTTAAAGACAGTTTTAATAAAATGTTCATGTCAGAATAAATCGATCACTTTAATACAACATGCATACGAATTTAAATACCATTTTTAAAAAACTTCCATCCAGCTCTCGAGACAGGGCTATATGCTCCCTTGGTTTCTAAAATGTGTACTCAGATTGAGGTAATTCAGTAGATATTGTTCATAAACTCCTGCAATCCAAACACTTTGTAGCATCAGATGTCACAGATTTCTATGGCATTTGTTAAATGAACTAGGTGCCCGTGCATTTACTAAAAGATAATAATAAGAACCATTCTTCTTTCAGAGTCCAGATGGTAGGCTGGAGGAGGGGCTTGGAACCTGCATCGTTCCCATAAAAAGGGGGCAGGTAAAGCTCGACAAGGCTAATGTGGGGACAGGTGTTTGTGGTTAGAGACCTCAGTGGGTACCGTCAGTGTTTGACAGGACTCATCAGCTCACCCTCGAAGAAGATTTGATGCCCTGACTGTGAGGGGAGGTGATGCTTCTCTGCAGAGTGCATTGGTGTTTTTTGGGAATTATTTTACAGAGTTTTATATAGCGCGAACTTAACCAGAATCAGGTATCAGAGCGCTTTACATTGCACCAGTTGCATTACATGAGGACACATTCATTTTTGTTAGGCATGGGGAGATTAAGTGATTTGCCCAGAATCACAGGAACTTCAGCGTCATTGCCGAAACTCGAACCCATTTCCCCAGATTTGAGGTCAACCGCTCTAGCCGTCAGGCCAAGTACTCTCCCACCACTTTGCCTCCAGTGCTTAAAACACTCTTGCTTCAGCGCTCACATTTCTGAGCACCTCTCTAAAGGGCTCACTCGTTAAATTGTAGCTGTGGCCAAATTGTTCCCCTTCCCATAGTGTCCTTTTCCACGGCAATGCCGGGTCTGGTGGCTTAGTTGACTAATGCATCCCTTGCAGGGGCCTGTGTTCGACCTCATGGTCGCTGGTTCAATCTCTGGCAGGTCCGCTCAGCCTTTCATTCTTTCTGAGGTCGATAAAATGAGTACCATTGAGTTGGATAACAATAAACATCTGTTATTGAGCGCCAAGATGGCCCTTTGGAGGTGAACATGCCCTTTACAAATACACGTTATGTAATGGATAATGCTCGGCAGCTCAAGGCCCACAGAGCTGGACCATAGATGCCAGGTAGTGAGGGGAAGCTGAACTGGCTGCTGCACTATGGCCCTAAACATTCTGATCTCCCCAAACAGGGGGAAGGAGTTACACTTATATGAGGTGCAATCTTTTTATCTAGCGACTGCTTCTGAAATCGTGCCTCCACTACCCAAGTGTTATTGCTGATATCACTCTACAAAAGTCAGGGCCGGACTGGCTACCAGGCAGTTTGGAATGCTGCTGAACTGGGGGCTGATTTCGTTCATGGAGACCTGCATGTGCTAAACGAAATTCGTTTAGCTTTAATTATTTCGAAGCACACGTTTCGGGGACAACCCCTTGATCACGAGCAGTGATCTTGTTGTGAATAGCATATTTAAATCAACAATCATGTGACATATAAAGAACATAAACAACAGACTTCCTTAAGTTAATGCACTCAAAGTCTTTCTTTACAAAATTGAAAAGTGTTAAACAGTGAGGTATGTGTAAATAGCGTGTTAATTACTTTGGGCATACAACAGAAGAAAATAAAATATAATCAAGGTTAATGCTGTATGTGTCCTCAATAAAACTTTACCGATACATACAAACTTTTTTTCTCAAACTCATGCTACATTGCAGTAAATGGCTCAATATAAACAGAGCATCATTATTGTCAGCGACTGTCACTGACCACCCTCATTTCTTCTTCTGTTGTCTGATCCTGTATTTATTATCAAGGTGTTGCTGGTTGTACCATGTGGTGGATGGTTTGGTTTTTAAAAGGCAACGTTGCAGTACAGCATGCATATCTGCTGTCATTAGAGAGTTACAATGTTGTTTCCTACACAATGTGCACTGGTCTAATAAAGCATTTATTGCTGCTGTAAAATCTTGACTTCTTCAATATACACACTTTTTACAACTTCAAATGCTCAGGGTTACTAGGCAAGCAAAGTGCAACATGCCCTTGAACATCATGCACAGGTGAAAGTATTTTTGTAAGAGGGAAGTGAGTGATTTTTCTAGACCACCCGAAATGTTGCCATTCTACATCAAGAGTATTGTCAAAACATTTTTAGGTCTCGCCTACGCAGTGCGCATGTGCTGCATAGGCAAAAAGACCTCTTCCGATCACCATGGCATTTCAGCCAAACACATGCATGCTTCCCATTGCCTTTATTGGCAACACGTGCACGTGAGGTGATTCGCTTGCGGAAGCGAGCGCCACCATATGGTAGCAATTATCGCTCCCGCAAGGGAATCGCACAGCGCCACCCACGTCCCCTCTGCTGCCGCACGATGCACGTGCCTCCCTGGGCCATGCAGAGCACTACAACAGAGGCTGTGTGCATGTGAAGTGTTTTTAACAACAGCAGACACCAGTGTCTCATTTTATCCTACAGCGATTGAAATGCCTTCACACCCACTAACAGTGTTTATCTAATATATTTTCGTTTCACCAACCAAGGACGGCAACAGCGCGCGATCTTGATCAGTTTCACTTTCACGGGTGTGTCAGTTTCACGGTCGTGAAAGTGCAATTGATCAACATCGCGATAGCCAGGGGAATCTTCAAGCTCCAGGCTGCCCCTTCTTCAAGCCATTGAAGTGAGCCTTCGGTAGTATTCATTGTAGGGGGCTTTTTGCGCCGAGCACCCCCTGTCAATCGGACCTGGATGGCTGCTTCGGGTCACACCCCCTCACTGCTCCGGTGCTCGATGCATTCACGCCACAACAGGCCTCTGGCCCGCAGGAGCAGGCCTCTTCACGCACCCGTCAGCACTCCACCAATACGGGGGAAGCAAGGACCCACTGCATTATTGATGTTGGTGCCAGAGGTGAAAGCGATTCAGGAAAGGGGGTGGTGATGAACAGAGTGTCTGAATTAAGCAGACCACTCTTACCCAGTCCAAAGATCAGGGCTTGATCCATCACCGTTATTTAGCTCACTGCCCCATCCCAGCTCAGAACCTGGCTATATGCAAATTAGTCTGTCCCTGGCCCAGTGCATCATGGGAACAGGGCAGACCAAACTACCAAGCCAATTCTTCACCAGAAAGGAGACAAGCTTCCGGGGACCGGTTTCTGCCATTCCAGGCGTCTTCGGCCCGGCTTGCTTGAATCCTGATGGAGCAGTGAGCAAGGGACTCATGTCTGAGTATACCCTTCCACGCTTATGGTGGACAAAATGATTCAGGAAAGGGGGTGGTGATGAACAGAGTGTCTGAATTAAGCAGACCACTCTTACCCAGTCCAAAGATCAGGGCTTGATCCATCACCGTTATTTAGCTCACTGCCCCATCCCAGCTCAGAACCTGGCTATATGCAAATTAGTCTGTCCCTGGCCCAGTGCATCATGGGAACAGGGCAGACCAAACTACCAAGCCAATTCTTCACCAGAAAGGAGACAAGCTTCCGGGGACCGGTTTCTGCCATTCCAGGCGTCTTCGGCCCGGCTTGCTTGAATCCTGATGGAGCAGTGAGCAAGGGACTCATGTCTGAGTATACCCTTCCACGCTTATGGTGGACAAAATAATTCAGGAAAGGGGGTGGTGATGAACAGAGTGTCTGAATTAATCAGACCACTCTTACCCAGTCCAAAGATCAGGGCTTGATCCATCACCGTTATTTAGCTCACTGCCCCATCCCAGCTCAGAACCTGGCTATATGCAAATTAGTCTGTCCCTGGCCCAGTGCATCATGGGAACAGGGCAGACCAAACTACCAAGCCAATTCTTCACCAGAAAGGAGACAAGCTTCCGGGGACCGGTTTCTGCCATTCCAGGCGTCTTCGGCCCGGCTTGCTTGAATCCTGATGGAGCAGTGAGCAAGGGACTCATGTCTGAGTATACCCTTCCACGCTTATGGTGGACAAAATGATTCAGGAAAGGGGGTGGTGATGAACAGAGTGTCTGAATTAAGCAGACCACTCTTACCCAGTCCAAAGATCAGGGCTTGATCCATCACCGTTATTTAGCTCACTGCCCCATCCCAGCTCAGAACCTGGCTATATGCAAATTAGTCTGTCTCTGGCCCAGTGCATCATGGGAACAGGGCAGACCAAACTACCAAGCCAATTCTTCACCAGAAAGGAGACAAGCTTCCGGGGACCGGTTTCTGCCATTCCAGGCGTCTTCGGCCCGGCTTGCTTGAATCCTGATGGAGCAGTGAGCAAGGGACTCATGTCTGAGTATACCCTTCCACGCTTATGGTGGACAAAATGATTCAGGAAAGGGGGTGGTGATGAACAGAGTGTCTGAATTGAGCAGACCACTCTTACCCAGTCCAAAGATCAGGGCTTGATCCATCACCGTTATTTAGCTCACTGCCCCATCCCAGCTCAGAACCTGGCTATATGCAAATTAGTCTGTCCCTGGCCCAGTGCATCATGGGAACAGGGCAGACCAAACTACCAAGCCAATTCTTCACCAGAAAGGAGACAAGCTTCCGGGGACCGGTTTCTGCCATTCCAGGCGTCTTCGGCCCGGCTTGCTTGAATCCTGATGGAGCAGTGAGCAAGGGACTCATGTCTGAGTATACCCTTCCACGCTTATGGTGGACAAAATGATTCAGGAAAGGGGGTGGTGATGAACAGAGTGTCTGAATTAAGCAGACCACTCTTACCCAGTCCAAAGATCAGGGCTTGATCCATCACCGTTATTTAGCTCACTGCCCCATCCCAGCTCAGAACCTGGCTATATGCAAATTAGTCTGTCCCTGGCCCAGTGCATCATGGGAACAGGGCAGACCAAACTACCAAGCCAATTCTTCACCAGAAAGGAGACAAGCTTCCGGGGACCGGTTTCTGCCATTCCAGGCGTCTTCGGCCCGGCTTGCTTGAATCCTGATGGAGCAGTGAGCAAGGGACTCATGTCTGAGTATACCCTTCCACGCTTATGGTGGACAAAATGATTCAGGAAAGGGGGTGGTGATGAACAGAGTGTCTGAATTAAGCAGACCACTCTTACCCAGTCCAAAGATCAGGGCTTGATCCATCACCGTTATTTAGCTCACTGCCCCATCCCAGCTCAGAACCTGGCTATATGCAAATTAGTCTGTCCCTGGCCCAGTGCATCATGGGAACAGGGCAGACCAAACTACCAAGCCAATTCTTCACCAGAAAGGAGACAAGCTTCACCCGCTCCATCCTGCGTTTCACCAGCGGTCCGCCCTTGACTCCACCTGATCATAGCCGGTTCACTCTGCTAACTTTGTCCGCAGGAGCATGCTGTTAGGCAGACCACGCCTCTCGATCTAGGCCTCAGTGCTCCATCTCGTCCAGGGGCCCGCACTACTCTCGACGGACCCCCATCGATTGTACCGGACAACCCCCTGATGACGTCACAGTTGGGGTCCAGTCAGGATTGTCTGTGTGACACAACAAACTGTGTCTGTGGCGCTATGGGAGACGTCATGTCCTGTGCCAGAGAGCAGGGAGTTTGCGTCTCGAGTGTTTGCGGGCTCCTGCTACTCCCCTATCTGTCTGTGCTCGCCTTACACACTTCAGCGCTTTCTCACTGCACCTCACAGTAAAATTATGTGGCATGCGTGAAGAGTCACAAATAGTATATCAAGGAATTTTCAATAAAATGAATTAATTTTGGTAACATGGCATATGCATGTTTGAAAGGAAATTATTTTTATTATTTTTTTTCACATATTTACATAATGCTTGTGTGTTAAGTATTTAAATGTTGTCAAAACAAGTTTTTTTGTTTTTAATTTATAACATATCATTTTTTTATATACTCACATATATGTGTTAATAAATAGATTTATATGCATATACATACATAAAGTGGACAGAACCCCCCGTAAGGCGAATTTTTTAGAGGAATATCGTCACCTGCGCCGGAGCAGACGGACGAACAAGGAGACTCCGGCACCCTCGCTCAATGCAACGAGAGGACGAGGACGACCGAAAGGACGAGGAAACGCAGGAACCGGGGGAAGAGGCTCCTTCAGAGGTGGAAAAAGAGGCAATGCAAGGGGCAACATGGGAAGTATGAACACTCGCTCCAACAAACGACAATAATGGATCCCTCAATGGTAAATAAAACTATCATCAATCTTTCCAAAAGGACAATCACTAACATTGAAAAAATCACTCTGAGTTTGGGGTTATCGTTTTGTCCCTCGATGTCCTTTAACTATAGTGAATCTAGAATTGATCTTTTTAAATATGTTCGAAAACTTGAATTAAAGAAATGGCATAAATTGAGAGGTCGAGTGGGACAGAACATCATCGCGCCACGAGACAACGAAGTTGACACTTTTAGGATCAGCGATGTAGATGCCCTCATCAATATTGCCCAACTCGAACAGGAAAGTGACAGGGAACGGCCCATGACAGGGTCCTCTCCTTTTGAGGATGTAGAAATTGACAATAACAACACACAGCTTCTCGGTGAGGCAGGTTTCATCACTGATAGAAGTACAGCCTCAGGTTTCAAGCCCAAATCCACCGTTATTCCTATCATGGCGCACGATGCGATTGACACATTTCATGAATGTGTCAGCAAACAATTCAGCACCTACAGAGACAAGAAAAAGAAGTATAGATCCAGTCGTGACAATCTGTCCACGACTCAGAGGAATGCTCTTAAATCTCTCATGGATGACAAAACAATTGTCATACGTCCCGCCGACAAAGGTGGCAACATTGTCATTCTTGACAGAGATCAATATGTGGCTGAAGCCATCAGACAACTCTCTGATGACAACTATTATACCATCAGCACTTCTGATTTATACCTTGAAATGATGGAATTTTGCCTCCTCAACAACTTTTTCCTTTTTGATGGCATCATTTATAAACAGGAGACAGGGACGGCGATGGGTTCGTGTTTTGCCCCAAGCTTTGCGAACCTCTTTATGGGGTACTGGGAGCAGAAGATCTTCACGGACCCATCGCTGGCTGACCAGCTGAGCCATATTGCCACCTGGTGGAGATACATTGATGATCTCTTCCTGGTGTGGAGGGGATCGGAGGAGGAAGCCTCGTGCTTCATCGATCTTCTCAACATTAATGACTGCAACATCAAACTTACCAGCACCATCAGCAATACCAGGGCCGAGCATCTTGATGTCAGGATTGACATTATTGATAACAAGATTTACACCTCACTTTTCAGGAAGGAGACTGCCGGCAACAGTATTCTCCATACCCTCAGCAGTCATCCGGAACCGCTCAAATAGAGCATCCCTTACGGTGAACTGCTGAGGGCAAAGAGAAACTGCAACACGGAGGCCAGTTATCAGCAGGCCGCGTTGGAAATTCTTGATCGTTTCAAGCTAAGAGATTACCCGGCATGGGTGCTGAAAAAAGCCAAAGCTAAGGTAGATGCTGTCATGCGCAGTGATACTCTGGTTGAGAATACCCATGATGACACCACACCAGGAGATAACAACAATACACGACTGATCTTGACATATAATAAGGAGTCTAGGCAGATCCAGAAGATTGTAGCCAGAAACTGGAACATCCTGAAAAGTGATACCACTATAGGGAATTTGATCCCCGATAGACCAAGCATCACATACAGAAAGGGCAGGAACATAAGAGATCTCTGCGTTCGCAGTGACATCACCGATTACCCTGACAACCGAGGCCTCGGTTGAAAGGGTTTTTTCCGTGCGGCCACTGCAAAGCCTGCAAACACAGTACCCTGGTCAAGAAAGTTGAATACAACGGCATAGCCAAAGAGATCGCCCAATTCCTTACCTGCAGCACCATGTTTGTGGTTTACGTGATTGTCTGCCCCTGCAGGTTATGGTATATCGGCAGTACCACTGCCCATGCCAAGAAACGCATTCTGGAGCACTATCGTGCCATTGTCCACAAGGATGCCAAATATCCCGTGGCAAGGCACTTTAGTGATCATCACTTTTCCAATCCAGCACTCATGAGATTTTTCATCTTAGAACAGACCAATAGGAACCCCAGGGGTGGCAACAGAGTGCTCAAGATGAGGCAAATGGAATCCAAGTACATCATTTATTTCCAAACCAAGGCTCCAGGGGGCTTAAACCACGATGAAGAACTGGCAGTTCACTTAAAAGACGATTATTCTTAAATGTATTCCATTTGCTAATCTGTCAGTATATGTTTTTAGTCGTATTCTTCTGTCCATGCATTATGAGCTCATTTATTAATTGCATGCATACATTGTTGTTGTCATGTTTGATTTTAAACTCTTTCTTTGAATTTACAGGAGCAGAACTGGGACAGGGGCCCAACACTGCACTGTGCACCAGGCCCTACGTCATTTACGTCATTTACGTTCCTGATAGCACCTTAAGAGCACGTCCATTCTGGGCATCACCTTGAGCATCAAGACATTACAGTGGGCATTGGGTTTCAGCTGAGCCCTTAGAACTATCATCTCGCCATCTAGAACACTTGTCTACCAACGTATGTTATTTACTTTCACATTTTGCAGCAGCTCTGATTTTAGAGCCCTAGGGTATTTCACCTGGCAACCTTAATTTTTGACACAGGCGAACAATCTTATATTTCCAGTTGCCCTTGCGGTTGTCTGACCCAGTCTATTTCTGGACAGGCATTTGATTAGATCTTTCAGATCGGCCACGATAAATTTCCACTTGTTGGTAGCGAACACCCACTATATTTTTATATTATTTTGGTGCTCGTTTGCAGTGTTCCACGGAATATTGCTTTCTCTGCCGTTCTCACATCCCGACTGTTTGAATGTGAGTCATTGCGACTCAATGTTTTGATGGTAACCATGACAATGGACTGCATTTGCATGCAAAGGCAACCCGAGTTTTGTTAGATTACCAAGCTCGGGATTTCGTGCTCAAATCAATTAACCATTTTGTATTATTTTGTGTTTTAAGAACAGACATTGCGATGCATGAAGCATTCATTCACAGTTTTGCATTGTGTTGTGAATATTCATTTCCATGTTGGTTTTTCATGCAATCCGGGCAGTAAATGTTATTTTCTATGTTACTTGACAGTTCCAAGATGGCCGCCATTGTTTTGATCAAGACCTTAGTCCCTGTTTATGTCTATGTTACTGCTTGAAACTTTATTTAAAATTTGCATGCACCCCATGGCACTTACGTGATCAAGGCTTCGTGGAAGCCGAAACATGTTGTAGGTGTTAATAAACACCCTTGGACTCTGCTGGCTTCGCGTTGTGTTTTGGGTTTCAGAGAGCGTGTGGAACCGCGTTGGAACTTTTGATTCATTTTGATTACCGGCCGGTGTACATGCCACCTCCCTCGGGGCCACTGCAACCTGGAGAGCAGCGTTTTGGGAGAATATATATATATATATATATATATTTATTTCATATGATATTAAATGATATTAAAATACAGGTGTTCTAGCTTTTTCCAGTCCTGTGTTGGTCTGTGTACCCATTTCGTCAGAGAGGAGTTAATACAGGCTATGTCAGACGGGAGCTTATACAGGTCGATTGTAGGTTGGCAGTGTACGTGGACTAGGATTTGGCTGGTGGTGATGGGGAGCAGATAGTATTTCTGCTCCCCGTGGTTTTGTGTACCCCCTATGTCAAAAGGGAGCTTATACAGGCCTATTCTAGGTTGGCGGTGTGCGTGGACTAGGGTTTGGCTGGCGGTGATGGAGAGCAGATAGTATTTCTGCTCCCCGTGGTTTTGTGTACCCCCTATGTCAGATGGGAGCTTATACGGGCCTATTCTACGTTGGCAGTGTGCGTGGACTAGGGTTTGCCTGGCGGTGATGGAGAGCAGATAGTATTTTTGCTCCCCATTGTTCTGTGTACCTTCTATGTCAAAAGGGAGCTTATACAGGCCTATTCTACATTGGCGGTGTGCATGGACTAGGGTTTGGCTGGCGATGATGGGGAGCAGAGACTATTTCTGCTCCCCGTGGTTTTGTGTACCCCCTATGTCAAAAGGGAGCTTATACAGGCCGATTGTAGGTTGTTGGTGTGCGTGGACGAGGGTTTGGCTGGTGATGATGGGGAGCTTCCCCATCAGGGGAAAACAATGCGGTTCAAACAAAAAGACCAGTAAACAAAAGTAGAGCTTCATTGGCAAACTCTGTAAAGTGGCGCGAACGTGTTTGGGTGTGAAAAAAAACCAAACTGCCCACTTTACGACCAGTCTGGCTGGCTTTATTTATTTATATTGTGAACCTTTTTGTTCTCTCTGTCTCGAGGCTGCACTTTGGAATCCAAAAAAGTCATAAAAAAAGACAACATTTCTAGCAAAATGTTTTTCTTTTTGGGGTCCATTTCACAGGGGAACGAATGGAGATAATATTTAGGGTAAGAGTCTGTGTTTTTCACTAAGCCAGGAGCGATACAGAAAGAGAGTGTAGGAAGGTGGCTACCTGACTATGGTTACCCCAGATTTTTTGCCTGTGTTTAGCTGGTTTTTTGACTTAGTTGACCTGGTTCCCTGCTAATCAGGGCCCCAGGCCATCTGCTCTCTCTGTAAAATGGATTCCATGTACCCTAGGTACATACCACAATTGGAAATGGACTCCTTGTCAGCCCCTGTATAATGCACTATAGGTGCCCAGGGCATAGGAGCCACCAAGGCCTACCAGGGGCTGCAGCATATCTTTTGCCACCCCTGGCTGGTTCTTAAATTGACACAACTGGCTGATCACTCAGCTGGGGTAAGGTGGTGTAAGCACCCCTTGCTTAGATATAGTATACCTATATCTAAACCTATATCTGGACACATATTAACCTGTGAGCCACTCCTATGGAAGGCCTCATCAATCCTGGAGGCAGAGTGCGTGGTTTAATGTGAGATGGAGCTCTAGCATGAGCTGAGCCTGTCTGCAGCTGTCGGGAACAACTCCCTAAGCTGTTTCAGGATAAGGCCATACCATATACTCTTAAGTGCCTTATAATCCTCGCGGTTATATAGCAACTTTGGTTTGGCTTTATCAAAACATGTCGTGTAAGGTGTCATACGATTTGGAATACTATCCCCTCGCCAGTTCTGGCGACGGGGATAGCATTCCACCCCTCTAGAGGGGTAAGACATGTTACTTTGCTTAAATGCGGTTAATTTCAAAAAGGACCTTAGATCCACAAAATGGATGCCTCTGCCACAGACAAATGTCTGGACCCCTGCAGTTGACCGAAACTCAGCAGATGGGGCCTGGACAAAGGGTTTCCTGTCACAGGAGGGTGTCACCGCCCTCCAGACAGGAGATAGTGTATTGTAGCAGGGAGGTTTGAAAGAAACCAGACAGTGCCTGGGGAGCACAAGGCTTCCCCTTGCATAATCCGGTCAAACCGGTTCTGGGGCAGCCCAGCCCCAGCTCCAGTGAGACCTGGACAAAGGAAAGGGGGTGTAACCACCCCCCTTCCTGGTCCCACCCATAGGGAGGGACCTAGCAGGAGATCCACCCCTCAGATTGGAATAAGAGTGGGAGCAGTGCCCTAGCACAGCAGATCATCCTGAAATCACCTTTAAACTAAGAAGACGACTGGACTTCGACATTCTGATGATAGAAGACTGAAGAGAATCTCCCTTGTGGCCTAGGAGGGGCCACCCTGTGAACACAGGCACCACCCAGCACCTCGACGTCTGCTTTGCCGCCGCCTCCCGCCGGAGCCCGAGTGCAGAGCCTGACAAGACCCAGCTTCCCAGACTTCTCCCAGCCCGATCCACAGTCCCTGCAAAGAAGGGACCCGTGGAGGCACCGAGAGACGTGGGAGCGGACATCTTGAAAGACCCCCGAGACGCTGACTGCGCAGCACCCGAGGCACCCTCGACTCTGTGCTTTGGGGTTTGAGAAGCCCCACAATCGAGCAGCATTTGCACCAAAGATCAGCCCTCCAGCATCTCCACGATCTGCGTGGGGCCCTTTTGCTTTGTGCCACTCGACTCGCCATCCCGGCCGCTTGTCACGTGGTCAGCGGCCATCTTGGCGACGAAACCTACGATTTACACTGTGGGTCTGGTTGCTCCAGACCTGCCCTCGCTCCTGTAGAAAGGAGTACCCGCTCTGACCTTGCTGGTCCGAGTAATAAGCCTTTTTCACTTTCCCCGTGGCTTGCATTAGCCAAGGCTTGTTTGCTTCAATCGAGTTGCCGACACTGCCATCAGCTAGAGCCTTTGAGGGACAGCTCGTGATCGACTCCTGGACGTCCTTGACCTCTTCGTGTCCACGTGGCTGCAGAGAGAAGCAACCCCTCATCACCTGTTTGCACCCGACTTTGCCTGGTTCCAATCTGGTTCCACGGTGGTCACTGGCCAGTGACTTTGAACACTGTCCCCTCTGCTTTCAGGTCTTCACCACTTCAGATCCACCCTTGGATCCACCGGACACTTCTCCTTCACATCGCCTGCAGCGTCTTCAGCTTCAAGCGCCAAGAACCTGCGTGTCAAAACCCGACGCCACTTCGACCCTGTGCACCCACTTCCTGTGGGTGAGGTAACTTTGCTCCGCCGGTGTTCCCACACTGGTGCACACCTCTAGGGTCTGTGTGTTAAGTTTTGTTCCTCTAGGTTCAGCGGAAGTGTCCTTAAACTTTAACTCTATGACTTTTACGCACCATTGGTTAACATTGGTGCATGCGTGCGCTTTCCGCACATCTCCCGAATCCCGAGGGCCTTTCCCGACTTCAGCATTGCTTGTCCTGACTGCTCCCAGCGATTCCCTAGGCCCTAGGCCTAACCACTGCTCGAGTGGCATCTCTTATACCACTTGTTTAGTATATGGTTTGAGTGGCCCCCTGCCCTCATCCATAATTGTGCAACTTTGTATGTTTAAACAGTGCTTTTGATTTAACGCTTGTGCCCCTTTATTCATAAAGAATACTGGGGATTGTTTTTAGTAATAAACACATATATTTTTATAATATATACTTGTGTGGTGTCCTTTCATTTGGTATTACAGGATTGTATGTGGTAAAACAGCTCGCTTAACACGACCTCTTAAGTTAAGCCTTTAGGCTGCTTAGTCCATGCTACCCCTAGGATAGCTTGTCTAATAAGGTTGACTTACAACCAGACACCATAAGGGATTGTTTGGTCAGGTAGTAGGTGGTTCCAGAATTGGAAACATCCCCTACCAGGCCAACTTCTCACATTGGTGAGCAGCGGTGCGGATTTGAGCTTGCTGTTGTTTTACCATTGCAATCTTTATATCAAATTGAAAGATCACATCAAGTACCTCTAGGTACATATAAAATCAAAAGCTTAGCATATTAAGTTCTACTGAACTTAGTAGTTGTAGGTTGAAGGGAGTAGCACACCCCTGACTACAACTCACTAGCAAGGTCCAGTAGGAAAACACTTAGTGTAGGTAAGTGCACCACTTACACCTCACTAGTAACCATGTCTGACACAGGAAAGGCCTCAGGGTCTAGTCCTGTGACAGTTGACCCTACCCAGGCAACTTTTGGATATGACAAACTAACCCGCAGAGACTTGATTGCCTTGTGCAAAGCAAGAGGGTTAAAAAGGGGCAGAAGCCCCACCTGCCTAATCCTGGTAGAAATCCTAGAACAGGATGACTTAGAGAAGGCTAAAGCAGCTTCCCTAGACACAGGAAATGGAGGGAACCCCCCTGTAGTTGATCCCCCTGAAGAGGAGGATGATGATGACTTAGATGAGGACTCAGATGTTGAGGACTTAGAAGTTCAGGATCAGGGTAGCCAGGTTCCAGTTGCCAGGCTTAGCCAGGCCAACTTGGACCTACTGGGGAATGGAGAGGGCCAGCACCTCCCCAGAACCCACCATGTTATTCTCCCAGGCAACAGAAGAGTGAGATCTCCCTCAGGGGACTCTCATGTTTCTAGTGCCTCCAGAGAATCACAGAGAGGCATGAGTGCTTCTCAAAAGCTAGAGCATAGGGCCAGAATGAGGGCTGTCAAACTCCAGATAGAGAGGGAGGAGGTAGCCTTGGCTCAAGCTAGACTTGCCTTGGCAAGAGAGCAAAAATTGTGTGGCTTAGATGCCACTGGTGGCAGCAATATTCCTAAAGAGAAACCCAGGTCCTATGATAGTAGAAACCTGACAAAGATTGTGCCCCCCTACAAGGAAGGGGATGACATCCACAAGTGGATAACTGCTCTTGAGAGAGCCTGCATGGTACAGCAGGTTCCTGAGGAACAGTGGGCAGCAATCTTATGGTACTCCTTTTCAGAGAAAGGGAGAGATAAGCTCCTCACTGTTAGACATGAGGATGCAAACAATTACAAAGTCCTGAAGAGTGTTCTGATAGATGGGTTTGGCTTAACCACTGAACAGTACAGGTTGAAGTTCAGAGACACCCAGAAGACACAGACTCAGGACTGGACTGATTTTGTAGATTGTGCTACTAAGGCTCTGGAGGGTTGGCTACATGGCAGCAAAGTACATGACTTTACAGGATTGTATAATTTGATTATGAGGGAGCAGATCCTAAGTAATTGTCAGAACCAGCTCTTACACCAGCACCTGGTGGACTCTGATCTGACCTCTCCCCAAGAATTGGGAAAGAAGGCAGACAAGTGGGTCAGAACCAGGATTAGGCCTAAGAATCAGGACAGTAACCAGAAGAAGGAGTCTACCAAGCCTCAAGATAAGGGTGGGGATAAAAATAAAGAAAAGACTTCCCCAGGGCCCCAAAACTCCAAGAATGGGGGTGGGTCCCAAGACACTTCTTCAACTGAGAAAAAGCCTTATTGTTATGCCTGTAAACAGGTTGGGCATTACAAAACAGACAACTGTTGTCCCAAGAATAACAATAAAGAAAATATACCTCCAAAGCCAGCTTCCACACCTCCTGTTACTGTCAGCAGTAATCCCCCAGGAAGTGGAAGCACACCCAGGAATCTGGGTGGGTTTACTGTTGGAGCTCAGGTGGACCCTGGCCTATCCAGGTCCCCATCACCCAATGATCTTGTTTATGAGACTGGCATGGGGTTTGCCAACTTCTCTGCTTGCCCAAATACTTTGAGCAAGTATAGACAAGAACCCATCATCAATGGTTTGAAAGTTGAAGCTTTTAGAGACACAGGGGCTAGCATCACCATGGTGGCTGATGGCATAGTCCCCTCTAAGCAACTTTTACCTGGTGCCACATACCAGGTTACAAACATTGATGGAATCCAAACAAATCATCCCATGGCAGTAGTAAGTCTCAGCTGGGGAGGTGTCATTGGCCCAAAGAGAGTGGCAGTGTCACCAAACTTGCCTGTAGACTGCCTACTTGGTAATGATTTGGAGATCTCAGCCTGGGCTGAGGTTGAACAGGAAACCCATTCTAGAATGGTGAATTCCAATGGAAAGGTTAGTGGGGCTGTAATGGCTACAGCCCCAATTCAAGATGTCCTTCCTGAAAAGGTTGGTAGGGCTGAGAAACTCTCTGCCCCATCTTTAGCAAAAGCTCTTCCTGAACAGAATAGCAAAGCTGTTATGATAACAGCAGAAACCCAAACTGAGTCTCCTCCTGAAAAGGTTGGTGGGGCTGTGATGGCCACAGCCCAAACTCAAACTGATATGTGTGTTGTGAAGCCTGAAATGATGGATAACTCCACACAAACTGAGAGCATGGAGGAGGAAGAGAAATCTCCCCCTCACCAGACTTTAGGACAGGATCAGCCTCCTCAGGGAACTGATCTTACCCCCGATGAAGGAACTGCCCCAGAGGTGGTTGGGCCTAGCCTGACAGAACCTCTGATGTCAGTGGACCCTTCTCAGGTGGGACCCAGTCTGGAGCAGGTAACCTGCCCCTCTCTACCTTGCCTTAGCCAGCCCAGGGCTGCAGAGGACAAGAAGGACAGTGAGACCCAGAGGGCCCCCTGTCAAATAAAGCACCCCCATCAAAAGATTAGGTGCACCAAAACTAGTAGCCCTAGTAAGGTGAAAACTTTAAAAACTCCTAAGGGAGCCCCCTTAAAAACAGTTAGGGACCTCCCACAGATGGATTCTGTTGGGCACAGCCAAACCTGGGACCCAAAGGGCCCAAACCTGAACTGTCCCTCCAGCAAGCCAAACAGAGGGACCCAGCCTCCAGCTTTAGGTAGCCAGAGGTTGACCCTGAGAGCACAGTGCAACTCAGTTAAAGAAAGAAAGGCACACATGGTGGAAGATAATTGGAGGAAGCTAAGCCCTAAATTAGTAGAGCCTCACTTCAATACTCCATATCCAAACCAGCCTTTAACTTTGCATAAACACACCCAAGGTAGTGATTCCCTATGGTGGAGACCCTCTAATACCCAAAGGGTGAGGGACTGCTTAGTGGACCATGAGACAGGGGGTACCCATGCTAGTGCAGGTACTTCCTTATATGGCCACTCAGGCAATATAGGCTTACCTGGCCAAGGATAGCCTTATCTCCTTTCGTTTGGGGGGGGTTATGTAGGAAGGTGGCTACCTGACTATGGTTACCCCAGATTTTTTGCCTGTGTTTAGCTGGTTTTTTGACTTAGTTGACCTGGTTCCCTGCTAATCAGGGCCCCAGGCCATCTGCTCTCTCTGTAAAATGGATTCCATGTACCCTAGGTACATACCACAATTGGAAATGGACTCCTTGTCAGCCCCTGTATAATGCACTATAGGTGCCCAGGGCATAGGAGCCACCAAGGCCTACCAGGGGCTGCAGCATATCTTTTGCCACCCCTGGCTGGTTCTTAAATTGACACAACTGGCTGATCACTCAGCTGGGGTAAGGTGGTGTAAGCACCCCTTGCTTAGATATAGTATACCTATATCTAAACCTATATCTGGACACATATTAACCTGTGAGCCACTCCTATGGAAGGCCTCATCAATCCTGGAGGCAGAGTGCGTGGTTTAATGTGAGATGGAGCTCTAGCATGAGCTGAGCCTGTCTGCAGCTGTCGGGAACAACTCCCTAAGCTGTTTCAGGATAAGGCCATACCATATACTCTTAAGTGCCTTATAATCCTCGCGGTTATATAGCAACTTTGGTTTGGCTTTATCAAAACATGTCGTGTAAGGTGTCATACGATTTGGAATACTATCCCCTCGCCAGTTCTGGCGACGGGGATAGCATTCCACCCCTCTAGAGGGGTAAGACATGTTACTTTGCTTAAATGCGGTTAATTTCAAAAAGGACCTTAGATCCACAAAATGGATGCCTCTGCCACAGACAAATGTCTGGACCCCTGCAGTTGACCGAAACTCAGCAGATGGGGCCTGGACAAAGGGTTTCCTGTCACAGGAGGGTGTCACCGCCCTCCAGACAGGAGATAGTGTATTGTAGCAGGGAGGTTTGAAAGAAACCAGACAGTGCCTGGGGAGCACAAGGCTTCCCCTTGCATAATCCGGTCAAACCGGTTCTGGGGCAGCCCAGCCCCAGCTCCAGTGAGACCTGGACAAAGGAAAGGGGGTGTAACCACCCCCCTTCCTGGTCCCACCCATAGGGAGGGACCTAGCAGGAGATCCACCCCTCAGATTGGAATAAGAGTGGGAGCAGTGCCCTAGCACAGCAGATCATCCTGAAATCACCTTTAAACTAAGAAGACGACTGGACTTCGACATTCTGATGATAGAAGACTGAAGAGAATCTCCCTTGTGGCCTAGGAGGGGCCACCCTGTGAACACAGGCACCACCCAGCACCTCGACGTCTGCTTTGCCGCCGCCTCCCGCCGGAGCCCGAGTGCAGAGCCTGACAAGACCCAGCTTCCCAGACTTCTCCCAGCCCGATCCACAGTCCCTGCAAAGAAGGGACCCGTGGAGGCACCGAGAGACGTGGGAGCGGACATCTTGAAAGACCCCCGAGACGCTGACTGCGCAGCACCCGAGGCACCCTCGACTCTGTGCTTTGGGGTTTGAGAAGCCCCACAATCGAGCAGCATTTGCACCAAAGATCAGCCCTCCAGCATCTCCACGATCTGCGTGGGGCCCTTTTGCTTTGTGCCACTCGACTCGCCATCCCGGCCGCTTGTCACGTGGTCAGCGGCCATCTTGGCGACGAAACCTACGATTTACACTGTGGATCTGGTTGCTCCAGACCTGCCCTCGCTCCTGTAGAAAGGAGTACCCGCTCTGACCTTGCTGGTCCGAGTAATAAGCCTTTTTCACTTTCCCCGTGGCTTGCATTAGCCAAGGCTTGTTTGCTTTAATCGAGTTGCCGACACTGCCATCAGCTAGAGCCTTTGAGGGACAGCTCGTGATCGACTCCTGGACGTCCTTGACCTCTTCGTGTCCACGTGGCTGCAGAGAGAAGCAACCCCTCATCACCTGTTTGCACCCGACTTTGCCTGGTTCCAATCTGGTTCCACGGTGGTCACTGGCCAGTGACTTTGAACACTGTCCCCTCTGCTTTCAGGTCTTCACCACTTCAGATCCACCCTTGGATCCACCGGACACTTCTCCTTCACATCGCCTGCAGCGTCTTCAGCTTCAAGCGCCAAGAACCTGCGTGTCAAAACCCGACGCCACTTCGACCCTGTGCACCCACTTCCTGTGGGTGAGGTAACTTTGCTCCGCCGGTGTTCCCACACTGGTGCACACCTCTAGGGTCTGTGTGTTAAGTTTTGTTCCTCTAGGTTCAGCGGAAGTGTCCTTAAACTTTAACTCTATGACTTTTACGCACCATTGGTTAACATTGGTGCATGCGTGCGCTTTCCGCACATCTCCCGAATCCCGAGGGCCTTTCCCGACTTCAGCATTGCTTGTCCTGACTGCTCCCAGCGATTCCCTAGGCCCTAGGCCTAACCACTGCTCGAGTGGCATCTCTTATACCACTTGTTTAGTATATGGTTTGAGTGGCCCCCTGCCCTCATCCATAATTGTGCAACTTTGTATGTTTAAACAGTGCTTTTGATTTAACGCTTGTGCCCCTTTATTCATAAAGAATACTGGGGATTGTTTTTAGTAATAAACACATATATTTTTATAATATATACTTGTGTGGTGTCCTTTCATTTGGTATTACAGGATTGTATGTGGTAAAACAGCTCGCTTAACACGACCTCTTAAGTTAAGCCTTTAGGCTGCTTAGTCCATGCTACCCCTAGGATAGCTTGTCTAATAAGGTTGACTTACAACCAGACACCATAAGGGATTGTTTAGTCAGGTAGTAGGTGGTTCCAGAATTGGAAACATCCCCTACCAGGCCAACTTCTCACAGAGAGGAAATAAGGGGGAGGGAGAAAGGAGACTACTGCCATCTGCAGAAGTGGGGACTGTCCTTGTCTGATCTGGGCAAGAAGGAAAAGATAGTCATTTTCCTTCTCAGCCCTCCCCGCCCGCCCTCAAACGGCTGAGTCTTATAGATAGGCCTTACCTATTTCTGCCTTTCTGGGATGCAATTTTAAAATAGGAGGAGCCGAAAGAGTGATATGTCCATTTGAATGGGGAGTTTAGGAGTAGCCCTGTAGTGTTGTGGGGAGGTGGCAGACTGGAATAGGGGGCACTGGGGTAGACACCAATTTCACCTGTTGGCACGAGGCAATGTTATAGTCAGATCTACGTATGGTTTGTGAATTAAAAGACCCTGCAGCCGAGTCTAGCAGGGATTAAAAAGCACACCTGGGTCACGCGATCATTTGGGTTACACACGCACCAACATCCTTGCAGACACTACATTGGCGAAATGCAGCGCCCGACGAGCCCCTATCCCAAGCACCCTTAGCCGTCGCACCTTACCTGCCTTCCACTCAGCTTACAGCCTCCTGCTTTGCAACAGCAGCACTGGGAGACGCCTTCCACTGAGGTGGCCATGTTGTTCACACCGCTCTGGGGAGGCTACCCGAACATTGTGGTCCTACTCCATCAGCGCACCGGTCTGCTCTCCGGGTCGAGGGGAGTGCTTCCACACACTCCCTGCCTAGCCCCAGAGGCCTACAGCTACAATGGCCTACTGACAAGCAGGTGGTGAGCGCAGTTATATGCATTAAGTGACAGGACAGCACATTCTATTTAATGAAAAAAATAGGGGCATGCTGTGCCCTGCCGATCCGACCATTTACAAAATGGGAACAAAGAAATGAAACCTGGCAGAAGTGATGAAGTGGTGAAAACAGGCCTCGTGGCCAAAGTGTAACAGAAAGAGAGCTTTTCTATCTTTTGATCCATTTCAAAGGGTAACAAAGAAATGAAAGGAGGAAAGACAGGGTCAGAACCGTTGCCACGAGGGCTCAGCAGACGCAGGCGTCCCTGCAGAGCGTGCTACTTACCTGTGAGGGTCCCAAGGCACAGAGGGGAGCGGGGGTGCTGCTACAGCTCGAAGAGCCAGGTCTTGAGGAGTCTTCTGAAGGTGAGTAGGTCTTGGGTCTGCCGTATGTGGGTAGGGAGGGTGTTCCACGTCTTGACGGTGAGGTAGGAGAAGTATCTGCCACCGGAGGTCGTTCGTTGGATGCGGGGGACAGCGGCGAGGGCAAGGCTGGTGGAGCGGAGCTGGCAGGTGAGGGTGTGGAAGCTGAGTCTGCTGTTCAAGTAGGCTGGTCCGGCGTTGTGGAGTGCTTTGTGTGCTTGGGTGAGGAGCTTGAAGGTGATCCTCTTGTCGACGGGGAGCCAGTGTAGGTCTCTCAGGTGGGGGGTGATGTGGCTGCGGCAGGGGACGTTGACGATCAGTGGGGCGGAGCCATTTTGGATGCGTTGTAGTCGTCGTGGGTGTTTGGCTGGGATTCCTGCGTAGAGTGCGTTGCCGTAGTCCAGTCTGCTGCTGACAAGGGCCTGTGTCTTCTTGTTTCGGTCGGGATCCACTTGTAGATCCTGCAGAGCATGCGGAGGGTGTTGTAGCAGGAGGAGGAGACGGCGTTGACCTGCTTAGACACAGAGAGGGAGGAGTCAAGGATGAATCCTAGATTGCGTGCATGGTCGGTGGGTGTTGGTGCTGTTCCCAGTGTGGTCGGCCACCAGGAGTCGTCCCAGGCTAAGGGGATGGATCTGTCTTGTTCGAGTTCAGCTTCAGACGGCTACTCCTCATCCAGTCGGCGACGGCCTTCGTTCCCTCCTGGAGGTTGGTTTTGGAGGTGCGTGGGTCCTTGGTGACGGAGAGGATGAGTTGGGTGTCGTCGGCGTAGGAGATGATGTTGAGGTCGTGATGGCGGGTCACTAGTGTGAGGGGGGCCATGTAGACGTTGAACAGCGTCGGTCTGAGGGATGAGCCCTGGGGGACGCCGCAGATGATGTCGGTGGCTTCAGATCGGAAGGGTGGGAGGAGGACGCTCTGGGTTCTGCCGGTGAGGAAGGACGTGGTCCAGTCAAGGGCCTTCTCTTGGATTCCGGCTTCTAGGAGGCGTGTCTTTAGAGTGCGATGGCCGACCATGTCGAAGGCGGCTGACAGGTCCAGGAGGATGAGGGCTGATGTTTTGCCATTGTCTAGTTGGCGTCTGATGTCGTCTGTGGCGGCGATGAGGGCTGTGTCGGTGCTGTGGTTTTGTCTGAATCCGGACTGGGACTGGTCCAAGATGTTGTTGTCTTCCAGGTGGCGGGTCAGTTGCATGTTGACAATTTTCTCGATGACCTTTGCCGGGAACGGGAGCAGTGAGATGGGCCGGAAGTTCTTGAGTTCCTTGGAGTCTGCTTTGGGTTTCTTGAGGAGGGCGTTGATTTTGACGTGCTTCCAGCTTTCCGGGAATGTCGCTGTTTCAAAGAAGATGTTGATAACCTTCATAGTTGGGGTGTGATGGCTGCGTCTGCTTTGTTAAATACGTGGTGTGGGCACGGGTCAGACGGAGATCCTGAGTGGATGGAGTTCATGACCTTGCGTGTCTCGTCGTCGTTGACGTTGGACGAGGAGGTCAGGCGGTTGGTGCTGGTGGTGTTCACAGGGGAGGTGGAGTCTGGCGGCCGTGGTGTTGAAGCTGTCATGGATGTCAGCGATCTTGCGGTGGAAGAATATGGCTAGTGAGTCGCACAGTTCTTGTGAGGGCGGGATGTCGTTGGCATTTGCGCTGGGGTTGGAGAGTTCCTGTACGATGCTGAAGAGCTCTTTGCTGTTGTGCGCGTTGTTGTCCAAGCAGTCTTTGAAGGAGGATCTCTTGGCTAGTCTGATGAGGTGGTGGTATCTGCAGGTGGCGTCCTTGTGGGCTGTGTGGTTGTCCGGTGTGCGTTTGTGTAGCCATGTCTTCTCCAGTTTTCAGCATGCGCGTTTGGAGGCCTGGAGCTCGTTGGTGAAACGTGTGGCTCTCTTGCTGGTGTGGCTGTTGGAGGGTTTCTTGACCGAGGCGAGGGTGTTGGCACAGTCGTCGATCCACTGTCTGAGGTTGCGGGCTGCGGCGTCAGAATTGGTGGGGTCGGTGGGTGGGTTCTTGGCGAGAGAGGTGAGCAGCTGGTCTTCGGTGACTTTGCTCCAGCAGCCACGAGGCAGCTGTTGGGTGCGATGGTGCATGGTTGGTTTCTTGAAGGTGAAGTGGATGCAGCGGTGGTCGGTCCAGTGGAGTTCGGTGGTGTGATCGAAGGCCACTTGGGAGCCTGTGGAGAAGATGGGGTCAAGCGTGTGGCCGGCGGCATGGGTGGGTGTGGTGACTAGTTGTCTGAGGCCGAGGTTGGCGAGGTTGTCGATCAGGGTGGCGGACTTGGCGTCGTTGTTGTTCTCGAGGTGGAAGTTTAGTCCCCGAGGAGGAAGTAGTCTGTGGAGGCGAGTGCGTGGGTGCTGGCGAGGTCGGCGATGGAGTCGCTGAACTGAGCCCGGGGTCCGGGTGGTCTGCAGATGAGTGTTCCTCCGAGGGAGGTGTTGGGGTCGGTGTGTATCCGTAAGTGCAGGTGTTCGGCGGTGTTGCGGGTGTCATCTGCGTGGCTGGCGAATTTGAGAGTTGACTTGTGGATGATGGCTATTCCTCCTCCGATTCCGTTGGCACGATCCCAGCGGGTGATCTTGTAGCCGTCCAGGATGGCTATGGCGATGTGGGGCGCCGAGGAGTCGTTCCACCAGGTCTCGGTCAGCAAAGCCATGTCTGGGGTGGAGGTGTCGAGCAGAACCCAGAGCTCGACGGCGTGTTTGTGTGCAGAGCGGGTGTTGAGGAGTATGCAGCGGAGGTGGTTGGGTCCAGTCCTTGGAGGTTTGGTGTTTCTGTCACAGGTGAAGCTGCAGGAGCGGCAGGAGAAGTGTCAGTGGGTCTGTTTTGGGGCGGCCAGGAAGCAGGTGTGGTTTCGGCCGGCGTTGAGTGCGTGGATGGTGCTGGCGTAATGGTGGATTCTGGTGTCGTGGCATTCGCGGGGTCCAGGGTTTCTGGTGCTGAGCGCGGTCCAGGCATGGACGGGCGCAGACCGGCTTGCCTTTGGCGCGCATTCAGCGCATCAGCAGCGCGCCCACTGCACGCGGCCCCTTCTCATCCTGCATATGAGGAGGCTTGGGAGGGTGGAGCAGCTAAGTGGCGGGGAGGCAAATGGGTGTGCTGGGGGGTGGAGCCGCAGAAAGGCAGCGGCAGGAAGGCCGGGTCGAGAGCGGTGGGGGCGGGGGGAAACTGGCGCGCAGGGACGAGGGAAAGCCCAGGAACCAGGATGCAGGCAGCAAGGGGCACAGGAACCAGGCAATCCGGCTAACAGGTGACGAGTGGTGGTGTGGGGGCGGCCTGCCTGCAAGCAGGGTCAAAGGTCAAAGAGGCCGCACAATAAACTTTACACCAACATTACAGTATAATCTCACTACAACTCACCTTCAAACAGGAAAAAAAGGGGTGAAGTCGTTTAACAACGCTGTGAGCAATACCTGGTGCCGATATTACCACTATCCGCAGGGGGTACACAGCGAGACTGGGTGCGGATAATGCGCCTGCGCACCCAACATCCACTAGACACGCATGCGCAAATCGTGGGGCCTGCATAGGGGTACACAGCCAGACGGGGAGCGGATAATGTACCTGCGCCCCCAACATGCACCGAAACATGCATGCGCAACGCATGCGCAAAGCGTAGGGGGTACACAGCCAGATGGGGATCGGAATCGATAGGACACTGGCCAAGCTTGGTTTGCAGTGCTGTTCCTCGCACCAGCCTGCCGACACAGTCTGCAGTGGTGAGCCCAATAATGGCCGCCAGCTGGCAAATTCAATGGTGCTGGTTCCGAGGGAGAGTGTTGTACAGATAGAGGACCGCCCGGGTCATCAGTCAGTGACCGAATCATGTCTGACCTTCACTGGGTTGCAGCAGCCGCTAGTAGCTTAGGAATCACTGCGGACAGACCCCACTGCAGCCTGGACCAACAGGATTGCCCTGTAGTGGTTCGCTCCTGACCTGAGGTGAGCCAGATGCCTTGTAGAGAGTCAGCACCGACGTGCCAGTCACGCAGCCATGTCTTGCTGAGTCGGAGATCATTCAAAACAGATGAATAGTAAGTGTTGTTGTTTACCAGCTACTTGTTGCCACCCACCCCGAGTGTGCGACACTGTCAGTGTAATAATAATAATACTAATTAATGAGAGTGCGCGATCAGGCGAGGCCGCTGCCACTCCTGCAGTCTGATACAGTGTGCGTGCTCACTAGAAGACAGGTGGATCCTCATCCGTGACTAACAGTCCATGATGCAGTTTTGCAACATTCCAGCATGTCCTGAAAAATGGACTATTCTAGAAATTAAGCAGGTGCCATTGATAGAAGTCGGGGAGGGTTGACAGGACGCAATGAGGAACAGAGGAAAGGGGTCGCCGGGTGGGGCTGGGCCTGGGGTGGTAGAAATTGACCCTTCCTCCAAAATGGAATAAACAGAAATTACAGACTCCGAATGTCTGAGCAAAATCCCCTCAGAGGTTGTTTTTGGAATGCACTTTGACCGCTGACATACCCACACAAAAACACTTTTGTTAAGATTCTCGATCAGAC
This sequence comes from Lissotriton helveticus, assembly GCF_964261635.1. NCBI lineage: Eukaryota > Metazoa > Chordata > Amphibia > Caudata > Salamandridae > Lissotriton > Lissotriton helveticus. The sequence goes on from NC_136065.1 coordinate 604,170,993, forward strand.
GGCACTTCTTTGAGAGAGCCTATGTCCGTTCTACAGCACTGTACCGCAGCGGCTTCTCTAGGGCGGTGCAGGAGCAGGAAGCCGCTACTCTTTTGGTACATCTGGTATGAGTCTCAAAATGAAATGCAGTCCCACGAGTCTCACTGCAAGCAGCCCTTTAGACCTGCACTAAAAAAGGCAACAGTTAGTATAACAGGAAGGTGTAAGAGCATGTTATCCTTTCGCTTGCCAAGGAAAACTTAAGGATTGGTGCGAAGCACACTGCTGCCTCTGACTCCCTCTACCATGCTAAATAATAATAAATAAACAGGGCCTCCCACCTTCAGAAACTCATCGATACACTCGGGGTGCGAGTGAGCACCAGGGCCCCCCTCCAGCTGCGCACATCATTCATGGATGCTCCTCTCTCTGGTCACTCCCAAGCTGCTGTGTGCATGAGTCCCATGGCCACCCGTCAGCTGTAATCATGTTTCATGGCTCCACCGAAGATCATTTGGAGACTAAGACTGCACTGTGCACCCCTCCAGTCGCACACGTTTCACTGTAGCTACTCCGTACTGTCTTGGGCTGCAGTGTGCACAGCTGCACTAACTGAAGCTCCTCTGACTGCTACCTGTGCTGCAGTGTGTACAGCCACATGTCATTTCTCTGCTGCACACATGGTCCCTCCAAAGTTTCTTTGGATACTCTGAGGCTGCAGTATCTCAGGACGCCAGAGGTAAGTCCAACTTTGGGACGTTTGGTTGTTTTGAGAGGATTGTCACCTTTGTGTGATCCACAAAGAAAGTAAATATGTTTTACTCTTTTGCACACTTAAACCACTGGACTTACATGCACTTCCCTTTTTGCATGATCAACACAATAGTTTGAACTGATGTTGCTGGTTATTAGTGCACTGAGACCTGCCAACCAAGCCTCATTGCCAGTGCGTGGACACTTAAAAGGGTATATGTCCACTTAGTTTACCCATAATTGACCCAAGTTAACTTACTTTTAAGTTCCCAATATATGGTACCAAGGCTACCTAGGGCCTGTAGGTTAAGTGTCCCTTGTGGAGGGTGGGCTGGATTGGTCATAAGGAGAAGGAATACAGAAGTGACTGCATAATTGTTAACTTCAGAAATCCGCTTGTATTGTTTTTTTATCAGTTTTGTAGCGTCTCATACCTCCTGGCGAGGCATCAAAGTGTTTATTACTCTGTATGCGCCTTGTAATACTACTGTTTGCAACATGGTCACCATAGGCTCTCTTTGAGCTGGTTTTAGTTATGCCGCTGCAAAATTCCTTGTGTATATACAGCAGTTTTCTCAGACAATAAAATTGTCAAAATATCTCTGGTGATTAATCTTGCTGGAATGAGCTGGAGTTTTGTCTAGTGGCAGTTTTGACTAATCTATGGTAGCGCAAAAGGGTAATATGACTGCTGCAAAGAATGTGTACCACGCAGATCACAGTTTATTGTATGTGCATAGCTTTGCGGGTTACTGCTTTTATCACAGAGATCCTTTTGTTACTGTGTAGTTCATAATTCACAATAGTAATCTAGCACAGTCCATCAAAGAGCTGCATGCAAACACACTTGTGCATGCAGTCATATATTCAAACACTTAGGGCAGGATTACCATAGATGCAACTGGGTCATACTCTTATAATATTACTGACTTACTCCCAAATTTCAAGAGTCAGCCAGGACTTAGCACAGCATGGCTAAACACTTATAAGGCCCCAATGGCAAGACCTATTGGCTATGCCAATGCTTGTTCCTTATCGTTCTGTGCAGCACTGCCCTCCTTCAGTATGATCTGAATCTTTTAATCAAATTGCTGGAGAGTTTTTGCTTCCAGATCACAGCATCGTAATTATGCTTTCAAAAACAAGTGGTGAAGCATACTGCTGTCTGCACTTGCAGTGTGTTGGTTCCCTTCAGTGTCAAGGTAACACAGCTACAGGTATGTGCAAATTCAGTGAAAATCGGTTAAAAACTTTGGCCATCTGTGGGGTACTTTGGGGTATTTTTGGTTAAAACTAGAAACCCTATTCTTGGTCTTTGTTGTCTTCTATTGGCCAGTGCAGAGTAGCTCAAGTTAATGATGATGATGCAGTGTTGTCAGTGTGGCAGGTGATACTGGTCATGGCAGTGCAAGGAAGTTGTTACTGTCACCAGGGGTTGGTTGTGTGATAGAATGTCGGCTGTACACAGAAGGTGGAAGAAGGCATCCTTCATGGTCTTCACTGTTAACTGTACCAGGAACTTGAATTAGCTAAGGAAATATTGGTTGAGAAGGCGGTATCTGCTGTGACGAGTTTATATACTGCATTGATGAATGCTGAGGTGGGAAATAGTGGTCGATAGGCAAGTTGCGGATTAGAAGTTGTGGATGGGGGTCAGGGTAAAACAGCAAATAAGAAGTTTAACTGTCCTATATGTCAGAATATTGAAAATTACTGGAGGGTGCAAGACTATGATGACCAGTTGATGACTTTGACTCTTCCCCCTTGTGCAAGTTGTGTCTGCCAATGTGCTGTACCTTCTTGTCCTAAGGGACTGGATCATCGAAGATTGAAATCTATAATGAAAATAGTACCCAATTTATTAAAGGTGAAAAGGCCAACTGTCTCTGTTGAGTTAATGACTGCTGAGTGTGCACTGATGAGCCTGAGGCAATGGATACATTATGTGTACTCACTTTTAGTTGGGATGAGTGGGATTATGATATGGTTGTTTAGCTGGCTGGATCATGGTATGTGGCTTTTGACGTGTGTATGTATGAGATAGTTTTGATGTTGATGAACGCAATATGCTCATGATTGAAGTATTGAATATGTGGTGCATTGGTTAGGTCACAAGGATTCTGACCCTTAGGTCCTTACCAGTTCTTAAAAAGCCCGAACAGGAGTAGAATTTACCTCTTTTGCTATTAATCATTGATTCCCATTGAATTTGCCCCTGAGAACATTGAATAGGAATGGGGAGGAGCAAGAAAGATGGGCAGTGCACATGATCAGCAACTGGAGGGTGGTCTCATTGAGCACAGTTGGCCACTGTCTGACAAACGTTGAGCATTACAGGTGGAGTTTCCAGCAGCTGGGCTCTTCTGCTCTTCGGTGTTACCCTGCGATTTGTACAAGAACAGAAGAGGTGGGAAAGCCAGGATGGGGGAGTGTGGGGAACAAGGATGGGAGGAGGGCTTTAATTTATCTTAGTAGGTGCATTACCAGAAATATATGGAAGTCACAAGACCAGCAAGTGGTATCATGCTCCATCTGGCACAGTTCGATCCCTCTACAAAGAGAGCCAACATCACATGCTGAGCGTCGTTGGTGGGTGCTGCTGATGAAGCTGTTAGCAGACGGGAACAATGTAGATGAAAAAAAACAGCACGGTGGATATCAATATGAAATGTCACGGGGTGCTAGAGAGGGCATAATTATTGAACATAAATGATATAAATAAGGGTTGGAGTAACTGAAACATGACTATGCCAGTAGCTTGGGAGTACAGGCCTCCTCTATCTTGCATACATTCTTGCAATAATGTTTTTCATTAAACTTTCAATTAAAAATCTGTAACATACTTCTCCAATTATTTGTCTACTGTTATAAATAGGCAATGTAAGTGGTGGTGCCAGAATAAAAATAATAACATTTAGCACTTACAGAGTGATCAACAATTCAGCCAATGAATCTCTACCAGCTATTCATCAAGTTTGAACCAGAAGCTTATTTCTGACTCAGTTATGAAAAAGAGAGGATACTAATATTCTATTCTATTCAGGAGTTTTATTGAGCGCATGGGAACCCAAGATGGGCTTCCCAGAGCTAACAGCCCATGCTTGAGTAGTGACAAATAGATGCTTTTTTAATTGCTTTCTGAAACTTAAAAGATTACCACTTGTCCTGAGGTTGGTTGATAGGGAGTTCCAGAGATTCAGGACAAGATAAGCGAACAAGCATCCTCCGCATCTCTTGATTCTGGGGGCTGTGAGGAGAGATAAGTGGGTTCACCTCAGTTCTCTTTTGACGCTGATGACGTGATGGAGGATATGTGGAGGATATGTGGAGCAACCTTGTATTTTGCATGATGTGCAATACAAAGTGCTTTGAATTGTCTTCTTTTGTTTATTGGCAGCCAGTGAAGTGTGGTAAGAGCAGGGTGAACTGATTGAGTTTTAGGTACACCTGGATGACTTGCAGTTATTTAATGATGGAAGGTGGGCTGCCTAAGTAAAGAGAATTGCCATGGTCAGGGGTAGATAGTATGAGACCTGGAATCACTGTTCTGAGTGCTTCCATAGGAAGCCATTTAAGAGTTTTCCTCAGAGCTCTAACTAGGCCGAAACACATAGCTGTAACTTTCATTGCCTTGGAGGGACATGGTAAGCTGTTTGTCCAGTGTGACACCCAGACTTTTCACTTCTAGTAGACGGGGGCCAGTTGAGTTGATCCCATAGTGAAGGGTTATTTCCAATTTGCCATCCAGTTGGTGACATGCTCTAGACATACGTTAAGCTTTCCAGATATGGAGCCTATGGTAGGTGACAGAGAGACAATGATCTGGGTGTTAGGATTTCACGGCAGGGGCACTATAGAAGACCTTGACATGTGTTTTTTCTCAGGTTTCCCCGTTGTCCTTTACACACAGTCCCTACTGCGTGAATTCTCTTTTATGCAGATAATTTTCAGACGCTCCCTTATCCAAGTAAAGGGACACGTCGGAACATAGCCTTTGCTTGGCTTACTGTTCCGGTACCACGCCCCCTTCCTTGCTTCCTGGTTCTGAGAGGCTTTGTCCCGCGGTGTTCGCTGCTTCGCTCCTGTCTCCTCTCGCCTACGGGATTACCTTCCCTTCACCCTTGGATATTTGCCATTCTTCTGGATAACGGGTAGTCTCCCTCTTCTTCAACCATCCCTCCAGTCCGGAGAGTGGCACTCCGCTCTCGCCGGAAACCTATTGCCCCGCCCTTGGAGCTCAGAGCCCTTCGGAGGGATTTCTATCCTTCCAGTAACTAGGGCTATATTTGTTTATCGTTTGCTGTAGATTCCGCTTGATCGGACGGTCATTCAGGAACTCCTCATTAGTTTTGGAAGCCCTGCTGCTGACGGGCATTCCGGGGCTCATCTTTACTTTATTACACCCTGCTGAGAGAGAGCTCACTCCGCCTGGAATCGTTGCCCGGGCCGGGTGGCTCTCCTCTTGAGTGTGTAGCTGCTCCGCTCTCTGTCCCCCGGGAGAGCAGGGAAGGAAAGTCCTTCCCCTTTAATTTTTGTGTATGTTTGGTGAGTGTGTGTGTCCTTTCCTGAGTCCTGCTCTTTTAGACCTGGCATCATATTTCCCTGACCACGCTCTTCAGCAAGGACTCGTTTCAAGGCAGCCCATGGACTTCAATGGGGTAAGTGACCTTTGTATAAAACGCATGTCAATGTATTTAAAAGGTCGCCCTTTGAATATTGTTTAGTGTGCTATTGCATGTCCTGTTTTCTTACAGCCCTGACTACACCAGCCAGACCTGCATCCACCCTATTGTTTAAACCCCACGTATGGGGAGAGTGGTGGACACTCCTTGGGTTTTTCCCCCATACTTTTAGGGAACAGTTGTCAGGAGTGTGTTTACTGTCGCATTCTTGGTACTGTTTTCTGGAGGTTCAGGGGATTCCTCTTCGTTCCCGTGGAATCTGGCTTGTATCCTTTTAACCCTGACACTGGGTGTCGTCCACCATGGTGAAGCCTAGAGAACAGATGATGTCAGATAGGAGCGGACGTGCAGATTAAAAAGCGTAGGGCTCAAGGAGGAGCCCTGTGGCACTCCACATTGTAGCTATAGATTCGCAGAAAGAAAAGGCCCTTTTCTGACTTGGAAGCTTCTATTGTTTAGAACGATGATAGCCATTTTAAGGTGACGCCTGTGATGCCGGCTTCTTCCAGCCTACACAGTTAGGTGTCAAATGCTGCGCTTTAGTCAAGGAGAAAAAGCGCAGCCTATCCACCCTGACCAAGGACCTTTTTAAGATTCTATGTAGTGATCAAGAGCGCCGTTTCTATTCTGCATTAAAGATAATGGGGCAACCCAGTAAACCTTAGAACCTGGGCAAATACAATACACGAAAACAGTGGTTCTGTTGGTTAGTTCAACTGATTTGTAATAGGTATTAGCTACCATGCAGAGAAAATGCCTTAGTCATATAGCCAAATAACACACCAAGGAAAACAAATTCTTTAAGATATGGAATTGAATTTCTTTATTTTATATTCGTATATAAACAAATCAACATCATAGACGGCTGTCTGTGACATGAAACACATGCGGCGGAAGAACGGTGGTGTACAGTTAGTGACTGATAGTGATACGTAGAGATATAAGACAGAGGGAGAAGGAGGAATGAGAGACTAGGTCGTCCTCCAAACACTTAAAGCACAATTTGGAATCCAAAATACTGGGTCCCGAGACCTAGCTCATGTCAAGGTAACTGGCCTGAATGATCAGTGGTACCTTACAAGAAAGAAAATTTTCTTTCTAGTGTCCCCTCACTCACCGGGGTTGCGCCACGGTGACATGCTTCATCATTGGGGCCATACCAGTTCTCTACGAAAAGGGGCGTGCTACGACTCACGAACTACGCAGGAGCACTTTGAAGTGAAAGACTATGTGTGGTGCAGACAAGTGGTGGAGTGGGTGTAGGTGAGTTAAAAATACCGTGCTTAGTCGGCCTCAACAGATTTATTATGCTCCTAGGCAGGTATATTAAAAGTGGGGTGAAAATCAGTGTCAACCAACCTATAATGAGGATTGGTTCAGTGAAAGGTCAACATGTTTCATGCTACCCCTAGCATTTCTTCAGAACCATGCCGGGACCAGCCCTGCATTTGCCACTCCAATGTCCCTAGTTAGGGAGTGATAGAATAAAAAATACAAAATACACTTATTAACTAAAGCATGCGTTCGTAATAGAATACATACGCTTTATACTGATTTTAGACGCTGTAAAGAGAAAGCACACCATTAGTACCATTCATACCCTCCCAAAGGGAAGGGTCACATAGTATACCTTCATGCCGCATTCATCCAATGCTATGGTGGATGGTTGCACCATATTGGCGCGTGCAGACTCCCATGCCAAGTGTTGAACGATAACTGTATTAAGTGACTGTGAATTCACACATAAAAACAAGACAGGACTTAATGTGACCAAAACGATAGACACAAAAAACATATAATAGGTACATAGGAAAAATAAGACTCTCGATATTTACTTTGTACTGTGCTTAATAGCACCTCATGGTCTCACAGGGGATTCGATTTCACCTTACGGACACACTGCTGTAGGGCCGTGAGGGGGTAAAAGGAGAGATCGGTAAATATCTGTGCGCAAACTGGCCGTCGGTATGTGTACAGACGCAAAATGGTCATTCGTCCGATATCTCATGGTTCTGTGAAGAAATGTTACTTACTTCCTAGTTGGTGAAAGCGCTCTGTAATACCTATTGTTAGCCTCCCCGGGACCGCATCTTACTCGAATGCTGCTCCGGTCGGATTAAGTAAAACACGGCTTCCGGGTTCTTCCCAAACCGCTAGACCGGGAGGTCGCGGCGGCCATATTGGGAGTATGCGCTTCTGTGGTATAATAAAGGATATTGACAGAACGTGATAGTTTTGCTAGAGCGAGTGACGCAAGCAAAAAAGGAACCTATTTGATGCGATAATTATTCGGGGATTTGACCAGATAGATCGTGCCACATATTTACATGATAGTGAGGAACTAAGTAACGGTTTTTGTTAGTAATGGTGGCTCTAACAGGATAAATTCGACCCAATGAAAAGTAATCATCAGAAAGTTATTTTTAAGATTTAAGATTATCGCAGAGTCCCCACAAATGATTGGTTACATTCAGTGTACAGCCCCTAGTGAGGGTTTAATAAATGCCAGAAAAGCACGATATATCGGGACTTCATGCAACTATTGTTAATAAAGTTGCCATTGAAGTTGCAACAGTCATACTGACCTTTTATGTCCTTCTTTAGGTAGTGGTATACAGGTCACAATGCAGTGTGGTTAATATGCATTCATATTGGTGCATTGTTCAGCAGAAGGTCATAGATTAAAACAGGTACCTCAAAAAGGGAAAAGAAAAAAGAAAAAAGTTGATTTCAGTGTCTGAAAGCGCCCCATGGAATGTCGTCATTGAGTCCTTGGGTGTCCGTACGCAGTTTGAACACCCATCGTTGTTCACGCTCATGGAGTGTTCTTTCCTGGTTTTCTTTCGTTTTCACAACTTCCAGGACAACCCATGTCAGATCATTGGGTGTATGGTTCTTTTCAATGAAATGATTCGTCATGCGTGTTGTTGCTCGTTTACACCAGATGTTGCTCCTATGTTCAACTATTCGGGTACTGATCTTCCGTGTGGTCATTCCAATATAGTGTAAGTTGCAATTGCACGTGATCAGGTACACAACTCCACTAGTATTACAATTGGACAGCTGTTTTAGTTGCCATGTGGTGTTGTTATTAAAGGTGACCGTCTTTGTGGTTGATGTTAAATGACACAAACTACAGTTGTTGCAGGGGTAGTGGCCCGTTGGTAAAGGTTGGAGTCTGATAGTGGTGTTTGTGGGTTTCGGACGAGTATGGACCAAGTGGTCTCTCAGGTTCATCCCTCTGCGATGGCTGAACATGGGCATAGGTATGTTGAGGTCTCCACTGTTGACAATCGGCCAATGTTTCTTTACTATTTTTTTTACTTGATCCGACACTCTGTTGAAAGTTGTAATACAAATGGGTCTTGTGTTCTCAGTGACATTTTTTACTTTGGATTCCAAAAGTGCATCTCGGTGATTATTTCCAGCCCTCTTTTTGGCATTTCTTATTAGTTTGTTTGGATAGTTTCTTTCTTTCAATTTCAAGCTAAGGTCTTCAGCTTGCGTGAGGTAGTCCTGTTTGTTTGTGCAATTCCTCCTTAACCTTAAAAACTGTCCAAATGGGAGATTTTGTTTAAGGTGTCTCTGGTTAAAACTGTCGTAGGTCAGCAAACAGTTTCTGTGGGCTTAAAATGTGTGGTTGTTCTAAAAGTTCCACCATCTGCCAGAATGTTCAAGTCCAAAAATATCAGGTGAGATCTGCTCATGGTATTGGTAAATTTCAGGAAACTGTCCTGTTGATTAAGCCAATTGAAAAAACAGAGGGCCTCATTCTCATTTCCTTCCCATATTACTAGAACGTCATCGATGTAACGTTTCCATAATGTAATATGGTGCCTGTAGGGATTATCATTATTCAGGATCTTGGTTTGTTCCAGGTGATGTACATACAATCCTGCTATGCTCGGCGCGAAAGTGCTGCCCATGCTGGTCCCGTGTTGTTGGCGGTACAGTGTCTCCTCAAACCGAAAGAAATTCTCGGTGAGGGCCAGACGGCAGCATTCCAGCACCACGTGCCTTGGTGTTTTGTAGTTCCATTGGGAATCAAAGAGGACTTCTTCCAAGATTTCAATGGTTTCTTTATGAGGGAGACTAGTATAAAGACTCTCCACATCCAGACTGATGAGAATGCTAGATGTGGGGTCAAAACTTTGTTCTTTAAGTAGGCAAAGGACATCCTTTGTATCTTGCAGATAGGTGTCTGTTTTTTGCACTAGAGGTCTTAAGAATGCATCAGCATATTTGGAAAGGGGTTCGAGGATAGAAACTATGCCAGAGACTATGGGTCTTCCCGGTGGTTTGTCCATGCGCTTGTGAATCTTGGGAATCGTATAGAAGTAGGGAATGACTGATTTATTGTTGACTAGAAATTCGGTTTCTTTCTTGCTCATCCAGTCATTCGCCAATGACTCTTCGATGAGGTATGCAATAGATATTTTCAAATGTTCTGTGGGGTCCTCTTTAATGATGATGTAATTTCTAGTGTCTGCTAGAGTCGTAAGCATTCTTTTTTTTTTTGTGTGTTTTTTTTAAAGAACCTTTATTGTTACTGCAAATGAATACAAGCATGGGCCTACAACCACCTTGGCCGGCCGCTAGTTAAGTCAGAAGTACAGCAAGTCAATATAGAAAATTACAGCCGCCCAACAATCGGGGTCTAATAAGTGTCCAGGATAGGATTTGCATTCTAGCGCACTGTGCAAGAATCAGGATTCGAGAAGGTTCATTTTATAATAAAGAAAACTCAAAGTCGATGTCATACGCTCATACACGGCCCCACAGTAGCAATCATGAAGCAAGAAATCTGCAGATAGAGCAAATACGTTTGAAGTATTGGGGTTAAGGCATACGAGTCAGGATAAATGTGAAAAACAAACATGTTTCATAGCGAACTGTACCCCACCCCCAAAACGAAACATACTGTAGGAGACATGAAGAACGACGACACCAAAAAGAAGAGAGACAAAGGGCCATAGAAACAAAAAAAGGACAAAGGAACAAACCCCATCCCCCTACCCCCCACCCTGCACCCCTGCAGAAGGCTACGGCCTATCCCCCCCAGCAGCGTGCCTGTCACCCTAAATAGGAGACCCGAAATATAGAGAAAGAGAAAAGAAGAAAAAGGGAGGAAAAATGTGAGGAAGGGCCATCGATCTAGCCACCCGGCCCCCTCTCCACCACCGCGTACAGTAAACGTCCTAAAAGCAAGATCTGGACAGCCACGGAAAACAGCAATCACCGACAGCACAATCAATTACATCCCCGCTGATTGTCCCCCAAATCACCATCAGCCAACAAATAAGGTCCACCAAGCCCTATACGGTCTCACCCCTGGCCTTTTCTATCAGGAACACCAACATATGTCCACCTATCAAGCGGCATAGAGAGCAGTGTGGAGGGTCCGAGTGTTCCGGGCGGACCGGGCAGAGCCGGTAGTCCAAGAGACCTCAGCCACCAAAACCCAGCCGAACATGTATGGCGGAAATCCGTCTGTGCCAGCATCGACCCCGAAGTCATCCTCCAGTCCGAACACAATCGCATCAGCCAGGGAGAGAGAGGCACATCTTCCGACAAGCGCCGAAACGCCACCGGGGCAGTCCAAACCATAGATCGACGTTGGTCCCCCAACCGCCGAACAACGAAGGGCGCCGACAAGTCACTCACATGCACAACAGATCTGGCCAGAGCGATCTCATACACCGGGTCTTCCAGCGTTTCCACGATCACAGGCGCTGCTGGAGTTCTCAGCACTGACGCAGAGGCGGACACATCGGCGCTTATTTGAGACCGAGCCATGCCCGTGTGGAACGGCGGGACAACAATGGCGGCCATCCTCCGTCCCAGATCCAGGGCGTCCCGGAGTAGGGTCGTGTGCAGGGTTGTTAGTGCAGCCAGGATATCTCTGGTCGTGGGTTCTCTCTCGTGTCGCCAGACCCCAGGATTCTCTCTCACAGCGGCTTCTCTACCCGGGGGTGGTGTGCGTAATAGGGCGCCCACCCGCCATCTTAGCTGACCCGGCCTCGTCCGTTCTCCACCTCACCCCGAGACCGGGTCCCACACCAGGGGGGCAACAGGAGTCACCACGGGGACCCCGAAAGTCAAGGCAGGCATCACAAAGGAGGGCCACCAAAAGGCTAAACAAAATCTCCGCCGCTCCCTGGGAGCCGCCCGTTGGTTCCAGGAGAGGCCGACAATCCTGCCCGGACACAACACTGGAAGGGGGGGCCAAGTATCGTGCACTCCCCTCGACACTGCACCACCGCACGACCCACAAGGCACTCCGCTAGATGAACTGTGTTGGCGCTCTTGCCATCGGCCCATCAGGTCCCGGTCTTCTCCGGCCGACTCCGCACCTCCACCAGAGGCCGTTGCTGGCGCAGTCGCGGCCGGCCACTCTCCTCACTCGACACCCCGGTCCCAGCTCCTTGAAGGCCGGAAAGCCGTTGGGGACTTTTCCACTGTACTGCCGCATGTAGGAGCCTCAGGAGCAGACGGTAAGTGAAAGCTATCCTTCGCCTACTTAAATATGCCGTTACGGCTCAGGATGATCGCCAGGATGTAGGTGCGGGGTGAGAAGGCTCACGGAGCCGAGCGTTTATACAACCATCTCGGTCGCCATCTTGGCTCCTCCCTCCGTCGTAAGCATTCTTGTCTGTAATCAGATGTATCTTCAAACTCCTTCGGTAACTGTTATGATTCCGAGCGCACAGCTAGTTAAGGAAGAGTAATGTACAAATATCAGTTTTGGTGCTCCTAGATGAGACAGGTCGGTTACCACGACCAAAAAGAAATGCCACATAAATAGCTCACAAATTAATTATTCTCATCAAGCACACAAAGTCCAAAATACTTTTTTCAAGTGCGGTATTCAGTTTTAATTATATCAGTCTTAAGATGTTTCAATTTCCATCTTCATTGAAATCAATCTTCTTTTAACAATCTTCAGCAAGTTTGCAGCCAACACGTGTTTCGTCTGGTCTAATCTGACCAAAAAAACTTCCTCAGGGCTATATTCCTCCTCGTTGCTCAATTAAATTTGTTCGTAGGTTATATTCGCATAAATATATTCTCTCTTATAGTGTTCTCCCCAAGTAGTGGGTTTTTGTTAGAAGGTGCCGCTGTCTGTCACCTTATTAATGTGCCTCGTGTTCTTTGTGGCGCTTTCTCCCGTTCCGGCGTCTTAGCTATCCTTCGCCTACTTAAATATGCCGTTACGGCTCAGGATGATCGCCAGGATGTAGGTGCGGGGTGAGAAGGCTCACGGAGCCGAGCGTTTATACAACCATCTCGGTCGCCATCTTGGCTCCTCCCTCCGTCGTAAGCATTCTTGTCTGTAATCAGATGTATCTTGTAGGACAATAGCCCCTCCCTTGTCTGCTGGTTTGAAAGTTAAGGTGCTGTTTTTACATAGTTCCTGTATTGCTTGCAGTTCCGTATTGCTTGTGTTCTGGAACACTTTCACTGTGCGAGGGTCAAGTTCTTTCACCTCCTTCATGATGGCTTTTTCAAAGGCCAGAATTTCTACTGGTAAATTACCGGGTGGTGGGACAAAAGTTGATTTCTTTCTTAGTCCTGTGTCAGATTTAGTTTGATCATTGTGCTCCTTATCTTTAAAGAAGACTTGGAGGTTCAATTTCCTTAGAAACTCTTTAAGCCCACAACAGAGTTTGAATTTATCAGTATGAGGGGTAGGTACAAAACCTAAGCCTTTGTTTAGAACTTGTATCTGGATCGATGTCAGTTTGATACTCGATAGATTAACTACTAGGTCTGGGGCCCGCTCGTCGTTGCCTCCGGGGGGCCTTTGCTACGTGTATGCCGTCCTTCCGTTACCAGGGGTTGTGCCCATTGCAGTTGTTGCCCTGCTTTGTTTCTGGCCCATTGGTGGGGTTTGCCCCCAACTTGGAAAGGGCTGTTGAGGGTACATAGGTGGACCATAGTAGAAGGGTGCTGGCGGTGGAGGGCCAAAAGATGGACCATATGGCTGTGGACCTTGATATGATGGCCATAGGGGGGGTTGATTACCACGATACCTTCCTGAGTTGCCTCTTCCTCTTCTAGGTCTCCTATTCATGGGCTGATTGTAGTTAAAGGAGGAACCCGAGCTGTCAGACCCTGAGTCTGAACCATCACTGTCTGTGTTATATCCCGGATTCCTATTGCTTGGTTTGTAGTCGTCCCTTATGTAAGGATAGACTTTCTCATGTGAAAAAGATTTTTGATCCTTTGATAGTTTCACATACTTGGTGTCTTTCAAGCTTATTTCGAACTCCGTCATGCTTTTATTTAATTCATTGAGTCTTTTCTTTAGTTCACTGGGGGTCTGGTATGACTTTAAACGCACCTCTAAAGAATGAATTTCCTCTAGTAGTGTTTCTGAGAGGCGGGCTGCTGTTTTTACTATGAGCACTAACCAGTCCCTGGTACAGTGCCACGAGATGAGCGACCAATCTTTTTTAAATTGCTTGTCCTGCTGGAATATAAAGGGTTTATTTCTAACGATAGGAACCCTTGGAGCTGCAATTATCTTGAGATACTCAGCCATCATACACCATGAATCAGTGTCTTGATTTGTGTTCTTTTGAGTTCTGTCAACTCGTCCCAAATTTGGTTTGCATCACTGTTGTCTCTGTTAGGAGCCCCTGTGTGTGATAATATGGAGGCGATAATTCTGTCCACCTCATCCTCCGAAAACGACAGACCTGTAATTTCTGCCATTGCTAGTGTCATGTAGGGAGTCTTTGTGCTATTCTATGAAACTAAGGGCCAGATGTAGGTAATTCGTATTTACCGATTCATAAATACCGAATTTTAACGATTCGGTATTTATGAATCGGTAAATATGAAGGGGTGAGATGTAGCTAATTTTAGAAATTGAAATACCGAATCGGTAACATTCGGTACTTACCGATTCGGTATGTAAATACCGAATCGGTATTCCCTATTGATTCCTATGGGCTGTGAAGCCCATAGAAATCAATGGGAAGTACCGAATCGGTATTTACCGAATCGGTAAATACCGAATGTTGCAAGGGTGCAGGGGGTGTCACTTTGACACCCTCTAGCACCCCGAATTCAGGCACGTGTGACATGCGGCACACAGACATGCCCTAGGGGCATGTCTGTGTGTCACATGGCATAGGTGTGCATGCACACATGTGCATGCACACCTGGATTAGGTATTTTACCACCCAATTGGATTGGGTGGTAAAATAACGAATCTGTAAGGCCTTTGGGACTCAGAAGAGTCCCACCTACATTTGGATTTACCGAATCGGTAAAATTACCGATTCGGTATTTTACAGAATCGGTAAATTTACCGAATCGGTAAATTTACTGATTCTGTAAAATAAAGGCCCCTACATGCCAATTTCTAAATACCGGTCGGTAACGGCCGAAATCGGCCGTTACCGACCGGTATTTGGGCTCCTACATCTGGCCCTAAGTGTCTAAAGTAAGGTCACTGATAAAAATAGGGTCTGAACCCTATAGAATTTATGTAAATTGCTCCGCCAGCTGGACAGCTGCTATGAACAGATATAAGACAGAGGGAGAAGGAGGAATGAGAGACTAGGTCGTCCTCCAAACACTTAAAGCACAATTTGGAATCCAAAATACTGGGTCCCGAGACCTAGCTCATGTCAAGGTAACTGACCTGAATGATCAGTAGTACCTTACAAGAAAGAACATTTTCTTTCTAGTGTCCCCTCACTCACCGGGGTTGCCCCACGGTGACATGCTTCATCATTGGGGCCATCCCAGTTCTCTACAAAAAGGGGCGTGCTACGACTCACAAACTATGCAGGAGCACTTTGAAGTGAAAGACTATGTGTGGTGCAGACAAGTGGTGGAGTGGGTGTAGGTGAGTTAAAAATACCGTGCTTAGTGGGCCTCAACAGATTTATTATGCTCCTAGGCAGGTATATTAAAAGTGGGGTGAAAATCACTGTCAACCAACCTATAATGAAGATTGGTTCAGTGAAAGGTCAACATGTTTCATGCTACCCCTAGCATTTCTTCAGGACCATGCCGGGACCAGCCCTGCATTTGCCACTCCTATGTCCCTAGTTAGGGAGTGATAGAATAATAAATACAAAATACACTTATTAACTAAAGCATGCGTTCGTAATAGAATACATACATTTTATACTGATTTCAGACGCTGTAAAGAGAAAGCACACAATTAGTAGCATTCATACCCTCCCAAAGGGAAGGGTCACATAGTATACCTTCATGCCGCATTCATCCAATGCTATGGTGGATGGTTGCACCATATTGGCGCGTGCAGGCTCCCATGCCAAGTGTTGAACGATAACTGTATTAAGTGACTGTGAATTCACACATAAAAACAAGACAGGACTTAATGTGACCAAAACGATAGACACAAAAAATATATAATAGGTACATAGGAAAAATAAGACTCTCGATATTTACTTTGTACTGTGCTTAATAGCACCTCATGGTCGCACAGGGGATTCGATTTCACCTTATGGACACACTGCTGTAGGGCCGTGAGGGGGTAAAAGGAGAGATCGGTAAATATCTGTGCGCAAACTGGCTGTCGGTATGTGCACAGACGCGAAATGGTCGTTCGTCCGATATCTCATGGTTCTGTGAAGAAATGTTACTTACTTCCTAGTTGGTGAAAGCGCTCTGTAATACCTATTGTTAGCCTCCCCGGGACCGCATCTTACCCGATTCCCAAACCGCTAGACCGGGAGGTCGCGGCGGCCATATTGGGAGTATGCACTTCTGTGGTATAATAAAGGATATTGACAGATCGTGATAGCTTTGCTAGAGCGAGTGACGCGAGCAAAAAAGGAACCTATTTGATGCGATAATTATTCAGGGAATTTGACCAGAAACTCTTTAAGCTCACAACAGAGTTTGAATTTATCAGTAGGAGGGGTAGGTACAAAACCTATGCCTATGTTTAGAACTTGTATCTGGATCGATGTCAGTTCGATACTCGATAGATTAACTACTAGGTCTGGGGCCCGCTCGTCGTTACCCCTCATACTGATAAATTCAAGCTCTGTTATGAGCTTAAATAGTTTCTAAGGAAATTGAAACTCCAAGTCTTCTTTAAAGATAAGGAGCACAATGATCAAACTAAATCTGACACCGGACTAAGAAAGAAATCAACTTTTGTCCCACCACCCGGTAATTTACCAGTAGAAATTCTGGCATTTGAAAAAGCCATCATGAAGGAGGTGAAAGAAGTTGACCCTCGCACAGTAAAAGTGTTCCAGAACACAAGCAATACGGAACTGCAAGCAATACAGGAACTATCTAAAAACAGCACCTTAACTATCAAACCAGCAGACAAGGGAGGGGCTATTGTCCTACAAGATACATCTGATTACAGACAAGAATGCTTACGACTTCTAGCAGACACTACAAATTACATCATCATTAAAGAGGACCCCACAGAACGTTTGAGAATATCTATTGCATATCTCATCGAAGAGTCATTGGCGAATGACTGGATGAGCAAGAAAGAAACCGAATTTCTAGTTAACAATAAACAAGTCATTCCCTACTTCTATACGATTCCCAAGATTCACAAGCGCATGGACAAACCACCGTGAAGACCCATAGTCTCTGGCATAGGTTCTATCCTCGAACCCCTTTAGAAATATGCTGATGCATTCTTAAGAACTCTAGTGCAAAAAACAGACACCTATCTGCAAGATACAAAGGATGTCCTTTGTCTACTTAAAGAACAAAGTTTTGACCCCACATCTAGCATTCTCATCAGTCTGGATGTGGAGAGTCTTTATACTAGTCTCCCTCATAAAGAAACCCTTGAAATCTTGGAAGAAGTCCTCTTTGATTCCCAATGGAACTACAAAACACCAAGGCACGTGGTGCTGGAATGCTTCCGTCTGGCCCTAACCGAGAATTTCTTTCCGTTTGAGGAGACACTGTACCGCCAACAACACGGGACCAGCATGGGCAGCACGTTCACGCCGAGAATAGCAGGATTGTATGTACATCACCTGGAACAAACCAAGATCCTGAATAATGATAATCCCTACAGGCACCATATTACATTATGGAAACGTTACATCGTTGACGTTCTAGTAATATGGGAAGGAAATGAGAATGAGGCCCTCTGTTTTTTCAATTGGCTTAATCAACAGGACAGTTTCCTGAAATTTACCAATACCATGAGCAGATCCCACCTGATATTTTTGGACTTGAACATTCTGGCAGATGGTGGAACTTTAAGAACAACCACACATTTTAAGCCCACAGCAAGAAACTGTTTGCTGACCTACGACAGTTTTCACCCGAGACACCTTAAACAAAATCTCCCATTTGGACAGTTTTTAAGGTTAAGGAGGAATTGCACAAACAAACAGGACTACCTCACGCAAGCTGAAGACCTTAGCTTGAAATTGAAAGAAAGAAACTATCCAAACAAACTAATAAGAAATGCCAAAAAGAGGGCTGGAAATAATCACTGAGATGCACTTTTGGAACCAAAAGTAAAAAATGTCACTGAGAACACAAGACCCATTTGTATTACAACTTTCAACAGAGTGTCGGATCAAGTAACAAAAATAGTAAAGAAACATTGGCCGATTGTCAACAGTGGAGACCTCAACATACCTATGCCCATGTTCAGCCATCGCAGAGGGATGAACCTGAGAGACCACTTGGTCCATACTTACCCGAAACCCACAAACACCACTATCAGACTCCAACCTTTACCAACGGGCCACTACCCCTGCAACAACTGTAGTGTGTGTCATTTAACATCAACCACAAAGACGGTCACCTTTAATAACAACACCACATGGCAACTAAAACAGCTGTCCAATTGTAATACTAGTGGAGTTGTGTACTTGATCACGTGCAATTGCAACTTACACTATATTGGAATGACCACACGGAAGATCAGTACCCGAATAGTTGAACATAGGAGCAACATCCGGTGTAAACGAGCAACAACACGCATGACGAATCATTTCATTGAAAAGAACCATACACCCAATGATCTGACGTGGGTTGTCCTGGAAGTTGTGAAAACAAAAGAAAACCAGGAAAGAACACTCCATGAGCGTGAACAACGATGGGTGTTCAAACTCCGTACGGACACCCAAGGACTCAATGACGACATTCCATGGGGCGCTTTCAGACACTGAAATCAACTTTTTTCTTTTTTCTTTTCCCTTTTTGAGGTACCTGTTTTAATCTATGACCTTCCGCTGAACAATGCACCAATATGAATGCATATTAACCACAGTGCATTGTGACCTGTATACCACTACCTAAAGAAGGACATAAAAGGTCAGTATGACTGTTGCAACTTCAATGGCAACTTTATTAACAATAGTTGTATGAAGTCCCGATATGTCGTGCTTTTCTGGCATTTATTAAACCCTCACTAGGGGCTGTACACTGAATGTAACCAATCATTTGTGGGGACTCTGCGATAATCTTAAATCTTAAAAATAACTTTCTGATGATTACTTATCATTGGGTCGAGTTTATCCTGTTAGAGCCACCATTACTAACAAAAACCGTTACTTAGTTCCTCACTATCATGTAAATATGTGGCACGATCTATCTGGTCAAATTCCCTGAATAATTATCGCATCAAATAGGTTCCTTTTTTGCTCGCGTCACTCACTCTAGCAAAACTATCACGTTCTGTCCATATCCTTTATTATACCACAGAAGCGCATACTCCCAATATGGCCGCCGCGACCTCCCGGTCTAGCGGTTTGGGAAGAACCTGGAAGCCGTGTTTTACTTAATCCGACCGGAGCAGGATTCGAGTAAGATGCGGTCCCGGGGAGGCTAACAATAGGTATTACAGAGCGCTTTCACCAACTAGGAAGTAAGTAACATTTCTTCACAGAACCATGAGATATCGGACGAACGACCATTTCGCGTCTGTGCACATACCGACAGCCAGTTTGCGCACAGATATTTACTGATCTCTCCTTTTACCCCCTCACGGCCCTACAGCAGTGTGTCCGTAAGGTGAAATCTAATCCCCTGTGAGACCATGAGGTGCTATTAAGCACAGTACAAAGTAAATATTGAGAGTCTTATTTTTCCTATGTACCTATTATATGTTTTTTGTGTCTATCGTTTTGGTCACATTAAGTCCTGTCTTGTTTTTATGTGTGAATTCACAGTCACTTAATACAGCTATCGTTCAACACTTGGCATGGGAGCCTGCACGCGCCAATATGGTGCAACCATCCATCATAGCATTGGATGAATGCGGCATGAAGGTATACTATGTGACCCTTCCCTTTGGGAGGGTATGAATGCTACTAATGGTGTGCTTTCTCATTACAGCGTCTAAAATCAGTATAAAACGTATATGTATTCTATTACGAACGCATGCTTTAGGTAATAAGTGTATTTTGTATTTTTTATTCTATCACTCCCTAACTAGGGACATAGGAGTGGCAAATGCAGGGCTGGTCCCGGCATGGTCCTGAAGAAATGCTAGGGGTAGCATGAAACAGTTTGACCTTTCACTGAACCAATCCTCATTATAGGTTGGTTGACAGTGATTTTCACCCCACTTTTAATATACCTGCCTAGGAGCATAATAAATCTGTTGAGGCCCACTAAGCACGGTATTTTTAACTCACCTACACCCACTCCACCACTTGTCTGCACCACACATAGTCTTTCACTTCAAAGTGCTCCTGCGTAGTTTGTGAGTCGTAGCACGCCCCTTTTCGTTGAGAACTGGGATGACCCCAATGATGAAGAATGTCACCGTGGGGCAACCCCGGTGAGTGAGGGGACACTAGAAAGAAAATGTTCTTTCTTGTAAGGTACCACTGATCATTCAGGTCAGTTACCTTGACATGAGCTAGGTTTCGGGACCCAGTATTTTGGATTCCAAATTGTGCTGATAGTGATACGTGACATAGTGTTGTGCAAAGGTGACATAAATAACATGTATAAAGCGTAAAGAATTATTTGAATGGCAAGTCCAAAATTCAAAGCATAGATCCCAACAGTAGTTATAATTTCCGAGGACTAATTAAAACAATAACGTCGATGTTTCGACCCTTGACTGTTGTGCTGCTAATTCGGCATCAGAGGCGTGTCTTTATCAGGACAGGGGGGAGGGTATGACAGCCCACATCCCTTGATTGTGACTCACATCAGTTGATTGTGGTCTGCAAACAAATGGGAGCATTAATCATAGGCGGTACAGAGTCCTGTGTACCACATCACAGAATATAGAAAGGGTGAGGACTCGCTAGTTGCCTACATCCCCAGTAGAAAACTGGATGCATGTCTTCACCAGCCGTTAGAGGTAATTTTGTCAAGAGTAGTCACAGCGATCAATGAAGTGGGGGGGGCAAAAAAGGGGGGGCATCAGTACCCTAACTAAACCATAGAAGGAAGGTAATATTGTATCAATATCAGTCTATGCGCTTTGAACCATCATAGACGCACTGTAAACAAAGGTGGAACACAGTACGCTAATTCTTGCAGTTAGAAACAACCCAGTGGAGACCTAGCATTCATGATAAGTGATGTGCCTTGTGGAAAAATCAAAAAAACATTCCCAATGGATGGAAGAGTCATGGCATGCACCTGGATAGATCTGATACACTTATGCGTTTTACATGCGTAATATCCTAGCCCTTATAGTCTGTGGTAAATCAGACGATAGGTCGGATACACTTTTGCGCTTTACATGCGTAATATCCCTGCGCTTGTAGTATGTGGTAAATCAAACGATAGGCAGAATCCCGTATTATTCGGATACACCTGAGCGCTTAACATACCAAAGGATGAGCCGTGTGAGAAAAAGAAATCAATTATTGGGCATAGGCCGCTAGGCCCCTTCCGACGTGTGTGCTATTGTTTAAAAAGAAACCCAGTTTAAACTGTAGTGAAAGGCCCCTTACGTCGTGTGCGCTATAATTTAAAAGGAAAGTGAAAAGGGAAAGCCAAATAATGTGGGTTCTACATTCCTTATTAAGGCTAAGGTTGTTGGTAACGCGAAAGGGATGTGGCAACTTACTTTGAATAGATTCACTTGGAACGTCCTCATCCGTCCGTAGTCAGCTTACTAGTCCGCTCGTGGTCTAAGAGGCTGTCAGTTTATGACAGATACACATGTGACCGCGTACGTGCCTGAATAGGCACGCTGGCAGGTGCAGCAGCTACAGTCTGTTGTTTAACGGGAGACTACAAAGCCTGTCTATGATGTTGATTTGTTTATATACGAATATAAAGTAAAGAAATGCAATTCCAAATCTTAAAGCATTTGTTTTCCTTGGTGTGTTACTTGGCTATATGACTTAGGCATTTTCTCTGCATGGTATCTAATACCTATTACAAATCAGTTGAACTAACCAACAGAACCACTGTTTTCGTGAATTGTTTCTGTTCTGCAGCCTGGACAAAAAACAGTTTGTGTGGGGTGTAATATGTTGTTAGATTCCATAAATTCAAAGAGATGGTAGTAAATTGCCTTTTCTAGGATTTTGCTAGCACCTGGGAGTAACGAGATAGGTCTGCTGTTTTCAACCAGATCAGGGTACAGCAATGGTTCCTTAGGTAGGGGTGTATGATGGCATGGTACCACATGTCTGGGACACAGCAGTTATCCAAGGATGAGTTGTGTATGTCTGTCACGGCTGAGAGAATGACATTCAAAAATAGACAAAAATATCATTATTTAAATACAAATAGAATTAAAAGTAGTAAATGTTTATTATTTTCATATATACATTTAATATAATGTAAATTCTGCTAATATTTAATACTATGTATAAATGCATGCTTATTATAAACATACAAACACATAAATATTAGATACAGACCCACATAGACACACATACTCACACAGACACTCACATACTCACTTGCGTACCCACTCACACACCCACAGACTCACTGAAACACCTACCCACAGACCTACAAAGACACTCACCCACTGTTGGAAATGGCCCTTTTTGCAGGGTTATCCCCAAACGTTTTGCTTCTTCTTCCTTTGTTTTTCTTGAACTGTGGTTGTTGGCTATAGGACACTGGGCACTTTACCACTGCTGATCAGTGCTAAAGTGCATATGCTCTCTGTGTAAACTGTTATTCTGATTGGTTAGCCATGATTGGTATATTTGTTTTACCAGTAGGTCCCTAGTAATGTGCACTGAGTGTGCCAGGACTGGTAATTCAAATGCTACGTGTGGGCCTGCAGCACTGATTGTGCCACCCACATCCCCAAAGAGATGTCTCAGGCCTGCCACCGCAGTGCCTGTGAGCAGTTTGCGAACTGCCATGTCGACCTGGCCAGTGTACCTACTTGCCAGGCCTTACCCTTCCCTTTTCTTACACCTAGGACACCGCTACGGTAGGCCCAAGGTACCCCCCTGGGCAGGGTGCAGTGTATGTGAAAGGTAGGACATGTACTAGTGTGGGTAACATGTCCTGATAGTGAAATACTGCCAATTGCGTTTTTCACTATTGAAAGGCTAACTTGCCCCTAGGACAGAATGGGAAATGCTGTGTAACATATTTACCTGCATATCTTCCCATAGGAGCAAGATAGAAATTTGGATTCTGGTATCCCTGAACTCAAAATTTAATAACACATCTTTTAAGAAGAATGTTTTTTAAATTCTGTGTTTGAAAATAGCACTTTTAAAAAGTGGCTATTTTCTTGTTCAACCTTTCGGTGTGCCTCTGCCTGTTTGTGGATTGACTGCCTGGTTTGAGAGTGACAGGGGCTGGGGTGGCTACAGGAGTCTGGGTAAGTGAGCACTAGGCTGAATAGACTGCATTTGGAGTGGTGGGAGTAGCAGCACCTGGGCCTGAATAGGGATGTGCCTGCCTTCTACAATGCTGGCTCCACCTCCTGTGGTGCGTCTGGTGACCCTGGCCCACACTGACAAAGGAAGAAGTTGTGCACTGGCAGAGAGCACCCACAACTGGTTTGGACTGGGTCCAGAACCTCTCTCACATAGAGAACAAAGACTTTTGGGGTATAAATATGAGAGCTGAAACCACTACTTGGTGATCAAGAGGAATCCCTGCCAAAGAAGATCAGCTGAAGAGACTGAGGTGTGTCTGGGGTTGGCCTGCAGTTTGCTGTTTCTATTGAGGAGAGGACCAAGGGACTTTGCTGTGTGCTGTGTCCCCTGCTTGAAGAAGGGCTTTGCTGTGTGCTGTGCCTATCTGAAGAAAAGTCTCCAAGGGCCTGGGAAGAGCTGACCTCCTGTTTCTGAAGTCCCAGGCACAAAAGGACTTCACCCCCATCTTCCCTAAACTTCCTTGCTGGGAGTTCCAGTCTGCCAGGAGGGCCTGTAACTGTGTGTGAGGCCTTTTTGCTGTGGGGAGCTGGAAGCTTGACGCAACGAGAGAGAAGCGGGACGCCGCCGCAGCAGCTGCTGTCGCATCATTAAGGAAGTGTGTCGCTGCTGCCGCGGTTTGCCGTCGCATCACCGGAGAAGCATGCCGGATGCTTGTGGATGGAAGGCCCCTTGCTGGCGCTCTCATCTTCTGCAGTGGGGAGGCAGCTCTCCTTGGAATCTGCAGACATAATCCCTGAAATAATACTCAATACTAAAATGTACTGAGATTTGAGAGAACAGCCCTCCAACAAAGTACCAGCGTTTGAGGAATCGCTGAGGGAGTGTTGATTTCTAGATATAATCAATGACTGATATTGCATATTGCATTGGCTCCAGTGGTAGTGGGTTACTCCCTAAAAATTTGACTGATATATGAGTTACATTTGAGACACTTATTACTAGTCTCAAATAAATTGTAGTAGATTTATTTTGAGACACATGCTTCACTCTTTATGCCAATGCTGCAATGATTTTCAAGCAATATCCGGATGAATAGCTTACTTAGTAACTCAGAGATGGGGAAGAGTGACCCCAAACAAGCAAAGACATATTATGAGGGCTTCATCATCTGAAAGAGCGGGTGTAGTGCCAGAATCTTTAGCGAGCAATGATGATCTAGATATAATAACCCTTCTCCATAAGTAGAAGAATCTTACATTAATTGATCGCAAACTTGATTCACTTACTTCATGAGTAGATAAGATGACTACTACACTCGATAAGAGAGAAAAACTCCACTGTGAAGTTCCGAGTCTCCACGTTGGAAGGATATTGCAGGCGCCAATGAGAAACTTATTGTTGTGGCTAAAGTCCTCAATGTTAGCAAATCAAAAAATGAAGACTTGGGTGCCTGATCAAGGCACAATATCTGCCTAGTTGACAACCCTGATTCCACAAACATTGATTATGTGGTTGATTATGTAGAAACTGTGCTTAAGGTTCTATTTGGAGCTACTAGCTTTTCTTTCTTGTTTGTGTCAAGTTTCAATAAGCACTCTTACCTGTAGGGTGCTTGATTGTGGTTTCGCAGAGACGCTATGAGCCAACTTCCCTGCACCCTATCATATAACCTGTGTATACTTGAAACCATTAAGGCCATGAAATAAGGTTTAGGGAGGAGGGCTGGATTCAGGACGCTGACGTCTTCTTGTTGTCGACCTGCGAGGCAAGAAGTACGTTTTACAACACTAGTTCCTAAGAGGCATAAGACTAACAATGATATATCCTACTATGTTAGGGAGTATGTCCTACCTGCGATCTTAAGAGTGATGACTTAGCGTCCTAGAAGTCTTGTGATGGTGTCCAGTTGTGAGGATGAATGTTGTAGAGTTAGTGCCGAATGTGTTGTCCTTACTCCTGTGAAACAGTAGGAATTATGAATTTGGTTACTACTTTCTGTATACAGTTTTATTTTTTAACATATCTCACCATAACCACTGCATGCACTTACTTGTATTCCCCTTCCCTGCTGTCTTTGCATCACGTACTCTATGAATGATAAAACACACTAAACATTCTAACACAACCTTACAATGTTCTTGATACTTGTTTTATAGTCCGATGTACAAATTGCACAAAATGTCCTTTGCATTGTTCTTTAACCTGAAAATTCACAACTTGCACTAAAATGTCATTTGCATTGTTCTTTAATCTGAAAATATTCTTCCTTTCAAGCAGGAGCAAACGTTCCAAAAATCGTTCTTTAGTTTTTTTTATTTCAATAAGTTTATTAAATTGTAAAAAGTATAAGAAATAATTAAATACAATACATAGTGATACAATCGAAACCCATAGGCACAGTACTTATGATTAAATCAATTACAAAGAATACCCGCAAACAATATAAAGGTAAAATAGAAGAAACCCATAAGGGAAATGTCAGTGAACCAAAATATCTGTAAACGGTATCACTATTATGAATGGAAGAAGTAAGAAGAGAGAAAAGGGAAAATAGGAGTAGGAAAGAAGACAGGAAGAAGAAGGAAAAAAGAGAAAGGGAAGGGAAGGATCCACTGCAGTACTACACACACACATAACAAACAGCAATCAAGTAGATGCCACAAAAGGATACTGGTCAACCAAACCTTTCGAGACCAAATCCATATAAACAACCAGAGCTTTCCAAACATTACTAGCGATAGTAGGAGTAAGATGAGCCACTTCAACTGAGCTGTGTGCGCTTCTTAAAAAAGAAACCCATGCCCACCATGTGTGATATTAGACGGAAGAAAAATACTTCCATTCCATAAGAATCCCCTTAACAGCAACTGTCAATAAAAGATCAAGCAATTGCAAATCCAAGGGATCCAAAGGCAAAGGCACTCTGGAAGCTAATGGGCCCAATAGGATCATGGGAAAGTAGAGCTGAAAATCAGTATTACAAATTAATATAAAATGTTTATTTATGAGATCCCAGAAGGGTTGTAAAAGAGAACAGGTAAAACACATGTGCATATAATCACCAGTAGCCAGACCACAGCTCCAACAGAGATCATCATTCTTCAAGTTTAGCAAATGCAAACGCACAGGAGTCCAATGGAGAAGGTTGAGAGAATTTTTTTTAGATTGGGTTAAAGAGGGGGCGATCTTATCACGGAGAGAACATTTCCCAATCAACTGCCAGGTTTCCGACGAAATATGGTCAGTAAGATCCTTATCAAAATGATGTAACCCTTTTTGTTGGGTAACAGTATGTAAGGCAGATGAAGTAGAAGACAGAAATTTATAAATTTTTGAAGCCACATGACCAGATCGAAGCCACAAGGAAAATAACATAACAGTAGGAGAATTGGGCTCCAGGCGCACTTAAGCAAGAGCTACTTTGATTTTGAGAAAAGTATAGAAGTCCAAATTGGAGAGCGAGAACTGTTGAGCTAAAGAGGAAAAGGGCAATGGATCATTATTGGAGTCATACAAATGACGTACTAAAGTCACTCCTTTAGAAGCCTAGTAAGGGATCAACGCGGGATCAATAACAAATTTTAATCTAGGGTTACGCCATAAAGAAGACCACCTTCATTTATGAATCGGGGTAGCCACTTTCTTATCCACAGACTTAACTGCTGCAATAGTGTCTAAGATAATTGAGCGGGAAAAAGAAATAGATAAAGTGGAGGATGTTAAAAAGGAAGAAAGCGGTAAGGGAAATGAGAGATGTCGCTCAATAAACACCCAAGAAGGCGTGTGAACAGGAATTGAGGAAAACCACAAAGCACCTTGGGAAGCCAAAAAAGCCACCTGGTATCGCTCCCAATCAGGAAAATTACAACCACCCATCTCATAAGGTTTCCTCAAGGACTTATACGCAATTCTAGCCCTCTTATCACTCCAGAGAAACTTAGAAGTAATGGAGTCAATCTCACGATAAAAGGAAGAAGACAATTTCACTGGAAGCATAGAAGAAACAAAGTTAATAATAGGAGTAATCATCATCTTTTGAGTTTGGATACAACCCCACCAAGATATATATTTAGGGGACCAAGTATCTAAAAGTTGACGAACTTTGAGTAGAGTTTGCGCCTCATTATATGCCACCGTATGATAGAGAGTACCACAAAACCAAATCCCTAGATATTTGAGATGTTTAGATTGCCACTTAAAGCCAGCGGTACCCATATGTGCTGGGAAACAATAAGCATTGAGGGGGAACATCTCAGTCTTGTCTTTGTTAAGCGTGTAACCAGAGACCTTAGAAAAACGAGCAATAATATCTGTAAGCGCGGGAATAGCTGAAGCAATATCATCCGAAAAAATAAGAACATCATCCGCGTAAGCCGCTGTTTTTATGCAATGTGGACCAAAAGTAAACCCCTTGATATCCGGATGGAGATCAATTAATCTGAGAAGAGGATCAATAGCTAATAAAAACATAAGCGGGGATAAGGGACATCCTTGACGGGTACCTTGATGAAGACTAAAAAATTCAGAGGTTGCCCCATTGACATGGATATTTGCTCTCGGATGGGCATATAAGGACATAACCATGTTAACAAAAGAGTCACCAAGATTATGTGCATGAAGAACAGCATGGGGAAAAGGCCAAGACACTTTACCAAAAGCCTTCTCAGCATCTAAGGCTAAAGCAGCAGCTGGAAGCGTAGACCGCTTGGCTGTACCTAGAATATGACAGAAGGTACGGATATTATCTCTAGCAAGTCTACCCTTCACGAACCCCGTCTGAGATGAATGAATCAAAGAAGGCATATAAGATTCTAACCGCTTGGCAAGAATCTTAGCAAAGATTGTAGCCTCCATATTAAGAAGGGAAATAGGGCGAAAGTTTTTAGGATCTGAGACATCCTTCCCATCTTTTGGGATTACTACAATAGTAGCATCCGCCGCAGTACCTGAAACCGCGCTCTCATTAATAAACACATCAAAAACAGCTTTAAGACGAGGAACCATAGAAGGGAGAAAGGTCTTGTAAAACATGATGGGAAAACCATCCGGCCCAGGAGCTTTACCAGACCGAGTAGATTTGTTAGCATGAACAATTTCAGCAGATGTAATCGGGCCACCCAATTTCTCTCCATCCGCTAGAGATACAGACTGAAGAGGAATAGTTTTTAAAAATTCCTGGCAAGCTTCAAATGATGAATGATTAGAGGGGGTATAGAGAGAACTATAAAAATCTCGAAACACCTCAAGAATTTCCTTAGTCTGAAATTTTTTAATACCAGAACTATCAGTAATAGAAGAGATTTGAGAGGATTGAAAGCTAGACTCCTGAAATTTCAATGTCGCGGCTAGAATCTTACCAGCCCGATTCTTCAAAAGTAACCTTTTGGATTTCTGAGCCTGAATCCCAATATGTAAAAATAATATTGTAAGAATATTTCAAATTTTTAATGGATTGCAACAATTGTTTATCATTGGTACGTCGAAAAAGAAGCTCCTGTTGTTTAATACGTATCTGCTAACTCCGCGAGTTCCCTTTTGATATCCGCATTCCTTTTCGCCATAACTTTAATAAAATGACCCCGGAGTGTACACTTAAAAGCGTCCCATAAAACCACCGGAGAGCTAACTGAGCCTTCATTATCAGAAAAGAAATGTTCAATCTCATCTTGTATATTCTGAACTTGAACAACGTTATGGAGAACTTCCGTATTGAGTCTCCAAGAGGAAGGTTTCCTCTTAGGAGCGAGATTTAGGAGAGAGAAAGAAACAGCCGCGTGATCAGAGATAAGCATAGGATGAATGTACGGAGAAGATGAGTGTTGCACTAAAGACGAGTGAACTAGGAGATAG
The DNA here is from genome assembly GCF_964261635.1 of Lissotriton helveticus. Lineage (NCBI taxonomy): Eukaryota > Metazoa > Chordata > Amphibia > Caudata > Salamandridae > Lissotriton > Lissotriton helveticus. The sequence continues at coordinate 604,200,013 of NC_136065.1, forward strand.
TCAATACGAGAAAAGCTGGAATGAGGAGGGGAAAAGAAGGAAAAATCACTACCTGTAGGATTATGAAGACGCCAGATATCTTGGAGATAAGCAGAAGAGCACAAGTTTAGCAACTGTTTATGAGATCTAGGAGGGCGGAAAGAGAATGCTGAATTTCTATCCAGCACAGCATCAAGTGGTAAATTAAAGTCACCACCAACGATCAAATTACCATTATGCGGAGTAAGAGCTAATTGTTTAATGATCTTTTGCCAAAAAGAAGGATCATCAGCATTTGGAGCATAAATGTTCAAAACAAAAAGATCAGCAGAACCATTAGACAATCGAGATAACAACCAACGTCCTTCAGAGTCATGCTCAGCAGAAATGACTGACAACCCAGATTTTTTAGAGATAAGTGTTATGACCCCATTCTTCTTGCCAAGGGCGTCCGAACACATCACATCAAGAACCCACTCTTTCCATAATAACAGCGCTTCTTTATAGGAGACCTTCGTTTCCTGTAAAAACACTAAGGGCCAGATGCAGGTAGGACTCAGTTACCGATTCTTAATTACCGAATTTTACCGATTCGGTAATTAAGAATCGGTAAATAAGAATGAGGGACATGTAGGAACATCCAGATGTTCCTTTTACCGAATCGGTAAAAATCTGTATTTACCGATTCGGTAAATACCGACCGGTAATGCCCATTCATTCCTATGGGCTTTGCAGCCCATAGGAATGAATGGGCATTACCGATTCGGTATTTACCGATTTCCACAAGGGTGCAGGGGTTGTCACTTTGACACCCTCTGGCACCCCCAAAAGAGGCTCGGGTGCCATGTGGCAGGCATACCTGCCCTAAGGGCAGGTATGCCTGTCATATGGCACAGGTGTGCATGCACACATGTGCATGCACACCGGAATCGGTATTTTACCATCAAATATATTTGATGGTAAAATACAGATTCGGTAAGGGTTGTGGGACTCAGAAGAGTCCCACCTACATATCAAATTTATCGAATAGGTAAAAATACCGATTCGGTATTTTACAGATTCGGTAAATTTACCGATCGGTAAATTTACCGAATCTGTAAAATATGTGGCCCTACATACCATTTCATAAATACCGGTCGGTAACGGCTGAAAAAACCGATTTTCGGCCGTTACCGACCGACCTACATCCGGCCCATAATCCGAAGACAGAGATTTAAGGTAATCAAGAGCCTTAGCCCTCTTAACCGGATGGTTTAATCCCTTAACATTAAGGGAGACTACATTCAAACCAGACACAATCTAACATAAAAATAAAAACCGAGCAAGAAGCATGGTAGAGGGAGTAAAACGTCAAACAAAACACTCACCAAATACCAACAATTCTCTACACAAGAAGAAAGCACTACACGAGGATCCAGGGGGAAAAAGAGAAAGGACGAGAGTGAAGAGAAGAGAAAAAGAAAAGGAGAAAGAGAAGCACCAGAAAAGAATAGAAAGAGCAAAGGAAGAAGACCCACCAGGGGAGGTCTAAAAATGACCAAATTCATACCAGGGGGAACATGGATGCGGGAAGCAAGCAGACTGCCGGGAAGCAGACAATATGAAAATTTTAAATTAACAACCCTATAATAAACAGAAAAAGCAAGTGATAGGCATAAAAGGAAATAAAAGAAGCAGGGCAATGTAAAAATTGAGAGCGAGATAAAAGGGAGAAAAACTGAAGAGGCCTCTGAGTTAAATAAAAAACAGGAATACAAAGGCGTAATACATAGTAAAATGAAGACATCATGAATATATATGAACAAGCAATAATAATAATAATAAGGCGAACTAAAAAGTAAACAGACAGCTTAAATGAAAAGAACAATCAAATATCTTGTATATGGATCATACGTACCAAATATGCAGAGTCAATGTTCATACAAAAACTATGAGCCAGAAACCAACAATATAAATCATGAGAAGAGAAAAAAATAATAATAATGAACTATATACATAAAGTATAAACAATCAGTGAATTAAACAAACAGAGCAGTAGGCAAAATTAATTCTTAATGAATACTGTAATAGAAAACATCATGAATAAATATGAACAAGATATAACAGTAAATAGAAATTCATCAAAAGAGCAAAAACAATTGGATAGATTGTACAGGAAGCCTATAAATTAAGGGAACATAATAAATAAATGTAAATAAATTGAAGAGATGTTGTACTATTAAAAACAACAGATAAAAGAACAAACAAGAAACAGCGTTACAGAACAAACCTTCCAAAAAGAAGAAAGCATTCAAATATATGAACCAATTATGTCAACACATGAAGTACTTCCGGTATGTAGAACAAGGAATCCAACAAGTGAACGATAAACATAATACAAGGAGAGCATGAATAAAACCTATAACTAAATAAGCAGTAGAGAAGGAGAACAGTACAATAATCATTACATCAGAACGAAGAGGGAAGAAAAATGAAGTATCAGAAATAAATAAATAAATTATATAAGGTATAGAGAGGTTAAATAAATAACCTCAATAGCAAGGAAACAAAAAGATAGAAAGAGAAATTAAATATCCGAAACAAACTGGTAAACAAAAGATCAACGACACGGCCAGAGAAGACGGAACGACAAAACGCAACTACCTATAAAATGGGATACAATGCAGGAAGGGAAAAACAACAAGATAATATGAAGCAGGATAATACTACACGAGGGGAAGACAAAAAGGCGAAAGATCCTATCAAAAGCATAGAAACTAGAAGAAGGCGAGAGAACACCACATGAAGCAAATGTCAAAGATAATGACACTTAACAATCAGAAAATAACACTAGTGTAGAAGGAAAAGAACTGAGGACACAAAAAGAGAAACCGACGCTAATGGAATAATATACACAAAAGAAAAGACCAAAACAAAAAGGAGAAGAAAGAAACCTATAGGCTACTAAAAAAGCACAGGTAACCATGGTGATAGAAGTACGAAAAGCAAGACACTAGGAAGAGTGGGATGAACCAAAGTCAATATGTAGCACTGAAACAGCGACATATGTCAGACAGAAATATGGAAGAATCCACACAAAGAACGAAACACAAAGAGAATCAAGTTCCAGAAGAACCAGGAACAGGAGAAGAATCCATCTGCGATTCAGATTGATTATCTAGAAAAGAGGAAAGATCAGAAGGTTCATCAAAAATTCTAGTGCGACCCTTGAAGGTGATACGAAATTTGGAAGGACCAGCAAAAGAAAAAGGGATGTTCATGTCCAAAAGACGACTCCGCAGATTAAGGAACCCCTTCCTACGAATCACCGTGTCTCTGGCAAAATCTTGTGAAATAGCAATTCGATGGCCCTCCCAAGTGACTGACTTGATCTTCCTCATGTGAGCCAAAATTTGCTCTGAATGCTGATGACGCAGTGGTTTGAAAATGATCGCCCGTGGACTTGTCGAGGATTTAGACCTGAAGGAAGGAACACGATGAGCCCTCTCAATCTCAAAATCTCTCAGGAATGAAATTTGTAAGGTAGAAGGAAGCCATTGAGATAGAACTTCAATCATCGAGGAGGCTGACTTCTCCGCATCTTCAGGCAGACCAAAAATTCTTAAGTTACTTCTTCGGTTACGATCTTCCTGCTCCGTAAGGTCTCTTCGCAGAGCTGCCATTGAGCGATCCATCTGTTGAAGAGACCGTGAATGTTGGTGCGCAGTATCTTCCACACCACTAATGCGAGATTCCGCAGCAGTGACCCTAACAGATAATGCCATAAAATCATTCCTGATAGCCGCCACCTCAACTTGTAACAGGTCAGTATTAGTTTTGGTAGATTGCGCTATATCATGCACCGCATTAAGACGCGCCAGTATAGTGTCCAAAGTGGTATTGGAATCTTTTTGAGGAGACTCTGGGGTAGGAGAAGTTTGCTTGAGGCGTTTTAAAGCCCCGTTAGAGTCTTTAGCATTGGGAGGAGGACCCATGTTATCCGCTATAAGAATAGTCTACTATGAAAGTCCAAAAATGTAGCAAAGCAGCTATGCGGAGCAAAGGTAGAGCACAAAATAGGACAAAAATGACAAAACTGGCAATTCCTCAGAGCTCACTGGAAGTAGAAACTGTGAGAGTAACAAGGAAAGACCATGGGCGTAGTATTATAGCGCAAAATGGCGGGCAGAAACAAATACAGGAAAGAACGCCACAGATGGTGCCACCAGAAGATAAAGTAATAGAACTGTCCAACAGCTCCTCAGTCTCCAAATCAGAGAAAGAAATGCAGCATCTCAAAGTGGTCAAAGAAGAGCATCAAAACTTAGCTGAAAAGCCAAAATGTCAGTCAGAAAAAGCCTTGTCGAACAAAAAGGCTTATAAATACAGCTGCAGGCAGGGAAATATATGCTGGAAACAACCATAGGCATTGGTAATGGAACATATCACCTCATATCACCTCATAACAGCATCAATGCGGGTCCAAGAAATCGCCACATCACATGAGGGAGAAGAAACGCGAGCGACGCCACCGCAGGAGCAAAATGGCTGCCGCTCGCGAACTCGAAGAGCCGGAGCCTTCAGGTGGTGAAACGGCAAGTTCCCGGCAAGTCCAGCAAGGGGAGAACCTCTCAGCACAATCCCAGCATACTCCGACACAATATGCCCGAAGCAGAGCCCAAAGCGCCGTCAGCAGGGACCTCAAAATCGTCCCGACTGTCGCCGCCGCCCGGGAACTCAAGCGCGATCCGCCATCACATGACGCCGCGCAAGCCACGCCCCTCATTGTTCTTTAGTTTTTAACAGCTGTCTTGCGATGGGTGCCTTAATGACAAAGAAAAGTCACTTAGCTTTCATATTCTTTCTCTTTCAGATCGTCTTGCACAAGAGCTTCCCTGCATGCTGTCCTGACAAGCGCGGAAACCAGAAAGAAGTTTCCCCTGGAATCGCGATGCTCGGAGCAGGTGAATATCCTCGACGGCGGTGGAAGGCTAAGCACCTTCTCGAACTTGGGTGTGGCTATTTATAGCCTGGCCACACCCAAGAAGACGGTAACGTGTAGCGCGTTTGGAGCGAGCTGCGTCTCTCTCCCTGTCTGTCACTCTGCGAGATACAGGGCTCAAACCGCTGGTGAAAAGCGATCGCTCTTGAAGCAGAAGCGGTCGCTTTTAACCATAATATACAACTGTATATTTCCTGATACCAACTAAAGGAATACAAATAATATCGCAACATGAGCTTAACATTACAGTGGTGATTTGTCTAAGCATTGCTTCGTGAAAAGCATTAACACACAATGATAATCCCACCGGTCACGACCTTACTGACAAAAGATTACACAACACATAAAGTATAAAATTACATGTATGGAGTGCAGGATGCACGAGACGGGTGGGTTTTAATGTGGGATAAGAAACATGCAATGCTGCACCAACCGTATGTGATGAGCGAGGAAGGGGGCTGGCAATGATCTTATTGTGGTCGTGATATGGCAGGAGCCGAGGAGTCATGACAGTTTGATGTTGAAAGAGCCCATCACATTCTGGGATTCAGACCTCTGCTGGGTGCTAATCCTCACCTGATACTGGCCAGATTACTCAAGTTTAGACATATTTTCTTGATGCCTCAAAATGCCAACCCCTTCATAAAAAATATATTCTTGATACACCCAGGGAGTGCTCCTCCTCCAGGGGTTCACATACACTGAATGAGGGGTTATGCGATGTGACGGGAAGCAGTACCTTCATGCTCTTAATATTAGAGATTGGATGTGGTGGCCTGTTTTGCATTTCTGATTTCTGTGTCTCCTGTTATTAACACTCTTTTATTGTATTTGTATAGATTATCCTTTTCCTGGCAAACTTCCCCTGATTGAGTCGCGTTGGATCGCCAAAATTTATGGCACCCCTAGCAGTACCCTCCTTAGTCAGCATTGCTGGTGTGGTTGTTATTTATGGTGCTGTTATGCCAAATTTGACTTTCTGTGGGAGTTATGATGATCCATTGGGGATTTGGGGGGGGCGGCCGATCAGCGGGAGGCCTGCCTCCCCCGGGGAATTTCGGGGCAGTAGGGGGAGGGGGGGCGCAAGTAAACAGAAAAAGGGTTTTATGCTTTTTTGGGCTGGGGGAGGGCAGTTGGGCTGTTTTTGGGCTGTGTTTGGGCTGGGGGTCCATATGACCGGACATTTTGTGTCACTGCCCACCATTTTGGTGTGCAGTGACACAGCAGCCGGTTAGGGCAGTTGGGGGCACGAGCTTTTCCTTTTGAGGCCTGTTGCGGCGTTGTGGTTCAGGCTTGTGGCGGTGTGCGGCGCTCCTTAGTACCTTGTGTGGCGGCGGGGAAACCCTGGTGATGCGGCGATCCTCGGTGCGTTCCTTGACGGTCCCGAAGTGGTGGAAATGGCAGCCTTAGGGGACCCCCGTGTTCAGGAGGCGTTGCGGCTGCTGGGGTAGGCGGGCCGCATGGACCTGGTGTGGCCCGACCTCCAGGTCTCGGTCGCGGAAGGCTCCGTGTGGAAAGAGGGGGGGCGGGGAAAGGAGGGCGGCGGGGACGTGCCGCGAAACGTCGGAGCACGCGTGGAGGGGCTGGGGGAGCAAGAGGAGGATGGCTCGCCTGTCGCTGTTGTTTGTGGATGGGGCTGGGGGGCGGGTAGGGGTGGGTGGGCCCAGGGGGACAGGGCCTGGGTGTTGGGGGTGGTGAAGGGGGCAGAGTGGAGGACCTGGGGGTAGCAGGGGGAGAGGGCATGGATTCAGGTGGAGGTGGGGGTCTGGGGAGGGATACCGGGGTGCCACAGGGGCAGGGGGATAGGGGGAGGGGTGACCAGAGGGGGTGAGGCGTGAAGCTGGGGGGGGCGGGGTCCCCGCTTTTGGTGGAGGAGTCGGAGCTGGAGGAGGAGGGGGGTGGGGGGATGGGGGAGAAGGAGGGGGAGAGCGATTTAGACTGGGGATCTTCTTCGGGGGAGGGGGCGAGCATGGTGGGCCCAAGCAGGTCTCCGTCGTTGGGGGGGGCCGCGGGGAGAGAACACGAGGGGGGGTGGGATGGGGCCCGGTCATGGGGGGCAGAGCAGAGTGATGGTGGGGGATGGGGGAGCGGCCAGGGGGGGCTGGGGGGTGCGCGGTGGGGGAGTGGGGTCGCCATGGCCGCCGGGGGTTGGGGGGTGCCTGTGGACGCAAATACTTCAGGGTTTGGTGCGAGTGCAGCGGGGGGGCGGGGGGAGAGTGTGGATTTGGTTGACCTGATGCGGGTGTGCAGGGAAAAGGCGGGGTTGAGCCGGCTAGAGCCCCTAGGGGGCGCTGGGAGTTTCGGGATGTTTGGTGGCGGGGAGTCTGAGGAGGAGGGGGAGATACGGGAGGGGGGAATGAGTAACCTTGTTGACAGTGTGTTACAGGTACGGTCACGGCAGGACGCGCCCAGAGTGACGGCCCCCTCAGCTCCACTGGTGGGATCCAACGCGGACGCCGACCTTGATGCCAGGTAAGGTTGGAGACGGAGTGGGGAGTGGTGAGGGCAAGCGGCGCTGTGCGCAGGTGTTGGTGAGGACGGACACTGGGGGTGACGATTGGGGGCGGCTGGTAAAAGGCCGATACTTCAAGGACACGGGAGTAGGCACTGAAGGCAGGACACCGGCGGGTGGCGTCGGGTCAGGTGCTGGTGGAGAGACGGCGGCGGGCGGCGCAAAGGCGGGGGAAGCCGCGAGTGGGGGAAGGCGAGTTGTGTGGTGCCGGTGCGCAAGCTCCCGTACATGGGGGTGACGAAGCCGCTGGGGGCGCACCTGTCTCTGGCTACGAAGGAGAAGATCTGGAAGGGGGAGCACATAGACATTCTAAAGCTGTTGCATAGGGAGCTGACTTCCAAAGAGGGTTCTAAGGAGGAGGAACAGGAGTTGGTGAGGTGCCCGAAAGTGCCCCTGACGCTTGACAATTGGTCGGTGGCCTTCCTAATATACGCCAGCGTATATTGCGAAAAGTTTCCGGACCGGTCCATAGCTCTGTTTAAGTACATGGACGTGGAGCGGAGGGCGCAGGTGACATACAGTGGGTATGCCTGGTCCCACTATGATGAGGAGTTCCGGGCCCGTATGGCGGCCGACCCGGACGGGAAATGGGGGGAGCTGGATTCTGACTTATACCAGCAGACGATGGGCGGGGTCAAGTTTGGGCGCACCATCTATACGGCCAGCGGTTTTCAGCTTGTGCCGACCCCCTTTTTGGCCCGCCCCACGTGAGGGGGGGTGGGGCAGAGTGAGTCAGCCGGCCAGGGCACGGTCGGGGCTTGCTGGGATTTCAATAAAGTGGCGTGCAGTCGAACAGTGTGCCGTTTCAGGCACAAGTGCTCAAAATGCGGGTGGCGTCACCCAGTGGTGCGCTGCTGGGGGGTCAGGGGCCCGCCGGGGCAGCAGCCCGCACCGTCCGGAAGGAGGGCAGAGCGGGGGGACACAGGGTGGGGAGCGGGGTGGAGGTCGGGGGGCGTAGCCCTGGGAAAAGGCTCATACGCCGGTTAGACTGGAGCAGATGGAGCCTTGGCTGGGGGCGTATCCGCAGGCGGATGATGCGGCCGTGTTGCGTTGAGGTTTTCGGGAGGGATTTCGGCTGGGCTATGAGGGCCCGCGGATTGCGCGCTGGGCGGACAATCTGAAGTCGGTGAATGCTCATAAAGGAATTGTGCGGGAGAAGCTGTTGAAGGAGGTCAGGGAGGGCCGGATGGTGGGCACCTTTAAGGAGCTGCCGCTGCAAGGTTTGATCATCTCCCCGATCGGGGTGGTACCCAAAAAGTAGCCGGGCCAATTCAGGCTGATACAGCACCTGTCATGGCCGGAAGGGGAGTCGGTGAACGATTACATCTCGGCTGACCTAGCGTCGGTGTCTTACTCGTCGGTGGATATGGCGCGGAGGCTCGTGTTGGCGGTTGGGCAGGGCGCTCTGATGGCGAAGTGTGACATTAAGTCGGCATTCCGTTTACTTCCAGTGCACCCAGAGGATCACTAGTTGCTGGGGATTCAGTTTGATGGTGGCATTTTTGTGGACAAGGCGCTGCCTATGGGGTGCACTATCTCATGCGCGTTGTTTGAGCGTTTCAGTTCCTTTCTGCAGTGGGCTTTTTCCAGGCGCACAGGCTCTAAGACAGTGACACACTACCTGGATGACTTCTTCCTGGTGGGGCGGCCCGGTTTCGACGGACTGCCAGCAGCAGCTGGACAGTTTGGCTGAAATGATGGGGGACTTTGGGGTTCCCCTGGTGCCAGAGAAGACGCACGGTCCCAGTACGGTGTTGTCCTTTCTCGGTATAGAGCTAGACTCAGTGGCCATGGAAGCACGCCTGCCGGAGGACAAGAGGTCGGCAATGTTGGCTTTGATGGGCGGCATGCTGGCAAAGCGGAAAGTGACGGTGCGGGAGGTTCAGGTCCTGTTGGGGCATCTTAACTTTGCGTGTCGCGTAGTGCGGGCGGGCTGGACTTTCTGCCGGAGGTTGGGTCTGGCATTGGCAGGCTTGATCCTTCCTCATCACCATGTGCGCCTAGCGGCAGGGATGAAGGAGGACTTGCGCATGTGGCAGGCGTTCCTGGGACGCTTCAATGCCGTGCCTATGGCGCCGTCGGAAGACTGGGAGTGGGACGTCACGCTGTATTCTGATGCGGCGGGTGTCGGCGGTTTCGGTCTGTATTGGGCCGGGAGATGGTGCGCGGAGCAGTGGCCGCTGCAGTGGCAGGCGGGGGGCTGTAGCATCACTTTCTTGGAATTGTTCCCATTGGTGGTGGCGGTCACGGTGTGGGCGGCCGAGCTGGCGCACAAGAGGGTCTTGTTCCGGGTGGACAACATGTCCGTCGTGCAGGTGGTGAACAGGCAGTCGGCTCGGGATCCATAGGTGTTGAAGTTGATGGGAGTGTTTGTGCTGCGCTGCCTGGAGAATGACATTTTGTTTCATGCTCGCCACGTCCCGGGGTGGACAATGACATTGCGGATGCTTTGTCTCGTTCACAGTGGCAGAGGTTCCATGGGCTAGCCACGACGACGGAGAAGGTCAAGACGCCGGTCCTGAGGGAGCTCTGGTCGGTGGGAGATGCCGGTCATTCAGCTGGTAAGGGCGTCGGTAGCCGCGTCTACTTGGAAGGCGTGCGTGCAGGCTCGGGAGGAATTTCGACGGTCTGGTGCGGGAAGGCAGGGGGATCAGTGGCAGCGCAAAGAGCAGGTGGTGCGGTTCATGTTGACGTTGATGGAGAAAGGTTTGTCGCGGTTGACGATTGCGTGCAAGTTGTCGGCGGTGGCGTTCATGGGGAAGCTACGGTGGGGGTACCCTCCGTCGGCGGGGGAATTGGGGGCTCGATTGCTGGAGGGTTGGGCGAGGGAGAGGGGTGCAAGGGTGCGTCAGCGTCGGCCGATCACGGTGGCATTACTTTGGGGGCTGCTTGGTGCGTTGCCCTCGGTGTGCAGGGATGGGGGTGAGACGGTGTTGTTTTCCACCCTAATGTCCTGGCTGTTCTTTGGAGCATTCCGGGTGTCGGAATTGGTGGGCCCAAAAGGGGGGCGGTTGATCCTGTGGGAGGATGTGGAGATACGGGCCTGGGAGGTGGCGGTGCACTTGCAACGCTCCAAGACAGATCAACGGGGAGTGGGGACGTGGGTGGTGCTGGGCCCGGGAGGACGGGAGGGGGTGTGTCCCGCTGCATGGGGACGACAGTTGGTGGCAGGTCGGTGTGCGTTGGATGAGTAGGTATTTGGTCGGCGACGCGGCAGTGGGGTGACAGCAGCTCAGGCTTTGTGGGTTCTGCGGTATATGGATGAGGACCCGAAGGCTTTTGGGACACATTCCTTTCGGATCGGGGCGACGACGGAGGCGGCATGAATGGGTGGGGGAAGGAAGAGATCAAACGGTTGGGGAGGTGGAAGTCGGATTGCTACCGGACATACATCAGGATGCGGGGGTAGAGGGGGTGCTTTGAGTTTTTGCTGTTCACTCTCTTACATGTGTGTCTTTGCAGGTGCTGTGGTGGGGCCAGAGGCGGCAGTTTTGGATAGTTACATTGTGGGACACTCCTTTGTCAAGCGGGCAGAAAGGGCTGAGTGGGACAGACATCGGAAACTCAACTTGGAATTGGATGACAGATTGTTTCGTTGTCATTGGCGGGGAAAGGGGTGCATGCGTTGGCATGAGTTGATGCCTTTACTGAATAATGTGGTCAGGGGGGGTGTGTGCCCTGATGTGGTGGTGATCCATTTGGGCGAAAATGACCTGGTGCAGTGTAAGGGTCTAGCGCTGGTTAAACAGATGAGGAGGGACTTGTTGGAGATAAGGAGGCAATGGGCAGGCTGTCACGTGATTTGGTCTGAGTTTATCCACAGGCGGTTTTGGAGGGGAGCAGAGCGCCCAGGGGCTATTGATTTGACGAGGTAGAAGATTAACAGGGAGATGAGGGATTTCTGTGCCAGGGAAGGGATAGGTAGGATGGAGCATCCTGAGCTTAGGTACGGGGCGGTGTACTTTTTTAGGGAAGATGGGGTGCACCTCTCTAGGTATGGGATGGAGTTGTACATCGTTCAGTTGAAGGAGGCGCTGGATGTGGCTTTGGGGGTTGCGCAGGTATCCAAGGGGGCTGGAGTCCTATTGGGGGTCGAAAGTCGCTAAGCGGCTTTCAAGTGGCGCTTCTCCTAGTTAAGAAAGGGGGTATTTGCAGAAGGCCTGGGCTGTTTCAGTAGGTGGTGGGGGACACTGAGGTCGTTTACAGTTTGTAGGTGGGGGTATGTTGCAGATGGGATGTTGTATGATATTGCAATGTTGGGAATCCATTTAGGGGTGGGGGTGGGGGGCTGTTAGGCATTCGTTTATTTAGTGAGGTATAGTTTTGTTCGGCACAGGCCCAGGTGGGGAATCTGCAGGGTGCACCTGATTCCAATAAAGCGGCCTTTATCACACCATTCCTGTGTCTGTGGTCAGTGCTCCCCCCCTACTGGTGGGCCACAATGGCTGGCTGGGGGTGGCTAGTATAGAAGATGGGAAGAAGTAGATGCGCGGGGAAACTATGGGCAGAAGCTACTCTAAGGATCAATATTTGTTGATGCTATGCCTTTATTGTTTCAATTGCTTGTCTTATGAATGAATAAAAGGGTACTTATAAAGCGCGCTGTTACTCCGAGGAGAGTCCAGCGATCTGCACCTCTACCGTCTCTGCACAAAAGGCCAAAAAAGGTAATCCTGGTTCTGTGTCTTCAGTTTCTTTCTAAACTGGGAAGTGGCTGTGTTGACCTGAAGTCCAGGAGGCAGCATATTCCAAATCTGAAGGCCCTAAAAAGGAGAAGTATCCGCTGCATGCCGTAGAGTGCCAGATCCTAGGAGTTTTGGCCAGAAAAGTATTGGCTGAGTGATGGCGCCTAGAGGGAACATAGAAACTAATCCTTGCCCTGAGGTTTTCAGCGCCAGTCTCATTAAGGGCCTTAAGGGCCAGGACAAGGGGCTTAAATAGAATGTAAGGTGTTGTTTATAAAACATGTAAACAATGTATCCGGCCATTTTGACTGGCCCACTGTTATCGAATGGCTGGAGTGTACGGACCCAGTCACCCAATCAGGGTGTAGCTATGTTCGCATGGGCCACGGAAGGCGCTCGGTCCTCGTATAGCAGAGGGTTTTCAATCCGCATAACATCAGTCACACCACATGAGTAGGTAACGGACAACCGTTCAGTCTATGTGTGTAGGGATCCGCATGTTGATATGACCCGATGTGGCTATTTGAGACAACATAAACAAAACAATCGCGGCAATCCGATTGGCCCCAAACAAACCAATAGCGGGGCTCCTTTTAGCAGGGCATCCAATCAGGGCTCAGTTCTTTCTATTGATAGTTACAGAAGTTGGCTGACCTTCTTATTGGACGCGATGGAAACGAACGGTTTTCTTTCACGTCCGCAGCCACGATACTTCTTCCTGCTTGACACACGATGTCCTCACCTCCCCCTCGGCTCACTTTCCAGAGCGAGGCAACGACGGAGAGGTGAGGACACTGGTCTCTCGCGGTCTTTTTCCAGTTTCTTACGGATTTCTAATGGTTAGGAGGCGGCATAGCCACTGGACAGTTCAGGACTCTGCCCTTTCTTTGCTGACAATCTGGACACCAGGGAATTTCTCTTAGAATGGTGTTCTTTGATTTACATCCTTGCAATTCAATTTTGTGGAAACTCTGATCTGGGTGCAGGCTCTGACCTGGATTCGCTGAGTGGGTGGCCTGATGGGAGGCATTGACTACATGGGTCCTTGTTTACAAGTGGGCAGACGAAGTCTTTGTCACTCACCCTGTATTACATGTCCTGCCTTTAGGACTTAAATAGTATGCCCTCATGTTAAGGTGTGTTATCGCTATCCTTTACCCCCGCTGGTTGCCACCTGTAGTTGGCCATTAGAGGCTAAACTTTTTTCTCAAGGATTAAGGCAATTCCTTTTTTTGATCTTGAAATGAAACGTATGTTCCCTACCCCCTCTTTTCTTCTTTTCTTTTTTAGTGCGTGGCCTCCTTCACTGTGAGCAAGTGCCAGGTGAGGTGAGGTTATTCCTCCCTACAATTTGGGTGAGTGGATTAACACAGGAATTAACAGTGTACTGGACACTTAGTAGCTCCTTTGGTAATAGCAATAATGATTGCCATTTGTATTTTTTTCAAATGTTTCACATGCAGGAGAAGACACCCAACTCCCTACTATAGAGGAGTTTGTACCACTTATTATTTTCCTTGACACAGTAAGTTGATGTTGCAGTAGTACATCATAGGTCCTGAAGAAAGCCTATCTAGGCTGAAACATGTCGACCAAATAAGATTCATGGTGAATAGCAATTCCTTGCATGCTATTTTTCACTGTGCTTTTAACCATACCACCTTGATGGTCAGACCCAATAAAGTTTTTCCTATGACATCAAGGTAGGTATTTTTAGAACACTTAGATTTAGAGTTTTGTTTCCTTTCCTTTTTCACAATTTTCTGAGCACTGCAACTTAACCCTTTCAGTCTGCATCTCTGTTGGTTGAGGGTCAACGTGATGGTCCAAGTTTTGCTAGCCTTGGGTTGTTCCTAAGGAAGGGCACTCTGGATACCACATTTGTCAACCATACTACCCAGATGATGATGCTCCGCTATTGAGCGGGCTGATGGGGATTTTTCTAGCACCTTTGAGGCTACCCTTCTAATCTTTCTTCTTCTCCTGCGGTCACATATCAATTAGGATTGTTATGACCTAAACATTAACCTTTTGGTTTGTTTTACAGAGTGAACACTATTTAGGTTCCTGTATGCAGACTTCTGGTATCTTTCGTGTTGTTTATTGCTAAGTTGGGGGACAAGGTACCAAGATAGTCTATAAACACGATTCCCCTCAGGCCCTCCCCTACCTTGTGTGTTTTGCTTAAATAGAATTCTCTTTTTTATAGGGAGCCAGTGCAAAGCCCGCAGATGCGGCGACACACATGTTATCTCAGAGGCAAGCCCAAAAAAGTGCGAGATGCTGTGTTTTGGACCACTTGCAATTTGTTGGTGAGATAATCAGCGAGACCCAGATAAAAGGCGTTACGATAATCAAGCCTTGATGATACTAAAGCCTGTACCACCTGTTTCCTGGATGTGAAAAACAGAAAGTGAAGAGACATTCTTAAGACATGCAATAGTCCAAATAAAGTCTCCACCACTGAATTCACCTGAAGTATAAAAGAAAGACAGTCATCAAATGTGATGCCTGAATTCTTTACTGAATTTACCTGCCACCTCGGAGATGGAGTATCAGCTGGCCAAAAAAATGCCATGTTTCCAGGGCCTTCACTCCAAAAAACAGCAGCTCTGTTTTACCTGTGTTACATTTGAGCTGATGGTGTGTTAACCACAGGAAAACAGCTGTCAGGCAGGTTCTGATTTTTTTTGCCAGGTAACCCTGTATCCCGGTCCCAGGAGCAGTAACTTGGTGTCATCAGCATAGGAGATTTTTTTGCTCCAAGACCTCAGCAAGTAGGGCCAGTGGTGTAAGGTACACATGGAATAAGGTAGGAGTCAAAGTAGAGCCCTGTGGTACTTCCAAATGCAATTCATGTGACACATAGAAAAAAAAAGCAATCCAGACCTCATGACCACGACCTTTAGGGAACGAAGGACAGCCAGTCCAGAGCTTTGCCCCCAGTTCCAATAGAATGGAGACAGGCAATGAGAGTGTCGTGGGGAACCGTGTTGAAGGCTGCTGAATGATCAAGCAATATCATCAGCAATGCATTGCCCCCGGCATCTTATGGGACACACACCTGGAATACTATATTTTCTGTTATATTTCCCTGATAGAACTGGATGTTTTCTGTAAGACACCTTCATTTCCTAATTTCGAATGTGTGAGAATTTAATAATCTCCCTAAAATTAGGCACATCCTGTCATGCTTGGAACACCATAAGATTGATGTGGTGCTCCTACAAGAAATTCTTCTTTACCAGTGACTGTTACCATGGTTTCCTCAATGTGGTGCAATACCACATATTTGCCCTGTTTTCCTCTAACGCCAGGGGCTCTGCCATTTTGGTAAAACAGGGAGTTTATTTTAAACTCCTGCATGAAGTGAATGCTCCTCAGGGACAATACAATGGAGTGTAGAGGATGGTCAAGGGTAAGCACATTACACTCGTAAACATCTACAGATCACCCAATCTTTGTAGGACAAATCTGGACCAGGTGTATGGCTTCAATATCCTAGACCATATTGTGGGGTGCTGGATTTAATCTAGTGATTGATAAAAATATTGACCGCCCCTGAACCGCAAGCTGAACCCGTGATTCTACAACACTAACGAGCATTATGAAAACATATGGCTTAACAGCCATTTGGAGAAATAGTCCTCCATCATTATGGGAGGGCAAAAATGTATCAATAGACCATGAGCAAGATTGAACTATTGGGTGGGCACACATGACATTTGCACATGAATGACCTCAATCTAAAACCAAATGCACATTTTCAGATCACTATCCAGTCATCTTGGTGATTGGGGTGCCTGGCCCACAACATTGCACGTTAACATGTGTTTGTAGAAGAGGTTAAGTCAGAGATCACGGGGGGGTGCCTGGCTAGGCAGCATGGAATACATAGAGTGCTCTGTAATAGACTGGATAAAAGGGAACACCAAATACGAGCACAGGAGATACAACATATGAAACACAATTCCACTCAGATACTGGAGAACATTAAGACCAAACCATATGAGTTTAATGAGACAGTGGAACAATAAGTAAAACATTTGCATAAACACGGAAGAGAGCGGGTGTATTGGGAGTGAGGGAGAGTTTGTAGAGCTCTTGCTATGATGATACGCACCCTTTGGACATTGCAAACATAGAGCAGACAGAGTGGACAGATGGAAGAGAACTGCATGAAACTGAGCAGAAACAATCTGAATTTATGACGTACCATACTCAATGGCATCCAACACGTGCTACCTCTTCCAAGGATGACTATGCAGAATACTTTGATAGTATTGCATTCACTTGGGTAAATAATGCAAACCAACCATTTTTAGAAGCTCCCATCATGCTTGAGAAGATCACTACAGTGATTTCTAGACTGCCCACATGGTAAGCTCTGCACAATGATTGTCTGCCGGCTGGGTTTTACAAGACATTCTCCCGTTTGCTGGTGCCTAGACGCCTAAAGGTATACAACAAGGTATTGAGCTCAGGCATACTCCCCACATCGTATAGGAAGAACTTACTTCTTGCACTGCTGAAGAAGCCAGTCAAACCACCGGAAAAATGCAAGTCATATAAGCCAATGTCCCTTATCAACATAGATTTTAAAATCCTTGCTCAGGTGCAGGCTGACAGATTAATACTCCAAATTCCTGAGCTGATTTACAGATAAGTCAAAATCCATCTCAAGTAGATTGACCACTTATGACCTGAGGACGCTATTTTCTTTAATAAGTCAGCTAAATTCATAGATGGAAGCCGTGGTAGTCTTTTTATGCACCATGAAGACTTTCGGACATCTCTCAAATGGTGTTAAATAGAATGAGACTCCTTTTAAGTTTTATTATTATTCTACGATTATCCCCAGTGAGCAGACCCAAAGACATCTGGGGCCCACTGCACTCATACCTGAGCACTGGTGCATTTATTTGCAGATATTATAGGTACCATTGATTATAATGCTGGATACTTATGAGACACATTCATCTGTTGTCAATTAACTTGTGGTAAAGTTATTGCTGATGTGTGATGACTCTGGAAGTGCACTATAGTGTGTCTTCTCTTATTACCTATTGGCGCTCACCACTAGGTAGTTGTGAGTAGGTCTGCTTTTCCATAGACAGAGGTTTTCTAATAACTTTGCCCCGTTTAAAGATTCTTCACAATATTTTCCAAAACAAATGTTCATCAACGTCACCTCTATCCTGGAAAGTTTCAGGGTAGTCCATCAAACGGGGGCCAAGAAAAAAGGGGGGTCACAAAATGCAAAATTCCCATGCATTTTCTATAGCCATCTGTTAGACCTGCCATCATTGGCGTGGGTTTCCCCTGTATTTTTGCCTTTGCCTACTGTGTTTTTGCTGTGTGTTGGACTTCGTTTTGCTGGTCTTGATGCTTTGGGAACTTTGCCACTGATGTTCAGTGCAACGTGCAAGTGCTCCCTTTGTAAATTGTTGTTATGGATTGGTGTTTCCATGATTGGCTGATTTGATTTACTAGTTAGTCCCTAGTACAGTGCACTGAGTGTGCCCATGGCTTGTAAATCAAATGTTGCTAGTGGACCTGCAGCACTGATTATGCCACCCACATAAGCAGCCTGTAAATATAACTCAGATCTGCCACTGCAGTATCTGTGGGCAGTCTAGTACTGCCATGGCGACTTGGTAAGTGCACCCACTTGCCAGGCCCTACCCTTCCCTTTTCTTACATGTTAGTCACCCCAGGTAGGCCCAAGGTACCCCTGTGGGCATGGTGCAGTGTATGTGAAAGGTAGGACATGCCCTGGTGTATAGCATGTTCTGTTAGTGAAATACTGCCAATTTTGTTTTTCACTATTGCAAGGCTATCTATTCCCATAGGATAGAGTGGAAAGTTTGCTTACAACATATTATAAGCATAACTACCCCTGGGAACAAGATGGGAAAATATAGTTTGATATGCCTGAACTCAAAATGTTAAAATGCTTCTTTTAGTGAGGATGATTTTTACATTCTGTTTTTGAAAATACCACTTTTAGAAAGTAGGTATTTTCTTGATTATCCATCCAGTGGGCCTCAGCTAGGTTTGTGTATCGTCTGGTTTTGAAATGACATGGGCTGGGGAGGAGCAGTGGCTCCAGAGAGTCTGGATTTGTCAGGGCTGGGCTAAATAGACCTGGGCTGCATTTCTAGTAGGAGGAGGAGATTTCATTTCACCTGAAAGGGCCTGGTCCACCTCCTGCAAGGAAGCTGCACCATAGAGGACAGAACTGAATTTCACTGGGCAGATGGCTTCTCTGACACCAGAGAACAAAGGATTTTGTTGTATAAGTATTGGGGCCCTGACCCCACAACTTTAGATCACTTCTGGGAATCAAGAGGAACCTTAATACTACCCATTTACTGTTTGCTGTCTGGGGTTGGCCTTGGCCTGCAGTGGCTACTTTTCTGCCAAGGAATGGGGAAAGGACTATGCTGTTTGCTGTGTCCCCTGCTTGAGGAAGATCTCCAAAGGGGGAAGGACTTTGCTGTTTGCTGTGTCCCCTGCTTGAGGAAGATCTCAGTATCATAATATGGATGGCAGTGTCTACCAGACACCGCCACCATATTAACTGCTTTTCCGCCCGGTAGGCAATCGGGCGGATTGCCTACCAGCAGAAAACCGGCAGACGGTTTTTCCGTCCGTTGGGGTCCGTCCGCCATAGTAATGTGGTGGTGGGAATTGGCATGCGGCGGGCTCAAACGGAGGGCGGATCGCCACCGTCATGCGGGCCTTGGCGATCCGCCCGACATGCTAATGGGCCCGTATTATGTTACTTTAACCTTTGTTTTTTTCAGTGAATATGTACAGATATGTATTATTAAAGGTCAATATCGATGTGTCGTTATTCAGGACTACATCTCTACGACCTCTGTTGATTTGAGCACGTTCTCCAAGGAATTTTTTGAACTTTCATAAAAGTTGAAAATAGACTCATACATAACAGCAGACCTACAAGAAAAAGGATATCAAACTTAAAAAACCATGTCAATGAATCAAAACCATAATTATCATGTTTGCCACTTTCTTTTATCTCTTAATTTTATATAAACAAGTTAAAGATTCCTAGGAATGCATAACCACTAGTATCTCATGCACAATGTTGGCATATGGAAATCACTCTGACAGGTGACACTGCTGCTCTTCAGCCATAGTCTGTGGGTTTTCTAGCTAGAACTGAGCCAAAGTAAGATCTTTACTGGCAGTTTTCTAGCTAGTACAGAGCCAAAGTAAGATCTTTACTGAGCTCAGGAGCAGACTGGCATTTCTATGGTGGCTGAAGCCAGTGTTGAATGTCCATGGTCACCACCAGTCTCTCCAGCTCACTAGGTTTATGGCAGCAGCTACAGCTGGGGTCTATTGTCAAGGAGAGATTGTAAGAGCGAGTGAGAGAAAGAGAGATTGTGTGAAAGAGAATGATAATGAATGGAAAGTGAGGGAGGGAATGGGATTGTTTTGTACATTTTTCGAAGGGAAATCTGACCCTTACTGGGTTCATTCAGAACTGATGGAGTGTCTGGGAGAATGTGCTCTCTTTCACACCACAAAGTACATTTGTGATAAAGAACAATTCAAGACCTCTCAAACAAATAATATGGGCTAGATTTTCTTGCTGCGCTTCGTTGCATGAAAGGGGCAGAACAGAAATGCACCATATTTTCTAAGATATGGCGCCCTTCTGCGCTTTCCGGGCGATGGTGCACTGTGTGCTACCTAGAGCCTACACAAGCATCCTTGCACCATGGTGCAAGGGTGCCTGCGTTATGGGCACGGTTGTTTTTGTGCAAGAATTAATACCTTACGGCACAAAAACAATCCTTAGAGGATTATTCCTTTTTAGGTCTGACTTAGAACAGCCTTTGCGCTCTCTCTTCGAGACATGCAGTATTCAGTATATGTGCATTAAGCTCTACTCACGTTCCGCCTATCTTTACAATTGGCTTCTCTTCCTGTCCTTTGTAAATGATGGCTTTTGATTTGTCAAACGGCTTAGTAGTCCCTCCTTAGTCCCTCCTTGTCTCTCTTTGTAACCTCCCATGAGGACTGGCCCTCTTACTGTGGTGTTACGTAGTATGTTTTATTTACTGTCTCTGGGCACTATTTTCTTAAATGGATTTCTCCTATTGTACGTACGAAATGCTTTTCTGCAAGCTGCAATTGCTTGTTTACAATTTACCACTGACAGATGCTCCCTCCCTCTCCTCGGATTCCTCCTCCTCCCTCCTGATTATTTAATGGATGCTGTCTGCTGCTAGTTTTACATTGACACCCCCACCAAGCTTTAATTAGCACCAATATCCCTCCCTCCTGTTGCTAGCTTAAATTGCCCTACAGAAATACAAGCTGTAAACAGAGGGTTCAGTAATGCATGATGGCAGAGAAAGATTAAACTTGGAAAAACACTTTTTTGGCAAACCCACATTAAATGTAGTTTTACCCACAGTCACCTTTTCTTTCTCAAAAACGAGATTTTGGAGTCATTCAAATGTTAAAAAACAACTTCCACAAATGTGAAGTGTAGCACTTTTCAAAGAACCAGATTATTTTTGTAGTGCCCTCTCTCCTCCCATGTCCGCAGAGACAGTTTAGCAATGCATTAAAGACACATTGTGTCCAAAACATGCTATCTCTGTGGACATAGGAGGAGGGAGGACACTTTATAAATAATCTTGTTATGCTTCTTATATGTGCTTCATTTTTTGAAACAAGGGATTTTAACATGCTGTATTAAAGGTGATTGGGCATTATACATGCACTTGAAAATTGGAATCAACTTGTTTTAAACAATCAAATAAAGGAACAATAAAAATTGAAAATATGAACTGAAAAGAGTGGATTAATGTGGATTAAATTTGGTTTACGATGAGGCTCATCATCCAACATGGTGTGATGCATCCTAGGACTGATAGTACTGTGTATATCAGTGTTTTCCTTTAATGTATACTACCGACGCTTTAAGGATGAAGCGTATACCAGGATTTCTCCCGAAAAGAATGAATTCAGATAAACTTGTCAAAAAGAGGTGTGCGAGGCATAAATCTTTTCATTGTCGAATAGTCATCCTACCCGACTCAGCACCCGAAAATAACACGGATCATTGGGAAATGATAATCACGCAGAAACGTCAATCAAGTACAAAACCAAGCATAAAATTGAAGTATTGCATTAATGGACCAAAAGAAAGAATATCGTATTTTGCTGTATTTGTTACTTTGCTCACATTTTATTTTCATTTTACAAGCTTACACCGGTGAAGACCTGTTGCATAAACAGCGTAGCGATTAAACAACACCCGAGGGAAGGGCGGGGCATACTATTTTGTTATTGAGGGTGGTTCGATTACGGCAGTTGCGAGTCTAGAACGGAATTAAGAGGCCATAATTGGGGGAGTTACATCTTTTTGTATACCTTGGAATAGGCATAGTTTGAGCAAAGGTAATGAGTTGGGCGTGGTTAAGGAGTTGAAAAATCACAAATTTAAGCGGGAGAATGACAGGAGTAACATTTTGGGAGCGCAATTGAGAACGGCACGTTCGTAGTTGATCAGTGAAGAAAGGTACGTCAACACACTGTATACTTGATGTTAACAACAACGGTTATAAAGATGTCGTCTCTTGGGCTTCTGTCTATTGAAAATCGTGCATGCTGACAGTATGGATTGTTATTTAGAGCGCAATAATTAGGAATAGCACAACTCGTTAAACTGATTCAGTAGCAAAATTTGACGGCGTTTTGATACGCTTATAGAGGGAAAATGCTGTTCACGGGAGGGACAATGCGGTGTATAATGGGGCGCTGTAAAAAAACTCAGTGATGTATATTGACATGTGGGCTATCAATAACACAAGGGGGAGAGAGAGAAATGAATGGATTTGTTCTCCATATGTCAATGTAAATAAACAAACAGAATCCACTCGTCTTGGGTGTATCCTCACAGTTTGGGGAACACCTTCAATGTTTTTTAGGTCCCCTCACACACCAACAGGCCCCTTGGTGTCATGCTTCATCATCGGGGTCATCGTACTCCTCTACGGAGTACTGCGTGCTGCGACCTACGAATACGCGGGAGCACTAGGTAGACTATGTGTGGTGCAGGTGAGGGGGTGATTCTATGTGAGTGTATGGTGAGGTTTAGTGAAGTTTAAAAAGAACCTGGCTCGTGGGGTAACCAAAAATATTTAATGAGCCCCCGGGCTGGTGCTGTTAAAATTAAAGTGTAGGAGGTTGTAGTGCAGATAATGTGCATTACCTCCTTTTTGTGTGCGTTGACATGTTTCGGTGTAAAAACACCTTCTTCAGGACGGGGTGACACAAATCCCCACCTTACTCACGTTTCTCTAACTTGTATTAGATTTTCCAATAAAAAGTGAGAATTACAGTGCAGGTAGACAATGTACCTAACAAAATGTAGTTTTTTGGTCAACCTGTAAAGGAAAAGAAGACACATTTTTTTTGTGGTGGTCTACTTCTCCATATCCACAAGTAAAGTGACCAGTGGTTACAGGTGACAAACTTTCGGTCAGTAATTGCTATAGGTGCCATTTGTGCCTATAGTGGAATAGAAATAAAGAAAAAAGGACAAACTAGACTTACTGACATTAAACATAAAACACACACTAGTTGTACTGTAGTGGCGGAGTTTGTGCGTGGTCTTTTGAGCATAGCACCATCTATGACAAAATCAAGAGTACGTTTTTGTTAAGTGCCCCTGTAAAGAAGAAGGGAGAAAAGGGATGTTTCATGCTGATAAATGTTCACAACATACTGTTTTGAAAATGATGGCAGTGCCTCATGAGCCAAAACGTCGAGGTCTGGTGTGCTATTTAGCACCTGTTTGGAGAAAAGTAGGTGGATGTTACAGTCTCTTTTCCTACTTACTATTTTGTCGTGTGGGCTCTTCTCTCAAGTTACTCACGATTTCAGCAAGGAAATTCCTCCCGATCGACCCCTCCGTGGCTCCGGTGATTTATGCCACAAAGAGTCCCAGGACTTCAGTTTATATACCCTGTTCGAGGTAAAGATAATTTGGACAATTGGATAATTGGTATTTCCTTACGCCCATACATGGATTATTGTCGGTTCTGCTCGTGACGCTGCAATGCCGTGGCTCAAGATCGCGCATGCGCACACATGCGCTTTCGTTTCAGATCGTTATGCGCATGTGCCACACCTGCGCCAGCGGTTCTGCTCACGACGCGACGCTGCAATGCTGTGGCTTAGGATCGCACATGCGCACATGTGCGCTTTCGTTTCGAAAACGTTGTGCGCATGTGCCACTCTTCGCGCCAGCGATGTGATTGTAAAGGTAGTGTTATTTAGAAGAACATGCGTCTCTGGGTGGGAAAATTTATATTCCTACTGTGTTTGATAGCACACGAAGAGCCGTAACGGCTTGAAATGCATTGGGTTAAACATTCGTATTCATTTTTTGTAACAAGGGATTTTAACATGCTGTATTAAAGGTGATTGGGCATTATACATGCACTTGAAAATTGGAATTAACTTGTTTTGAACAATCAAATAAAGGAACAATAAAAATTGTAAATATGAACTGAAAAGAGTGGATTAATGTGGATTAAATTTGGTTTACGATGAGGCTCATCATCCAACATGGTGTGATGCATCCTGGGACTGATAGTACTGTGTATATCAGTGTTTTCCTTTAATGTATACTACAGACGCTTTAAGAATGAAGCGTATACCAGGATTGCTCCAGAAAAGAATGAATTCAGATAAAGTTGTCAAAAAGAGGTGTGCGAGGCATAAATCTTTTCATTGCACTTTTCAAAGAACCAGATTATTTTTGTAGTGCCCTCTCTCCTCCCATGTCCGCAGAGACAGTTTAGCATGCATTAAAGACACATTGTGTCCAAAACACGCTATCTCTGTGGACATAGGAGGAGGGAGGACACTTTATAAATAATCGTGTTATGCTTCTTATATGTGCAGTAACAGCCCCTTGGATCTTTCATGTACTTTCACTTAATGCAGTTTTCTGGCTTTAATGCAAAGGGAGTGTTTTTCTTTAGCACACATTTCAGTTGCTAGAACACAAAGCTTTAGAATGTGTGCAGGCATTGCCCACACCAAGTACTGGCTGGGGGGGGTCTCCTATAAAATAAGATTTCTTTTTTTCATTTCCGCTGTCTTTTCATGACAGATTATTTCAAAACTTAATTCACTGAAGTTGTGGCAGATTTTCTACTGTAGATTTATAAATACTGAAAAAATCAACTTCACATTTTTACGTCTATTGATTGACTACTAATGTCAGACTCAGCTGAATCAGCATGACAGGATTTCCATAGATTGCTTGAAGGCTAAATCCATTCTTTCTTCTTCACAGAGGAATAACAGCGTCTGCCTTGTTATATGTTAATTTCCAATTATCACCCCTCTAAGACCCCTGAACTTGACCCTGCATTTTGTTTTTCCTCGTAAAATTGAGAAATAGTGATTGTACTGAAGCATTCTCACAGATTTCTAGAAATACTCACCAATAAGGAAGTTTCTATCTAAATTAAGTTAAATAGTGAACGTTAATGTTTTTATTTTGTGGTGGAAATACTTCGAAAGCATTCATTACTCATGGCAGTATTAAATCTCCCCCAAGCAGTGGCAGCTCCTCCAGTAAAGGGCAGTGGAAAATAGAAATAAAATGATAATAACAAGAAGTTATCTTTTTATTTTTCATTGTGACTCTGGGTGGGGCTGCCTCGCCGTAGAGGGAGCATGAGTGGTTTGCACTTCCTCCCTACATGCACATGACGCTTTGACCGGCCCTCTAGGGCTGGCCAATCAGTCATGCGTAGTTAGCATGTTCTCCATTGTGCTGTTTTGCACAGCCCAGCGGAGCACATGCCCAGCCTCTCCAGGTGCTGCCTGAGCGGCCAGTTCACTGGAACATCATTGTGATTGGCTGGCAGAGTCGGAAGCCTGGGTGCTTCCAATGAAGGCTACCGCCAGCAGCCGGGAAGAAGACGATGACGGAGGAGAGGCACGCAGCGGATGCTCCGGCAAAGCAGGTACGTTTATTTGAATTTTGTTTCATCCTACCTCACCACTAACCCTGGGCGTAGTTCGCGTAGCCGCACTCCGCGAGGCTACGCGAAGACGCACTTGCACTCCGCGAGCTACACGTAGCTCCGCGGACATGCGTAGTTGCTTGCTAGACCCGTTCGCGCGCCGTTTTTCATCTTCGGGAGCGCGGTGCGCGTGTTCGGGGGCGCTGCCTGCATGCTCGAGATAGCTAGCGCGCTAAGTTACTCCAGAGGTTTGTCCCGCCCGCTTGCGTTCCCTTATTTCCTGTTCCGGGTCACAAGTAACGTGTTCGCGTTGTGTTAGACATGTTCGGTAACTCATCTTCTCGTTCGCACTGCCAAAGTGCGTGATCGCGTCAAATATCGCGCGAACCTACCCAGGCTGTCGCGACGGGCCAAGGTAAGCCATTGCCGCGCACGCGATAATGTTATTCAGCGCGCGAGAACTACGCTACGCACCGGATCGCGGAGTAATCGACAGCTTCGCGTTCTCCGTAGAACGCGGAGTTGCCGAAACTCCGCAAGCTCCGCGAACGGAGCGTAGTTCTTCGCCCAGGGTTACTCACCACCCCCATTCAGAGGCTGCCGCCACTGCCCCCAAGGCCCCTACACCGACCATTATCTCTGTATGGAGATGGGGATAATACTGCTCCTCCTATTTCAAGTAGGCAGGTGTCCCGGGACCCAATAATTCCAGTCCTAGTGTCCAGTGAAATCGCTACAGGGAGCTGGGCAGAGGGGAAAACTAGAAGCACAGGTCAACGCCGCCCGACTTGTGCAGAACCCTAATATGGCCTCTTGTGGGCGTCCCCTGACCCACATCAACCATCCCACTGACATTATCCATCTGCTTTGAGCATGCAGAAATGTCAGCAGCTTTGTTTTCTGAACCAGGGAAAACCACTGGAAAAGAACTCAGCGAAATCACGTCCATACTGTTGGAGTTGGAGATTCCAGCCCCCAGTATGCCCAATCCCAAATCCAGCAAACTCTTAACGAGGGTTATGTCCGTAAATCATATCACTCTAATAATACAGAATATTTTAACAATAAATGTTTTAGACGTGGAACCGCTTCAATATCCTTTTTTTGCTATCTTTATCCTCAGACCACATGAAACCATATGGCTCCGAAAATGGAAGTATTTATAGCCTGGCTCCAGCAGTTGCATCAGTTCGTACAGAGAACTATATGTACCATCCAGCTCACCATGGCAACAGGTGGGCTTCGAGGTAAGGAAGGCAGATGTACAGTGAAGCAAGGCATTCAGACTACAGCATCGCCAAAACAGAACTAAACACCAAATAATTTTATTTTAGATTGCAATTATCAGTGTTCATCGTGTTAAACTTCCCCGGTCTTCTGATTGTCACGTTTTGTATTCAGTCAACATTTAAAGATGTTATTTATTGTTCTGTATTGCGAATGTGACTAGCACCTGAATTCCACCCTCATAAATTAACAAGGTAATTAGTGACAAACTATGAATGTTAATTACTGCATGCAACAGGAGCGAGGTAAACCTGTGAATCAGTGCGTCAGTTGAGTTCTATCAGTACTTTTTTCCCTGGGGAACTCAAAAGCCATACTCAAGTTTCAGAATTTATCCTCCTCAGCTATTTGGTGAGGAGGCTGCCTGTAGTCACAGTGGTCACACAGATTGGGTACACCAGTAATAAAACGAGGCTCTCATCTGTTCATCTCCAAAAAAAGTTTATTTACACCCACCAGAACAGACCGCACCAGCAGCAGACCCCACACCTGACACTCTCCATCTGAGGTCCCCACATTCTGCTGCTGATGTACTTAACATTCCCAGAAAGAATCTCTCATTAAACGGCAAGTTACAACACATCTTCCTTTTACAATATTAATGAGAGGTAAAAAAGGAAAAAGAAAGACGGGACAAGAAAAGGACTAAATGAACGGCAGAACACGATCTGTGTGTTGAAAGATTATCATCAGTAACAATGAAAAGCAAACATAAAAGAGCACAAGCAAAAAATGACACCATTACTTAAGAATGTAATCCTGGAGATATAATGGTCAACTCCTTGCTCTATTATTGTGACCAAAGGAATCAGCTTGAATCTTTCCATCACAACACTGGAAATGAGTGGCCTGGGGCTGAGGCCCCACATTACCATCCTCTCTTCCACATTTTGACAAATGGACATGCTCCAAACATCACCACCACTAAGCATGACAACATTTCTCATAACCTAGATGATGCGCTTGGGACCAAAAAATGTTGTTTCACCTTTGGGAGAACACACAGCTTTTTTTAACAAAAACCAGATCACCCACCTTCCAAACACACTTGTGTACACCCATCTTGGCATCAAATCTTCGTTTACAGATCCTGTCTTTTACACTCAACCACACTGGATTGAGTTATGAACCGGCTGCTCTACCCTTGAGTTTTTTGAACAGCGAGCAACCAGTCACACTGTTTGGAGTATTTCTATGCGCCCATAATTCTTCTCCAAGAATGCACTTTAGGCAGGATCTTGTCTCCACAGAAGTTTGTAAAGAAGCTCTTACAAGCCTATTCATGCTCTCTACTAAGCCATTAGCATGTATAAAGAGCAGTCCCGTGATGAGGGATGGAGAGATCCTTTAAGAAATCCATCATCTCCTGACAAGTGAACTGCACCCCGTTTTCAGAGACGAAAATATCAGGTATGCCCTCACACGTGAAGTCGTCCTTAAAAAATTCAATGATATTCTTTGTAACAACAGAACTCATGCAGCAAGCAGAGACCCATTTAGATGTGTAATCAACAAGGACAACCACAAACCTTTCAGTGGGAGGCAAGATATCAAAAGGTCCAACAACGTCAATAGCAAGTTTGAACCAGGGACATTCAGGTATTGCAAAAAGAACAATTGATGGACAGAATGCAGAACAATGTCATACATTCACCCCAGTGCAGAGATCTGGGCCTAAATCCATCGTTTTTTAACTAACCATGCCATTCCAGTTTCAACCCAGCTGTATGCAAATCAGTCTTGGTCCTGCGTCCAAAGGGAACAGTCCAGCCCGAACTGCAAGGCCAGGTCCTCCCTGGACTGGAAACAAGCATTCTAGGAACGGTTTCGGGCTTTCAGCCCTCATCAACTAGGATGGCTTGACTCCAGTGGCATGGAGAGCACGGGATCCACGTCTGGGCATACCAGTCCAACTCAGGTGACAAATGCAAAAGGAACAATTAATGGACAGATTGCAGAACAATGTCATACATTCACCCCAGTACAGATATCTGGGCCTAAATCCATTGTTTTTGTTCACCATGCCATTCCAGTTTGGACCCAGCCATATGCAAATCAGTCTTGGCCCTTCTCTCAATGGGAACAGTCCAGCCCGAACTGCCAGGCCAGGTCCTCCCTGGACTGGAAACAAGCATCAAAGGACCAGTTTCGGGCTTTCAGCCCTCATCAGTCAGGATAGCTTGACTCCAGTGGCATGGAGAGCACAGGACCCACGTCTGAGCATACCCGTCCCACTCGGGGTGACAAATGCAAAAAGAACAATTGATGGACAGAATGCAGAACAGCGTCATACATTCACCCCAGTACAGAGATCCAGGCCTAAATCCATCGTTCCTTTGCTCACCATGCCATTCCAGTTGGGACCCAGATCTGTGACTGGGGGTGAGTGTCTGAAAAGTTTCAGCACTCCATCCATCATCTCCTTGTGTGTCCTTTGTGCACCCTAAGTTGGCAGGGTATGCCCAGACGTGGGTCCCATTCTCACTTTGCCACTGGACTCAAGCTAGCCTCGCTGATGAAGGGTGTTACCCAGCTACCGGTCCCAGGAGGCTTGTTTCCAGTTCAGGGAAGACCTGGCTTGGCAGTTTGGGCTGGACTGTTGCCATGAGACACAGGCTCAAGACTGATTTGCATTTGGCGGGGTCTGAGCTGAGGTGGCGAAGTGAGCTAAAGAATGAGGAGGGATTCCACCCAGATCTGTGACTGGGGGTGAGTGTCTGAAAAGTTTCAGCGATCTGTCCATCATCTCCTTGTGTTTGCTTTGTTCACCCTAAGTTGGCAGGGTATGCCCAGACGTGGGTCCCTTTCTCACTGTGCCACTGGATTAAAGCTAGCCTGGCTGATGAAGGGTGTTACCCAGAAACTGGTCCCAGGATGCTTGTTTCCGGTTCAGGTAAGACCTGGCTTGGCAGTTCGGGCTGGACTGTTCCCATGAGGCACATGGTCAAGACTGATTTGCATATAGCTGGGTCTGAGCTGGCGAAATGAGCTAAAGAATGATGGTGGATTCAACCCAGATCTGTGACTGGGGGTGAGTGTCTGAAAAGTTTCAGCGCGTTCAGGTATTGCCACAGGGGAAAGAGGTGCAGCACTCACTTTTCTCGATTTGTCATTTCCAGCACATATAGTACAATCCCTAACAACTTCTTCTACCTGTCGGTCGATCTCCGGCCACCAGTAGGATTCCCTGACTCTCGCTTTGGTTAAGCTACTCTCATCAAACAAGGCGGAACTAGTCTCTCAACCCGAAAAAGTACCCCCTGCACAATATTCAATTCATCACGCACATTCCAGAAACCTTTAGCACAACTTGGAACATCATTAATTGCAGGCCACCCATTGACCACAAGCTCCATAACAGGTGCCCTAGACTTGTCACACTCAGAGCTGACTTTCCATTCCTCTTTATTAAGTGCTGAATCCTTCACCCAAGATACAGAACAGTTCGAACTGTCCGAAATGATTTTGTGTAAAGGCATCCTTGATAGGAAATCAGCTGGAATATTTTTAAGTCCAGGCAGGTACTCAATAGTGAAATTTTATTCCCAGAGTCCTTCAACCCATCTTCTAATTCTGGGATTAATGCTCTCAACATTACTACAAGCAAACATGTGGACAAGGGGCTGGTGGTCAGTCCTAACCAAAAATGGTAAACCCCATAAATTAAATCTGAAATGGTTGATAGCCCAAGAACAGGCTAACGCCTCACGCTCAATTACTGAGTAACGCTCTTTTGCTCTTTTCAAAGAGCGTGAGGCAAAACCAATGACCTTTTCATTACCATCAACCATTTGTGATAGAACAGCACCCAAACCCCATACACTGGCATCAGTAGTCAAGATAGTCTTTTTAAGTACATCAAAATGGCCCAGAGTTGGCAAAGTTGGCATGAGTGCAATCTCATTTTTAACTTTGTTAAAAGCACTAACACAATCTTTGAAATCCATACCCTTTTTTAAAGTAATCTTAAAGGTTGAAAAACATTAGCAAAGTTGTACAAAGTTGTACCAAAACTTTGAATAATGTTCAGATAAACCAAGGAATGATTTCACTTGGGCTTTGTTCAATGGAGCTGGTTCCTGTAATATTGCCTCTGCAAGATCAATTTTTGGACTAATGCCTTCTCTGGAAATAGAGTGTCCTAGGTAGGATACAGACCCAACTCGGAATTTACATTTTTCACTTTTTAAAGTGAGACCATGTTCTTGCAGTCTAGACAGTACTTTGAACAATACCTCGTCATGGTTGACTCTATTCTGCCCATTAACTAGCATATCGTCGTGAAAAAACAAGACCATTCCTGTTTATACATTTTTCATCACTCTTTGAAAGCATACAGCAGCACTCGCCAACCTGAATGGCATTCTGATTAATCTATAAGCACGTAAGGGTGTTACAAAAGAAGTAAACCACCATGAGTCTTTGTGTAGCATGATCTGATGATAAGCTGACAATAAATCTATCACGCTGAAAATGCATCCATCACCCAATTTCGCCAGAGCTTTATTAATGTTTGGCAATGTCTGCCTGTCAACTCAGATACATATATTTAAGCTTCTCAAGTCCACAAACATCCTAATTTTGCTGCCTTTGTCCTTGAGGGCTAAAGAATTGGAGCCAACCATTCTGATGACTCTATTTCCTCTATGACTCCCAACTCAAGTAATCTGTTGATTTCTTCTTGAAGTGGTTTCATCATGAGATTGGCACTTTCGTTACCTTGTGTACTACTGGTTTTGCCATATCCTTCAAAACTACTTTGTGTTTGAAACCACTAAGAAGCACAAGTTTACCAATGAAAACTCCAGGACACTTTCTTACAATATCTTTATGATTGATTTCAGTCAATGTGGAGCTCTTTCCGGTTCCGGGTCAGTGATGTGGTGGCGGCGGCAGCAGTCCGAGAGAGTTTAGCATGGAAACAGTGTGCACCGAGCAGAGTTGAGCGCTCCGAGAGAGTTGAGCGGGGAAACCGTGTGCGAGGGGGAGCTGTGGCTTCTGACCGTGCCCAGCGGTGTTCGCCCGCATGAGTGAGTTCTGTCTCTGCCGGAACCTGCAGGGGTCTGCTAGAATCTGTACGGTAAACGGCAAGTTTGGCAAGCGGGCCACCATTAGTCAGCGGCCACAGAGAGTGTTAGCTTTTGGCAGGATCGCGGAGGCGGCCCAATTAGATCGAGTGCAAACCGCAATCACGTCAAGTGTGCCCCGCTTGCCCTTCTCATTTACTTATGGCTCCAATTCTCGGCGACTCCCTGCCAACTATTTCCTTCTACTGCTGCATCTATTGCACCTATTGCTGTTAATGGTAGTTTGACTCACATTGTCCTACCACTGCCTCTCCTCGCCTCACCATTTACCACTTATCACCATTTTCCACCAAAGCGGGCGTGGGAGCTTGAGGCGTTAGTGGTTTGGATACAAGGTGAATTTTCAGTTCGCTGGGAGTCCGTCTTGAGTTGCCTGGAGGGGGCAGCGCATCAAATCCTGGAAGAGTTTTCCACGGCGCTCCCGGATTTTGTGGTGTTGTATGGTGTTCTCCATGTAGCAGAGTGACTGGACTGTTTAAAACACTGCATAAGCCTCGCCAAAGAGACAAGTTACATCTCGCTTTGTTGTAATTATGCCTCAGGCCTAAATTGCCCCCTCCTGCTTGTTCTGCCAAGGAGTAAGAGTCTACTAGTTTCAACGAAGTGGGTATTATGAGGTCAGGAAATGATCGGCCAACTTTCCCTCCCATTAGGAGGAAGAGAAAACTACAATCCTCAACAATTTTAAACAAAATAAAAATAAAACAAGCAGCATAGTTTCAATCTCTTAAATCATCTACGGTCCGCATGTTTGGGAAACTAATAAACTCTCCAACAAAATTTGACTTCATGAAAGATCCAACAGGAGCCATTTAACATTATTAACAAATTCATGCGGACTTCAAACCCCAATTAAGCCAAAGATTGAATCAAGTACAATATCTCAAAATCAGGGAGTAAGGGAACCCGACCAATATGCGATGCAAAGGTAGCTAATGTCAAAATCAACTGAGGAACCAGGCAACCAATGTGGTCAAATAACTGACTTAGAGATGTTAACCATTCCCCTAACTACTCATTTGCAACAAGAGGTCCCAAATTGTGTGGGGCTATTCATAGGAGATACTAAAGAACTACTAGCAACAGGGGTGCCAATACCAATTGAAGTGCAAGTAAATGTAAGGAAAATCAACGGAGTAGGGGACCCAATGAGTCTGGCTCAAACAACACAGTCTCAGCAATAAACGTCAAAAGAAGGCGTCAACTGGGCTCAAACTTCAGGAGATGTTAAAATCTTATCCAATGTCCAGCCATTGGTCTTTAATCAGACTTTAATGAATGATGGCCAAAGGCTGGATCAAGTGAACCCTAAGCAAAATAATGGGTTTCAAAACAATATGGAGGACTGTATCATGAAACCTGGAGACTTGCAGCATTGGAGTACACCCTATCAAAAGGATGAACGCAACAACAGGTTACAACTTCATGACCTACGGAAAAAAGGGCGAGATCATCAAAGCCCTGTAAGCGGACCAAAGAACAGTTGTTTATAATTGGGCAAAGCCAAAGTCCGGGAGTACAAGCTACAGGAAACTGGGACTCGGGGTCAATTTGGGATCTATTTTTTAGAACCTCCCAATTAACACTTGAAGCTTTAACATATCAGTCAAATAAAATGGAGGTGCAAATAGATCTTTTGAGTGCCATGGCATCATCATTAGCTTGATTTGATCAGAGGACAGCAACATTAAACAATCTAGTAATAAGGGCACAAACTCAACTGATATCTTCTTATATAGATTGCAATTGTGCCCCACTGATCAACAAACTGGCCACAATCCCTGATGTATTAAACACAATAACTGATGATCTAAAAGGAAATGTAAGTAACAATAATATTGTAACTAAAGAAATAATAAAAGAATCCATAGATAATAAAGTGAAAGATCAAGTAGTGGAAATTCCATGTTCATTACAAACAATACCTTTAGAAGTATTTCCACAATTTCATTTATCAAACAGATAGAGGAAAAAACAACGGAACTCAAGAAACAAAGTCTCAAAAGTAACAAAAAAAGTAATTACCCCAGAAGTAACAAATATAGGAAAGAAGCGAGAACAAGTATTAAACCAGAAACAAGATGAAGAAGATATATCACCACCAAAACAGTTTTATCCTTTGTTCAGTAAAAAACAACCAGAAGAACAAACAGTTGTAAAAACTAAATCATTAATGAGTCAATAGATTACACAAAACAGGTAGAGCAGGGAAAAAAACAGCCAACAGGTGCGTTGTATGTTGAAGAAATCAAAGGGATTGTGAAAGGTAAACTAGGTCAATCAGAAAAGAAAAGGTCAAAAAGAGAGAATTTTAGAGTGGCCCATGAGAACACAGAATCGCCAAACAACCGTAAGGAGAGTGAGACACCACAAGACCAGGAAGCTGATGGAATAAAATATAATACATCTCATGTTCTAACTCTTGAGAATCAACCACGTAAACAACAAAAAAGGAGTTATGTAAATGTATTGGCAAGTCACAAGAGCATGAGCAATTGAAATACGCTAATCCCCAAAAACGAACTATGATAAAAAACAATGGTCAAAAAGAAGGAGTAACATAAGTAACACAAGTAATTTTTATGCCGGAATATAAATCCAGGGGTAACGATGATATCCTGAATCATGGAAACATCTTAAAATTATGCAAAGCAGTACCTTCGCAGGAAAGAATTAGAAGCACTGATACAGAATCAATTGAATTCATAGTAAGTAACAACACCAATCAAGAATTGACATTGGCAACCTGGACAACACCCACCTATGTCGGCTTTATTATACAAGAACACACTCATTTTTTGGACTGGGGAATAGAAGTAACAAGGATACTCCAACCCTCGTACCAAAGCCCATTTATTTCACAAAAAATGCAAAATAAGCAGGGAAAGAGATCAGAAAATAATCAGATATACTCAATACTAAAAAATCCGATAGGTATGACAAACGGGTAATCGCTGAGATCACTAGTTGATAAAAAAAAGTGGTCTAACTGAGGTGCTAAAGTGTGGCTGGTTAGCTGCAGCCCTACATGATGTAAAGAAGGATTGACGAATAGCAATTGTAGATTCTATGAGGGGGACAAAAAGCCCAACTGAAAGGATTAGAATATGCTCCTGGAATATAAATGCTAAAAAAGGGGTGGTGATGGACGGAGCATCTGAACCAATCAAACACTCACACCCAGTCAACAGATTCGGGTTTAATACATCACATGGCTTTAGCCACTCTGCCACCCCAGTTCAGACATGGCCATATGCAAATCAGTCTGACCCTGTGCCTCATGGGAACAGTCCAGCCCGAACTGCCAAGCCATGCCTTCCCTGGACCGGAAACAAGCTTCCGAGGACCGGTTTCTGGCATTTCAGCCGTCTTCAGCCCGGCTTGCTTGAATCCAGTGGCAAAGTGAGCAAGGGACTCACGTCTGAGCATACCCTGCCAACTTATGGCGAACAAAATGGTACAAAAGGGGTGGTGATGGACGGAGCATCTGAACCAATCAAACACTCACACCCAGTCAACAGATCTGGGTTTAATCCATCACCGTTCTTTAGCCCACTCTGCCACCCTAGTTCAGACATGGCCATATGCAAATCAGTCTGACCCTGTGCCTCATGGGAACAGTCCAGCCCGAACTGCCAAGCCATGCCTTCCCTGGACCGGAAACAAGCTTCCAAGGACCGGTTTCTGGCATTTCAGCCGTCTCCAGCCCGGCTTGCTTGAATCCAGTGGCAAAGTGAGCAAGGGACTCACGTCTGAGCATACCCTGCCAACTTATGGCGAACAAAATGGTACAAAATGGGTGGTGATGGACGGAGCATCTGAACCAATCAAACACTCACACCCAGTCAACAGATCTGGGTTTAATCCATCACCGTTCTTTAGCCCACTCTGCCATCCCAGTTCATTCAGACATGGCCATATGTAAATCAGTCTGACCCTGTGCCTCATGGGAACAGTCCAGCCAGAACTGCCAAGCCATGCCTTCCCTGGACCGAAAAAAAGCTTCCGAGGTCCGGTTTCTGGCATTTCAGCCGTCTTCAGCCCGGCTTGCTTGAATCCAGTGGCAAAGTGAGCAAGGGACTCACGTCTGAGCATACCCTGCCAACTTATGGCGAAGAAAATGGTACAAAAGGGGTGGTGATGGACGGAGCATCTGAACCAATCAAACACTCACACCCAGTCAACAGATCTGGGTTTAATCCATCACCGTTCTTTAGCCCACTCTGCCACCCTAGTTCAGACATGGCCATATGCAAATCAGTCTGACCCTGTGCCTCATGGGAACAGTCCAGCCCGAACTGCCAAGCCATGCCTTCCCTGGACCGGAAACAAGCTTCCGAGGACCGGTTTCTGGCATTTCAGCCGTCTCCAGCCCGGCTTGCTTGAATCCAGTGGCAAAGTGAGCAAGGGACTCACGTCAGAGCATACCCTGCCAACTTATGGCGAACAAAATGTTACAAAATGGGTGGTGATGGACGGAGCATCTGAACCAATCAAACACTCACACCCAGTCAACAGATCTGGGTTTAATCCATCACCGTTCTTTAGCCCACTCTGCCACCCCAGTTCAGACATGGCCATATGCAAATCAGTCTGACCCTGTGCCTCATGGGAACAGTCCGGCCCGAACTGCCAAGCCATGCCTTCCCTGGACCGGAAACAAGCTTCCGAGGACCGGTTTCTGGCATTTCAGCCGTCTTCAGCCCGGCTTGCTTGAATCCAGTGGCAAAGTGAGCAAGGGACTCACGTTTGAGCATACCCTGCCAACTTATGGCGAACAAAATGCTACAAAATGGGTGGTGATGGACGGAGCATCTGAACCAATCAAACACTCACACCCAGTCAACAGATCAGGGTTTAATCCATCACCGTTCTTTACCCCACTCTGCCACCCAGTTCAGACATGGCCATATGCAAATCAGTCTGACCCTGTGCCTCATGGGAACAGTCCAGCCCGAACTGCCAAGCCATGCCTTCCCTGGACCGGAAACAAGCTTCCGAGGACCGGTTTCTGGCATTTCAGCCGTCTTCAGCCCGGCTTGCTTGAATCCAGTGGCAAAGTGAGCAAGGGACTCACGTCTGAGCATACCCTGCCAACTTATGGCGAACAAAATGGTACAAAAGGGGTGGTGATGGACGGAGCATCTGAACCAATCAAACATTCACACCCAGTCAACAGATCTGGGTTTAATCCATCACCGTTCTTTAGCCCACTCTGCCACCCCAGTTCAGACATGGCCATATGCAAATCAGTCTGACCCTGTGCCTCATGGGAACAGTCCAGCCCGAACTGCCAAGCCATGTTGTTTTCGCATTGTCACCCCGAGTGGGACGGGTATGCTCAGACGTGAGTCCCGTGCTCTCCATGCCCCTGGAATCAAGCTATCCAGTCTGATGAGGGCTGAAAGCCTGAAACCGGTCCTTGGATGCATGTTTCCAGTCCAGGGAGGACCTGGCTTGGCAGTTTGGGCTGGACTGTTCCCATGGGGCACAGGGTCAAGACTCATTTGCATATGGCTGGGTCCAAACTGGAATGGCATGGTGAGCAAAAAAACGACGGAATTAGGCCCAGATCTCTGTACTGGGGTGAATGTATGACATTGTTCTGCATTCTGTCCATCACCTGTTGTTTTTGCATTGTCACCCCAAGTGGGACGGGTATTCTCAGACGCGAGTCCCGTGCTCTCCATGCCACTGGAATCAAGCTATCTAGGCTGATGAGGGCTAAAAGCCCGAAACCGGTCCTTGGATGCTTGTTTCCAGTCCAGGGAGGACCTGGCTTGGCAGTTCGGGCTGGACTGTTCCCATGGGGCACAGGGTCAAGACTGATTTGCATATGGCTGGGTCCAAACTGGAATGGTATGGTGAGCAAAAAAACGATGGATCTAGGCCCAGATCTCTGTACTGGGGTGAATGTATGACATTGTTCTGCATTCTGTCCATCACCTGTTGTTTTTGCCTGGAATATAAATGGCGCACAATCAAAGATCCAAAACGAGCAACTATCTTCTATGTTGGACCATTTTCAAATCATCTGCCTACAGGAGACCTGGGTAACTGTACCTTTAAGACTTGAAGGTTATAAGGGCTACTTCTTGTTGGCCGAGAAAACAAGTAAATATGGCAGATTGTGTGAGAGTTTGGCTATTTTTATGTCAACGGAACTAAATATGGAGAGTGAGAAGGAAGCTCAAGGTATAAAGGAATGTTTTGATGGTCAAAATACGTTACAAAGAACAAAATATATTAAATCCCTCTTAATAATTAACAAATACATTCACCCTGACACCAGTTCACGAAGATCAATGGTTGACAGTTTGATAAATATGATATTTCAGCAATTGGAAAATTGCACCCAACTTGAGATCATCGTTACGGGTGATTTTAATATGAACATGTTGTGGCCTTACGTTAGAGATGCCGAAGTCCAACAGCAGAATTATCTATGCTCAATCCCCTCCCTCCCACTGACATCGGATATTTTGGGAGGAAATAAAAGGCAAATTGGTCGGAGTTTTTTAAAAGATTTAGAATCTATAGGTCTAAGGGTGCTAAATGGGCGATTTCTGCAAGATTCACCACCAGCTTGGACGTATCAAGCCTTTGGTAACAAGACCCGAATAGATTATACATTAGCCTTGTTGGACCTATTTGATAAAATTGTGTCTTACCGGATTGGTAGTCCAAATGGGAGTGATCATAACCAACAAATAATAGAGTTAAATTTAAATGGCATAAGGCACGATAAATAAATGACACTTCCGGGAGATCTAACAACAGAAACTTTATTGGTCATACATTTCTAAAGAATCAATTACAGCTAAGGCGCAAGTAATGGTTAAGATTTATTTTAATAGAGACCTCTCTAACGGTATTGAAAAATGGTCCCTTTTTGCAAAAAAATTAATCTCAGGTCAATTTCAAAAATATGAAAATAAAGGGCATCAGAAAAGAAAATCATTGGTATTAGTTAAATTATCTTCTGAATGTCCTCTATTAAAAAAAGAGCATAATAGAACTCTAAGATTGGTAAAGAAGCACCCGGGTAATAACATTTACAGAGAAAAATTAAAGAATATAAATGCAGAGGTAAGGAAACTGACCTGGAATGATAAAATGCAAGCAAAACAAGCACTATGGGCAAAAGCCTTATTTACCTGTAAAAAGACTAACGCAAGAGAATTCTGGGCATTAATGAATAACATGAACAGATCTAGCAGCAAAAGCTACTTCTTCTACAGTCACTGAATCTGAATGGGTTAAGTTTTTACACTCATATTTGAATCATAATCCAGATATGGACACGAATCCCATTGGTCAGAACATAAGTAGAACAGTGAACAATTTGAATACTGATATAATTATAACGGAAAGTCAAGTATGCAAATTCATTAAGAAACAGAGATCCAATGGCGCCCCTGGCCCGAACGGGATTCCAGCTGTCTTCTATAAGGAGAATGCGTTATTTTGGTCTAGTTACCTAACACCAGTATTCAATCAAGCATTGCAGACATTGACCATCCCAGAGTCTTGGATGGGTTCTATAATTTCACCTATCTACAAAAGCGGGGAGTGGTCAATACCAGCGGACTATAGATTAATTACGCTGCAGGACATTGAAGCTAAACTTTTTGCATCAGCTCTACTCAAAGAATGAATGGACTGGGCAACAGAAAAGCACTTAATCCAGCCGAATCAATCTAGTTTTGTACAAGGCCAAGGGACGGCAACAAATATTTTAATATTGGGAATATTGATAGAAAAATATAAAGTCAAAAAACAGCCGTTATATTTATGTTATGTGGACTTTAAATCATCTTATTTTTTTGTTTCAAAAACCTTTATTGTCTTTTTGCACAGTGTTACAATGCAAAGAAATAAGAGATCACAATCCAAGTACAAGTGTCATTGTTATAAGCAGTACAAAGTCTCACGCAATTATATATATACAAATCAAACTTGCCCCTACCCCAACCATCCTGCAAAACAGTTCAAATTAAAAATGCAAAACTGTCCAGTCTTTGGCATTACCGTCCATAGGCGTAAATGAAGGCATAGCGATGCATTATGGCTTGCATGAGGTCACAACATTGTTTTCAAACAAAGCATTACAAGTAAAGATCACACAGTATCCCCCCACCCTCCTACCCATCTCCGCTGAGTACAGCAATTAGGAGCTCGTCATTTCCAGTTCCCAGTCAGAATGCCACTCCTATGAGGCCCAGGGGCAGGTTCCAGTCCCGGATGCAGGCCCCTCCTCCTCCCGAGCTGCTTCTTGTGTAAGAAGATATGAGGTGAGTGTGCTCCAAATGTCTTTTGGGCGTGATTTGATGGGAAGCATGTCTGCGTAGTGGTGCATGTAATCCTGCCATGTGGACATGGTATGAATACAGTCCTTAAATTTAGGAGCACGGCCCCTCCCCACCTACACGCCACCTGACGTTTTGCCAACAGTAACCCCATTGTTAGGAACTTCGTGTGTATTGTTTGGATTCCCTGGATCAAGCCCAGAAGGGCCACGAGCGGACATGGTGCTATTTGGGTTCCTATCATGGTCGATAATCCCTGAAATGTCTGTGTCCAGTAGGCCATCACCTGGGGGCAGTCCCTCACCAGGTGGAAGAACCCCGCTCCCTCCCGACCACAGCGTGTACATGCATCGCTATCCCGAAGGCGGATCCTATAGAGCCTGGCCAGGGTATGATATAGGTGGTGCAGGAGCTTGAAATGGATGAGGCGTAGCCTACTGTTGCCGGTCCCTGCCTCTGTTTGCGCACAGCTAATCTCCCACTGTTCATCTGTCAGAGTGATGTTTAAATCAGTGTCCCATTCCCGCCTAGCACGTATTGGGCCGGTGACGGCGAACTGCGAGCGTGCTGATAAAGGAGAGATATGATGTGCCGAGGGTTATCTGCTTGCAATAAGGCATGTAGTGGGGCTAATGTATCCGTTTCCAGCGGAAAGTCAGGAGTTACGGCCTTCACACTCTGCCGAAGATGGGTATATATAAATGTGTCCATTGTCGTCGGCTCACAGGTCTCAAAAAATTGTTCCCTGGAGCGGAACAGTCCCCCCACATAAAGATCCCCCAGATGCTATATTTAAGTTTATTTAGCATCTTCCGGCGTACCCCCTCATAAGTTACTTGCAATAGCGGGTTTCGCGAGAGGGGCATCTTGGGAGAGTACAACATGGGTATCTCTAGCCTGCGAGCTATGTGCTGCCATGCCACTATAGTACAGTCACAAGTGGATGGGTCACGTTCACTCTTTTTCACTGCCGTGAAAAGATAACACGTTGTTGGTGTAGGCGCCATATAGCCATCCTCCACCGCCCA
This sequence comes from Lissotriton helveticus, assembly GCF_964261635.1. NCBI lineage: Eukaryota > Metazoa > Chordata > Amphibia > Caudata > Salamandridae > Lissotriton > Lissotriton helveticus. The sequence continues at coordinate 604,240,918 of NC_136065.1, forward strand.
GTGGGGCATAAACGGTGGCGGGTGAAACCAATACATAGCAAAGTGGGCCTGTGCACAGTAGTAATACAGTTCAAAATTAGGGACATCATATCCTCCCTGATGGTATGGCGGTACACAGTCTAAATATCGAGTTTTATATATCGACCTACAACAATATCGAGTTGGAAATACCGAAGGTATAGAATATCGTGGTCAAGAATATCGTTGGACAGAATATCGACCCTAAGGTAAGTAATATCGATTTTTTTATATCGATGTAAGTAATATCGAAGTTAGTAATATCGATAGCATATATATCGATGTAACTAATTTCGATGTTACTAATATCGATATTTGTATTATTGTTATGTATTTTATTATGTATGTGTAATATGTTTTTGTTAAGTATTTTAATTGTTTCAAATTATGTGTACTTTTTTTTATATATTAATAATGTTATTTTTAAGTACATTTTATGTTTTAGTACCGGAGAAGGTTGTGGGTTTATAGGGGAATAGGGTGGGAAGTAATTTAAATATATTAAATTAATTATAAATTTTTAGGAATTATACATTAATTAAAAACATTTTTTTTTATTTCTGTAGTGGGTAGTGGGTTTTTAGGGGAATTGGGTGGAAAGTAATTTAATTGTAATTAATTAATTATTAATATTTATTTATTGGAATGGATAAATATTTTATTTATGATTAGTTATTAATTGGCAATTGATTATTTTAATTGATAATTAATTTTTTAATTGGTAATTAATATTATTAATTGTTAATTACGTTTTTTAATTGATCATTATTTTTTTAATTAGTAAATGATCTTGTTAATTGGCAATTAATATTTTTAATTGGTAATGAATTTTTATTAATTTGAAATTATTTTTAATTAATTGGTAATCAATGTTTTATAAAAAGTATTATTTGGTATGAAAAATAATGTTATTATTTAATAATTTTTCATTGTGAATTAATTTTAAATAATTAATATTTTTTGTAACGAAAAATATTTTATTGTTTATTATTTTTTTTTGGTGACTAATATTTATTCATTATTATTCATTGGTATTTATTGTTAATTTATTGTTAAGTAATTATTCAATTGTAATTGCTTTTAATAATTATTATTTGTTTGTAAATGATGTAGATGTATGTAAAATTTAAATATTCATTATTTTAAATATACATTTTTTTATGAGTATGTTATATTTAAATTCTATGCTATCCAACGTTTTCCTTTCTGTTTCACTCCCTGGGGTTGGAATAGTAATTTTTACCCCTACGCTATCCAACGCTTTCCCTACTGTTACACTCACTGGAGTGGGAATAGTAATTTTTACCCCTATGCTATCCAACGCTTTCCCTACTGTTGCCCCCTCTGGAGTTGGAATAGTAATTTTTACTCCTACGCTATCCAACGCTTTCCCTACTGTTGCCCCCTCTGGAGTTGGAATAGTAATTTTTACCTCTACGCTATCCAACGCTTTCCCTACTGTTACACCCTCTGGAGTTGGAATAGTAATTTTTTCCCCTACGGTATCCAACGCTTTCCCTACTGCTACACCCTCTGGAGTAGGAATAGTAATTTTTACTCCTACGCTATCCAACGCTTTCCCTACTGTTACACCCTCTGGAGTTGGATAAGTAATTTTTACCCCTACGCTATCCAACGCTTTCCCTACTGTTGCCCCCTCTGGAGTTGGAATAGTAATTTTTACCCCTATGCTATCCAACGCTTTCCCTACTGTTGCCCCCTCTGGAGTTGGAATAGTAATTTTTACCCCTACGCTATCCAGCGTTTTCCCTACTGTTACACCCTCTGGAGTTGGAATAGTAATTTTTACCCCTACGCTATCCAACGCTTTCCCTACTGTTACCCCCTCTGGAGTTGGAATAGTAATTGTTGCCTCTACGCTATCCAACGCTTTCCCTACTGTTGCACCCTCTGGAGTTGGAATAGTAATTTTTACCCCTACGCTTTCCAACGCTTTCCCTACTGTTACACCCTCTGGAGTTGGAATATTATTTTTTACCCCTAAGCTATCCAACGCTTTCCCTACTGTTGCACTCACTGGAGGAGTGTGAATAGTAAGTTTTACCCACCCGCTATGCAACACTTTCCCTACTGTTGCACTCTTTGGAGTGGGAATAGTAATTTTTACCCCTATGCTATCCAACACTTTCCCTACTGTTGCACTCACTGGAGTGGGAATAGTAATTTTTACCACTATGCTATCCAACACTTTCCCTACTGTTGCATTCTCTGGAGTGGGAATAGTAATTTTTACCCCTACACTGTCCAACGCTTTCCCTACTATTGCACTCTCTGGAGTTGGAATAGTAATTTTTACCACTACGCTATCCAAAGCTTTCCCTACTGTTGCACTTTCTGGAGTGTGAATAGTAATTTTTACCCCCATGCTATTTAACATTTTCCCTACTGTTGCATTTTCTGGAGTGGGAATAGTAATTTTATGTCCTACGATATCCAATGTTTTTATTATTATATTTTTGGGGGACTTTAAATAGTAGTTTTAATTATTTTTCTAATTAATATTATTTGTATTATTTTAGATAAAGTAGTATTTAATTAATAGTAAAAATATTGAAAGTATATATATTTTTAATTCATTAAATAAAATATTTACTTTTTTATGTTATTATTTTATGTGTGTAGATGTATTTGTAATTTATAGTATTTTTAAATAATGTATAAGTAATTAAAATAATTATTAGAACTTATTATTAAGTATATATTATATATTTTATGTATATGTTTAATTAATGTATTATTATTATATATGTATTATTTATTAATTGTAAACATTATTAAATATTTTTAACTATGTTTATTTTATTTTTAAGTATTATTTACTTTATTTTACACATTATTATTAAAAGATAAAAAACGATATTTTTAATTTCGATATTTTTAACATCTATATTTTAGTTTCGATATTTTTGTACTTACCATGTTGTACATAGGATGTCGATATACTTGCCTTTGATATTCTTGTGTCGATGTTGTTGTAGGTCGATATTCTGTCTTTCAATATTCTGTCATAGAACCGGTATGGCAGCATCAAGGTGGTCAGGTTTAGTCTTGCCTGTTTACCACCGCATATGTGTCTCGTAAGTTGAGAGTTTAGTGTTTTAAAGAAAAAAGGCCCAGGATGATAAGGTATGTTAATGAAAAGGTACAGTAATTTGGGCAGTAAGACCATTTTAATTAAGGAGATCCTCCCCGCCATGGAAAGTGGAAGGCACAACCACTTAGTGATGGTGTCTGTGATTTTGTCTACAGTTGTGCCATCATTTAGCCGCATGAGCGCATCTCGGTCTCTAGTGACACGTATACCCAGGTATTTCACCTCATCCTCCTCCCAAACCAGGGGAAGTCCAATTGGTGCTGTGGAGTGTTGTGTGTGAGGGGGAAGATTGCAGATTTGGACCAGTTGATTTGTACCCTGGAAATGGCTCCAAATTTAGTCATCTCCCGAAGCATACGGTTGAGATTATCTTGGGGTTTATGAACATACAGCGTCATATCATCTGCGTATAAGGAGATGAGCAGTTGTCTAGATGGGTAGATTAATGCTCTATGAGTATGGTGTTGCCAGAGTTTAGCGGCTAAGGGCTCAATGGCCAGGGCACATAGGATGGGGGATAGAGGGCAGCCCTGCCGAGTCAATCCATCAATCAAAGCATTTATATAGCGCACTACTCACCCGGAGGGTCTCAAGGCGCTGGGGGGTGGGGGGTCCGCTACCGCTTGAACAGCCAGGTCTTGAGCTGCTTCCTGAAGGCGAGGTGGTCTTGGGTCAGGCGGAGGTGGGCCGGGAGGGAATTCCAAGTCTTGGCGGCCAGGTAGGAGAAGGACCTTCCTCCTGTGGTGGCTCTTCGGATGCGGGGGACGGCGGCGAGGGCGTGGCTGGTCGATCGAAGCTGGCGTTTGGGAGCGTAGAAGTTGAGGCGGCTGTTTAGGTATCCTGGGCCTTGGTTGTGTAGGGCTTTGTGTGCGTGGGTGAGGAGCCGGAAGGTGATTCTTTTGTTGACCGGGAGCCAGTGCAGATCTCTCAGGTGTCCGGATATGTGGCTGCGGCGGGGGATGTCCAGGATGAGTCGTGCTGAGGTGTTCTGGATCCGCTGGAGTCTCTTCTGGAGTTTGGCGGTGGTTCCGGCGTAGAGGGAGTTGCCGTAGTCCAGTCGGCTGGTGACGAGGGCCTGGGTGACCGTCTTCCTGGTCTCGGTGGGGATCCACCGGAAGATCTTACGTAGCATGCGCAGGATGTTGAAGCACGACGAGGAGACGGCGTTGACTTGTCTGGTCATGGAAAGGGAGGAGTCCAGGATGAAGCCCAGGTTGCGTGCGTGGTCTGTTGGTTTGGGTGCGCTGCCCAGGGCGGGGGGCCACCAGGAGTCGTCCCAGGCGGAGGGTGAGGATCCCAGGATGAGGACTTCCGTCTTGTCCGAGTTCAGTTTCAGGCGGCTGTTCGACATCCATTTGGCTACGTCTGTCATCCCTTCGTGCAGGTTGGCTCTGGCGGTGGCGGGGTCGTTGGTGAGGGAGAGGATCAGCTGGGTGTCGTCGGCGTAGGAGATGATGTTGAGGTTGTGCTGGCGTGCGATGGCTGCGAGGGGGCTCATGTAGACGTTGAAGAGTGTTGGGCTGAGCGAGGAGCCTTGGGGAACGCTGCAGATGACTTCGGTGGCCTCCGATCTGAACGGGGGGAGGCGGACTCTCTGTGTCCTTCCGGCGAGGAAGGAGATGATCCAGTCCCGTGCCTTCTCCTGGATGCCGACGTTGCTGAGGCGCTGTACTAGGGTACGGTGGCAGACAGTGTCGAAGGCCGCGGAGAAGTCCAGGAGGATGAGGGCCGCTGTTTCTCCGTTGTCGAGCAGGGCTCGGATGTCATCGGTAGCTGCGATCAGGGCGGTCTCGGTGCTGTGGTTGGCCCGGAAGCCGGACTGCGAGAGGTCGAGGGAACCATTCGTCTCGAGGAAGGCGGCCAGCTGCTTGTTGACGGTCTTCTCGATGACTTTTGCCGGAAACGGGAGCAGCGAGATGGGGCGGTAGTACTTGAGGTCGGTGGGGTCGGCTGATGGTTTCTTAAGTAGAGCGCTGAGTTCGGCATGCTTCCAGCTCTCCGGGAAGGTAGCGGTGTCGAAGGAGGTGTTGACGATGTCCTGCAGGTGGGGTGCGATGACAGCGTCGGCCTTGTTGAAGACGTGGTGAGGGCAGGGGTCGGTCGGAGATCCGGAGTGGATGGAGTTCATCATGCGGATGGTGTCTTCGGTGCTGATCGGGGTCCATGTGCGGAGGGTGGTGGTGGGGGGCGGTGGTTCGGTCGTGGCGTGCGTCGGTTGAGTGCTGAAGCTGTTGTGTATGTCCGCGATCTTGTTGTGGAAGTAGGAGGCGAGGGAGTTGCAGAGGTCTTGTGAAGGGGTGATGTCGTTGTTTCCGGCGTTGGGGTGGGAGAGGTCTTTCACGATGTTGAAGAGTTCCTTGCTGTTGTGTGCGTTGTTGTCCAGTCGTTCCTTGAATGCGGTTTTCTTGGTGGTGTGGATCAGTTGGTGGTGTTTTCGGGTGGCGAGCTTGAGGGCAGTCATGTTGTCCGGTGTTGGGTCTCTGCGCCAGGTTTTCTCGAGTGCTCTGCAGTTCTTCTTGGAGATCTTGAGTTCGTCGTTAAACCATGGGGCTTTCTTGCTGCTGGGTCTGCTCGGCGGGGTCTTCAGAGGGGCGAGGTCGTCTGCGCAATCGCTGATCCACTTCGTGAGGTTGGTGGCCGCTTGGCTGGGGTTCGTTGAGCTGGCGGGAGGGTTCTTGCTCAGGGAAGTAGCGAGCTGGTCTGCAGTGATCTTGTTCCAGCTTCTGCGGGGAACCTGTTGCTGGTGATGGTGGAGCGTGGTCCTCCTGAAGCTGAAGTGGACGCAGCTGTGGTCCGTCCAGTGGAGTCCCGTGGCGTGACTGAAGGTGATGTCCTTGCTGGAAGAGAAGACCGGGTCGAGTGTGTGTCGGGCGTAGTGGGTGGGGGTGGTCACCAGTTGCTTGAGCCCGAGGTTGGCGAGGTTGTCCAGCAGGGTGGTGGTGTTGCGGTCGTTGTTGTTCTCCAGGTGGAAGTTGAGGTCCCCGAGGAGGATGTAGTCGGCGGAGGGGAGGGCGTGTGGGCTGATGAAGTCGGCGATGTCTTCGCTGAATTGGGTGCGTGGTCCCGGGGGTCTGTAGATGAGGGTGCCTCGGAGGGTGGACATGGGGTTGACGTGGATCTGGAAGTGCAGGTGTTCGGCGGGTGCGAGGGTGTCGTCGGTGTTGGTCGTGATGCGGATGGTGTTCCTGTGGATGATGGCGATGCCTCCTCCGGTCTGGTTGATGCAGTCTCTCCGGATGATCTTGTAGCCGTCCGGGATGGCGATGGCGATGTCGGGCGCTGAGGAGGCGTTCATCCAGGTTTCCGTGAGGAAGGCGACGTCTGGGGCTGTGGTGTCGAGCAGGTTCCAGAGCTCGATGGCGTGTCTGTGGATGGAGCGAGTGTTGAGCAGGATGCACTTCAGGTGGGTGCTGCTGGAGGTCGGCTTGGTGGGTGCTGGTGAGGCGTGAGTCCGGTTGCAGGTGAACTTGCAGGCGTTGCAGCAGAAGGGTCCGTGGGTGCATCTCGGGGTGGCTCGTAGCATCCCGGGGATCGGCCGGAGTTGAGTGCGTTGAGGGTGGCGGCGTCGTACGTCCGGCGGGTGGGCTGGGGTCTGCGGGGTCTGCGAGGGCCAGGGGTCCTGGCACTGGGCACGGTCCAGGCGCGGACGGGCGTAGACGGGCTTACCTTTGGCGCACCTTCGGCGCTCATTCGGTGCTCCCGCTGCGCGCGTCCGCTGCGCGGTCGCTCTGGGGGCGTCATAAGAAGGGGGACGTGAGGGCGGGTCAGCTGGGCGGCGGCGGGAGCGGCTCGGCCAATGGGCCGGTGGTGGGCGGGGCCTGGGCGAGCAGCGGCGGGAACGGGCGAGCGGCCGGCTCTGCAGTGGCTGGGCCGCTCGTGGGACCAGGGGGGCGTCTGTGGCGGCGGGAAGAAAATGCGGCAAAAGATGCGGCAGGTAGGCTGGAGCAGGGGGCGGCAGGAGGAGCAAGGGGTGACCCGGCCTGGTGAGAGGCGCAGCGGTCACTCCCGAGCACTCCTAGCTGTCCCCTTAAGAAGGGGGACGTGAGGGCGGGTCAGCTGGGCGGCGGCGGGAGCGGCTCGGCCAATGGGCCAGTGGTGGGCGGGGCCTGGGCGAGCAGTGGCGGGAACGGGCGAGCGGCCGGCTCTGCAGTGGCTGGGCCGCTCGTGGGACCAGGGGGGCGTCTGTGGCGGCGGGAAGAAAATGCGGGAAAAGATAGGCTGGAGCAGGGGGCGGCAGGAGGAGCAAGGGGGTGACCCGGCCTGGTGAGAGGCGCAGCGGCCGAGTGCCTCTGGATACAGTGAAAGGAGAGGATTTGGTCCCGTTCAGGAGTACCGAGGCATTTTAAATCATCTTTTGACTGTGTGGATAGGCAACTTTAATGGAGGAAATTGGATCACTATGGTATTAGTCCAGGTCTTTTAAAAGCAATTTAATTATTATATTCTGAGACCAGGACTAGGGTTCGACTAGGTAATGGCTCAAGGCTCTCTAGAAAGATTAATACATCCCAAGGCTTAAAGCAAGGTTGTGTTTTAGCCCCATACTTATTTAATTTATTTTTATCCGACCTTACGGAAGCATTGGACAACGAGTTGGCTCATTCACCAAAACTGGCCGATAAACAACTTTCAAATTTATTATATGCCGACAATGTTGTTTTGATTAGTCAAACAAAGATAGGGCTGCAGCGACTTATAAACAAAATATCAATGTATTCAATTAAGAATAAGAGGTAATAAATTAAACAAAAACTAAAGTACTGGAAATCAGCAAAAGGGTATTGACGCACTGTAAACATAAATGGTATCTACAAAATCGTCAGTTAGAAAAAGTGAAATGGTATAAATACCTTGGTATACTGTGTGAAGAGAACGGGTCTTTAGTACATCATAAATCAGCGATGGCAAAAAGAGGCAACTGTCTACAAGGGGCCTTTAGTTCACTACATCGCTCCTTGGGTAGTCTAACCTATCTACCACTTCTAAAAGTAATAAAAGCGAAATTTCTCCCTAGCCTTACCTACGGAAGTGAAGTACTTTGTGGCTCGGATTCTATACTATTGAATAAGGCTGTAACAAAAATTCTCAAATATTTGTTGCTACTTCCGCCTAATGCATCACCAGCTCAGATTTGGCTGGAATTTGGCTACTGTAACCAGCAAATTGCAAGGATGGGTCAATATGTAAAGACATGGAAACAAATTAAAACCAATATAAACAATCCAATGTGCTGTCTTATTTGGCAAGAGATGCAACGGAATCAAACTTCTGTCTTTTATAAATATCTTCACATGACATTGAAAGAATTGTCAGTTCACCATATCTGGGAAATGTCTCTAACACCACAGGCTTTTAAGGAAATAATTAACAAATCAATAAAACATTTATCCCTTCTGAAAGGCAAAGAATTGTTTACTAAGCGAACCCACGCCTGGATGATAGTGAACAAATATACAACTCTTAAAGTTCAAGTATACTTAGAAATACTTTGGACAGGACAAACCAAAACGTATTTATGAAAGCAAGATTCAGCAACTTGCCAGGCTTAATGGATTCCCCATGTGGGAAGGGTATGCCCAGACGTGGGTCCCGTGCACACTACGCCACTGGAGTCAAGTTTATTTATTTATTTATTTATTTATTTATGCGATTTTATATAGCGCGAACTTTACCCGAAGGTGTCAGAGCGCTTTACATAAGAACCAGTTGAGAAACATAAGGACTTTAGATTACATGTGTTACATAAAGGATACAAACAGAAAAAAATTGCAAATGTACAAGATGTAAAGTCACATAAGGAGGAGATACAAATGGATATACTCTAAGAGTCACCTAGGAATGGTAGATAGTACAAAGGTATACTGCATATACTAGTGATTAGAGTTATCTCTATATACAAAGGGAAGGGATATGGATGGATATATTCTAAGAGTCACCTAGGAATGGTAGATGGTACAAAGGTCTACTGCCTATACTAATGATTAGAGTTATCCCTATATACATAAATATAGAGTCACATAGGAATGGTAGGTAGTACCAGGTCAACCGCATATACTCGTGATTAGAGTTATCTCTATATACATAGGGAAGGGATACACATGGATATACTCTAAGAGTCACAAAGGAATGGTGGAGAGCACAACGGTCTACTGCATATACTAGTGATTAGAGTTATCTCTATATACATAGGGAAGGGATATGACTGGATATACTCTAAGAGTCACATAGGAATAGTAAGGTACAAAGGTCTACTGCATATACTAGTGATTAGAGTTATCTCTATATACAAAGGGAAGGGATATGGATGGATATATTCTAGGAGTCACCTAGGAATGGTAGATGGTACAAAGGTCTACTGCCTATACTAGTGATTAGAGTTATCCCTATATACATAAATATACAAACAAAGTAGATTTCCTCAGGCAGAGTTCCATTAAGTGGGGTAGGAGGGGGGAAGTAGTCACAACACCAAGGGAGGGTGGGAGGTATTCGAGGGTATGGAGAAAAGGCAAAACAGAGAGGGGAAGAAACATTTGAGGATCCTCAAGGGGGAAAAGAGGGAAAAGGGTAAAAAGACGAGGGAATGGACAAGATGACGGGTCGGGGACCAGGGAAAAAACTGCTGAGAACAGCCGCAAAATGGTCAAATGATTCTCCAAGTCTTATAGGAGAGCCCTGTCCGGCCTTATGCCTGCTTGTAAGGGTGCTTGTAAAGGTTCAGCAACCAGCCGCTGGCAAAGTCACAAATTAAAATTTAGGGTGATCCGCAACAAGACAGTTCGGGGGCAGTCGCTCTCTTGCTCACCGGTGTTTGCAACCAAAAATTCCAATTTTAGGGCCAGCTACACAAGTTAGGGCAATGATATTATGCCCATGCACCTCCAACCAAATTCCGGCGCTGGAGCACGCTCTCTATTCCGGAGTGTGGTGCTGCAGAAATCCCTTCTGTAGCCTGGAGAGCAGGGTGGACACGGAGCTTCAGTTCCAGGCGCATTTGAGGGCAATTTTGGCCGCCATGTTAAAGTCAGGCATTTAAGGATGTAAAGCGCCGCAGACTCCACCGCCTCCAGGGACCCCGAGCGCGCTTTGCGGGGCTCACCTCTAGGATCCTCAAGGTTCAGGAGTGTCAGTAGCAGCGGTGTTTCTCAGAGGGGTCGGGCTGTCTCATCACGGACGGCCTCCGGCCGCCATCTTGTCCCTCGCTGGATTGTTGAGGTCAGGCAATGAGGATGCACAGCGCCGCAGAATCCACTGCCTCCAGAAACCCCAAGCACGCTTTGCGGGACTCACCGCTGCGTTTCTCAAGGTGCTGGTGTGTTCAAGGCGTCTGTGGAGGAACAAGGTGGACTCCGGCCGCCATCTTAGCCCTCGCTGGATTTTCTTCCCGGAGAAGTCGCAGCAGAGTAAGGACAGTGCAGACGCTCCCGAGAGAGCAAAATACATTCCGCCGGAGCCTCACAACATCCGATGCTGGTAGGTTCTTTTACCGCCAATTCTGCCTCGAGGGGGCCACCGAAAATTGCCCAGATAAAGCGCGTGGACCGGGAGCCGAGATGACTCCCGACTCCCGGCCACACCTCCCTGGAACATTATCCTTTATCCTGGAAAGTTATCCTGGCTGATGACGGCTGATAGCTAGAAACCAGTCCTAGAATGCTTGATTCTGGTCCAGGGAAGACTTGGCTTGGCAGTTCGGGCGGGACTGTTCCCATGATCTACCTACAAATGTGAACTGAAGTTCAAAAATAAAACCCCCCCATTACGTCATGCTTCAGAAAGGTGAAAAATGGTCAGTTTTCAAATGTTTTATTTTTGAACGTCAGTTCACATTTGTAGGTAGATCATCAGTTTAAGAGCTAAAATTAGCATGTTTAAAGTGATTTTCATGCTTCCTGGGGCCCTAAACACAAGATTTGTGGAACAGTTAAAAGTGCATGAAAATGGCCAATTTACTCACTCTGAGATCTCAAAAAGGGTTTCTTCACCCCGGGAAGTGAATTAAATATCATTTGGAGGCATTTAATGTTCAAGCAAAAACAGGTGAATTTTGACAAAAGAGATAACACCCCCCCATTACGTCATGCTTCAGAAAGGTGAAAAATGGTCCGGTTTCAAATGTTTTATTTTTGTACGTCAGTTAACATTTGTAGGTAGATCATCAGTTTAAGAGCTAAAATTAGCATGTTTAAAGTGATTTTCATGCTTCCAGGGGCCCGGGAAGTGAATGAAATACCATTTGGAGGCATTTAATGTTCAAGAAAAAACAGGTGATTTTTGACAAAAGAGATAACACCCCCCCATTACGTCATGCTTCAGAAAGGTGAAAAATGGTCCGTTTTCAAATGTTTTATTTTTTATAAAGTCAAGAAGACACAGGGTCAAGACTGATTTGCATATGGCCATGTCTGAACTGGGGTGGCGTGGTGAGCAAAATAACGATGGATTAAACCCAGATCTGTGACTGGGGGTGAGTGTTTTGCCATTGTGCAACATTCCGTCCATCACCTTGTGTGTTTTAATGCATGCATTGCCTTGGTTGAGACCAACTATGTTGCGTCCCTGTAGACTATGCAATCAGTGGGAAGAGAAATGTATTCATCTGGTTTGCATATGTGCATCACTGAAGGTTGAAAGAAAGAGATATTTGAAGAACCTTTTCATTGATAGAGGTGTTCGAACATGTAGACAAGCCATGGTAGTCTTTTTTAAGCCAATGGACATTATGATGAATGCTAATTTAAACATTTTTTTGATACTTGCAAAAAAGAAATTGGATGCTTGTGATTCGAGCATATTAAATTCGGCTGTTGTTAACAGCTAGGAATGAACTTTGTATGACTTTTGCAAACTTGCACATACATTATGAAATTATAACTGCCACCCTTCTGTATTGACTGAACTAATGTATATAATGTTCTTTGTGTGAATTGTCTGATTAAGATTATTATGAATTTTAGACTTATTGCGGTGTATCAATGGGTGTGTATTGTTTTAATTGTAAACAATCATGCAATAAAAATTATTATTATTACAATATCTTGATCATCACTCTTATGTGTGACTAACATTACTTGATCAGGCGCATTTCGATTCAAGATGATTCCAAGGTCTTTTTGGTGTGACCAACCTAAAAGATTATCACCACGCTTGGCAACAGAAATGTTACCAACAGTTCCACTTCCTATAAACACAATGGATTGAATGGAAAATCCTATTAAATCAATACTTTGCCCCATAACCTACGGGATTGATGTAAGGTGGCAAAAGATTTACATTGTTGAACTCAAGGGTGGAATTCCAAAATTTGTCGCTCAACAATGTGTACGGTGAGCCTGAATTAGCCAGTACTGTAACTAATTTTTCACTTATATATACATCACACTTTGACATAATCACATTACCTGTATCAACATCTTTTACATCATGTACAGGCTTACTGGTATTTTCTGTAAAACAGTGAATGACTTGCTGAGAAACCATTTCATCATCATCAACCATGTTTACTTTGGTGTTTCTACACATGCGTGCATAATGCCCATTTTCCCCACAATTCCCACAATTCATACTTCTGGTAAAACAATTGGGAACATTTTGTCCATGGTTTTGACTGTCACACCTGGGGCACCTTAATTTGGCATCCTTATTTGAGTTCTAATTAAACCTTTGTTTATCAAACTTTACAGACCCTTTCTCCTGTTTTAGTATTTGATTTACACAGTGGCAACTGAGGCGTCATGTGATGTACTATCAAGATCATCTTTTCTTATGTGGAAATGGCATCAGCCAGAACCATGCTGTTACGCATTTCTTTTACCCAATGAGAAGTGTGCCGATGCTATCCACAATAGTGATAGCTTTTTTAAGATTCAGATTCTTTGATAACAACTTTTCCTGGATCTTTGAGTGAGTTGTGCAACGTACCAGTTGTCACGTATGAGAGAATCAGTCAACTGTTCAAACTCACATGTCTGAGCTAAATATTTTAATGCCGCTACATAGTTACCAACTCTTTCTCCTTTGGCCTGTGCACGCATGAAAAATTTGTGTCTTTCCAAGTAATACACTAATTTCATAGACATTGTTAGGTTCGCCAGCCCCTCTGCCAATTGGTATGGGATCCAAACTATTGTAGATATTTCAGCCTTCAATCCCAAGATTGTGAAGCAAAACTGCCTGTCTGCTTGCAGCAGAGAACTTTTCACCACCAATGGCTATGAGATACGAATCAAAAAGTGGTTTCCATTTCTTGGAAGAATAGGTTCACCACACTCACATAAAAACTGAGGTGGTTGGCTCATGCCGCTGGACGTTGACATGCTAAAAGGTAAAGTAACTAAACAAACTAACAAAACAAGCTAATATAGTAATCTAAAACAATAGTATAATATAAGAAGATAAAACAATAAGTTAACTGAAATGTTAGTTTTTTGTCGTAGTAGTTTGTCAATACATTCCTTGTCTGCTCCACTCCCTTTAGGTACACATCAAAAAAATAGACAACTCTATATTGTTGTGGGTGTTGCTAGGAAGTGAGAAACTAATATTAAACTAACAAAATAGATTAAAATAATTAACTCATCTTTTTAGGGAGTTTTCTTTTTTACTCTTTTTGTTTCCTGGATTCAGGATTCTTCTCTTTCCCTTTTTTAAAAATGTATTACTAACACGCATATGCAGCAAACCGATGACAGCACTACGTGATAATGCTGAGTCACACATTCACTGGAGTCAAATGACAGCTCTGTGCGTTGTGTAGGAATACACGGTCCAGTCTTTCACTCGTGTCCATACGTAAAGTGTACATGCGTCACCACCTTTCCTTCACGAAACGCGCACACTTCCACAGCGCATCTCATCTCGAGCCTTGATAACACTCTCGAGCTCTGCTCTGCCTCAGCCCACACGTCAGACAATGCCTGCTCACAGTGGAATCTGCCACGCAGTACGTTTATTTTCAATTTACATGACTTGTGCGCTCAACAGCAGCATCACGGTCCAACAGTGAATCAAAGTACAATTTTGGCTCAACTTCGCTCAAATCCTCCAGCACTCAATAGATATAATGTTATGCGATCCAAAGCCAATACAATTCAAAAGTCTGGCAAAAAACAGAAAACCAATGTCCGTTATCAATGAGTTCTCAAATCTTGACAGTCCAAGCACACTGAGTTCTTAGGTGAGTGTAGCCAGCCAGTCATCGCCAGTAATAAAATGAAGCTCTCATCTGTTCATCTCCAAGATGAGGTTAATTTACACCCACCAGATCAGATCGCACCAGCAGCAGACCCCACAACTGACACTCTCCATCTGAGGTTCCCACATTCTGCTGCTGAAGTACTTAACATTCCCATTAAAGGGCAAGTTACAATAACCAGCAAGGCACCAAAGGCACAATAAAGGAAAGCTATCCATGTTCATCATCTGTGATCCAGACACATCCGGGGCTCTTCATGGTTCCATCTCTCCTACTCGGCCAATGCTCTAAGTCTTCTTTCCCCATGTCTACGGGTGAGATCTTGTCAAGCTTGTCTATTCCATCTGCCTTAAGACCTCTGTTCTTCTCATAAATGATGTCATTTAAGATGTTATGAATGTTCGTATAAATGCTATGATTAAACATGCCTCATGTGATTTAATTTGATAGAGTATGAGCAGTGCATGAGTTACAGTTCATTTAGTCTGGCTAGCGAGTTGATGATGCTCTGTACGAAGGTTTGCGAGGTATAGTAAGTTTTGAGTGGGTCGCAATTTATAACTTTAAATTACAACTATAATGTTATAACTATAACTTTTGAATTTCCAATGCTAGTGAAGTTTAAGTTGGATTTGTATAGAAATGATAAACTAAGTTTTCCTACTTATAACTAATCTTAAACTGAATTTGCATATATTTTTTTTATTTGTTTCTAAAAATAGGAGGCGCGGATAATGAGATTGAAGAACTCCATTGTATGGGATTTTCTTTTCTTTATCACCTGGAGGGAAAAAGTTAATTCCAAACTTGTTACATGCAACCTATGTAACAAAGTTATTAAACAAGGCTCATTTGGTACCACGAGAAAGAGAAAACACGAGCAGGTAA
Organism: Lissotriton helveticus; assembly: GCF_964261635.1. Lineage (NCBI taxonomy): Eukaryota > Metazoa > Chordata > Amphibia > Caudata > Salamandridae > Lissotriton > Lissotriton helveticus. Next base: position 604,256,133 of record NC_136065.1, read on the forward strand.
TTTATTCTACCAGGTTGGCGCATGCAGAAAGAAGGCAGAAGATATTAAAGGTAGAAGCAGGAAGATCGGCGGTGGCCATTTCTTTGGATACTGCAGTACCCTTGACTTTTTATGGCTCATCAGCACCTCCACCACCACCTGCTGCATGATTCATCCTCACACAGTCCTTCTCCCCAACTCGTGACGCAGCAGCACAGGTGTGTAATGGTTGGCAGCGATAAGATGATGACAAAGGATAATGCTTAGAGTTGATGTGTGGGTGAAAAACTGGTGAGTCATTTAATCAAAGTGCAAACAACTATAAAAATAACAATTAAATGAGCATATGAAAGTTTATACACTTCAGAGAGACCATGATTAAAGACAACCTCAACAAAAGCGCACAATGAAATTGGAATTGTATGATTAATTTGAATGATTAAATCTGAATGTGCATGGTCTATATTTGCAAAAGAAACAATTGATCGACGGAATGCTTGTCATGATTCCGTATGAAGCCTTTATGTATGTTTGGCTTCATATATAGCTTGGCACTATTTGCCATAAAAAACCCGCCCCTTTCCCGTGCACCTGCACTCCTTACGTATGTAAAGTGAGAATATGTGTTTTGTACTTATGTGATTTATAAAGGTTGCTTTTGGAAACATGAAGCTCTGATTGACGTTTTATGAGAGTGTCTCATGATTTAATTCAGTAGATTTCATTGTGCCTTTTTTCCTAATAACTCAATGTACCTCTCGAGAAATATCTTGCCGGCTTATTTCAGGACTTGATCATTTGGATTTGATCTCTCACGTGCGCCCTGCCTGAATCTGGCCGAGCGCACGCATACGTAGGGTGCGGCTGGGTGCGGCGGGTATTTAAACCGCACCCAGCCTTCTGGAAGGCGATTTGCCTTCCGCCAGCTCCAGTGAAAGGACGTGTGAGCTCCCATTGCAAAGAAGACGGCAGCTTACCTGATTTACGATCTCAAGGCCTGCAGTCTTCTCCGGAGTTAAAGCCTGGCATCTTCTTTCAAAGTCGGAATCTGCAAGGACAAAAGATAAGTTTTATTATTATCTAAGTTAAGGCGCCCTTCGCAAGAAAGGTCATCGGAACAATTTTTGGAACACTTCCTTCAGGAGATAATCTACAGGACTTCAGGAAACAAACATTGAAACTCGATTTAGGTATTTAGTAATTTAGAGTTAGTTTATTTGAATAAGGGTCAGAAGGTGATCTCTGTAATTTGGAAAGGTGTTATTTCCAAATGTGGTATCTTTGATTCCTCGTGTTTTGCGCTTGTTTCTTCTTGCCATAAAACCTTATTTTTTAGATCTGGAAACCAAAGAATATAAAGACACAGAACACAATCTAAGTAAGTCAAGAAAAGGAGATAGGCCCTAGTTTATTAAGGTTAAAAGGGGGTTTTCTAGACAAGAGTTAGAGAACAAAAGTCCTAATCCTTCTATTTGTTTATTACAGAAATATTTTCAAAGGCTTGAATCCACAACAAGACAACACAACAAGACGGGACAACAGAACCCCACCCGACAAGACTGACCAACAAAACAAGAAAGACATACTGGACGGAAGACTGACAACAGCTGTTCGCAGGTAGGCGAGAGGTTGAACTTCTAGTAAGAGGGAGTAGAAGTCACAGAAGTAGTGTTGGCAAAAAGATCAGAACAAGGAGAAGTAATTTAGTGATTCATGTTGTTTCGCAGGCCGACAGCAAGAACAACTACGTCCAGTACCGGCCCTCCTCCCCTTTGTCTAGCTCATATCTCGTAGTGTTTTATACTTCCTCCAGAAAGGGGTTAGTCTTTAGGGAGGTTGGTCCCTTGCGTCCCTGCGAATTCACTACGCGTCTCATATCAAGACAAGGTAAGGGACGACGTTTTAAGACCTTGACAATGCTGGACAATGCAAACATTTACACCCAGTCACAAGGATCTGGGTTAAATCCATCATTCTTTTGCTCATCACACCAGCCCAGTTTGGACCCAGCTATATGCAAATCAGTCTTGATCCTGTTCCTTGTGAGAAGTGTCCAGCCCGAACTGCCAAGCCAGGTCCTCCCTGGACTGGAAATAAGCATCCTGGGACCGGTGTCAGGGCATCACCCTTTATCAGCCATGCTAGCTTGAATCCAGTGGTGTAGTGAGCATGGGACCCACGTCTGGGCATACCATTCCCACTTAGGGCGACATATGCAAAAGAAACAATTGATAGACGGAATGCTGGACAATGCAAACATTCACCCCAGTCACAAGGATCTGGGTTAAATCCATCATTCTTTTGCTCCCCACACCATGGTCGGTAAAACAATATGTACATTTATTTGGAAAATAGTGGCATATTATAAATGCATGTTAACCCTGATGAGGTCGATTGGGGCAAACACAGTCACAAAAACATTGAATTGAATTAGTAAGGACCGGTACATAGAAACAGAGCAGTGCTTTCCCTGTGCCCTTTTTAGCAAGTGGGAGGCATTTTCTATTTCTATCACTGTAACATCAGGGTTCCCACTGGTCGGATTAAGATCCCTGCTAGGACTAAAACTAATCCACTTTGTTGGAGCGTGACCACTGTTTTCGAGTTTCTTGATGGAATCAAATAACAATATTCCAACAAGTCCATTTCTAGAGTGCTGACTACATCAGAGATTACCGAACACAGTCCCAAATCAATGATATGGAGCCCAGCAGCACCGGCTTGAGGAGGGCATCATTCACAAGGGGGAGATTATATATCCGAAACACGTCTGTTGGGTTGCTGTGAGGATTAAATGTTTGCAAATGACCCCCGTGAGTGCTGTTTTCCTTGGAGTAAAAGGAGAAGGGAGCTTATATAGAAAAAGTAATAACACCCTTTAGTTTAGTTGATCACGAAAATCCATAAAAACTGAACAAATCCTCCGGGAAGGCCAATCATATCTGCAATTAACAGCTTGTTCGAAACAGCTTCATGCTTTATTGACCATTTCCTACAGGAGTTTGTCAAGATAACAGCAGCGTATCTACAAGATAAAAGTGACTTCCTGAAAAGAATTTATGATATAGCTTGGAAGAAATCTGTTGTGCAAATACGTTGGATGTGACCTTACTTTATACCAGTATTGTGCACACCAATGGCCTCCTAGCTATGTCACATTTTCTGGGGTTGAGACATATTTCATTACACCAACACACAAATATGTTGCACGGAATGACAATGTGGTGTCTAGAAAATACCTTTTTTATGTATGGGAAAGACACATATAAACAAATAAGGGGCACTGCTATGGGCACCTGCTTCACCCCCAGTTGTGCCAACCTACATATGACATGGTGGGAGGAGCAGGTGCTCAGAGTGGAACATCTGACGGAGAGGAATGAAAATATAGTACTGTGTACTAGATTCATAGATGACTTGTTTATTCTATGGAATTGTACCCCTGAATCTGCTCAGACCTTTGCTTTTAAACTAAATGAGAACAATTTGAATTTCAGATTCCTGATAATTTAAGCAAGACCGAGTTATGTTTTTTGGATTCAGTTTTAAAAAACATACCAAAACATACAAAAAAACGACAGCTGGAAACTCAATTTTGCATTCAGGGAGTTTCCACCCAGTTAAGCTAAAACAAAGGATACCTTATGCAGTACATCTGCGAATGATCAGTAAATGCAGTGTTAAGGTTACTTTAGAAAAGGAGCAAGGTGAACTAGAATTGAAGTCACAGAATGGGGTTACAGTAAAGTCACTGTAAAACAAGCAAAGGAGAAGGCAGACAAAGTGTCAAGAGAGTCCCTGTTCTTTGCCCAAGATAAGAAAAAGAAAAAAGACAAGTAGAGGCAAAGGACAGAGATATACCCAGGATGATAACAGGGTATAATCTGCATCACCAGAAAGTTAGACAGATCTTGATGCGGCACTGGCATTTAGTCAAGAGTGACTCTAAAATAGGACGCACAGTGAACAGTAAGCCAACACTCACTTTCAGGAGAGCCAGACTATGTACCAGGAACTAGTAATGAGTAGCCTAGAGGTGCAAAAAGTAAAGACATGGTTAAAAGGGAGCCCAGGATTTTGGAAATGTCAAAAATGCAAGTGTGGACTGAATAAAAAAGACATTTGTTCACCACTTTTAAAAAGCCCTGTGAAGATACTTACTACCTACACATGTAGAAGTGATTATGTGGTGTATGTTCTGCAATGTCCCTGACCAAAATTATACGTGGGACGCACCATACATATGGTACATATAAGAATATTACAACATCTAAGGACAATCAAAAATGATGACAAAATCTATCCAGTTGCCCGTCACGTACATTACCACCATGAAGACAGATGAGAAAGTGTGGGGTACTTCCTCATAGATTCAGTACCGAAGACTAGGAGGGGAGGAGATAGGGAGCTCAAATTAAGGCAGTCAGAAGCCAGGTACATTGTTCTCCTGAATACCAAAATCCCCTCAGGTCTGATTGCAGATGAAGAGCTTTACACACACATTTAGTGTAAACACAGGGGAAGATCTATACGTTCTCATATATAAGAATAACCAATTTTAAAATAGGACGTGAACATTTAGATTACATAGATTTTGCACATTTACTGTGCACTTATATATAGCACTCGAGCACTTTATTGTTTTCAGGGAGTGGAGGTGGTAATAAGATTAACAAAATATATATATTTGTAAGTCCTTCATCTGTGGTATTCTCCATTAAATGTATTTTCTCGGAATATTGAAATTGATGGTTGTGAGAAATTTAATACTATGGCACTAGCATTTTGTGATTGAGTCAAAAGGAAGAGTCTACAACAAATGCTACAGAGAAAAGATTATTTATCAGGTTTAGGCAATAGAAGAAAATTGAAGAAAATTGCTTTTTGCATTGCACTTGCACTTTATGACAAATATGAATTGAAGGAAATGTATTTTTATTTTAAAACATTTTTACTAATTCTTATCCATTTTTGTAAGTTAAACTAATTCATGTATATATGGGAATTTATGCACACTTAACTATTTAGACACTTGCACTTCACCACAGCAAAAAAAGTATTTGAAAAACATCAAAAAAATACTATTGAAGAAAATAACTTTATTGCGATAACAATTGTATTAAGGTGAAAGAAAACGGTTGGAAGCATGTTTACCACCTCTATGAGGAACTCATGAAAAAACTGAGTGACTGGTATTTAGGTAATCATGTGAACGTCTTAGTATAGTGAACAGGGCAGCTGATACTGCCGAAACGTGTTAGGCCATACACGCTGCATTGTGATTGCAATAAAGTTGGAGATTTGAAAGAGATCAACAGTGATGTTGGTGCCTATTTTTGGAGTGGAGTGGGAGTCATAAACATATATAGATATATATGCTTAAAGACTTTGCTGTAGAAATGGCAAAATACTTTGTCCTTTTCTATGTCCGCGTGGATGACACTGTGCTAATGCTACGCTTAAAGACTTTGATAGAAAAGCAGACATTTGAGGTGAGAAAATTTAGAGTGTTGCTGGTGTTGAGGGTGCTCTATACAGGAGCTGCTTTCCACATAAACTTGAGAACTACACAGAGTTCTCTGCTTCTTTTTTCATATATATATATATATATATATATATATATATATATATATATATATATATATATATATATATATATATATATATATATATATATATATATACTGAGCAAAATGGCACTCAGTATGTGAGGAAGGCAGTAACACTGCCAAACGCGTTACAACAGTGTTAACAGCATGAAATAAACAGTGTGATTCTTTTACCAGCCGTCTGTGTCAGTGTTCGGTGTCACAAAAACTGGAAATTGAAGTACACACACACATATATATATGTAAAATAAATATTCTAAAGTTAGGTTTTCATCATGTATTGATGCAATACCCAAAGTATGTCCTGAAGAGGATAAACAAAAAAACAAAAGATAAATAAATGAATAAATACATGATTTGATAGAGACCCTATATATTTGCAGGAATTTGCATATTTAGACAACATTTGCACAATAATATTTTGCACTAATTTTTCGATGCATTTTTAAATTTTGACACATTGATTTTAGTGTATAGGGTATGAGGTTTTCATTTTTGCATTTTATGAGATTCATGAAATGTGGTGATACATTTCACACAGATGACGATATGGCTATCGTATTGAATGTTTTTACATATTTATTAATAAGTTATTGCACTTGTCACTTTATAAAACTTTGAGCATTGATGCTGCAATAATAAGTGATGTAAATGTCTAAATATTTAAAATGTTTAAATGTTTTAGCATTACAACTATGAACACAAGAAAGGGAAAAATATGTGAAGCCTTCAATGAGTATGTTTTCTATGTCCACACATGCGAACATGTGACTCACATGGGGGTGGAACACTAAGCAAACATAAAAAGAATGGCTGACGCGGTATTCATTGTGTGAGCAAGGGCACTCGGTGCTCGAAACGCGTCAACAGAGGAAAGGTTAAATCAATAAAGAACAACAACTTGTCTGAGCCGCTGGGTCCGTGTATCTCATTTTGCCTGCCTGGGAAGTGATGAGATTGTGCTTACTTGAAGTTCCGACGGAAGAAGGTTGTCTCCGATGACGGCACCCCCTTCCTTGAAGTGGCCTCCGCCTACAACCGAATTCTGTGAGGATTCGGAAGAGGAATAGTCAGCGGTGGCCCCCTGCAGCGGTGAAATAGTCTACAGAAGCTGATTGGTAGGCGAGGACGACTGGGTCAGAGGACCCGTTGACAACGCGTACCAGCGGTGAGTAGTGAAATTGCATAGCGTGCAGGTGGGGAGGTATCGGCGAAGAGACAGGTCAAGGAGAACGGCGAACGCCGACTCCGGTATTCAAATCCTTTCCACACCGATAGAGACAATGTCAGCCAGTTTGGAGCGTGAGCGGGAGGCTGCAGCGGAAGGACTGTTCGGCAATTTGCCGAAAGCTAGCGCAAACCCAAACAAATCAGCTGGTGAGGAAAATAACGCTAATCATGATGCAAGACATCTACTAAAAATATTAGAAAAGAAAATGAAAGGAGAAATTATAAAGTGGTGAGAACAAAAATCTCTCACCAAGTACGAGGAAGTTGGAAGAGTACCCAGGGGGCTTAGAATTCTGCTGGCTCCCAGTTTTGAGGAACCGAACCCCGCTATGTTAAGAGAGTGGGGAGAGAGCAACCTGGTGGCATCAATGAATTTGGTAAAAATACTAATTAAATATGCAGCAATAGATCGGCAAACATTGCTGGAGGAAACTACCAAAATAAATGAGGAATTGGACAAAGTGACCAGTATTGAGCAAAAAGTATCAATAATGAAAACTCGCAAGGAGATCAGCAAAAGATTGCGGAAACATGAGGAGAAAATCAAAATCCGTATTAACTTTTTTGCGTGTTCAAATTTGCGAGAAAATGTATAAATTTGCCCTTGTTCATAATCTCGTTGGTCTTAAGCAAATTTATACATTTTCTCGCAAATTTGGACACGCAAAAAAGTTAAAATTCAGCAACAAAAGTAACCCAGAAACACAGCCACAAAGAAGCCCCAATGAAGCAATTTCTGATACTGAAGGTGACACGGTGTCATTGTCAAGCACATCGGGTTCAGAGTTTAGCAGCATTGAGGGGCAAAGCTGTAACATGGTGCTGAATCTAAGCGAAGAAGTACATTTTTTAGTGGAGGGTCGGAGGCAGACAACCCGCCCCAGAACTCTGAACAACAGAACAGGAAAAGGCGAAATGTGAGGAGAAGAGCAAGGAGAAGAAAGCACAAAAAGCAAACCGCAACAAAAGAAAACAAGCATTGGCATAGCCAATAGGTCTCGCTTGTGGGACCTTATAATTATTTTGTTTTGCAGCACAATATCCTTGTAACTAAATACTTTTAAGGTCCCACAAGCGAGACCTATTGGCTATGCCAATGCTTGTTCTGCTGTAGCTTCTGTGTGAGAGTGAAGCGTGCTCTGCTTCTGGGTGTGCTGTAGCTTCTGTGTGTGAGAGAAGCATGCACTGCTTTTGGATGTGCTGTAGCTTCTGTTTGCGAGAGAAGCGTGCACTGCTCCTGACTTGTACCTGCTTTGTGAGAGAAGACTCCACTGTCTGTGTCTGCTGTAGGTGCTGTGTAAGCGTTAAGCTTGCATGTCTTCTTTCTATGGTGTAATTGCTGCTGCTTTCTGTGTAGTACCAGTTCTGTGAGAGAAGCATGCACAGTTTTTGTATGTGTTGTACTTGCTCTGTGAGAAGCCTCTGCTGTTTGTCTCCTGTAGCTGCTGTTTGAGAGAAGCTTGCACTGCTTCTTTCTATGGTGTACCTTCACTGTGAGATCGAGTCGTGCACTTCTGCTCTCTGCGTTGTACCTGTTCTGCGAGAGAGGGAGGCTTGCATTGCCTCTGTTGTACCCGCTCTGTAGAGGGGCAAGCCCCCTCGTGTCTGTTGTATCTGCTCTAGGAGAGCTTCTGTATGTGTGCACCTCCTCTGCGAGAGGGATGTGGCTCTGATATATCCGTACTCTACAACTTACTTGATAAACCGTATCCCACTGTGCGTCGGCCGGATGGATTGGCGCTGGGTTTCACTAGTGTCGGAGGTCAGGCCGGTCACCTGTGCGGGCGAACTTGAAAGCACTGTGTCCCCGCTTGCACTAAAAGAGCCTAGTCTGCGTTGGGTGAGAGTCCGGCCCCCGCCTCCACTCGCTGCCTTCCCTTCCCATGTATGGATGTCTGTACATAGGCAAGATGTGAGCGCGCCTCCATGGCCCAAAGCGGCCTGCCAAGCTCTCGGAATTCCGGACGTCTTTTCGAGATAAGATAGTGTAGCTCTGCAGTCGGGGGGCTTGTGAGCCTTCGAGCATTACAACGCGTCCCTCCAAAAATTACAAGTGAGCATGTTACAAAAGCAAACGTTACGTTACATGAGACAATAGTGACAGTTGTGCAAGTATCACGAGCAAACAAAATACAAGAGGTAGCAAACGATATGTTCTTAGAGGAAACAAGCTTCTCGGCATTGCTGGTTGGGGGAGAAGGGGGGGGGTGGGCGGGGGAGCAGCAGGCAGATGCGAGTGGAGCGCGCGCTGGAGAGGGAGGGGGTGGGAGGACTAGGCAGTGGGAGAGAGGGAGAAAGGAGCGCGAGGGAGGCGTTTTTAGATACATGAAGCCAAAATTACAAGTGAGCATGTTACAAAAGCAAACGTTACGTTACATGAGACAATAGTGACAGTTGTGCAAGTATCAAGAGCAACAAAATACAAGAGGTAGCAAACGATATGCAATAGCATGCCTGGGGGAAGCTGGCTGGGGAGGGGGAGGAGAAATGAAAGGAAGGCTGTGTTTGCGGGGAGAGAGAGGGGAGGTGCTGGTGTGGGAGGAGTGCTGCTACGGCAAGGCTGTGTTTGCGGGGAGAGAGAGGGGAGGTGCTGGTGTGGGAGGGGGAGTTGCTGGTGTGGGAAGAGTGCTGCTAAGGGAGGAGAAACCCTGGCCGTGAATGCTTGTGCATGTTCACGTGAACTGCAAGAAAACGCCAGGCTGAAACCCCTTAGTTTGAAGAGGATTTTGCCGACATGAATTCGATCCTATCCATTCCTGCGGAATGGGACAGGCTCGACCTAAAAACCTGGTACAGTAAGAAGCGGTAAAGGACCTTACTATCACTAACCTATCTGATGTCATTTTAACAGCAGCAGAAGAGCAACTCCTCTCATTGGGCCTTAATTACTGCCCAGAAAGTACTTTTAACTATACCAGCACAAGGATAGAGACATTTTCTGTTTTATTAAAAAGCTCAAATTGAAGAAGTTCTTCACAATTAAAGCAGGCAATACCATCAGTGACAATACCATGCACCAACCAATGGAACCAAAGAGAGATGTGAATTTAACACCAGTGGTTCAAGCCTCGGATGCAAGACTATTTATAACCCTTAATGACTTAGGATCAAATTCAGAAATGATCCAACAAATGAATATGACAGATGACTTAGGCACACAAAACAATTTGGCAAGATGGGATATATCCCAGTGATGTCATTTGAGATGTCATCAGTGATGTCATGAGTAATGTCACTGACCATGTCATGAGTGATGTAATATGTGACGTCATCAGCAGTGCATTGCGGGCGCGCGAGTTATAGATAGCTGAACTAACTATAACGGGGGAATTTCAATGGTTTTGTATGAGTGAAATGTCCAGCTAACTATAACATGTGTGAAACCTATGTTTTTTTCAGTGAATTTCCAAGGTTTTTTAAATGCTAATTCCTAACTATAACGTGGCTGAAACCTATGGTTTTTTCAGTGAATTTCATAGGTTTTTTAAATGCTAATTCCTAACTATAACGTGGCTGAAACCTATGGTTTTTTCAGTGCATTCCAAAGGTTTTGTAAATGATTATTTTTAAATGTATTAATTGTTATATTTTTTATACTAATTTACTACATTGTTTTAAAGTATTTATTTTTAGATATTTTATTTTTTAAATTACATTACATATTTTTAATATAAATTGAATTTTTTTTTTTAAATATTGAAATAAAAAAAAAAAAATTATTTAATAATTTTTTAATTTTTATATATTTCATATAGCAGGCAATGATATCCTATAGAAGGAAATTCAAGTTACTGGTAAGTACAGTTAAATTTACTTTTCAGGAATAGTAGTGAGCTGAAAGATGCAGCACTGAGGTCTTTTCTGATAATAGGTGAGTAAATCGGAATTCGTAGTTTGGCTGATTTTAGAGGAATATATTAACCCCTTCGCTGCTGGGGATAATCCCCCGCTGTGCTGGGGAGGAGGGGCGCGTGCACAGCGCCCGCATGCTAATGACGAGCTGAGCTCATCATTAGGCACGGCGCTCCTGTGCTCATGACGAGCTCAGCTCGTCACAGGTGCATTACCTGCCATGGAACGCTCAGCACAGCAGGGGCATTATCCCCGCATGCGACCGTTCCACGGCTCATGACGAGCTGAGCTCGTCATGAGCACCGGAGCGCCGTGGCTCATGATGAGCTCAGCTCGTCATGAGCCTCGAAGAGGTTAAAGTCCCAAAACTCCACACTTAGAAGAATTTCCAAAGGAAACCAGTCAATGTTAGCCTATGGAAGGAAATTCAAGTTACTGTAAGTATGGTTAGAATTACTTTTCAGGATCAGTAGTGGGTTGAAAGATGCAGCACTGAGGTCTCTCCTGATAACAGGTGAGTAAATAGGAATTCATAGTTTGGCTGTTTTTAAAGGAAATTTTTAAAGTTCCAAAACTCCACACTTGGAAAAATTACCAAGTGAAACCAGTCAATGTTAGCCTATGGAAGGAAATTCAAGTTACTGTAAGTATGGTTAGAATTACTTTTCAGGATCAGTAGTGCGCTCAAAGATGCAGCACAGACATATCTTGTGATAACAGGTGAATAAATCGGAATTCGTAATTCGGCTGATTTTACAGGAATATTGTGCTCAATAGTGAAGGAAGGGGTTGGGGCCTGAGGTAACATGTGCGCAAACACACCCTGTGGCGCGTTTTAGGTTGGGGAATTAATTCCTCTTCAATCCTGAGGTCCCCTGTGACCCAACTAGACCACCAGGTACCTCCAGTATGCGCCAGGAAGCTGTGTTGAAGAGAGGTGTTCAGAGGGTACGCCCCCTTTTTACAACACTCTGCAACACAGCTCAGTGGCGCTTACTAGAGATACCTTTTGGACTAGTTGTCCCCTAGGGGACCTCTGGATTGAAGAGGAATTAATTCCCCAACTTAAAACGTGCCACAAGGCATGTTTGCACTCACATCACCTCAAGCCCCACCCCTACGTTCACCACTATGCAAACGCGCCCTGGAGCGTGTTCCAAGTTGGGGGATTAAGTCCCCTTGCATACTGGGGGTCCCTGGGGGCCAACTAGCCCACCAGGAACCTCCAGTATGCGCCATGGGGCTGCGTTGCAGAGAGGTGTAAAAAGTGGCATGGCCTCATTACACCTCTCTTCAACGCAGCCCCCTGGCTCGTTTGCAGAGGGGGAACTAATTCCCCTTGCATACTGGAGGTCCCTGGGGCCAACTAGCCCAACAGGAACCTCCAGTATGCGCCAGGGGGCTGCTTTGTAGAGAGGTGTGTGTAATGAGGCCACACCCCTTTTTAGAATTGTGGTCTCAGGGGCTCAGGGGGCCTTAGAGGCCCCCATCATACATATACAAGCCCCGGGGGGGTGGCGGTCCCCGGGGCTGCGGGGGGGCCCGTGTGCCCCCGCTATTATAATTACTTTGCCCCGGGGGTGGTGGTCCCCAGGGCAGTGTGGGGGGGATTGGGGCCCTCCCACACTTGTTTTATTATGCCCCCAGGATTTGGTCCCTCCGGGGGCTAATTTGACAAAAAATCTGACTGTTTTTTTTTTTCATGGGGTATGCGTAACTACGCGTACCCCGCGATTAAAAAAAAAAAAATAACATTTTTGGGGCCTTGGAGGTCATTGTGGGACCCCCTGAGCAGGTGTAGGGGGTCAGGGTGTTTCTACCCTGCCCCCTTTGCGTCTTTTGCACGTTTGTTTCACTGCTTTCTTGAGCCTCGGTTCTACCGAGGCACAAGATGGCTGCCAACACTTCCCGGTTTGGAGTGTTGACAGACAGTTGACAGCCAATGACCATGCAGCTCGTGCTCGGGAAGGTACAGAGTACAGTACAGAGTACGGTACTTCATTTATAGATATATGTATGATTTTACTTTTGATTTTCTCAGGAACTACTGAACAGATTTACACCATTTAACAAAAAGGGTAATCTGCGAACCGAACTCTACCTTTTTGCCAAATTTGGTGTTATTCCGTTTAGCCGTTCGGGCTGTAGCCCTGGCTAAAGGTCCCTATGGAAAATTGCATGGGGAAAACACGTTTTGGGACCCCCCTTTTTTCTCAGTTCCCGCTTCACGAATCACCCCCAAACTTTCAGGGAAGGAGCTGAGCAGGCCATTTTCTTGGAGAATTTCGCATGCATTCGTCGACCGGCGCCAAAGTTATTCCAAATAGAATGTTCCAGATTTCCTATGGAAACTAGGTCCTAACTATAACTACCTACTGGCGACCGACAGTAGGTTATATATATATATATATATATATAGATATATATATATATATAGATATATATATATATATATACATATTCACTGGGGGGAAAAGGTTACAGGGTCATTATAGTTTGGACTTAGCATTTAAAAAACCTTAGAAATTCACTGAAAAGCCAAAGGTTACGGTGAGGTTATACTTAGCACAGGTTTCACTCATGCAACACCAGTTAAATTCAGCAGTTCTAGTTAGCTGAGGTAACTATAACTCGCATGTCTGCAATACACTGCTTATGGCCTCACATATTACATCACTCATGACATGGTCAGTGACATCACTTATGACATCTCAAATTACATCAATGATGACATCATCCACAGAATCACTGACGCACCCACTTGCACCCCAATAGAACACTTCATATACCCACTCCCACTCAAACATTCACAAATCCATTCACAGACCCATACCAGTACTTATACACCCACTCACTGATTTATAGATCTACACACACATCCACTCACTCACCCACTTACTGGAGGTAACAGAAGGGGTTTCTGGCCCCCAAGGCCCCTCGGCAGCCAAGGAGACCTCATCCCCCAACTAGCAGTGCACCAGGAAGCGCGTTGTACAGTGGTGGAGAAAGGGGGCCTGACCCCCAAAGACCTCTCAGCAATCTTGCAATGTGCTACTGTAGAGAGTGTGTATTTCCTGTTTGGTGTGTAGACCTTTATGGAAGGTATGTGTGCTTAGTATTCTCTGTTCTGGAATGTTTGAATGTGCATTATTCATATTACTGCCTGCACTTGATGTGACCAGTCGTGGGTATCTTGTATGGAATAAATCCTTCTTCACCAGCAAACTTCTCTCTAGATTCATCATTTGTTTATGTGGAGATTGAACTTCCTACAGCTACTTATGGTAGGTGACTGGAGAGGTAGTGGGCCCCAAAGGACTCACTGGGCCAAGGGAACTTCATTCCCCAACCAGCAGTTTGCCAGTAGGCACTTTTACTGAGTGGTGGAGAAAGGGGGCGTGGCCTCTGAAGACCTCTCAGCATTCCCACTATTTGGGACTTACTGGAGGTAACAGGAGGTCTTGTTGGCCCCCAAATACCCTCAACAGCCAAGGGGACTTCATGCCCCAACCAACAGTGCACCAGGAGGCTCGTTTGCAGAGTGATGAAGAAAGGAGGCGGGCCTGGCCCAATTATGGCCCCAGGGACCCCATCCCCGGGGGCAGCTGTCAATGCTACTGTCACGACTTGTAATGTTCTTTCCAGTTATGGCTTGTTGGAGAGGTTCTTGGCTTCGGTTTTTGAGGGTTCTGGCCTGTCCGAGGTAAGGGCGACCCTTACTGGTAGCCACTGTGCTGCCAACAATGAAAAGCCAGAACAGACTGTGCCTTCCAAAAGGAGTTCCAAGAGGAAATAACCCTGTAGGGAAAAACCTCTGTTGAAGGCAGAGACTCCAGGAACTGAAAGGAAGGAAGAACCCACAAATAATAGTAAACACCAGCAAGGAGCGGAGATTAGAAGGCAATAATTCCAAATAGGAGTGGAAGGTTTACAAGAATCCAAACTGGAACAGGAAGAACCAACCGGAAACAAAAGTGTGCCAACAAGAAGCAAAAATACACCAAGCAGGAGCAAAGGTCACCAACAGGAGCAAGGATACACCAGCAGGAGCAAGGAGTGTTGCAACACGAGGTAATGAAGGATTAGGCCCCCTCAAATACCCATAGGCCGGAAGTGATGTAACAGGAAATACGCAGTTGCCATCTTGGATAGGGAATAGAAAATGTAAGGAATAGGAAAGGTTGCCATCTTGGAAAGGGTAAAACAAAGAACCTTCCCAAGGCCCTCTGGAAAACAGGACTGAAGACTCATGGGAAGAAGAAGTGACAAGGTGTCAGCAGGAGAATGTATAGGACGCCGCAGTGAAATGTGCAAAATCAAAGGTGAGTGAAAATATGCCCCATAAAATTACTGGAAGCTGCAGCTCCAAAATTGGAGCTGCGGTGTTACTACTGTGCATTAATGAGCATTAAAGGGCCAACGCGTGGTGCTGCGGCATTCCCGACTAGACATAAGCGTTGCGGAGTGTAACTGCGATGCTAAAACAGTGGGCAGCCGTGCAGCACCGCAAAGCGCCCCGGAAGAATGAGGCACAGCGGGGGCATCACAGGCTGCACTGCAGCCCGCGATGGTGAACTGGGCAGTGCCATGGGCTGAGCCATGGACCGCGGCGCAACAGCTACTCACAAGTCCCAACAACGTCAAAGTGCCAGCGGTAAACCAGGGGGAGAAGGGAAGAAAAGAGAGGAAGAAAGTTGACCAACGTTCCCAGTTCAAGCAGAGGACCCAGTAGTAAGAGGATAACCTGAAAAGAAAGAGAAAGTGTGTGTATCTAAAGTGTAAAGATTGTGAGCATGTACAACTATACAAATAAAGCAATCTTTTACTAACTATCTCAAAGATTCCCTTCTTCCAATTATTCCTCGCACAACTGAGTGGGTGATGAAATGTATATTTCTATTTTAAGGCGAAATAGGGCAGTGGTATCAGAAGCAAAACAAAGCTCATCATCATCAACAAACTTTATTCGGTTTTAAGAATAAAACCATGAAAGTCAGACAAACATGAATAAAAATATCTTCCAGAATACAGATTTAGCTAATGTTGATACATCAAATTACAATGGGTTCATAGTAAAAATACATAGATTATAATACAGAAATTTATCGCAACTTGACCTGAGTCTGAGAGCAACCTGTAAAAAGTTGAGAGTGTACAAAACAGTATCATTAGAGAGGAGTTGTAAAAAGATAAATGCTGGTCTTACCCTCCTGAACGCAGCTTTTTTAAAGATAGGAATAATAAATAATTTTCAAGGAGCATCATAAAAGTTGCAAAACATAAAAAAAAGTGCTTCATGTCCTGAGGAGGCGCACCGTCGCAGCCACAGGGCATGAGGCACTGACCTCTGTGGGAGCCACAAGGTTGAGCCAAGAGATAGTGGAAAAGGTCGAGCTGAAATCTCGTCAATAAAAAACGATCATGGATGAGTTGAGCCCTAAAAGATATGGTTCGGTGGTTGGCACCGTTTTTAACATGATATGCCTACGCACACTGGGCTTACACAGCCCTATTTCCTTTCTTTCACAATGGCTTCTTCTTAAAAAACACTCTTTGGCCCATGCCTAGTCCCTCCTACATATACGCTCAGGGTTGGTAAATAATTCTGCTCTACATAACCTAGAAAGGCCTACTCTTTTGTCCTGGAGCCATCGAATGTGCAAGAGATGGTCAAGCGAAAGACAGTCCTTTAGGACGCACCTTCTGAGTGTATTTTCCTGCCTGGCCCAAATCCTGAGCCACAAAGCCTGGGGGCGAAAAGCCAATTTGTCTGAGAGGAAGAGCTTCCCCAGCTCTTCATGCACAACATACAATGGAATACTTTGTGGCACAGAAAGGGCCCAACGCAGAAAATAATTTTCGGCAATTTGCAGTGCCCCAACCCCAATATGTCCCCAATCTCGCTCCCGTAACTGGCCTTTGAGATACATTTGGCTTGGTAAATCTTCAAGAGCACTCCTATTGGTTTCCCTCCCACTCTAGTGGCGAAGTTAAAAACAGCTGCAGAAGATTTCACTAGGTCCCCTTTCTTCTGAGTGAGCAAGGGGGACCAACTCAAAGGGCCGTCAAACACTACCCCTAAGTAGGAAAATCTTTAGTCTTGGGTATTGGCGACGGTTGTAGCTTAAAAGTAAACTGCTTTGCTTTACGAGGTCCTCCATAAAGAGAGCAAAAGAGTTCAATAAATGTTGTAGACCCCTGGATGTCCTCGCCATGAGAACTGCATCGTCCACATATAGTAGGACTGGCAGACTACGCTTGCCTACCTCAGCTTTTGTGGCTAAAAGGGCCTTCTCTAAAGAATTAACATATAAGTTAAAAATGAAAGGTGCTAGTATGCCCACCCCCGGCGTACCCCTCTCTTAATGTTTAATTGGCGCGTCACTTTCATATCTTCGTTATAGCGAACAACAGCCCTTGATTCTCGATGAAGGTCCCTAAGAAATACAATAATGTTACTGTCAATGCCAATAAAAGACATCAACTGCCACAGCTTAGATCTGTTGACATAGTTGAACGCTTGGGACAGGTCCATGAATGCTAGGTGTATGGTGCTGGAACGCGCCACAGTATACTTATTAAGGAACCAAATACAAATGTAAACATTGTTCCACAGTGGAGCGTCCTGGACGGAAGCCATATTGATTATCGCTTAAAAAATTATTTTCATCAGCCCAGCATCCAAGTATTGCCAGGACTATGCGACTCACCACCTTCACCACAGAGTCCAGGAGAGAGATGGGCCTGTAGCAAAGGGTACTGTCCAGGTCTCCTTTTTTAAAAATTGGGACTATAATCGACAAGGCCCAAGAATCGGGGCGTCTGACATGGATTACAGCATTAATAACAGCTGTGATAACCAGTACCCAGGTGTCTATATGGGTGATATAGATATCAGCCGGGATCCTGTCTGGCCCAGGGGCCTTACTTTTAGACAGTCCCAGAATACCAGCTCTCACCTCATGCATTGTAAAAACAAGGTCCACTTTGTCTTCCACCCTTTCTTGCCTCTCAGTTTGCGGGATATCCGACCTAAAAATGCCCTCAAAGTGATGTACCCAGTCATCCTCAGTAATATGGACATCCAAATAGTTGCCGTTATCTCCAGTTGAAAAGGGGCTATTAATAATGCCCCAAAACCTAGAGCTATTGGTCAATATGATAGTCTCAACTAAATCAGACCATGCCTCCTCCTTAAGAGCAGACTTACGAGTAGCCAAAGCATCCTTGTATGCTCTTCGTAGGCCTTTGACTGCTGCCTGATCCCGCGGCTTAGCACCCAGAGCCTTTCTCAGAGTTCTGCAAGCCTGGGAACACGCTGAGTCAAACCATCTTGGGCCTAGTTGCTTGCGCCCCCCGCCTGGGGCCTGTAGTAACCTCCACATGGCAGTAGACATTCTCCCAAATGCTTCCATATTGTCAGGAGCACTTGCCTTACCATCAATACAGATGGCAAACTCTCTGTGACACTGAGTTAGGAGGAACTCGTAAAGTAGCTCTGGTACTAAATGCCTCCACTTTGAACTCCTTCCTGCTTCCACCACTTTTAGGGGAGATCCCGCACCCCCTCCCCTTGATATTACTTTGTGCTCATGACCAACCTGTTAAAACACATACGGGATTATGGTCGCTATGTTCACTCGCCTGGATAGAAAAATCAGTATTTGGAGAAAAAAAGAGAGTGGATACAAAGGCAAAATCAATAACGGTCTTGCACCCTCTCCCAATAAAAGTAGGGGTAATATTGGTTTTCCCCGGGGGCAGTTTGTTCATGACAGATATTAAATCAAATTAATTCAAGATATTATTGAGATCAATACCCTGGGGTGTGTGTTCCATATGCAAGTCTGCTTGTCATGCACAGCCTATAGCTTCCACTCCTCCTCGCCTGATATATGAATATTAAAATCACCTGTTAAAAAGATGTGATGGTAATTCTGGCCTTTCAAATTAATATCCCGAAGAACAGACCCCAACTGAGCAATATTACCTTCCCCCATGTGCGCAACTACTGCATTATAAACATTTAGCAACAGAAGCTTGCTTTGTCCAGAAGTTAACAGCATCACCTGTAAGTTGGGGGAGACATGGAATGGGGTAACTGAGATGCCAAGGACTGCTAATGAGACTAAGGTGATTAGACCCCCCCTTAGCTCTTCCTACCCTAGATGGCGCTTCTGTCACAAAGAGGGTCTTATAGCTATCCAGCTGATAGCTGTTCTCTACAGCCCAAGTTTCCAGGAGGCATATCACGTTGAAGCTCTTAACAAAAAACAACCATTCAGAAACCTCTACTTTACTCGCCAACCCCGTGATGTTCCAGGAAAGAAATGTACACCCTCCGTTCACCCTGGATACATGTTCTGGGGGTCGTGCCTTTTCCTGTAATATATGTGTCACAGAGTGCGAAGAACCCTTGCACCGTCAGTCGCAATCTTCTAGTGAACTTAGGGGAGTAAACCTATTTGCTAGGCTTACCCCTGTAGCCCCACCATTCGGCCCCCATGGCCCATGTGTGGAAGCCACTCCCGCTAGGGCCCTGATTGGTAATAACTGGGTCTGTAAAAATATCCCAGCAGGAATGCCAAGACTGCTGGGTTCCAACACCTATAGTTGTTTTCCACAACTGCACTTAAAATTTGAGTTACCACCACAGAATTGTTAAAATTAATGATAACACAAACCCCCTGCCAGGTTTTCTTAGCTCTTTCCACCCACTGTGTTTGACGCACCATGAGTATTTGATTTTCCACCCTGGGACGATGTTAGAGTTGAGCCAGTGCACCACCTTATTTTTCAGCTGAAAAAATTCTTCCTTAATCCCGGGATCAAGGCGCGGAACATTGGTTAACACCAAAACAAGCGGAGTGGAGTCGGTGGGAGGTGAACAGAGCCCAGACTGGGAGAATGATTAAACAATCCCACAGGAAGTGTGTTTTCCCTCCCTCCGTTCCTTCCCTCTCCCCCCCATATTCAAGACTAGACAAACCTCCCGCCTTGAAACGCCTGGGTTGGCGCAACTGAGAAGAAGCAGGATTCAAAATGCTCCCCTGCCCATAATTTCCTGGTCGAGCCAGAGAGTCAATCCTGCTTGTGGGTGGTGCCATTTTGTCAGGTAACATCACTGCTGCTGCGTAGCTGAGCCATGGGCCGCGGCGCAACAGCTACTCACAGTTCCGCAGGAACGATATGTGGATGACAAGTCCCTACGCCCCTCTAGTCATTCACCGCACCCAACAAGGTCAAAGTGCCAGCGGTAAACCAGGGGAAAAAGGGAAAAAAGGAGAGGGAGAAAGTTGACCAACATTCCCAGTTCAAGCACAGGACCCAGAAGTAGGAGGATGCCCTGAAAAGAAAGAGTGTTAGTATCTAAAAGAGAGTGTAAAGATTGTGAGCATGTACAGCTATACAAATAAAGCAATATATTACTAACTATCTCAAAGATTCCCTTCTTCCAATTATTCCTTGCACAACTGAGTAGGTGATGAAATGTATATTTCTATTTAAGGGAGAAATAGGGCAGTGGTATTATAAGCAAAACAAAGCTATAGAGAATAAAAGGAGGTAATAATGGGATTAAGAACACCCACCTATATCTTTTTGGTGCTATTCCCTTGGAGAGCTTCAGCACAATGTAAAGACTCTCCTCCTAACAGCATGCTTAAACTAAGTGAGAACATAGAACTAAAAAACTGCTTATAGACTTTCTTTTAGTCTTGGAAAAAAGAAAATGTGATGTTGTCCCTTTAATTTACAGGAACAGGGGTTAAAGACAAAAACAAAAGAAGTAGATCTCCACAGAGGATGGCAACAACTGCAGAGAAGTAAAACACCTTCTATTATGCTCAAACTGGTCTTTGGAAGTGTATACATGCTTTTACCATAAGGTAGAGAAACTGGTTGGTTTTTGTATTTCCTGTTTTTGAAATAGATTACATCTGAGAACCTCGCAGGTGTGGAACGGGTGAGAAGCAACTTCGTGGAACATCAGGAACACGTAGCTTCAACCAGGAACCGATACAGGGATGCCAGGATTACCGCCGCAACCAGGAGTCGATGCGGGAGCACCAGGAAGTCTCCACCGGCATCAGGAGTCGACGCAGAATCGCCAGGAAGTCACCACCCAGAGTCGACACGGAAGCACACAGAGGTCACCGCTGCCACCAGGAACCAATGCTGGAGTAGGTAAGCAAAGGAGAGGTTAATGAACAGCCGCGTGAACCAGAACTGAATGACGCCTCAATAGGAAACAGATTCGGCCGTACCCTCAAAACACTAAAATGTGAAGCCTTCAGTGTCGGGAGTGAGGCTGTTTTATACCTCGCTGCAGCACGCAATATGGCAAGCCTGACACTAGCCTTTTTTCAATTATTTTTTTAATCCCGTAGGGCCCATGCTCTTCTCTTTTATTTAAAAAAAAAAAAGAAGAAGTAATGGAAGGGGGGGGGGGGGCCATACAGCCCCCTGGGCCACTTCGGTCACCGGGGACCCTATCCTCCAGGGCCCAGTCTTTTTATTTTTAAAAATAAATAAATAATGGGAGGGGGACTGCTGTGGCCCCCCTCGTGGGCCAATTTTGGCTCCAGGGACCCGATCCCCCTCTGTTGTGGGTGCCCTGGTCCCAACCAGGTCATCCACTTTCCAGTGTTGGGGGCCACGAAAGGAGCCTCAAGGCCTCCACAGTCCATGCCGGCTCCCTGCCTCCTGTGGGAGCCAGCATTGGTTTGGCACAGAGGGAGCTGGTAACATGCAGCTCCCTCTATGTCAAAGTAATTGTGCTACACTTTGAGCAATCGGGAGCAAAATTCTCTTGCTTGCTCAAGTGGAGCACAGTTTGCTATGGCTTGGCTAGAGCGGTAAAGCTCCTGCCAATCCAAACAGCTATGCCCTGGTGGTGGGCACCCCGGGAATTAGCAGGAGCTGGCCCTGGGGGGTAGCAGTCCTCAGGGCCATCAATGGCTGCAGGAGGGGGGGCCTGTCGTCCCCCTCCTTTGTTACATTTAGCCCCAGGGAGGTGGTGTTCCCCGGGGGTTCACAACAGACCCCCTTTATCATATGATTTTTATTTAAGTAAAAGCCCCGGAAGGTGGAGGTCCCTGGGGCTTCAGGGGAGCTGTGTGGCCACCACATTTATTTTAGCTAATGCCTTGGAGAGTTGGCAGTCCCTATGGCTGTGGGGTGGGTTCTGTGCAGCCCCCCGCATTATTCAAATTTGAAGCCCTAGGGAGGTGGCAGCCCCAGGCTCTGCCAGGTGTTCGAGTGCTCAGCTTTGTTGATACATTAGCTGGGGGACTGTGCAGGCCCCGCATATCTCTGTTTGATCTCGGTCATGGGGCTGCGGGGGAGGCCATATGAGCCTCTCCCACTCTGATTTGTTGCACTGTTGCATTGTTCGCACTGGGAAGTGGTGTTCCCCGGGGCACATGGGGTGCATACATTGGCACCCCTACATTATTAATAAACACTGCCCCCAGTATTTGGGCCACCAGGAGGCTTAAAAAAAAGCCACACAGAGTCTTTTTTTTATTTTCCCAAGGCTCCACCTACAAATTTACGGCAAAATTAAAAAAGAGAAATGCTTTTAAGCCCCAACGGGGTCCCTGTGGGACCCTGACATCATATATGGGTGGGTCAGGGTATTCCTACCCTGTACCCTTTTCTTTAATTTTACTCTTTTTGTGGGACTCAGCTTCAAGTCAACACTTCCTGGTTGAAGTGTTAACAGCCAATCAAAGTTTATTAGGATCAGCAAGTCCACTGCAAGGATTCGAGTCCCCAAATATCTATATATTTTAAACTTAAATATCTCTGAAAACACCTTTAAGTAGCACACGACCAGCAGCTTGATTTATTTGTAGGTAAGGACGGGGATCCGCTTGTAGATGCCGCTCCGTAATGGATTTGCCTGATGTGTTTCGAAGCTCCATATGTTTCTCTTCAGAGGCTTTAACGGTAGCGGTGTGCGCAATCAATCAATAAATCAATCAAAGCATTTATATAGCGCACTACTCACCCGGAGGGTCTCAAGGCGCTGGGGGGAGGGGGTCCACTACTGCTCGAACAGCCAGGTCTTGAGCTGCTTCCTGAAGGCGAGGTGGTCTTGGGTCAGGCGGAGGTGGGTCGGAAGGGAGTTCCAAGTCTTGGCGGCCAGGTAGGAGAAGGGCCTTCCTCCTGTGGTGGCTCTTCGGATGCGGGGGACGGCGGCGAGGGCGTGGCTGGTCGATCGAAGCTGGCGTTTGGGGGCGTAGAAGTTGAGGCAGCTGTTGAGGTATCCTGGGCCTTGGTTGTGTAGGGCTTTGTGTGCGTGGGTGAGGAGCCGGAAGGTGATTCTCTTGTTGACCGGGAGCCAGTGCAGGTCTCTCAGGTGTCCGGAGATGTGGCTGCGGCGGGGGATGTCCAGGATGAGTCGTGCTGAGCTGTTCTGGATCCGCTGGAGTCTCTTCTGGAGTTTGGCGGTGGTTCCGGCGTAGAGGGAGTTGCCGTAGTCCAGACGGCTGGTGACGAGGGCCTGGGTGACCGTCTTCCTGGTCTCGGAGGGGATCCATCGGAAGATCTTGCGTAGCATGCGCAGGATGTTGAAGCATGACGAGGAGACGGCGTTGACTTGTCTGGTCATGGAGAGGGAGGAGTCCAGGATGAACCCCAGGTTGCGTGCGTGGTCTGTTGGTTTGGGTGCGCTGCCCAGGGCGAGGGGCCACCAGGAGTCGTCCCAGGCGGAGGGTAAGGTTCCTAGGATGAGGACTTCCGTCTTGTCCGAGTTCAGTTTCAGGCGGCTGTTCGACATCCATTTGGCTACGTCTGTCATCCCTTCGTGCAGGTTGGCTCTGGCGGTGGTGGGGTCGTTGGTGAGGGAGAGGATCAGCTGGGTGTCGTCGGCGTAGGAGATGATGTTGAGGTTGTGCTGGCGTGCGATGGCTGCGAGGGGGCTCATGTAGACGTTGAAGAGTGTTGGGCTGAGCGAGGAGCCTTGAGGAACGCCGCAGATGACTTCGGTGGCCTCCGATCTGAACGGGGGGAGGCGGACTCTCTGTGTCCTTCCGGCGAGGAAGGAGATGATCCACTCCAGTGCCTTCTCCTGGATTCCGACGTTGCTGAGGCGCTGTACTAGGGTACGGTGGCAGACAGTGTCGAAGGCTGCGGAGAGGTCCAGGAGGATGAGGGCCGCTGTTTCTCCGTTGTCGAGCAGGGCTCGGATGTCATCGGTAGCTGCGATCAGGGCGGTCTCGGTGCTGTGGTTGGGCCGGAAGCCAGACTGCGAGAGGTCGAGGGAACCGTTCGTCTCGAGGAAGGCGGCCAGTTGCTTGTTGACGGTCTTCTCGATGACTTTTGCCGGAAACGGGAGCAGCGAGATGGGGCGGTAGTTCTTGAGGTCGGTGGGGTTGGCTGATGGTTTCTTGAGTAGAGCGCTGAGTTCGGCGTGCTTCCAGCTCTCCGGGAAGGTGGCGATGTCGAAGGAGGTGTTGATGATGTCCCACAGGTGGGGTGCGATGACAGTGTCGGCCTTGTTGAAGACGTGGTGAGGGCAGGGGTCTGTCGGAGATCCGGAGTGGATGGAGTTCATCGTGCGGATGGTGTCTTCGGTGCTGATTGGGGTCCAGCCGCGGAGGGTGGTGGTGGGGGGCGGTGGTTCGGTCGTGGCGTGCGTCGGTTGAGTGCTGAAGCTGTTGTGGATGTCCGCGATCTTGTTGTGGAAGTAGGAGGCGAGGGAGTTGCAGAGGTCTTGCGAAGGGGTGATGTCGTTGTTTCCGGCGTTGGGGTTGGAGAGCTCTTTCACGATGTTGAAGAGTTCCTTGCTGTTGTGTGCGTTGTTGTCCAGTCGTTCCTTGAATGCGGTTTTCTTGGTGGCGTGGATCAGTTGGTGGTGTTTTCGGGTGGCGAGCTTGAGGGCAGTCATGTTGTCCGGTGTTGGGTCTCTGCGCCAGGTTTTCTCGAGTGCTCTGCAGTTCTTCTAGGAGCTCTTGAGTTCGTCGTTAAACCATGGGGCTTTCTTGCTGCCGGGTCTGCTCGGCGGGGTCTTCAGAGGGGCGAGGTCGTCTGCGCAGTCGCTGATCCATTTCGTGAGGTTGGTGGCCGCTTGGCTGGGGTTCGTTGTGCTGGTGGGAGGGTTCTTGCTCAGGGAAGTAGCAAGCTGGTCTGCAGTGATCTTGTTCCAGCTTCTGCGGGGAACCTGTTGCTGGTGATGGTGGAGCGTGGTCCTTCTGAAGCTGCAGTGGACGCAGCTGTGGTCCGTCCAGTGGAGTCCCGTGGCGTGGCTGAAGGCGATGTCCTTGCTGGAAGAGAAGACCGGGTCGAGTGTGCGTCCGGCGTAGTGGGTGGGGGAGGTCACCAGTTGCTTGAGTCCGAGGTTGGCGAGGTTGTCCAGCAGGGTGGTGGTGTTGCGGTCGTTGTTGTTCTCCAGGTGGAAGTTGAGGTCCCCGAGGAGGATGTAGTCAGCGGAGAGGAGGGCGTGCGGGCTGATGAACTCGGCGATGTCCTCGCTGAATTGTGTGCGTGGTCCCGGGGGTCTGTAGATGAGGGTGCCTCTGAGGGTGGTCTTGGGGTTGATGTGGATCTGGAAGTGCAGGTGTTCGGCGGGGGCGAGGGTGTCGTCGGCATTGGTCGTGATGCGGATGGTGTTCCTGTGGAGGATGGCGATGCCTCCTCCTGTCTGGTTGACGCGGTCCCTCCGGATGATCTTGTAGCCGTCCGGAATGGCGATGGCGATGTCGGGCGCTGAGGAGGCGTTCATCCAGGTTTCCGTGAGGAAGGCGACGTCTGGGGCTGTGGTGTCGAGCAGGTTCCAGAGCTCGACGGCGTGTCTGTGGACGGAGCGGGTGTTGAGCAGGATGCACTTCAAGTGGGTGCTGTTGGTGTTCGGCTTGGTGGGTGCTGGTGTGGCGTGGGTCCGGTTGCAGGTGAACTTGCAGGAGCTGCAGCTGATGGGTCCGTGGGTGCGTCTCGGTGTGGCTCGGTAGCAACCCGGGGTTCGGCCGGTGTTGAGTGCGTTGAGTTCGGCGGCATCGTAGGTCCGTCGGGACGGCTTTCGTCGGTGAGGCCAGGGGTCCTGGCACTGGGCGCGGGCCAGGCGCGGACGGGCGCAGACGGGCTTACCTTTGGCGCACCTTCGGCGCTCAATCGGTGCTCCCGCTGCGCGCGTCTGCTGCGC
Organism: Lissotriton helveticus; assembly: GCF_964261635.1. Taxonomy (NCBI): domain Eukaryota; kingdom Metazoa; phylum Chordata; class Amphibia; order Caudata; family Salamandridae; genus Lissotriton; species Lissotriton helveticus. Next base: position 604,281,948 of record NC_136065.1, read on the forward strand.
GGTCGCTCCGGGGGCGTCATAAGAAGGGAGCCGGGAGGGAGGGTCCGCTGGGAGGCGGGGAGCGCGTGGGCCAATCGGCAGGCGGGGGGCGGGGTCGCGGCAGGTAACAGCGGGAAAAACCTATGCGGGCTTGGTGGGCGGCCCTGCGGCGGCTGGGGCGCCGGGGATCCGAGGTCGGGCGGCCCTTCGGCGGCTGGGTCTCCGGATCGGCGTCTGGCAGGCAGCAGGTAATGAGGCAGGCAGAGCAGGCGGGGAGCGTGGGGGCGACCAGGCCGTGGAGGGCGCAGTGGTCGCCCGCCGCTGACCCACTTCACCATTTTCCGTATGACACACCCACCAATGGGAGGCTCAGATGAGACTGTGTATTATGGGAAGTGTAGTGCGGAGAGCACACAATCAAGTCCTGGATTGACCCTGCAAGTGGGCCCGTCCTTGATCCTGTATACGGCTGCTGTTTCACTTTCGTGACCCCCCAAGAATTACGCGGTGGTGCATACTCCGCGGCTGGATGGCCGCGTGTTAATTATCGCTCCAAAAGTTGTCCACCTTTAAGTAGCACACGACCAGCAGCTTGATTTATGTGTAGGTAAGGACGGGGATCCGCTTGTAGATGCTGCTCCGTAATGGATTTGCCTGACGCGTTTCGAAGCTCCATATGCTTCTATTCAGAGGCTTTAACGGAAGCGGTGTGCGCAATCGCTGACCCACTTCACCATTTTCCATATGACACACCCACCAATGGGAGGCTCAGATGAGACTGTGCATTATGGGAAGTGTAGCGCGGAGAGCACACAATCAAGTCCTGTATGGACCCTGCAAGTGGGCCCGTCCTTGATCCTGTACACGGCTGCTGTTTCACTTTCGTACATTAAGGTGTACGGCAAAATGAATTGATAATGACATGCATAACGAAAGTAACATTTTGTGGGTTGTGGAAGCGGGGTTCTTGTTTGTGTTATACCTTTTTTTGGGGGGAGCAAAAACTTTTTACAAGCAACACTGTTTGCATAAATATGATGTTTTACTCCTCTTAGGAATTGTGTTGAAATCAGGCAGTAGTCTGTTGTTTATGTTCTTAGGCCCAGTGGTCAGATGACTCATGAGTGCACTTTAAAAGGTGGTGGCTTATTTTAACTACGTCATGTGATCAAGGGCCCGAAACGCGTCATGGCGGTGGTTGTGTTGCACGAATAAAACTTTGCAAACTACCTAAATGGGTCCGGTTTCGTTTTTCCTGAAGAGAGCAGAGGAAGTAATGAAGTTCTGTGAATATATATATATATATATATATATATATCAATTATCACTCATAGGTGCTTCCAGGCACCGCGACGAGAAACGGACAACCCCAATACACTGATTCTGCTAGTCAAAATTTTGTTTTTTATTTTCAAGTATTAGCGGGGCAAAACGGTCATTACTCGTTTCGTCCAACGCAGTGGCCTTGATCAAATGAGCGCCTGATGGGTAGGTGAAAAACATTTATTGGATACCAGTGATAGTCTGTCAGCTGACACGATAGACATAGAAAAAATACTTTGTATGGTTATCGCCATAAACAAAGAATGTACTTGTGAAAATATTCGCCTCAGCAAACTTATAAAGCCGAAAACAAATACATAAACCAGGACATATTAAAAACTGTATTCTCAAGGCATTGGCAATATTGGCATAACATAAAATAGAAATATAGTCATGGGTGTTTTATCTAAACACCAACAGCCTCTATAACATAAGATATAAAGTGCACAAATGCAGGAATAAATTATGTAAAAGCCAAGTCCATAGAAATATTACCCATGAATTTAAAAACAGATAGTGTTTAAAAATTCTAAAACCTCCTGGTACTGGTATAAACATGTGCAAATTGCAAGGTACAAATACTTCATAGAGTTGGCAACAAGAGATTCCCATAATGTTTTCAATTTCAACTAAGTGCATAGTTGATAAAACATTTCCCCAGTCTAAAGTGCATAGTGCTGACATCAAAAGTGAAAGTGCAAAGTGCAAAAATAGATGGTATGCTATCTGTCATCCTGAAAAAAGCCATTTACAATGTCATGTCTACTGGTATCCAGGGAGCCCCCTGGTATACCCATGGTAACACTATGGAAACTAGAAAGCAAATATGTTGATGTTACTAATTGAATCCTGACTCAGTGTTGGACATGAAATATTGGAACTGGCAATACAGCGTACTCCATATAACTTCAGTGCAAAGATATTAATGAACAACTTAAAACCAAAAACTCATATGTAAAAAGCAAAACTTTTGGTTGAAAGTTATGAAATAGAATAGAACGCTTCAAACCAGATAAACATGTGTGTTGTGATTCTATCTAGGACCCTAATTCGATATTCCTGATTTATGCCCTTATGTGGTTATAATAAATAATATCCTTATAAAGGCATAAGAATCATATCCATATTTAGTCGTAGCCCATGCAGTCCAAATTAAGCAAGGCTACTTCCCCAGGCTCCTAGAGAGTACAACGAGTTCTCTAAACAAACCAAACCTCCAGCAACCTGGGAATTCCCCATGCTTTTGTTTTGATTTGTCCCAGAACTCCTGTGAGCACTGTAAGAACGGCCAGTTCTTAGTGACATCTTTATTGACGTCTTATGTCCAACCTTACGCCAAACCCGGCACCTTTCAGGTATAAATATACCGACATTGCCTTAAGCAAACACACGGTGGTTTGGAGCAGAGTGGTTATCTACTTGCCCGAGAGCCCAGCTGATGCGAGAGCCCACGGACGCCGCCCCTCCCTTTTGGCGCACTGAGAGAGACGCTGTCTTTTTCTCCAGCCGAGAAAATCCAGCTCCGGTGTTTCCAGATACCCTTGCGGGTTGATGGGATATCGAGTCCTGAGAACGAGATACCAGACCTCCTGCTTACTATTACCCAGGTACGAAGCTGACTAAACCCTTAAGAGAATTCTTGACTCAGATTCTTGGCAAAAACCAACTTAACTTAAACTGCTACTTACTTACTTCTTCCCAAGTATTAGGCTTAGGTCAGGTACACCGGGGTAGGCGTATTTAGAAGCACCAGTTGAGTACGCTAGTCAATGTATATATGTATGTATATATTTTATCCATTTTAAAGTATCATATGGCTAAGAAACCATATCAATGCTTTTACAGTATTATTTCATAATACTCCTTTTACTGTACGCACTTTACTTTACTATAAGTATTGCAATTGTGACAATTCATTTCTCTTGCATGAGAAAGAAGACTGCTCAATAAATAACACCTTTTATTGAAAACGCCCGTCTCTCTTTTCTCTGCGCTCTGGTGAAACTAAGTATGCACGATTGACTGAGTAAAATAGCTGTCTATTGTTTTCACACGACTCTAGAGATACACTCTTATTCTGGGGGAGCAAAGTTGTCATGTTATATGGTTGTCAGAAGCTAATCCCTTCTTGTCTAATCAGGAAAGTTAACTCCTTCTTGAACATTCGAGAAAGTTTCTAGTGACCTCTGAGCTAGCTGGCAAAACTAATGAAGTCTAATATAGTCAGTAGAGACCTAGTCGACCTCAGTCCTACGTCTACACTGCTGTTTATATTATTCCAATGCGCAGAGCCTATTGGGAATATAGGAACTACACTACATGGCGCCCAACGTTTGGTAAGGCGATAATCTAACGCAAGACACTAGAGTAACTCAGTCGTGCTTTTTCACACAGAACCCTTTTTCCCGTAAATACTCCAAAAGACGTCTGGAGTGGGTAAAAGGTTAAAATCCGCCGGAACTTAGTAGGAAGAGATTCCTATGTATAGTTTTGGTTTAGTCAACGTTGAAGGATACAGTGTTCCAAAATATATATATATATATATATATTTAATATCCTCATTAGCCTCATAGCCACCCATATGCCAAAATGAAACTCAATACGATACCGTCCATGGGCTTTTATCTCATACGCCGACTTTAACATCCAAGGCTTGTGCTGCCGCCCAGTAGATATTAGGCCTCTAACTTCATGCTAGCCGAAAAACCCCGAGACTTCAATCTTCTGGCAGCTGCTACCTTATCTGTATAGCCTCCATTAGAGTAAGAGGCCGCCAGCGAGATAGGCCAAGACCTTAATCATCGGATTTTTATTATTTCCCCCTTAACTAAAATGTTGTAAAAAAGGTAACCAAAATCTGTACTTTCTCCTTTTCTGACCCAAAGAGTCTAGTTTAGCAAAGTATCTCATGGCTTTTACTCAATCTAGTAGTGTTGGGGATGTAGGCGAAACCCATAATTTACAAATCTCCCTGCGGGCAAGCAAAACTCCATAGAACACCAATTTGACCTTATCCGTAATATTCTTACTTTGCAAGTCATATCTTCCAGTAATAATAAGTTCAGGGCTTACCTCCATATTTACATCAAGCACCTTTGACAAGCTTTTTCTTACATCCTCCCAAAACTCTATGTTGTTTGGACATTGCACAAACATGTGCAGATCGTCTACGTTGATACTTCTGCATTTAGGGCATTCCACCATACCTCCAGCCTTGAACTTCGAGAGGCTTCGAGGAGACCAGTAAGCTCTGTGGATAGTGAACAAAAGATTTCTCCTTAAATTTTCAGATTTGACTATTTTATACAACAAAGCCATCGTTACTTGCCATTGTTCTTCTGTAGCGATGTCTGGCAAGCAATCTCCCCACAGAGCCTCTGGAAGCTGGAACGCGCCGTCTTTAGTTTCCAGCATTGCCCAGTACCATAAAGCAACTTCTTTCTTATATGCTTGACTAGAAAAAAGTTTATCTTCCAAATCGTTTTGCCGGCCAATATCGACCTCCAGTTTACTTGCCCAACTTTGTATCTGGAGGTACTTGAATTTTGAAAATCCCTTCCCCCAGGTAGCCTCGCCCTGGCCCCAATCAATCAGTTTTCCGCCCGGAAATAGATCTCCCCAACAATCTAACCCTGCTGCTCTAAGCGGTGTAGCCAAGGCATCCTGAGACCAGAGTGGAGAGCCTGGGGCATCCCCTATTGGTGCCCTATGTCCATAATAGGAAATCTTTATATTCCTCCTGACCTTATACCACAATTCTGCTGCGTCCCTCAAGATTTTCAACCTTACTTTCTTGAAGAATTTGGGGTCAGAAAATTTACACATAAAGCCCTCCTTGTTATAGTTACTTTTTTCAAGCATAACATAAAACATGGTTCCAACATCTGTATCATTTGGAACTCCTAATAAGATCCTAAAATTCTTTAACTGAAAAGCCCATGAATATAACACAAAATTCGGGGCCGCCAATCCACCTTTACATAGTCTCCTCCTGAGTTTTTTCCAGGACAAGCGGGACCCTTTCATGGCCCAAATAAACGAACAAACCTCACTTTGGAGCCTCTTAATCCAGACTGTGTTAAATAACAAAGGTATTGTCTCAACAAGAACGTCATCTTTGGAAGAATCATCATCTTTACCAGATTGGTGCGTCCGTAAAGAGTAAGTGGTAGGTGACCCCAACTACGCAGAGTAGAGCTTATTTCTTTTTGTATCTTCTTAAAATTAATTTTAGTCAGGTCTGCTATGTCATGGGTGATCCTTACCCCCAAGTAGCGCATGTCTTTTTTTTACTACTATGTCTTCTGTATCCAAATTCCATGACATAATTTCAGTCTTATCCTGATTAAGTTCATATCCAGACACCTGACCAAACTCCTTAGTTATTCCATATAAGCTCGGCAGTGAATGATGCAGGTTGGGGGTATAAATAATAATGTTGTCTGCATACAGACCTATTTTTTTCTCCCATCCTTCTACTACAAATAGTGATATGCTGTCTGAATTCCTAATCCTAGAAGCAAGAGGCTCAATATATAAATTAAATAGTAGTGGGGATAGGGGACACCCTTGCCGTGTACCACGCTGTACCTTAATAGATTTTGTTAAAGTACCATTTACCAAGACCTTGGAGGTAGGGGAGCAGTAGAAAGATAATATAGTGTTGGTGAAACTTGTGCCTAAATCAAGGTGCCCCAAAAGAACCTTCAAAAAAGACCAGTTGACACGATCAAAAGCTTTGGCAGCATCAAGAGCAATTACTGCCAATGGAAGCCTATAGGTTGTTGCAATATCTATAGCACAAATCAATTGAAATGTGAGGTCCTTTAAAAATCTTCCTCTGATAAATCCCTTCTGGTCCTCGTGAACTATCTGTGATATAACTAAACTTAGTCTATCCGCCAATATCTTAGCAAAGAGTTTATAATCACAGTTGAGCAGTGATATCGGCCTATATGACTCTACATTTTTGGGGGATTTACCGGGTTTAGGAATCAAGACTATAACCGCTTCATTCCAAGATCTGGCATTGTTGCTTTTCCTTGAAAAATACTGTTAAATAGCTGATGCAATATTGGAGCAATTAAACTTGTCAGCGATTTATATACTTCCGATGGAAGGCCGTCCGGGCCAGGTGCCTTGCCTCTCTTGCAGAGACTTAAAGATCTTTCAACCTCCGTCAAAGATATCTCAGAGTTCAAAATCTCTTTACAGTGAGGTGGAAGTGGGTCTACCAGTAGCACCCACTCTCTGGCAACCCGGAGGTCCGGTTCTAGATCTTCTTGATAGACCTTTGAAAAATACTCAAAAAAAGCCTCTGTGATCCCTCTGCTATCTGATATTGTAGTATCTACATCAACTTTTTTAATTTCCTTAATAAAGTTGCGGACTATCCTTTTTTGCCTTCCATGCCAGTAATTTGCTGCATCCCTCCCCATAACTAAAATGTGCCAAAGTACTAGCATCCCATTTCTCTTTGATTCTGTGAGCCAGCACAGCCACCAAGTCAGATTTCAAAACAGCTAATTCCTGTACCTCCTGCTCTCTTTTCATTAAATCTCTCTCCTCCAGGACCTTCCCTTCTATTTGCCGAATCTTCTCTTCCAAGTCTGCCACCTTTTTATAATACTGTCTACATTTTCCTGCACCCAGGGCACCCAACCTACCCCTTAAAAAAGCCTTACAAGCTTCCCAAACTATTTCAGGCTTAGCCGAACCCTTATTTGCTTCCAAGAAGACTTCTAATTCCTCCGTTATAACCTTCAAATACCCCTCATCTAGAAGAAGAGTTCGGTCAAGCCTCCAAGCTGTGTCCACCCTCTCTATTTTAAATCCCAAAGTTAATATTATAGCCGAATGATCCGAGAGATGGACTCCTACGTGGTTGATGTTTATTAACTGATCCATTAATCTCAGGTCCAACAAAAAATAATCTATTTGAGATTTATGCTTGTATTTTTGATTATAATATGTATAACCAAGCTGTTGACCAAATTTTTTGCGCCATATATCACATAAACCAAACTGGGACAACAATAACCTAACCCTGTTTGACATCTTCACATTACCCTGTCCTCTCTTCCCAGAACGGTCTAAATTACCATCCATTACTGTATTAAAATCGCCCGCTATAATAATCTTCCCTGAAAAATTTAACAATTCACAAGCCAGAGCATCCAAAGGTCCGACATTGTCCTGGTTTGGTCCATAATATCCAATAATAATCAATTTTTCTCCTGCCAGCTTGGCCTGCAAAATCAACCACCTTCCTCTAGAATCAGCTACCATAGATTCAAAACTAAAATTTACACCTTGCCTTATCAAAATCGCCACTCCCTTAGTTACAATAGATTGGGATGTATAAAAAGAATATGCAACCCAACGTTGTTTTCCAAATATATCTTTAGACTCGGTGGCAGTTAAATGTGTCTCCTGTAAAATGATTATATGGGCCAATGAATCTTCTAAATATTTCAAAATTAACTGTCTCCTGGACTTTACACGCAATCCTTTGACATTCCATGACAAGACTTTTATTTCCAATAGACTAGCCCCACTCATTGGTTAACTCACCAAATACAAAAATCAACCAGGCGACTATTTGGCTTTTGAGGATCATTTTCAATTTTTCCGCCCTCCCCTCCCCCCCAACCCAACCCAATCCCGCCACCCCCTATCCCACTGTGCCCCCCCAACCCTCCCTTGGAAAACCCCACCAGCCTACCCATGGCCTAGGCCCTTCGAGTGCGGCTGGCGGTGGTGCTCACCTTTTTTATCATCAAACTATTTACATACTTTTTATGCAGGTCTATTACCAGCCTAGATTAGATTTGGAGCTAGGGATTAAACAACTGCCTGTTTCGATAACTCACGACATTGCTCAATAAATATGTCAACCTCCTCAACAGTGCGAATAGAGTACATTTTATTTCTCCACATTATTTTCAAAAATGCCGGAAATTTAAGGTTGGACAGTTGCTCCCAGTTCTCTAAGTGGATCTATCCGCTTCCCTAGCTCCCACTGCCTATTGGCTGTTACTGGGGACAGGTCGGACCTTACTTCAACTTTTATTCCATCAACAGTTATGCTTTTCTTCCTTAGAGCAGCTGACAAGATTTTCTCCTTTAAATTATATGTGAGAAAATTAATTAATATTTTCCTAGGCTTGGTTCTATTTACATTTAACCTGAAGGGATCCCGATGCACCCGCTGAATATCTATAAAGATCTGCTCCTCCTCCTCTTCCAATTCTAACTCTGTCTTCAATAGATGAACCACATATTTTTTAATATCAGATCCCTCTTTGCCTTCAGGTAATTTCAAAATTTTTATGTTGTTCCGTCTCTGCATGTTTTCCAATCTCTCCACTCTATCTTCCTGGAGCCTCTCCCTGAATTTAATCTCCTCAATCTCCTTACGGTTTTCTATTACTGTCTCCCTGAGCTGCTTTGTCTCGTTTTCTAAAACTTCTGTGCGAGAGCTTAGCTCACTAAACTTAGTCTCTAACAAGCTGCAAGAAGCTCGAATACTCTCTTGGTTGGCCCGTGATATCTCGAAGCCTTCATGCATGTCTCTATCAAGTTTCTGCAGTAATGCTATTATAGGTAAATCCGGGTTGCCATGCTCTGATTCGTCATCATCTAAAATATTCTGCTTCTCCATAGCCTCCTCCTTTTTTCCTAGATCCTCCACCCCGTTTACGAGCACCTCCCCTACCTCGTCTGGTATGTTCACTAAGGTGTTGTCTGAACTGTCTTGGTCCGTCTTGCCTACTAGCTCTAGAGTATCTAAAGTATCTACGCCTTCCATCTCGATATCTGTCTCCGTTGCTAATATTTAAAACCTATTGGGGCTCAAATAGGGAGACCAATCTTGCCAGCCTTCTAAATCTGGACCTTGCTCCTTAGTATCTGATCTTAAAATGAATGTTTTAGGAATGAGCTTAAAGTACGCGTTAAGGGAGGGGGTTGGTTTGTTTTATGCACCACCGAATGTTTCACCAATTTACAGTTTTGTTTGCTGGCAGTTCTATTTTTAAGAGCCTTTTTCAATTAACTTTTCCAAAATATTGTGCACCTAATCTTTGTTTTCCTTGAAACTTGATCTGCAACAAAAAAACTTTCTGTCAGTAAAATGCCTGAAGGAAATGAAGAAAGAGATGCTACAGCGTCTCCACAGTCGTTGGATGACACGAATATCCAACAGAATGACCCGAATGCTATATTCATTCCGGTCAACATAAGAAGAACTATAACTATTAAACTTATAGAAAATGGACTGACATCACAAGGTGGTACAGTCATATTCGTGGTAGAGGCCCATGAATATCGGCAGACAGAGGTATTCTACTCATGGATACACTTTCCAGCAGCAAACGCTGTAACAAGAGAATTCCACTATTACAAAATAGAGGAACCTCCGGATGAATACACTCCTTTCGAGGAGGTTGAAATCCCAGCGAGGGGGGGCTGTAGTACCCCCCCTCGCTGCAATAGGAGGTGGATGCTGGGTGCGTCTGGGATCGTGGCTTTTAGGATCACTGCTGTGCTTTTTAACTCAATTGTTATTCGCGCTGACCTATAGCGCTTTTAACTGTATATTTTATTTCACCCTGTGTGCTTGCAGGAGTGCTACCGCGCGCAGATTGTGAGCGCGTTTGGGACATCGCTGTACTGTTCTAGCTAATGCCCTGACTGCTAGCGCTGTGCTGCTCTTATCTCGGCTTCACCTGACGGCATACTGCCTCTTTCCTTGCTCTCCTTTTTTTCCCACTTGAGGCAAACTAGCCGGGTGGTCTCCTGCCCCTGACCTTGCACCTTCCTCACCACACTTCCTCGCCTTGCTGGGTGGCACAGCATCGCGGTGGAAAATTACGATCACCTTCCCCATACCTGTTGGGCTGATTAGGGTCCGCACGGCATTCTGGGACTGGTAGGCTGGGAGGCTGCACTGTGCATCAGCGGCCCTCTTCGGGAGGACTGCTGACACGCTGGTCGGCGGACCAGGGGGGCGGTCTTTCCACCTATAGCCTGACTGATATAAAACTGAGTAGAAGCCGGGCCGGACTGCTGTAGTACCCCCCTCGCTGCAATAGGAGGTGGATGCTGGGTGCGTCTGGGATCGTGGCTTTTAGGATCACTGCTGTGCTTTTTAACTCAATTGTTATTCGCGCTGACCTATAGCGCTTTTAACTGTATATTTTATTTCACCCTGTGTGCTTGCAGGAGTGCTACCGCGCGCAGATTGTGAGCGCGTTTGGGACATCGCTGTACTGTTCTAGCTAATGCCCTGACTGCTAGCGCTGTGCTGCTCTTATCTCGGCTTCACCTGACGGCATACTGCCTCTTTCCTTGCTCTCCTTTTTTTCCCACTTGAGGCAAACTAGCCGGGTGGTCTCCTGCCCCTGACCTTGCACCTTCCTCACCACACTTCCTCGCCTTGCTGGGTGGCACAGCATCGCGGTGGAAAATTACGATCACCTTCCCCATACCTGTTGGGCTGATTAGGGTCCGCACGGCATTCTGGGACTGGTAGGCTGGGAGGCTGCACTGTGCATCAGCGGCCCTCTTCGGGAGGACTGCTGACACGCTGGTCGGCGGACCAGGGGGGCGGTCTTTCCACCTATAGCCTGACTGATATAAAACTGAGTAGAAGCCGGGCCGGACTGCTGTAGTACCCCCCTCGCTGCAATAGGAGGTGGATGCTGGGTGCGTCTGGGATCGTGGCTTTTAGGATCACTGCTGTGCTTTTTAACTCAATTGTTATTCGCGCTGACCGATAGCGCTTTTAACTGTATATTTTATTTCACCCTGTGTGCTTGCAGGAGTGCTACCGCGCGCAGATTGTGAGCGCGTTTGGGATAGCGCTGTACTGTTCTAGCTAATGCGCACACTGCTAGCGCTGTGCTTCTCTTATCTCGGCTTCACCTGACGGCATACTGCCTCTTTCCTTGCTCTCCTTTTTTTCCCACTTGAGGCAAACTAGCCGGGTGGTCTCCTGCCCCTGACCTTGCACCTTCCTCACCGCACTTCCTCGCCTTGCTGGGTGGCACAGCATCGCGGTGGAAAATTACGATCACCTTCCCCATACCTGTTGGGCTGATTAGGGTCCGCACGGCATTCTGGGACTGGTAGGCTGGGAGGCTGCACTGTGCATCAGCGGCCATCTTCGGGAGGACTGCTGACACGCTGGTCGGCGGACCAGGGGGGCGGTCTTTCCACCTATAGCCTGACTGATATAAAACTAGGGGTGTTTTTCTCCGCGCAGCGGACGCGCGGTGCGGGTGCGCCTGCTATCGCGCCAAAGGAGCGCCTAAGGAAAGCCCATCTGCACCCGTCAGCGTCACGGAAGCGGACGGGTGCGGGCAGTGCTTTCCTACCACTCTCCTTTCGGTCGCTCATCTTAAATTATGTGTACCTACACCGCCGCGGAGCTTCTTACCCTACGAGGAAATGCAGGCAACTGTCAGAAAATCTTCCCTGGGAGGTACGCCTACAAAAAACGCTGCTCTGCCTGTGAATGGGGTTTGGTTGGATCTGCGGTTCCGCCTTCCCGCGACATGCCTAATTTTCTATCCTGCTTCTTGCTAAATACGAGATCTCTTAGTAAACACTGTCAGGATATCTATAACCTTCTAGCTGACTCTAAACCTTCATGTCTTTTCCTTACTGAGACTTGGCTCGGGCCTCGTTCCGGCCCTGATCTGGCGGCAGCCATTCCTCCAAATTATGTCATCTTTAGGAAAGACAGGTCTCTGAGCAGAGGAGGTGGGATAGCCCTGATAGTCGACAAAAGCTTCTCTTGTGTTTTAATCCCCACTGATGTTATTTCGGGATGCGATTCTTTGGGGTTCTCTTTGTCCCGGTCCTCCCACCAGACCTGTGCGGGGCTCCTGGTCTACCGACCCCCAGGACCCTTAGGTTCTTTTTATGAAGACCTTCATGCTGCCGTTGCGGCGATATGTTTAAAAACTGATCAGTGCCTTCTGTTGGGGGATTTTAACGTTCATATGGACATAAGCTCTGATGCTGACACCATCAAACTATAAGATGCTACTGCCCCTTTAGACCTTAATCCCTATATCACCACACCCACACATAATAAAGGACATACCCTGGACCAGGTGTTTTCCACAATTCCTATTGTTGTACTGCCCCCTGAACCGGTCTTATGGTCTGATCATTATCTCATCAAATTTCTGCTTTCTCTGATTAATAAGTCCACTGCTCGACCTTCCGAGTCGGGGCGTCAAACGTCAAGAGCTTTTAGTCGAGTGTTACCGGACATGCTAGCTCAAGCTCTCATTGTACATCCCTGCCAGCTGTCAGGCAGTCTTGAGGTCGATATCGACCGCCTGCAGAGCTGGCTGACGGAGCGTTTTGACGAATTAGCCCCTGTTTCTACTGTCCGCAATAACAGAGTTCGGACTTCTGCCCCTTGGTTTTCAACCTCCCTGGCTGCTTTGCGCCGCAGTTTTAAGAAAGCGGAAAGAGCCTGGCGACGCTTCTATGACCCCTTGGACAAAATTGTTTACAGGGAGGCCATCAAGGGATATCATAGTAGCATTCTGGTGGAAAAGAAAGCCTACCTGGCTCGTAGAATAGAGGCTGCTGCCATGGTCAGTAGGGAAATATTCCTTATTGTTAAGGAATTCATCTCCCCCAGCTCGGCCATGCCCACACTTCATCACTCGGAATCCTGGGCTACTTTTTTCACGTCTAAAATCAAGACCATCCAAGACTCATTTCCTCTTTCCACTTCGATGCTCCCCTCTGATAGATATGCCCCTCTTTCTGCATCACTCCCGGAGGATGGTCCGGTCTTGGCTACTTTTCCTTTTCTTTCTCCCGCCTCCTCTTTGGATCTGATTTCTAAACTTAAATCGGGCTCTCCATTGGACCCTTGTCCAGCGAAGGTTTTGGCAAAAATGGCTCCTGTCATGAATGAGCTTATAAATCCTGTGCTCAACGGTTCGCTGAATTTGGGAGTTGTTCCTCACGCATGGAAACATGCCCTGATACTGCCGCTTCTGAAGAAGCCCAATCTTGACCCTCTGTTGCACGCCAACTATAGGCCTATCTCCCTCCTCCCGGCTTTGGCTAAAGTCGTGGAGAAGCACGTTCACTCCTCTCTTACGAACTTCCTGGAGAGCAATAACATCCTCCATGATACTCAGTCGGGCTTTCGGGCCAACATGAGTACGGAGACTGCCCTACTGGAGGTGACGGATGCCATCAGAGAGGTGTTAGATGCGGGAGGTAAGGCCATGCTGATTATGTTGGACTTGTCGGCGGCTTTTGACACCGTTCCCCACGGCAGTCTCCTTTTAAGACTCAGGGAGATTGGGCTGCGGGGAGGGGTGTTTAACTGGTTTAAGTCCTTCCTTGCTGGCCGTCGGCAAACGGTCTGGGCCCCTCCTTTCTCCACCGAGATGCCACCTCTTGAGGTAGGGGTGCCGCAGGGCTCTGTTTTGAGCCCTACGCTGTTTAACATCTATATGGCACCCCTGGCAGCTCTGGCGGAGTCTTTCGGTGCCCAGATCGTGTCCTACGCTGATGACACCCAGCTTCTTTTTACCAGTCTGAAGGGGTCCGATTTCGATGGGGAGCAGATCAGAGACTGTCTGGGAGCCGTTTTTGATTGGTTCGAACGGCACAGCCTGAAATGTAACTCCGACAAGTCGGAGTTGCTGTTTTTTGGCTGTCCCGCCGACCCCAGATGGCTGACCTGGTGGCCGCCGGCTATGTTTCCCCCTGCAGCTGTATCCTCCAGGGCCAAGAATCTGGGAGTCCAGATAGACGACGGTCTTACCTTGAAGCCTCAGGTGTTGGGTCTTGTTGGCAAATGCTTCGGCATTATTAAGATGCTGAGAAAATGTCTTCCTCTGCTGGCCCTCTGCCACCGGAAGGTTACTGTCCAGGCGCTCATTGGCTCTCGTTTGGACTACTCCAATGTTCTTTACTTGGGCCTGCCGGAGTTTCTTCTTTCTCGCCTGCAGGTCGTGCAGAATGCTGCCGCCAGAGCCATTTATGGGCTTCATCGCAGAACCAGTGCGACTATTTTATTAAAAAATCTCCACTGACTCCCCATAAAAAAACGAGTGATTTTCAAGGCTCTCTAACTGACTTTTAAGGCGCTTCATGGCACAGGAGCGAAATACATTAGGAATCGTTTGGCATTCCATCTGCCTACGAGGACGCTAAGGTCAGCTTCCCTGGCTCTGGCTCAAGTTCCATCAATCAGACGGGCCAGTATTGGTGGACGCTCTTTCCGCTATCTGGCGCCCAAGCTCTGGAACTCTCTGCCAGTGTCCATGAGACTTAACACAAGTCACTTAGGTTTTAGGAGGGAGCTAAAGTCTTGGCTTTTTGTCCAGTAGGTCCGTATGTCTGATCCCTTTTCGCCCCGTTGTCTGTCTCCTAGTTTTTATTAAAGCGCCGGGACACTCCCCGGAGTAGCCGTGCGCTATATAAAATCTTTTTAACATTAACATTAACATTAAATTACCAAGAGCACCTGCTCTGGTTTAAAGGCGCCCTAAAAAATCACATCACCAGGCAATTGGTCCAATATGTAATGCGGACTTCAACAGTCCAACCAGCAATCAACATTCCACAGCTGACCCCTCATCAGGGGCACACAAACAAAATTACACCACAGAACATACAATCATGTTTTGGTAAAACACCCGCAAAACGGGAACAAATTCCATTCTGGTTAGGACAAAAAATCACTCAAATAGAGGCAGTATTTCCTGATACTACACCTACTGAGAAACACAGAATTCTGACTATCTGTCTTCCAATGGGGATCGCACCACATGTGGAGGACTGTGACACTTGGGGCACAGTCTTTGCTTCCATTTACACAAAAACATATGGTGTTCCGTCGATGGCGGTAATACCAGATGTGCTAAGACAGATTCAAAATGAATACGGTCCAGAACCTGCTTTAACTCTGGGTATGAAATTACTGAAAGACTTCAAGCAGGTCTCGGCTATATTATTAGCCAACATAAAAGGAGAAGCAGCATCTGTGGCGATCCGCCAGAAATTGAAAGAAACAGATATAGCAGAACAACCTTTTGAACTTGCCAGAATCATAGAAAAATCCTATGAAGAACTAGGAAGAGATAGTTTGGGTGGGAAACCAGTAACACCCCAACTAACTGAAAATCCAGAAAAAAACTTTTATTCAAAATAATCTAAACACTCCAAAAAAGAGTTGGGATTGTAATAAACAATCCACTCCCAAAGAAAAACGATTCCAGTTCAGAGGAAGGTCTCCTCAACGGAGAGAAAGATCTCCGGAGCAAGGACACAAGTCTCCCCAGAGGAAGCCCTCTGAGAAAAGATACAACCTTAGAAATAGGGATAATCTGAAAAAACCTGATAGATATCAAGATATTGATACACGTCCCTCTCGATCTTTTCAGTCTTCCTCACAGAAATCGGAAAGAAGAGGACGGTCAGAACACAAGGAAGAGCACGTCAAGTCCAAAGACAAAGAACCTGCTCATCAAAGTGAAAAATTACAATTTCCAAGAAAGAAGGTAGCCAGTATTAAAATAATTAAACATGCCGAGGATACTGAGGTCACAACTGAAAAACGGAGAGTGGGCCCAGACAATGCTAGACAGCGCAGCAGAAGTGACCATAGCTCGCAAGATCCTGATGAATCTTCTGGAGACAGTGGACACGAATGCATACAATCAGGTGGAAACTACAGATACCAGAGTTAGCAAACCTCATAAAATATACGAAATAACATTACGTATAGAGGGAGATAAGACTAGGAAAGTAAGGGGTCTCTTTTGGGATAACCTTTCGAAAGGCTATGACATCCTTCTAGCTGAGAAAGACTGGCCACCAGAGTTTGTCAGGGAGTGCCCTCATGGCGAAGAAATGATTATGCCTGCCTTCTCAAATCATATTCCGATTCATAAAAAATATACACTTGCAAGAAAATGGGCAGTGGCCCAAGCTCCTGCATTATATAAAAATCATGTAGGATGGGATGAGGATTCTCCTCCTCACAAAATCCAGTTAAAATGTCAACCCACTGCACAAAGGCAGTATCCTGTTAAGCAAGAAGCTAAAAAACAAGTCAGGGAGATCTTAGATCAATTTGAATACCAGGGGGTGATTGAAACATGCACCTCACAAATGAACAATCCTTTGTTTCCTGTCTCCAAACCAGATGATTCATATCGTCTAGTTTTGGACTACAGACACTTAAACTCCTGTTGCAAAACATTTGCAGTACAAAACTCACACAGTGCAGCACTAATGAATAACATCGTGCGCAAAAAATATAAAACGACATTAGACATCTCTAATGGATTCTTTTGTCAAAACATTGCACCTGAAAGCAGGTATTTGACCGCTTTCTCAATATTGGGGTCGAAAAAACACTTCTGTCGACTCCCACAGGGATTCAAGAATAGCCCAGGATGATTCTCAGCAAGAGTAACAGAGTTACTACAAATATATGATGATGAGGCATTATCTTATGTCGATGACATCTATCTCACAGATGATGACCTGGAGACTCACTTGAAAAGAGTGAACACCATAATACTTGGTTTTGCAGCTGAGGGTTACAAATTCAACTTTAAAAAGTCAAGAATTGCCCATCTAACTGTCCTATTTTTAGGATTTGAATTATCAAGTGAAGGCAAAAGCCTAGCAGACAACTTCTTAGAGAAGTGTGCTGTACTCCAAGCACCTAAAACGCTGAAGAACTTACAATCAATACTAGGTTTCCTGAATTTCGGAAGAACATACATTCTAAATTATACGGAGAGGGTTAAACCTCTCTATGAATTAATAAAACCTGATTTCAAACCAATCAATTGGACTCAGAAACATACAGAAATTTTAAGATCATTGCAAACAGACATGTTAGCTAAAACAAAATTGCAAACTCGTGAAAACACACGCAACCTTGTAATCCGAGTAATCCCAGGAAGATGCGGATTCACGTACCTGACCTCTAATGAGGGAGAAACGGTACCTATAGCTTACAAATCTCACTTGTACACAAAAGCTGAAATGAAATTCAGTTCAACTGAAAAAATTCTCATAGCGGTTCAAACTGCTGTAGCAAAAGAAAGAGCCCAAGCCCAAGACAGAAGGATAACTGTTTTAACAGCAGAATCAGCCCTTGAGGCATTAACAAGCCCACGCAATTTGACTTCTGTGGCATTAGATCCAAAATGGATACAATGGGAAAATTCTCTTGCTACAGAAGACGTGAAATACTATTTTGCCCCGAATATGAAAAAACGAAAAAATCTAAAATATGAAGAAGAATATCCTCTGCCAATCGAAATCCCGACTCTGGAACATTACGCCTGTATAATATATACAGACGGATCAGCACAACCCGCAGTTGGGGGTAAGCAAGCTTACAGTGCTGCGTGCGCGGTTGTTAAATGCCGGTGGCACGAATGAAAATTGAGACCACTGGTCACTATCAGTCAATCTGTAAAAGATAGTTCGGCTCAACGAACTGAACTACTGGCGTTAAATATGGCGCTTGATATTGCCGATCGCGAATTCCCCGCACTAATAGTGTGCGATTCGCATTACTGCGTCAAATCTTACAACAATGACTTGCAGAACTGGGTTCAAAACGATTACAAAGATGACACAGGTGCCACAATAAAGCATAAAAAGCTTTGGGAACAAGTAGTTCTTTTACAGAAAGAACTACAAAAGACTCACGTGATACATACACTGAGTCATCAACGTGATGGCGTTCACGTTGCATGGAATTCATTGGCTCACAGAGCCACAGCGGAAGCAGCTCAAACAGCTTCCGTAGCCACAAAAAGCGTTCAGAAAAATACATAGACGGGGAAACAATGCTGGTGGTAAAAACGTCTTTGCAAGGCGACTGTGCAGCATTACCTGTGAACTATCCACTCAATTATACATACATATTCGATGCAAACTCCGTTCCTTTTGCTCAAATCCCTGGAGTGGGGGATAGAGTAATTCCAAACACGAACAGGAGAGTCTTTTTAATAGCAGACGCGCACAATGGGTTGGGTCTAAGGCACCAAGAGATCAAGGGATCTCTGAAAGAATTACAATCAGAATACTGGTGGCCGGGGATGAGCCTGCAATTTTACGAATTTGCAATGGGCTGTCCAAACTGCAACAGAGATCGCAGTCATGAACCGACTGGAGTATTGCCAGGACCCTTCTATTAGAAAGCATAAGGCTATCTATACGCAAATATCCGGCAGGAAAAATGCGTCCCATTAAATGTTTAAGACTAGATTCACTTAAAATGTAGACCCCCAGTGCTCGGCTGACGCCAGAACTGTTATAAAAGATTTGCGAGTCTTTATCGGCACATACGCAATTGGCATGCTTCATTCTGACCAGGGTCCTTCGTTTAGCTCTAGGGCTTACAAGGAGGCCATGGCCAGCATGGGCATTGCATTGCGGTACTCTTGTCCCTTCCATCCTGAGGGAAATGCGGTAGTGGAAAGAAAAAACCGGGACATAAAGCAATCTATAACGGCGAGGGTATTAGGTTCGGGTGCTGGGTGGGTCCAACATTTAACAAGTGTCCAACGTAGTCTTAATAATCTGCCAAGAAATTCTCTAAAAGGTCTCAGTCCGTACGAACTATTGTTCGGTACTAGAATGCATATTCAGAACCTTGATAGTCGCACTTCAGTGGTAGAAGAAAAATGCTTTGATATCAAAGACCGTTTGGCTGTTTTAGAGGACTTAAATGAAACAAGACAAAACCTGAGCAACATAAAGTTAAAACAACAGCCAAGAAGAAAAACCACCTGTCCCAGCAAGATCTATCTGGATTCCAAAGATTGGGGATCTGGTCAGAGAGAAGATCGCGGTGAAGAAGGAATTTGGGCCTTCTTACAGAAAAGCAGTACCTGTCTTAGCTATCAGCGGAACAAGATCAGTTGTACTACCGCCCCTTGCTGGTAAAAAGGAGAACCGAGTTGTATCCATCGACCTGGTAAAACCACAATCATGTGGCCAATAATAAGTAGTAGGCCCAGTGGACTCCCAAGAAATAGCAGAGTACCAACATTTTCTACAATACAAGAGGTTCAAACTGAGAGACTAATCACATTCGATAAACCTGCAGTGAATAAAAAAGGACTATGCAACAAAGCCATGGAACTTGTGCCTCTTGAAACCCAAATTGCAACAGTACATCAAGAAACACCAGTCTACAACGATGTAGCCTCAGACTATGCTAATGAAACAAAGAAAAATCCAAAAGCAACTGAAAATCCGGAAGCAATTCCAACAATTGACAGAACTGCATCTGGCTACTTCATCAATTTCGATGACTTTTCTGAAGATCCAGGCGAGCCTGAAGTAAAATGCCAGCAACGAAAACTTTCAAAGACAAAGTAACAGAACTCTTTCATCAACTCAAAGAAACCTATCTGATTTCTCCATGGATTGAATTTTGGATTGTGTTAGGTGTACTTTTCCTCCTGCTTTGGCTCATCATGGTTCTTTGTTTGGGAAAATTCATTGAAGGAAAATACAGTACAATGGACACAGCAAGTCAGAACATCAACTGGGTCCTAAAACCTCACAAGTCATCTCACACCGAGAAAAGAGAACTATCATCAGTGAACGTCACAGCCAATCCAATACCCGGCGGGGTAGCATGGAACAGAACTGATTTTGACATTTTTGGCCCGATTGAGCTCTTGAAATATCTACACCAGTTTAAGGTTTCATTAAGTGACTTTGTAAAACCAAGTACTTTCTCTGATGATTGGGACTTTGAAAATATAAATAATATGAAGTCAGATTTAGTAATGTCAGCAAAATTTACAGAACACGATTACTTACAGGGTTCATCAAATTATGAAGAAATGTACTGTTATAATCACTTTGGCCATCACTATTTGCATAAATCTGCACAGCCTAGAAATGTTTTTAATTACAACCAATGGGAACATTGTGCAACTCCGCCTAAAAGCAGCTCAAAAACATTCTATGAGAAATTCCCATAGTTCTCAGGGTTTAACACAAGTGATGCAGAGACGTTTTATTTTAAAATGTTAAATAAGACAGGAATGAAAACAATGTTGACAAATACTAAATTGATTTATTCTGAAACATTTTATGAAAAAATGATTACATTTGGTTTTGAATTCTGGAAAAACAACATTGAAACAAAAACCATCTGGGGTACAAAAGAATTGCAGGTCCAAGGTTTAGAAGCATTATTTAGAGCCTGCATGATCCCAGAACAATTAATATTCTTGAATGACACCATTCAACAGACTACCTGTTTTGGCCTAGCCAAAATTAAAGACTTAAACAACCTGTATATTCCAAAGCCCATACCTGATAGTAATAGCACTACTGATATGGAGATAGACATATCCCATATTTTATACCAAAACAGAACACATCCTGATTGGAAAAAATGGTTGATCTGGCCCACAGACACAAATAACTGTCAGGATAGATTCCTGAACAAAATACAGGGGTTCAAAATGACCAGGCCAGACCCAAGATACTCCCAGAGACAACATCCAGGGATAGTTACAACATACAGTGTAGGGAAACTATGCCTCGAATGGCTACAGAAATCCACACTGGCTGAAATTAAGCAACACTTGACTTTACTTAAAGACGGTGCTGACTTGCGTGATTTCATTCTGGGACCACGCAAACAGCGTCAAAAACGTTTCATAGCGGCCGGTATATACGCTGCGTACAACGAAGCTTGGAAAGTAATGCAAATTGAAACAGCAGAAAAAATACGAGAAATTGATCGTATTAATTTGAAAAAATCACTTTCTGTTGTGGACAATGGGTTAACGACTCTGTCCTCCAGAATATATTCACTGGACAGTATTGTATCATCTGCTATTGATATAATAGAGTAAGACTTACTAATGTTACAACATGGTCAGTCCCAATTACGTTCTATTGTACAGCTTGGCTGGACGTTGCAAAATCTGCGTTCAGGCTACGTGCCAAGGTGTTTAATCAACGTAACGTTATTATTTTCTATCTTTAACCTTACTGATAAACAAATAAGTTTGGCACAAAAAGGAGCATTGAAAAACTTGAGAGATTACCATTGACAATGTCAAAAAGACCTGTCATTGAATGGATAATACACGGAATAATCACAATTCCGATAACAACTTTCCAATTTAAATACTGGCAAGAATATATACCAGCAGGCCAGTATGAAAGGTTGGGTAAAAGGTACATCAGGTCAACATGGAAACTACCTTATACACACACATGTTACAGTGAAAAGAAAAAGAATGTATTTCTTAGTGGTAAAAATTGTAAACGATCACTAAGCGGTACACTTCTGTGTCAAGGCATTAACTTGCATGGGGCCTGCGAGGGGTCTTCGAATAACCTTTCATGTCACCTGCACGGCACTCCTGCAACACAGATAGAGCCATTCTTTTGACAGATTTCTAACGGGAGCTATATTCTAATAAATTACCACAGCTGTTGTGGCATGGTGCCAGGGAAAGCCTATGTCGTCAGCGTTTGTTCCATGGTCACTTGCTGTAGGCAAGTATTGTATCCAAACAGCGCTCCAGATATGGAGGCGGCAATATGGCCTCGTTTGAATATCTCTTCTATTCGAATTGATACTTTAAGCAGAATGAAGTCTATTCTTTTACAGACGACTGTGCCTTTGACCTCGTCCAAAGAAACGTATGATCTGAAAGTCGCAAGGACAACGGCAGAGATACATACCCTTTTATCAACAAATTGCCCCATGCATTTCGTAGAAATGCTAAGCCAAATCCTAAATATGTCATATACCAGTGGCATTGCGCATGTATTTAAGACAATTTTTTCGGGACTGTTAACACCCTTTGAAACAGTTCTGGGCATCTTCCCCAATTTTGTCCATTCTCTCTTTGGCGGCCTACCTCTACTTTTAGGACTCGTAGCAGGAATTTTGTTTTTGATTCTTCTGCTCCGATATGGCAAGCCACGCCGCAGACAAGACTCCAGCAACGATGGAAGAAACGATCCTAGCAATACGCTACCGGGACCGCATAACTAAAGTCCTCGGATTAGCCCGGCTAAGAGATCTGAATATGACCTGGTTTCTTTCATTCAGACCTATCTGGCAAAATTGCATCTTACCTGTGCTTCGGTGTATGCTATGCGGAGCAGAATGCGTGTTGGACATCTGTCTTACACTACCATCAGCAGTACCAATGGATGCAGATACCTTGCTAGGTCCTGTAACGGCTCATGCATCGTGTTGTCCCCAGCGGCTACCTATTCTGATGACGGCATTCGTTGAAACTTCACCACTACGAGTATGTGGCAGTGGAGTACGAGATGAGAGCAGCATCACACAGGTACAACCTTCACTGAGCATTGCTGATCCTGACATCGATGATAGCTATCATTCTCATGGCTGCACTGTTGCAGCATTTTTTAACTTGGTCGAACTTTCACCTGAAGCTGTTGACCAATTTTTTGCGAGTCTGTCTGAAATGATGTTCTCCCCTGAACAGAAAGAATGATTTTTAAGCAACAAGCACACAGCGTTCCCTGAACTCTGAATTCGGCCTCCAGATTTGATAAACAAAAGCTTCTGAAAACGAAATTATTTTTTTTCCACTTCCAAAATATTTACCTTTTTCTGGCACAGAGTACTCTGCTTAAAGTAGAACTATTCTTAGGGAACAGAGCTTCTATTTTAGGGACTCTAGAGACAATATTTTACCTCAGCCTCTAGCACATGTACAACATTTGTATTATTATATGATGGAATGGTCTCGACCTTCTCTTCTGTATTAAGAGCCATTTCATGTGTAAATTTTCGCAATTCATTCAGCTGATATATATATGCATTTTTAACTGAATGATACCACTGCTTGAAAAGCGTACAGTACCAATACTCATTTTTCGTGTATTTACCATATACCGTTCCAAATGCAAATTATGTATTTTGGGGTGGGTTGGAAAACACATGCACCATTATATGTTTACTATTGCTTAGTTTTAAGTAATGAGGGACATTAGATCGTGGAGTGGGTGTTGTGATTCTATCTAGGACCCTAATTCGATATTCCTGATTTATGCCCTTATGTGGTTATAATAAATAATATCCTTATAAAGGCATAAGAATCATATCCATATTTAGTCGTAGCCCCTGCAGTCCAAATTAAGCAAGGCTACTTCCCCAGGCTCCTAGAGAGTACAACGAGTTCTCTAAACAAACCAAAACTCCAGCAACCTGGGAATTCCCCATGCTTTTGTTTTGATTTGTCCCAGAACTCCTGTGAGCACTGTAAGAACGGCCAGTTCTTAGTGACATCTTTATTGACGTCTTATGTCCAACCTTACGTCAAACCCGGCACCTTTCAGGTATAAATATACCGACATTGCCTTAAGCAAACACACAGTGGTTTGGAGCAGAGCGGCTATCTACTTGCCCGAGAGCCCAGCTGACGCGAGAGCCCACGGACGCCGCCCCTCCCTTTTGACACACTGAGAGAGACGCTGTCTTTTTCTCCAGCCGAGAAAATCCAGCTCCGGTGTTTCCAGATACCCTTGCGGGTTGATGGGATATCGAGTCCTGAGAACAAGATACCAGACCTCCTGCTTTCTATTACCCAGGTACGGAGCTGACTAAACCCTTAAGAGAATTCTTGACTCAGATTCTTGGCAAAAACCAACTTAACTTAAACTGCTACTTACTTACTCCTTCCCACGTATTAGGCTTAGGTCAGGTACACCGGGGTAGGCGTATTTAGAAGCACCAGTTGAGTACGTTAGTCAATGTATATATGTATGTATATATTTTATCCATTTTAAAGTATCATATGGCTAAGAAACCATATCA
This sequence comes from Lissotriton helveticus, assembly GCF_964261635.1. Lineage (NCBI taxonomy): Eukaryota > Metazoa > Chordata > Amphibia > Caudata > Salamandridae > Lissotriton > Lissotriton helveticus. The sequence continues at coordinate 604,306,111 of NC_136065.1, forward strand.
ATGCTTTTACAGTATTATTTCATAATACTCCTTTTACTGTACGCACTTTACTTTACTATAAGTATTGCAATTGTGACAATTAATTTCTCTTGCATGAGAAAGAAGACTGCTCAATAAATAACACCTTTTATTGAAAACGCCCGTCTCTCTTTTCCCTGCACTCTGGTGAAACTAAGTATGCACGATTGACTGAGTAAAATAGCTGTCTATTGTTTTCACACGACTCTAGAGATACACTCTTATTCTCGGGGAGCAAAGTTGTCCTGTTATATGGTTGTCAGAAGCTAATCCCTTCTCGTCTAATCAGGAAAGTTAACTCCTTCTTGAACATTCGAGAAAGTTTCTAGTGACCTCTGAGCTAGCTGGCAAAACTAATTAAGTCTGATATAGTCAGTAGAGACCTAGTCGACCTCAGTCCTACGTCTACACTGCTGTTTATATTATTCCAATGCGCAGAGCCTATTGGGAATATAGGAACTACACTACATGTGTACTGGCTGCAAGTCTGGACAACTACAGGTAATAGTGCAGATCCTCACAAATGTTCATACCTCGGGGGGCTTTGGTGTCGAGTTCCATGAGATACTGGGTTTCCAACCGTCTAAGTCTCTTTTCCTGATTCCCTCCTCGTTTGTTGATGGGCACACTGTCAATGACAAAATATTGGAGCACATTAAGGTTGTTATTTTGCTCCAATTTGATGTGTCTTGCTACGGGATACATAGGATCTGAATTGATAGTTGCCCGGAGGTGTTGCAATATACGTGTAAAAACCTGTTGCTTAGTGCTTCTGACATAACGTAACCCGCAGATACATTTTAAAACATAGACTGCGAACTCTGTGCGACATGTGTAATGTCCATTGAGCTTGATAGGAGTGTCTGAAAAAGCAGTTGAATAAGAAGTGGTATTCTTCCCAAACTTACAGGCACGGCATGTGCTGCACTAAAAAAAACCTTCTTGGGGGTGAGCCAACCGCTTTTAATGTCTAACTCTGGCCAAGTTTTTACTAAATCACTGCGCATGGAGTAAGCTTTGCGGTAGTATGTAAAATTAGGTTTACTCTGTAGTATCTGTTGGAGTGTAGCATCGGTAAGCACTATAGACCATTGGCTATGTGAGCAAGGGTATCCATTACCCGAAACGCGTCATGCCGAGAGTGAACAAAGAAGGGATAATAAACATACCCTAAATACTCTATGCTGCTTGGTGGTCTGTGATTTCTGTGGTGCCGCACTGGAGAGACAGAAGTAGCTTGGAGATATATATATATATATATATATATCTATATATATATATATATATATATATATATATTCACTGAAAAAACCATAGGTTATAGACCATATATAGTTAGGAATTAGCATTTACAAAACCTTGAAAATTCACTGAAAAAACCATAGGTTGTAGACCATATATAGTTAGGAATTAGCATTTAAAAAACCTTATTTTACTCACACAAAACCATTGAAATTCCATATATAGTTAGTTGCACTAACTATATATCGCTCACCCGCAATCCACTGCTGATCATGTCACATATTACATCATTCATGACATGGTCAGTGACATCACTGATGACATCACTGATGACATCTCAAATGACATCACTGATGACATCAATATGGTCTATAACCTATGGTTTTTTCAGTGAATTTCAATGGTTTTTTAATAGCAAATATCATAAGCTGTCGACTGTCAAGTACGTGGTAAGTAAAAACATTTTCGTGTTTATGCACACTGATCTGCTTTGAATGCTGCCCCCCACCCCTCATTTCTATTAGGAGTACTCTCTCTTTGCAGATAGTGAAGGGTAGTTAACGCAGGCCTTTGCCCCCGTTGTAATCCGTCGTGCCTGCTTCTCTCTCCATTTGATTGATTGTTCTCTTTGGTTCATTCTCTATTTACAAACAAGCACAGAGTCGCAATACTCTGTTTAGTCTTTGCAGATAGCGAAAAATCGTGTAAAAAAACAAAAGGAATCGAGCAAAATCAGTAGGCCACTAATGGGATCTCTTTTTGACCTCCCTAAAATAGAAACATTAGGAACAACCTGTTGATAATACCAATGTGTATGTACATAAGCGGCGTTCATTTGTGTTCACAGTACCCCTTGTTGATTGTTTGAATCGACCATTGAATTGTTCGAAGTTGGTTCTCTTAAGAATCTTCTCTGCCTGCAAACGAGGAAGAATAGGAATATTCTCTCTCCCTTTGCAGATAGTGAAGGGTAGGTAACGCAAACCTTTAACACGTCGTGCCTATTTCGTTCCTCATTGATTGATTGTTTCCCCAAACATTGACTGTTTGGGAATTGGTTCTTTTTGGAGGTATTCCCTGTTTGCAAATATACGTAGGAAAATCTTTGCAAATAGTGAAAGGGTACGTAATGCGGACCTTTCTCCCCCGTTGTAATCTGTCATGCCTATCTACTCCCCACTGATTGATGCACCTGTTTCACCCGGACCATTTACTAGAGATACGTCATCTGGCCCGACCAGAGAGCACCCCTAGTGAAAAGGACATATGCAATAATAACGAAGTGATCACTGTATCCTGTTAACAGAAACTTTAGCATGAAACAACCTGGAAAGAAAAGAATAGGAAAACGAAAATCAGTAGGCCACTGATGAACATGAACTTTTATTAAACAACGAACAAAGAAACGATAACATAACGTAATGATAAAACCTATTAATGTCCTAGAAACAAGAAAACGTTAAAATATGCCAGTGGTGAGAGACCAGAAAAACAGTAAGAGAAACCAAATCACCCCTCGCTGTCCCACCGCCTGCCACGCCAAAAAAATCGATAGACTAGGGAAAATGCAAGTCAGTAGAACATCCGCCCCCACTCTGGAAACTTCCAAGGTGGGGCAGGGTTGCGGCTACGCCCAGCCGGGAGCAGCCCATATAAGGCGGGTCCTGCTGCCACGCCTCGGCCAGGAGATCCTAACGTAGGGTGTAGCCGGAGGAGAGGCCGAGGCCAGCGGGACCCGGCCAGGGGATTGCCTTTACAACGCTGAACAGTTGCAGGGGGGGGGGAATGTCTCCTCGACCCTCCCCTCTCTCTCCCAGTCCGGCCGCGGTGGCCCTTGACAGTTTCAGGTAGTCCCGCCACATGCTCTTCCGGTCCGGCCACCAACGGTCGGGGGGCCGAGGCCGACGGGATCCGGCTGCAGCCGATAAACCAAGAAACCCGTTCATGGGGCCAGAGCCAGGGGCATCCGGCCGACATCTACCGGAAGCCCGGCCCGAAGACGGACGGGACACTTCTTCTTTCTTGAATAATGGCTGCGACAACACTGGGGGGGGATGTCTTGCACATGCCTCCGACCCCCCCCCCCTCGTCCTCATCGCCTGGTCCGGCCATAACAAATCTTAAGCGAGACGCTGTGGGGTGCACTGGGAGGGAGAGACGGTGCGAACAGGCCTCTCCCGCCTCCCCAGGTGGAGGCTTCCCAGCTGCACCCTCAGCGCTCCAGGCGCCCGGAAAAGGGTTCTTCTACTGTGGCCATGCTGCAACGTCTCGCCCGGCAGGGTGGAGCCCGTCCGCTCATTTGACCCCGCGATCGCCAGTAGCTACCGAACTCTCAAAATGGCGGTTGACCTGGCAAGAGCGGGCCCAGCATAAAGAAATGGCCCGGTCACTGGTTGACTCCACCACCGTAGTCCTCCACGACCTTGAAGATTCTAGAGGAGCCGCGGGAGTCTCCGACCCCCGATGGGGAATGACTGCCATGATCGCCCGTGGAGTGACGAAACTGTATCCGCGGGACGTCGGCGCTCCCATGCTGGCGCCAGCCTCACTTTGAATTACTAGAATCCTGCAGACCTCAGTTCCGGTGAAAGCACAGTGTGACCCGGTAGGAAAAATTCAACAGAATCCTTTTTGTTTCTGCTGTGACCCTGCTACAGCACAGGCATTGTCCCCAGCAGTAATTCTGCAATGCCGGTAAGAATAGCTGTGGTGCCTACTGGACTCACTCACCCCCGCGGCGCCCCACGCCGTTATTTGCTGGGCGGCAACTTACTAGACATCACTTTCGTGCCATCTAGATTTCAGCGCGTTCTGCTGCCTTGGAACTATTCGCACAACAGACTGCTACTGACGACCCACCCCCAGGCAACATCTTCTGAATTTTCATAATTTGAAAGAACTAGTAACATGTCCTCATCAGGAATTCAAAAGAAATTGCCACGGTCTCGTCGTTGTTTAAATGTTTTTACTGTTTTTGTTTTGTTGTATATATTTATATGTTATTAAAGTTTTATATTCCTACTACTTTGTTGGAGTGCTATATATTTTTAATGTGACACATAATTGTAAAAACTTTGATGTACAAAGAGTCATTCCTGGAATCTTCCGCTTCAGGCTCGGTCCCCTCCCCAATCACAATACAGGATGGTTTTCAGATAGTAGGAACACGTGTGGTGTGACGGAACTCATCGGGTGTGGGCCTTGATCTACTATAACTCCTTTGAAGAGGGGTGATTCTTTACAGCTGGGGCCATAAACTACATCTGCAGGGCTAGGTGATAGCCTGGACAATCGGACACAGAGGAAGAGGAGTGTCAGAGGGTGCGGTAGTGAATAGGGCGAAAGGGAGGTGTCGGGCGGGCACAGAGTGTGATTTTCAGGGAAGAGCAGCGCAGATGGGGGGAGGTTTATTGCCGATGCATAAGACAGAGAGCGGGGGTGACCAGTGCCTGGGGAAGATGCTTGCGAGGGTGGGGAGCCATGCTACGAATCGACAGCGTGCAGAGAGTGGGTCTGGTCAAGGCATCTAAAATGGCTGCCGTGCACGACAAAAGTGTGGCATTTCAAAAAAGGCAAGATGGCGCAGACAATGTTTTTCAACACTTCCTCATTTCCTTCGAATCGAACGTTAACAGACGTTGGTGCATATTACCAAAGTTAAGCGATATTTATCCCTAACGATGCTTAGCAACGAATTTTTTACCGCTAAGCATCGTCAGAAATTATCGAAGATAAACCTTGCTATTATCAAGGTTTATCGCAAATGCGATAATAAACGGCCGCAATGCATGAATATCGCTAAAAAGTCAGCGATATTCATGCATTACCGAGCTAATGCTCTTAGCCATGTTATCCACCTCCCATTGGATAACATGGCTAAGAACTGCTCAGGGCAGGTGTTACTTTTTGGAGATATTCGCGCTTAGCGCGAATATCTCAAAGTTGGTAATAGGAGATAGATATCTTGCATGTTGTAATGCAAATTATTGTGGTATATGGAACTCATACCATAATCTCTCAGGAAAGCAGAAACTGATCCTTTTGGGACCGCCTAAAAAGGCCTAGGGGGTGAGGGGTACTCTACTTTGCCCCCTTTTCACGTTCCGAACTATTTTATTTTACTCTCTTCTGTAATTACACAAAATAGCAGCGATAAGATGCATCGGAGACACACAGTGAGAGAAAGGAGGCCGGAGATGAAGAAGAGATGTCAAATACACATTGGAGATAATATAGTGGCAGAAGGGAAGTAAATATGAGTAAACTTACCATGTAACATAAAAATGTTGCACTCTATACTATAAGTCTCATTTTATACTACAATCACTTCGCTACAACCTCATAAATTAAAAATAAAAATGAATAATGTCTCAAACAATTTTTGATTTCTAAATATAAATTTATTCTTCAGAATTTTCTAAATTTGAAAGAACTAGTAACATGTCCTCATCAGCAATTTCCTCATGAAAAGTCTGCAATGATGATTCTTGTAACTCTATGGTCTCCAAACATTCGATAAATTCGCCATCAACAGATTGATCAAAAAAATCATTCAAGTCATCTCCTCCTTGTGACAATATTTCATTATTGGTGCTGTCAATTTCAATCAATGTAGTGGAATCATTCAAGTCATCTCCTCGTGACAATATTTCATTATTGGTGCTCTCAATTTCAATCAATGTAGTGGAATCATTCAAGTCATCTCCTCCTTGTGACAATATTTCATTATTGGTGCTGTCCATTTCAATCAATCTAATGGAATCATACAAGCCATCTCCTCCTTGTGACAATATTTCATTATTGGTGCTCTCAATTTCAATCAATGTAGTGGAATCATTCAAGTCATCTCCTTGTGACAATATTTCATTATTGGTGCTGTCCATTTCAATCAATCTAATGGAATCATACAAGTCATCTCCTCCTTGTGACAATATTTCATTATTGGTGCTCTCAATTTCAATCAATGTAGTGGACAATTCAAAAGAAATTGCCACGGTCTCTTCATTGTGAGCCATTTTATTTTGAAATTGCTTGCTGTAAATTGCAGAAAAAAAGAATCACTTTCATTTATCGTTTTTAGTAATACATAATATAAAACTAACTTTATCAAGTATTTAGTATAACAGAAGGACTGCAAATAAATAACAGAAAACATTTTTCAAATTATCTTCAAGTGTACAACATAGTTCCCCTTACAAATTAACAACTCACCTTTTTAAAAGTAGGAGAAGTGTTAGTACTGTGTAAATCAAACACCAGAAATTCACCACCAAAAATTCCTCACAAATGTACCTCAGACAGTAGTATCACAAAATGGCTGTGGTTTCCTCTCATTTGACATATATACATAACCAATTAACTTTCATCACACACAAATACAAAACCAAAGTAACATTTTAATTGGTTCTAAATTTCAACACTTTCAAATGTGTTTTCCCCATGCAATTTTCCATAGGACATTTACATACGTCTACAGCCTGAATGGCTGAACGGAATTACACCAAACTTGGCAAAATGGTACATCAAACCTAAGAGGTCAGGAAGGATCTACTATGCCCCCTTATGGTCATTTCCCCCTTCGCTTTGGCCTCCTCTTGTCTCTCAATCCTACCGAGAGACAAGATGGCGGCCGCTACGGACTGTTTGGAATGTTGACAGACGCCGGAGAACCAATCAGCTTCGCAAAGCTCCGTAACGTGAAAAGTACGCGAAGCGGAGCGCTGTTACAGATATATATCTTTTTTTGAACGTTAATTTCTCAAAATCCACTGGAGCACACATATTGAGACCTAGCAAAGGCACATCGGGCTACCAGTCCCTAATATTTTACCAAGTTTCGTGCAAATCCATTCAGCCGTTCGATTATTATTATTATTTTTTTTTTTTGCCCCGCGGGGCCCTTTTAAAACCTCCACATCAAACCTAGGGGGTCAGCGAGGATCTACTATGCCCCCTTATGGTCATTTGCCCCTTCGCTTTGGCCTCCTCTTGTCTCTCGATCCTACCGAGAGACAAGATGGCGGCCGCTACGGACTGTTTGGAATGTTTACAGACGCCGGAGAACCAATCAGCTTCGCTTCACAAAGCTCCGTTGCGCGAAAAGTACGCGTACTGGAGCGCTGCCCGGTCCGCTGTTACAGATATATATCTTTTTTTAAACGTTAATTTCTCAAAATCCACTGTAGCACATATATTGAGACCTACAAAAGGCACATCGGGCTACCAGTCCCTACAATTTTGCCAAGTTTCGTGCAAATCCATTCAGCCGTTCGGGCTAAAAGTGAGGCCAACCGCCCTATGGAAAACTCAATGTTAAAAACACGTTTTGGGACCCCTCTTTTTTCTCGACCCCCCCTTGACGAACCCCCCCCCAATTTTCAGGGGCTGCTCAGAAACAAAATGTGCCATTTTCCTGAAAATTTCAGCCAATTCCGTCCACAAACGCCAAAGTTATTTGACATAGAATTTTCAAAAATCCCATAGAGAAAAAATCCTAACTATATATACCTACTGGCGACCGCCAGTAGGTAATATATATATATATATATATATATATATATATATATATATATATATACCCAATGTTTTTTTCATTGAATTATATATATACCCAGTACTACTTCGCACTACTCCTGAGGCGGAAGCCGGGAGCTTTGATCTCTTTTGCACGATTTTAAAAAACATTGTATATTTTATTATTTAGTGTGTGTATTTCCCACCAGTATTCCCTTAGCAGATTTTAATTTTAATTTGCGCCTTATTTTGTTACCATTCTGCCTTACTCAGCCAAATAGGCGCTGAGTTGTTCTTTCCCCACGGAGGCGGCCGGCAACACATAGCAGCCTTCTTGGGAGGTAGGCAGGTTGTCGGACTAGGCTTTGGGGCTAAGCTGTGGGACATGCGTTCAGAACGCATAAATTAATACGGTCATGCCTCCGCACAGCGGACGCGATCAGCGGGCGTGCCTCTTTCGCGCCAAAGGAGTGCCTAAGGAAAGCCCGTCTGTTGCCGTCCGTGACAGGACGGGACCAGGGGCCAGTACTTTTGGACCCTCTACAGAAGGTATACTTAATTACAGTGGGGAACAGCTTTGGAAACTGCGAGGAGACCTTACGGCCCTCTGCCCCCAATGTATATCTCCAGAGGAACCATGGACCCCCTGTCCTCATTGTAAAATTGGCAGTGGGCCCCCAGAAACCCCTCTCTCTAATAATGAAGAAGTCAAATCTTACTCCCTATCGCTTCTTAATTGTCGCTCTCTTCCAAAACATGCTCACAAAATTTGCTTGTTGTTGGAGGAGCGAAAACTCGATATCCTCTTTCTAACTGAAACTTGGTTGACGGAGGCCGCAGACCCAGATTTAGTCCGGGCCCTGCCCCCAAGTTATTCAATCAGCAGATGTGACCATCAATCTGGACGGGGAGGAGGGGTTGCAATAATTTACCGCAACACATTTGGGTGCCGAACATCTGAGAGCCCTGTATCAGAATGTGAGAGTATGGCGTTTTCCATCTCTTTTTCTCCCACCTGCACCTTCTCGGGGATTTTGGTTTATCGCCCTCCCGGAGCACACAATTACTTTTGTAACAATCTTCATGATAGGATTACTCACATCTCAAGTAGTTCCCCCAATTTCTCCATTTTGGGTGATTTTAACATACATTCAACAAGGAGCACAGAGGGAAAAAGCTAGAACCCAAGTCGCCCTCCACTCATATAGTCATATACACAAAAATGACTGGGTCCTCACAAGGCAATTGTACATAGAATACGACGTGTAACTCTTATTGCAATATTACAATATTCTCCCCTCCATTTAATTACAATAGGGGTAGAGAGTACAACGTGTCTTGCCTATTAAAAAAAGCTCAAATCCCAATTACGACAGTCTCAAGGAAAACACTCCACAGTAGTATATACTACTGCAAAGAAAAATGTGCACAGGCAAGATGACCCCTCACGGGCGAACCACCATCAGGATACCTGATAGGTACTCACCAGATATGCCCTGTTCTCATCATCGGCGGTCATCAGGCCAAAGGTGAATGTGTTCAGCAACAAAATACAAGTGCAGTGAAAACCAAAGACAGAAAATGAAATTAAAATGTATAGGCGTGCACGATTACTACTACTTTATTCTTTAATTTCATGCCACCTACCCGGTTAAAAAGCAGGGTTGGTTGCTAGACATGCATGGGAATTAAACCAAGCCGACATGTTTCATTGCCTTTCACGACTTTATAGGCAATTTCTTCAGGGTTATAGTATTTTACCACTGCAAAGTTTGTTGAACACACCAACCCCGAGACTGTCAATAAAAAACACACAGAAGATGTGTATAAGTCTTCTTTGCAGACTACCCATGACACTACTACTCATGTAACACAATATTGCACAGAAAACATTTATTTATATTTACCCATGCAAGGCCCAGGAGTCTCCTACCGGCCAACAGGTCTTTTTATGTATAAAATAGAGGAAAAATCTCTCGTTTTGAACTGCACCCCTGTTTGTGAGTCGCCCTTTGTTTAGCGTCGGATACTTTCACTAGAGAAAGAAAAACAGTTTCTACGTATTAAAAACCACCTTCTGCGGGCTTTTAGCAGAAATATCCTCAATCGAGGGTTTGTCATGCTAATTGCTTCTCAAGCTATCGTATTTCATCCATTGCATGCAGCCCTCTCCCTCTCCTTACCGACCGAAATCGGGACACCCGCGTTATCTCCTCCAATCTCGAGAGAGAGCTTTACTCCCGTCCTGTTTAAATGTAGAGTGGAAGACGCTCGACAGGTAATGGGCGTGTACGGTCCATGATCGCGCGCTTCCCGCAGTATGCCCAATCTCTTCAGAGATTACAGGGGTCTCTTGATTACATGGCCGCCATCTTTAAATATCTCAGCGGACTGGATAACATACACAATGGATCTTAAAAATAGTCCCACACAGGGCTGGAAACCATATCCCTTGTTCTGCAATATCGATAGTCGAATAGTGACAGAATGTTTCAAACAAAGGGGATTTTTAAATATAGATACTGCAGCACACTATGTCGAAACTAGTGCAAGCGGTCACGCACGGGAGCTCGCGCTCAAATGTCAAATATTCGCGCTCCAATCAAGAATATTATCATTGGTGTTTATATCCAATTCCATTCTCGACAGGAAACAAAAGGATGTTAGTTTAGATAACACCTACTCAGTTTCAAGCTAAACGGTTGCCATCTTTAAATATGTACAACACAGCCAGAGCTATTACAGAAAACTGCTGAAACCACACTTATAATCCAACGTCTGCCCTATTATTTAGTCCCTCCTTGGTTTGTCTCATATCAAGGGGTAAGTCTTTTCCCCATATGCCTGTCAAGATATTCTTTCCCTTTCAGGGAAGATGGAGGGCACAGACAGATGTGGCGTGAAAACGTGTATATGCACAATACATAATCTAGTTGCATTACATGTTGTGATACACATAATATCATAGTTGGATCTCACACTTCACCAATATCAAAATACACTGCAGTTTTAAAGTACTTACAACAATATGATGCAATTGGCAGGCCTATATGCAGATGACGGGGTGCATGCGGAGGCATAGTTGTTAGGGTGCAGTAAATAATGTACAGAGAACCTACACAGGTATCGAGGCTAATGTACTTTATTCCATTCCAAAAGTTCATTGAGTCCTTCTTTTTCACTAGATTCTTGAAAGATCCATCTTGCTTCTTTGGATATCAGTAGTCTTTCCACACTTTGGGCATCACCAATCACTTTTTCTAGCACCGTCCAGGTGAAACTATGCTTCGTGGTATGGAAATGTTGGACTAATTTGGTTGACAATTTCCCAGCTCTTATGGTGCTCAAGTGCTCTTGAATTCTCGTTTTTCTTTTTCTTGTGGTAAGGCCTATATATTGTACGCCACACTCACATTGTAATCTGTAGACCACATTGGTGGTGTTGCGGTTGCTGTATTGGCCTAGGAACCACTCTTTCCCTGATCTTAAGGTGACACTCAAGGTTTTCTTAGTGAGAGGACATACTGAACATGTCCCGCATGGGAAATGGCCTTTGGGAAGGACACACTCCCTAGCAGATTTAACTGGGGGAGCACGTGTATGGACCAATTTATCTTTGAGGTTTCTAGACCTTTTAAAAGCAAACCTCGGAGGGGGCATCTTGAATTCATTGTTTGACAATAATGACCAGTGCTTTCGAATGGACTGCCTGATTTTGGTCGCTAGGGGGTCATATGTCATCTCTACAGGAACACATTCTTCCCTTTCTTTATGATTTTTCTCCAGGAGAACACTCCTGGGGGTGTTCAAAGCTCTTTTTTTGGCCTGTCTAATGACCTTAGCTGGATATTTTCTTTCTTGCAATTTCTTACGTAGGTCCCCAGATTGCTCCAAATATACCGATGTGGATGAATAGTTCCTGCGATATCGCAGGAACTGACCCACCGGCAGGTTGTCCCTCAACGCCCTCGGATGAAAAGATTCATACAAGAGGAGTGAGTTCCTGTCGGTGGGTTTTTGATCTACCCGGGGCTGGAGCAAACCGGCTTCAGCTTCCATATCTAAATCTAGATATATAGCGGATTGCTGATTGTAATTCCATGTAAATCTCGAATCTTGACTGTTTAGCCAGTTTAGAAATTCCAGCAAACCGAGTTCATCACCTGTCCAAATACAGAGCACGTCATCAATGTACCTCTTCCAAAGACGTAGGTGCCTCTGGAAGGGATTAGATGGAGGATAGATGACGTGCTCCTCGAACTGGCCTACATAAATGCAGGCCAGACTCGGTGCCATGGTAGCCCCCATGGATGTCCCCGTAGTTTGTAAGAAAAGCTTTTCTTTATAGCCAAAATAGTTTCTGGTCAAGGCTAGTTCTATACATTGAAGTACGAAGGTCTGGGGGACATCGTAAAACCACTCTTGTTCCCCAAGAGCACGTGCTGCTGTCACCAGGGTGGCATCTTGGGGAATACAAGAGTAGAGGGATTCGATGTCTATAGTTACCAGAAACTCTTTTTCTTGATCGAATTCCATCCCACCCACTAGGTTCAGGATGTCCGTGGTATCTTTAACGAACGATTTTTGGGTGATCACAGATTCACGTAAGAAGAAATCTGCGAACTGGGATAAAGGCTCAAGGACCGATTGTATCCCAGAAACAATTGGGCGTCCTGGAGAGGGCCGGGCAGCCTTATGAATTTTGGGAAGTATGTAAAACGCAGGAGTCCCGGGCTTATCATTTATCAGGAACTCCGCTTCCTTCACAGTTATCCATTTTTTCTCTTTTGCAATGCCGACCATTCCTCTTATTGTTTTCAGTAGTTCTTGGGTGGGATCTTTATTTAGTGGTTGGTAATTGGTGCGGACATCGAGGAGGCGGCAGACCTCTGCCTCATAGTCTACTGTGTTAAGAACGACTACCGCTCCACCCTTGTCCGCGCTTTTGATAGTTAAAAGAGAGTTGTTTTGGAGACTTTTTACCGCATCCCAATCATCTTTGGACATATTCTTGAACTTCGTATTTATGTTATTTTTCTCAAAGTTTGCAATGTCTTGTAGTACTAGTGATTCAAAAACTGCCACTTCGGGCCCAACGGCACCAGTGGGAGGACAGAACTGGGAAGGTCTTCTACGATTGGTGTTAAACAGGTCAGGTCTCTCTTGTGTTTTATTGGCAAAAAACTTCTTGAGCTTTATTTTTCTGACAGTGTCATGAAACTCAACCCTGCATGTAAATGCATCATGACTGGGGGTAGGGACAAAGCCCAGACGTTTGTTCAAAACTTTTTTCTCATTAGTTGTTAGGACATGGTCTGGAGGTTGACTACGATATCGTTTACAATTGTTGTCTCCCTCTGCTCCGGGTCACTCTCGGGGAGTGTGATTGCCATTGGGGTGTTGAATCTCCCTCTTCCTAGATGCCCACCCCCTCTGTTGTTGTGCTGGCCACAACCTAAAAAAGATCTCAGGAGTACTCCAAGGTCTTCGTTATTTTGCTCCTGCCCGTTGAACCTCACTCTGTTAGGTGGTGGTACGTCTGGTTCGTCTTCACTGGACAGTGTGTTCAACAAACATTGCAGCTGTAAAATACTATAGCCCTGAAGAAATTGCCTATAAAGTCGTGAAAGGCAAAAAAACATGTCGGCTTGGTTTAATTGGTATGCATGTCTAGCAACCAACCCTGCTTTTTAACCGGGTAGGTGGCACGAAATTAAAGAATAAAGTAGTAATAATCGTGCACGCCTATACATTTTAATTTCATTTTCTGTCTTTGGTTTTCACTGCATTTATATTTTGTTTCTGAACACATTCACCTTTGGCCTGATGACCGCCGATGATGAGAACAGGGCATATCTGGTGAGTACCTATCAGGTATCCCGATGGTGGTTCGCCCGTGAGGGGTCATCTTGCCTGTGCACATTTTTCTTTGCAACAGTATATACTACTGTGGGGTGTTTTCCTTGAGACTGTCGTAATTGGGATTTAAGCTTTTTTTAATAGGCAAGACACGTTGTACTCTCTACCCCTATTGTAATTAAATGAAGGGGAGAATATTGTAAAATTGCAATAAGAGTTACACGTCGTATTCTATGTACAATTGCCTTGTGAGGACCCGGTCATTTTTGTGTATATGATTTTAACATACACCTTGACGAACCGGAGGCCCTCCCTCGCAAGATCTGATGGAAGGATTAGGGATGTTACAACTCAAACAAATTGTATCTGGTCCTACTCACTCAGCCGGACACCTGATCGACCATTTTTTCACCAACCTAGATAATATTTGCTGGGACAAGTCACTTTTTGTCCCGTGGTCAGACCATGCGTTGGTATTATTCATGTGGACACCTCTTGACCAAAATCATCCGGTCAGACTATCTAGGAAGTTGAGTCGGGTTTGGTCGAGACTCTTGGTGGATGACTGGGTATCTACCCTGAATAAGTCTCCTCCCTTTATGTGTGATAATCCTGTCACAGCCAATGCTTCTTTTAATTGTTGGATAGAGTCCTCATTAGATCTTATCCTGCCCAAAACAGAAGTATGCCATCGTATTGGCTCCAATAAAATGCTCTGGTACTCCATTGAATTAAAAAGGCTTAAACAGAGCAGCAAGCGATCCGAAAGAAAATGGAAAATAAATTTCTCTATTGATAATAAAAACAAATACAGATTGGCAATCAGGACTTACAAAAACCAATTAAAAATTGCACAATCCTCGTATTATCAAGTTAAGATTGCTGCTGCCGCCAATTCCCCTAGGGAAATTTTTTTAATTTTTAAATCCTTGGTCACCCCCACTGTCCTTCTAATGAATTCTTGGACCCCCCAGAAACGCTGTGATGAACGGGCCAATTTCTTTGCCACAAAGGTGGCAAATATTTACTCAGCCTTCCATTCTATCGACACCTCCATCCCCCTGACAATGCCTGGAGCCCTAGCATTGCTTGAGTCTCTTCCTTTACTGGATGTAGCTACGGTAGAAAGACTCCTTGGGAATCTTAAATCTGGCTCCCCGTCTGACGCTGCTCCTCCTTCAGTCCTTAAACAGGTCTCTGCAACTGTTGCCCCAGTCATCAGGGACGGTATCAACTCCTCCTTAGCCGCAGGTTTGGTTCCTCCACTGTGGAAACAGGCCAGAGTCAAGGCACTGTTGAAGAAACCTAGTTTTGACCCGGAAGCCTGGTCAAATTATCGACCGATATCTCTGCTGCCGGGACTTGGCAAAATCGCGGAGAAACATGTTAACTCCGCACTATCATTGTTCATTGAGAACAATGGAGCTTTGCATTCCACCCAGATGGGATTTAGAAGTAAGCAAGGCACTGAGACCGCCTTGGTCACTGTAGTCGAGAAGCCAGGAAAAATGTGGATGCGGGAGGCTGCGCTGCGGTGGTCCTGTTGGACCTCAGCCCAGCCTTCGACACGGTAAATCACCTACTCATGATACAATGCTTGAGGGAGGTAGGAGTCACAGGGACTGCCCTTAAATGGCTGCGGTCATTTCTTTCAGATAAAACCTTTACAGTCTTTGAAGATGAAGCAAGGTCTAAACAACTTCCCCTGCAATTCGGCGTTCCCCAGGGATCTTCGTTGAGCCCTACCATGTTTAATATCTACATGAGGCCTTTGGCTGACGTGATTCTTCCCTGGGGAGTTCAGTTGGCCACCTACGCCGATGATATGCAGTTGGTCGTTTCCCTTGCTAGGGCAGAGGCTGCAGATTCAGGGATAAACAAGCTGTCTCCCTGTCTTACTAAGGTTCTTGCATGGATGGACTCCTTCCTAAAGCTGAATGGTTCAAAAACTGAAATCATGCTGTTAGGCTACAAGGCCCCTATTAATCTCGATCCTTGGTGGCCCGACTGTCTTGGCCCCCCTCCTTCTCCGAAAAATCAAATCAAAAGCCTGGGTGTCTGGCTCGATTCTACCCTGGGCTTCCGAGTGCAGGCGCGCAAGGTGGCTGCGACATGTTCTGGTTTGCTTAGACTTTTAAGGAAGGTTCTGGCCCTCCTTCCGTCTAAGGCCAGACGCCTTCTTGTCCAGTCACTTATTTTATCCCGCCTGGATTACGCTAATGCAGTCTATCTGGGCGCACCGCTTGGCACTATTACAATTCTACAGTCGGTCCAGAACTGTGCGGCCCGTTTGCTTACGGATGTCCCAAGAAACAGTTCGGCAAAGGCTGCTCTGCATACTCTTCATTGGCTGCCGGTGCAGGAAAGGGTTTGGTTCAAGGCCATGTGTATGGTCCACAAGTCAATGACCGACAACGGCCCGGCTATCCTACGCCCTATGCTTATTCACCATCAGATTCCTCGAGTCCTCAGATCCAACCATCACAATCTGTTGACAGTTCCCAGGGTTAGGCGGACACGTATGGGTGGCCGACGCTTCCCATTTCATGCAGCTAAACTTTGGAATCAACTCCCAGAAAACATTCGGCTTGAGCCCAACCATCTTGCCTTCAGGAAATCTGTTTCGTTGAGTGGTGATTGCCTGTCCTTGGTCTAAAGCGATGGGATGCCTCCTGGTAGCCATGCGCTATATAAGCATGTAATCATTCATTCATATATTTCACTGAAAAAAACATAGGTGTCAGGGCTGTTATAGTTAGCTGGACATATCACTCGTACGAAACCATTGACATTTTCAGTGAATTTCAAAGGTTTTTTAAATGATAATTTTTAAATGTAATAATAGTTATATTTATTTTTTGATACTGATTTCCCAATTTTTTTAACTGTTTAATATAAATGGAAAAAAATGTTTTTTAAAATATTGAAACTGAAATATTGTTTTTTTGTGTTTTATATTTTTATTTTAAAATATTTATGTAATTTTCTTTTATTTTTTTTTCAAATTATTTTTGGAGTCGCGCACCCAAAGCGTACCTTTCTCGATCACTGCGCGGCACCGAGCTGCCATTTTAAGGATGCTGTGAAGGATCCGCGTAGGGTGTGCGACGGGTGCGTATTTCCGTGCGCAATTGCTCTGCGACCGGTATGCGCCTCCAGCTGCCGCGCATTCACAACACATGCGCATTAAGGTACGCAAGGCTTGCGCACTTCCGCGGGACGTCATATACATGGTGGGTGCACAACTCCTGCAAAATGTTTTAATGTCTAAAATTATATATATATATGTCTTTAATATATGTCTTTAATATACATATTATATACATATTAGGGCAAAACATTATCTAAGTTATTCATAAAAATAATATATTTTTACCTGTAATAAACTTATATTATTTTTAAATGCAATTTTGCGAAGTCGCATTGGGTGCGTGCTGCCTGTGCGCACGATATGCGGATCCCATGTGACCTGAAAAAAAATGATTTGATTAGTTCATAATATTTCCCATTGTAACTATTGAAGGACCCCACCCATTTCAATCATTCTTCTTTGAGCTTCTTTGGAGACACATCTCTGAGCTTAGAAGGACTTTATTGGCATCATTTCTTTTGTGGTGTTTTTCAAATACAGGACAACATGGCTTTAGGACAGCAGCAACAAGAAGATTCAGAACATTCTTCAGAGAAAGAATTTGTTGCAGAACCTCCACGTCCTCAAAGACCTGTGTCGGTGGTCTGGAAGTTTTTTACTGTCTCGGAGGGGCAAAAGAAGGTGAATGCTACCAAAGTTTCCTGCAAGATTTGCGAAAGAGTCCTATCCAGAGGTAGTGCTGACAAAAAATATTTATGCGGTACTGCCTCTATGTAAAAACACCTGAAGACTCTTCATCCTGTGAATCTGGCTCGGGAGGAGTGTAGGCGAGCCAAGCAAAACCCTCCACCTGCAGTTGCTGGACCATCTGGAGCTTCAACAAGCACTTCACCACCGGACATACGTTCGCATTTTTAAAGCAGCACTGTGTAAAGTGCAATAAACTGATTGCCTATGGGGAGCAGTCTGTTGAAGCAGTGTGTGCTGCGCAACAAAATCACGGTTGCTAGACTTTTTTTTCTTTTTTGGGGGGAAATGCTTGTTAATTCCTGAAGTTTCCTGGTTTTTTTCATTCTTTTTTCATTTTTTCTTCTGAAAAAACACCCAAAAAATAACAAAATCGTTTAGGAAAAAAATATATATATATAAAACAAAAAAACAACAAAAAGAAAAGTAATTTTCAGAACTAACTTCTCTGGTTAAAGAAAGAGCTATATTTGAATGATAATGTGTGAACGTTTGGTTGAATGTATGTGTAGTGCATAATTGACTGAAAGAATGTATTAGTAGTATATGGTGAATGTATAAGTGCAGAACTATAAGGAAGTGCTGCAGCATGACACTGTAAGCTCTTTAGCTGCAGTGATCTGTGGTACTTCTGAAGCACAGGGATGCAACATATATACATAAATATGTTGCACCTCTATGCTTCCCTCTGCACTGCTGCACAAACCGCAGCCATGCTGTGACACAGGCACCCTTGCACCATGATGCAAGGATATCTGTGTCATGCGGATATTGTTTTTGTGCAGGCAGGGACACCTTCCTGCACAAAAACAATCAGTGAAGGCATTCTTCTCTAATTTCGCAAAATCGCAATACAGCACATATTGAAAGAGAAAAAATTAGGAGAAATAAAAACTTGTTGTGCCTTGCTACACCAACTGGAGGATGGTGCAGCATTCACACACATCTCCAGATTCATGATTTCTGATAAATCTGGAGATGTGTATTGTTGTATGAGTGTTGTGTGCAAACACCCACAGCAACACCTATGGAACGCCCCTTCAACGCAAAGTGGTGTGTATGATGAGATCGCATTTACATGGAGAAAAAAAGCTACACAGGTTTCCTTTTCCTTTCCTTGTAAATATGAAGGAGTGTCTGGCGTAATCACTACGTTACAAAAAGTGACATATTGTTGGTACAGGATGCTTCTAAATCTGCCCCATTAGTGCTTAGGTATTGGCAGACTATTACAATGAAAACATATTGCTAGTTGATTGATAGAAAAATTGCATGAGAGTGACAGAAGGTAAGCACAGAGATATCTCTCCAAAGATGCTCCAACAATAATGATTGAAATGGTTGCAGTCCTTCAATAGTTGCAATGGCAAATGTTATGAACCAATCAAATCTTTTTTTTTTCAGGTCACATGGGGTTCTATGACAGAGAGATTCCAAAACGGCATAGATATAAACTAGGTATTTTGAAGACTGTATTAATACTTTGTAGCTTCTTGCAGGTCTGCATACATAGTATATTAAGTAATTGATTTGTACTAGGGTTAGTGACTAGGCCAATCCTTAAGTATATGACTAATAACTAGAGTAATTTCAGTACTGCAAAGAGAGTGCAAGATAAATTTAT
This sequence comes from Lissotriton helveticus, assembly GCF_964261635.1. NCBI lineage: Eukaryota > Metazoa > Chordata > Amphibia > Caudata > Salamandridae > Lissotriton > Lissotriton helveticus. Next base: position 604,325,205 of record NC_136065.1, read on the forward strand.
AAGTACTTAGGTTTTAGCAAAGTGATAGGATAGATACATAGTGCTGGATGGATGAATGGACAACTGGCTGGGACAGACTTACAACTCTTAGGATTCAAGATGACTTAATCTCCCAACATAAAATGGTTATAGGGCGTGTTTACAGAGTGGTGAAGGGAGGGGATGGGGTCTGATGTGACATGTGCAAACACACTCTGTGGCATGTTTTAAGTTGAGGAATTAACAGGCATATGCATCAAAGTAAATACCGGTCACAAATGGGCAGTTTCTCAGAATCTGCCCCTTTGCTCCCAGTAATTTTGCATTTGGGATGCATCAACCCAAATGCAAAAATCACAATTTAAGTAATCTCTAAATTGAGGTTCCTTAAATTGCGATTGCATTTAATGAATCCCTAATTGAGATTCCTTAAATGCAATGTGTTGGAACTGGGGTCACCAGCTCCCCGAGGGTAGCATGGCACGAGCGTGTAGGCATCCGAAAGCTTATGTGTAAAGCGACCATACAGCACACGCAACCACTGAGACAGAAAACTGGGCACGCAATGAGTGACGCCACTCCAGTGAGTATGTATAAAAATTAAATAACTTTTATATATTGAGCAGAGTCAGGGTAATCAAGAATTCACAGTATTATTACCTTATTAGCTTTCCTTTCAAATACATGTATTTCAACACTTGCCAATAAATACTAGGTGAATAAATATTAAATATAAGATAAATACTGAATATTAGATAATATCAAGTGTAGATAACCACAGGCCTGACCGTCCTTGCTTCTTGTCAGCACCTGTAAGGAATACATCACAAAAGGCAACTAAATGACATTACATCATGTTAGATCTGTAGGAATATTACCCACTTCTCACCAAGCAAGGGTGAACATTTCCTTAAACCATTTCAGGAAAAATAACCAGGCACTTAGCCAAGAGTAAGCGGCTCATTTGACAAGAACCAACATTTCAGTGGTACATTTCAGTGTTCCAATCAGGAAAGAAATAACGTTCCGCTATACAGCAGTAAACATGTGAATAGGTAACTGTAGGCTTTCAGTAAATGCAGCACTAAGTGGGAGAAAACACTTCATTAAGAATAAACAACCCCTTGTGCAGATATAACCCAGTCCTTAATCAGGAATAACCATTTTAGGAATCACTCCTAGTATGAATAAGCATTTCCTAGATTAGGGCTACACGGATGTATGACATTACAACGCATACTTTTACAACGCCTACCTTTACAACGAAATTTTTACAATGCAAAAACCATTACAACGCAAACATTTACAACGCAAGATTTTACAACGCATATACTTTTACAACGCATACCATTACAACGTAAGTATTGGTAAGTATATAATAATTTTTTTATTATAAATTATATAAAATTATTATAATATATTTTAATTTTATTTAATTTCATTTAATTAATTTTATTTAAATGTAATTTTATTTTATTTTTACAAAATACCCCTGTATCCCAACAACCCAAACCTGACCCTGAACCCTAAAAATACCCTTTTACCCAAAAACCCAAAACTGACCCTGAACCCTAAAAATACCCCTTTACCCAAAAACTGAAAACAAACCCTGAACCCTAAAAATACCCCTTTACCCAAAAACTGAAAACTGACCCTGAACCCTAAAAATACCCCTTTACCCAAAAACTGAAAACTGACCCTGAACCCTAAAAATACCCCTTTACCCAAAAACTGAAAACTGTCCCTGAACCCTAAAAATACCCCTTTACCCAAAAACTGAAAACTGACCCTGAACCCTAAAAATACCCCTTTACCCAAAAACTGAAAACTGACCCTGAACCCTAAAAATACCCCTTTACCCAAAAACCCAAAACTGACCCAAAACTGACCCTGAACCCTAAAAATACCCCTTTACCCAAAAACCCAAAACTGACCCTGAACCCTAAAAATACCCCTTTACCCAAAAACCCAAACATATAACATTTTAAAAATAATATACTTACCAATACTTACGTTGTAATGGTATGCGTTGTAAAGGTATCTGCGTTGTAAAGACATGCGTTGTAAATGTATGCGTTGTAAAAGTTTTTGCGTTGTAAAAGTTTCGTTGTAATGGTAGGGCGTTGTAAAAGTTGCATTGTAAACGTTGTTTCCCGGGCTACACATTTTATAAGCTACAATACATTTCTGTAGGCCAGAAAGAACATTCTCCTTGAGCAGATGTAGAACTTCCTATGAAGCCAGTGTAAAACATTTCATTAGGCCAGAATTACCTATCTCATCAAGTAAGAACAAACATTTCCTTCAATCAGGGTAGCCTTTCTCTGAGCAGAAGTAAACATTTAATAATAGATCAACCATTTCATGACTCAGACCTGCACATTTAATTGGGCCTATGCAGAGCATTCCCTCAAATAAGGCAGTCATAAATAGGCCTATTGTAATATGTGCATTTCCTTAAGGCAATTCCAAAGTTACTACAGCCTTAACTCCTTATGCATTTCATTAGGAGCACAAACACTGCATTTCTCAGCAATAACATTTCCAAAAACGCAGGAATAAACAGTGCCTCGAATGAGGGTAAACCATTCAATTGGCAGAAGCAACCATTTCCTTAATCAGGAATAAACAGGTCATTAGAACCCAGGCCCCATTAGCAAGTTTGCGCAGCAAGCTCCTCGAATCGGCAGGGCCTGTAATAAGGTTTTCCTAGCTCCTGCAGCTTAAAGATAACAGCCCCTTATGTAGGACTAAACATTTAATTTACCCAGAATAACATTCTCCTCAAGCAGGGATCAACCTTCCATTAATTATATCTAAACCCTGTGCCTAAGAACCAGTTAGACAATGGCACATGAGCAGGAATTCTCAGGTTGGAACAAAACCTTTCATTAGACAGGCACAATTAACCAATTCCTTGCTCTGCAGTTCTTGACGCAGGGATACAACATTTCAGTATTCAAGAGTATACCTGTTGGTAGGTAGAAGTTAGAACACTGGGGCAGGAGTATAAAACATTCCATTAGGTAAGTACCCCATAAAAAGGCTCAACATTTCATGAGAGAATAAACACTGCATTACTCAGCCATAAACATGCATAGGGCTACACTAACTGGCATGCAACTGTACCCCAGGCAGGGGTTAACTTTTATTAGCTGAGGCCCCCACGGTGTCTTTGGGGGGGGGGGGCCTGGCCCAGTTCCAGGACTTGAAGGGGCCAATGGGGCTATTCCCCAGTTCAGGGAGCCTTCTGACACAGCGCCAGGCAGCAAACTCAGGTCCTGGGCACACAGCACCTCGCTGATGCAGCGCTTGAAGTTAATGACAGATGCTGGATGTACAGCGCTTCACAGTACCTCAAGGGTCCCCAGGCAGCAGCCGAGCTCTCAGGTTCACAACGCTTCGCAGTAACAGCGCTGGTAATGGCTTTCTGGTGTCAGTTGTAGGGGCATCACAGCGCTCTTCAAAGGGGCCTAGCGCCAGGGGTTTCACGGCGCTGGGCTCAGTCAACAGGTCACGAATGGCAGTGCTTCTCTGGGGGCGACAGCGCTTGAAGGCACAACAGCCGTCTCAGGCAGAGTCAGTGCTCATCAGGGCAAAAGCGCTTCAGGCAGGAATAGCGCCCAGGAGCTTCGTGGCGCTTTAAGAGTATAGCGCTTCAGGGCCCAACAGTCTGAAGGACATAAGCGCTTCTCAAGGAGGCACAGCTCTTCAGCAGGTGATCGCAGGGATAGCGCCTGGGACACAGCGCTCTGTCCAGTTCAGCAAGATGAAGTAAATTAGCCAGTTCAAATGATGCAGGACAGCACTTCAGGCAGTCATAGTGCTTCAGGGTTCTAGCGCTTCTGCAGGCAGTTCCGTGCTTGAGCCTCAGGCAATTCAGTCAGGCTAGCAGTTCAGGAGGCTAGCGCTACGCAGAGATAGCGCTTAGCACTCACTTCAGTGGAGCACTTTCCTCAGGACAGGTAGTGCAGGGTGCTAGCGCCAGGGAATAAGAGTGCTTAGCCAGCAGACAGTTTATATTAGTTGGAGTCAGATCAGCAGGTTCCACAGGACAGTTCACACAACAGTGGCAATCCAGAAAAAGGGATCCCAGGTGGCGTCAGGGAGCGCAGGGAGTTTTACAGCGCCAATACCTGGTTTCTCAAAAGTCCTGTGGTGATTTGGTTTCTTCTTGGCGCTTTATATTTCTTGTGCCCTTGTAAATTGCAGTCTCTGCGTTCCTTGAAGGGGGGGATGTTGAAGTTGATGGTTGATATCAAGTCTCCTCAGCCAGTTCCCTTCAAGCAGACCTGGGGTTCCCTTCCGCCGGGCTAGGTCAGGGGGGCAAATTCAGGATCCCTCAACACTTGATAGGTAGCACCTAGGCTCTGTCTCTACCAGTGTCATAGGTCCCTGTCTAGGCCCCACTGCCTAAAGCTCCTGCGTAGGTTCTCCCCAGGTCTGTGCTCCCTCAGTCTGACAGGAAAGTTTCCCTCCCTTTCCTTTTTTAGTCCCAGTTGACAGTTGGCAGTGGCAGTTGGTGCCACCTCACCTGTTCCAGAAGGTTCCAGGAGGTTCTAGGAGGTTCCACCATTATGGCTATGGACAGGCTGGCAGGCTAGTATGGAAACATTGTTTGAGGTTTTTAGCCAGCTCCTGATTACTAGAATGCGCCCACAAAGACCACGCTGCAGTATCAGGGGTCAGTGGCGGCCATGTTAGGGGAAGTAAGCACCTGCACCTTAACATTAGTTTGACATACACAGGGCTTTCTTCACTACACAAGGCCTATACCCTTTTGTTACAATAGGGGGCACCCTAAATTAAAGGAATAAAAAACGAAAAATTCTGGGGAAAGGGCCAAGTCCTACACAATGCATGAAAGTAAAAAAAATAGCGAATTCGCTAATAGGAGTAGCAAATTACCATTTACCATGAAGTTGAACTTCGTGGTAATTTGTTAAAACTTTGAAAAAGCACTTTTGGGCATTTTTCAAAGTTTCATGTTGCGCACAAACATGCCCTTAGGGCATGTGTGTGTGCAACATATGTGCAGAGATCAATTTCAGGGGTGCAACAGGGTGTCATTTTGCACCCTTGAAATTGCATGAGCAATTTGCGAGTACCTACTGGTACTCGCAAATTGCTCATGCAATCTCCAATTCATTCCTATGGGCCTGTAGGCCCATAGGAATGAATGGGACAGCATTCCTTAATTGCGACTAGCAATTTGCGAGTAGCAACTAAGGAATGTTTAGGAATCGCTATTTTAAAAGTGATTCCTACATGCATAGTCTTTTGCTATTCCTAAATAGTGATTCCTTAAAAATCGCTATTTATGAATAGCAAAAGGCTACATTGATGCATCTGCCAGTAAGTCTCTTTTAATCCTGAAAGTCCCTCGGTCCTACTAGCTCACCATGTCCCTCTATTAAACATCATAGAGCTGCGTTGCTGGAGGTGGTCTGAAGCCATGCCCCATTTTACACCTCTCTGCAAGGCAACTCTCTGGCACTTTCTGCACATATCTGGTGGGTTAGTTGGCCCCCAGGGACCCTCAGGATTCAAGGGGACTTTATCCCATAACTTAACATGCCCACAGAGCATGTTTCCACACATATCAACTCAGTCCTTCCCCCTTTCTTCACCAGTGTGCAAACACAGGCCATTGTGTGTTTTAATACTTAGTTAATCTTACCTTCACAGTAGATGTTAAAAACGCTAAATATTTTTTTCAGTTGTTTTTTATAATTTAAATTTCTGAAACAATCATATTTCAGAATTAAGATCTGTGAAAGAGAAGAAAAAATACAGTTATAATATATAATATTATATTTTTTACAACTCAACATCATTTTAACATTATATAAGAAAAATGTTTGCTTTTTTGCTGTTCTCAGAATATATTGAATTTCACTACAAACAGTGATTTCAATGTTACTCATCACATTACAGTGGGCAAAAAAAACAATCAATAAGATTGTTAAAAAAGAAAAAGTGTGACAAAAATATTTTTAATATACTATTTCTGAACATTCCATAAAAACTACATCCTCAATAACATACCATATAATACAAATCACACATATATAAAATGCTTCCTTCTAAGAGAATGTTCTTACTTGAATATGAAAGAACTCAAATAATAGTTAAATGAACAATTCTTTTTAATTTTCATACACTCTAAATAATGTTCTTTAAAAATATATGCTGTGAGAATGTGCAAGAAAAAGTCCTTAATTCAAATGTATACCTTTCCTCTAGGCCAAATGGTATTCCTGAAATCTTTTATACTGAAATTGTCCAATAGTAATCGTATTAATACATTTTAATAAATTCCTCATAGGCCGAATTATGTTCTTAAAACTTTGGTTATAAAAATATTAGGTAGGAATTGGTAATTCATGAGGCAAACGATGTTTAAAAAGCAAATGCGCATCATTACAATATGTCCATCCTTTATTACATTTTAAATAAACAGTGTAATGTCCAGATGTTGTGGAAGGACCATCATGGAAAATATTTCCTACTGCTACAAAGGTTCTTCCTGATTTTGATACTTGACTAGCTACAAAATGTTTAATTAAAGTTTCCAGTTTTCTTCCATCAGCTGTACAAACGTTGTATCATTAAAATTATATATTGTCCATATCTTCGTGTAAATAATGTTGATGACATTTCTGATTTGAATTGTCTACACTCCATGTTTTGATTTGCTGCTTTAACTAGTTTCTTGAAAGACACTGTTTTACAGTCTGGTAATGTCAAATATATAAATCTTTCAGTATCTATGTTAGTGCTACATGTAAACATACAATTTTCACATTGATGTTCCCATTTATAACAAAGGCCAAAAAGATTTTCAATTTCTATTCCTTCATTTTCCAATACGGCAAGCATATACATTAGAAATTCCTGAGCATCTTGCTGGATATTCTGTGTAGAACCAGAACATATATCCAAAAGATTACGAGTATCAGAAACGCTTTACATTTTACTTTTATCAGTTCTCAATTTTTCATAAATACAATGCAACAAGGAACAAAATCTTTTTTCGCGATTCTCCATAATTTGCTGTTGCAAACTTTCTAGAAAAAAACAACATTGACCACTACATTAGCATAGCAGTTGACACCTGAACTATTTTCTAACTGATACCCAACAATCTTTTCAATAGTGTCCTTTTTCTTTTTGCTTGCAATCTCAACATTATCTTGATTTTTTTCCTTCTCTATAACTTCACTACAGATATTCTCATATATTCTTTTTTTTGACCGACTACATGCTTTTCAAATACAGGATATTCACCCAAATTGGGAGCATACACTCTCCTTAACCTATTATACTCTTTTACACAGTTTGCATTTGCAGTAATCTTTCTCTCATCAAAATCAATCAAAAACAATCGAGATAAAGTTCTGACTCAGGACAAAGCAACATATGCCATAACCTCTTTAAAAACGGTACTTCTAATGTTCAGCAAAGCACTGTCTACACTTAATCCTTGAGGTTTATGAATAGTCACTGCATAAGCCAGAGGAAGTGGAAACTGTTTTCTACGGACATATAAATCTTTAACAAGCAAAAAACGAACTGAACAATGACAAACTTGTTTTACTTCTTCAATTTGATCAAACTCGATTTTTAAAAATTCTATTCCATCTCTATTTTGATAATTAACAAAATCAACAACTTTACCCATTGCTCCATTTAGTAAACCTTTTTCTACAATCAAATAACACCTTAAAATTACCCGACAGTTTACACATACATATAGATTCTTTTCTAAACCAGCAGTTTTAGATATTGATTTTTCTAAAGAATCCAATTTTGTTTTCAATTTTTCTGTCAAAATAATAGTTATTCCTCATGCTCTATTTTATCAATGGCTTCCATTTTTATTATTACTTCATTTTCTAGGTTCAAAGGTTGTTCATTTGTTCATGTCCTCTATCTGGGCCTGCCGGAATATCTTTTGCAGCGGCTGCAAGTCGTCCAGAACTCGGCTGCGAGGGCGATTTATGGCCTAAACAGGCGAGTCAGTGCTGCTAGCCTTTTGCAGTCGCTTCATTGGCTGCCTATCCGGAAGCGGATAGTTTTTAAGGCCTTGACCTTGGCCCATAAGGCTCTTCATGCTGTGGGAGCACAGTATCTCCAAAGGAGACTTGCCTTTTACCATCCGGCTCGATCTTTAAGATCCGAATCTTTACTTTTTGCAGTGGTCCCGCGAGTAAAAAGGGCTCGCATTGGAGGCCGCTCCTTTGGGTTGCTAGCACCACAGCTTTGGAACACTCTGCCTCTCGCTTTTCGTGGTGCTACTAATCTGTTTACCTTTAGGAAGGGCCTCAAAACTTGGCTTTTTGCCCTTTAGGGTATTTTAATTAGTTTTATTATTCTGTGATCTGTGTTTCTTTTATGGCTGTGTTGTGTTACCTTTATACAAGTTTTCAATAAAGCGCCGGGACACTCTTTTTGAGTAGCCGTGCGCTATAAAAGTCAATATATAACATAACATAACATAGCATATAGAACACTCACGCAGTGTTGGCATTAAGCAGATTACAGATTTATTTTCTGCAATTTTCATATATATTTTTTCAGGAACTATATTCTCATTTGTAAACAAATTCGTAAGTAGTCGACTTTGCAAAGCTTGTTTGCCATGTTCTGTCAGTACTCCAATTCTTATATCTTGAAGAATAGTTCCATAATCAGCATCATTTGCCTGTCGCATATTTGTAATGAGTTCTTTGCATTCAAAATATGACCAAATATTAAACTTGCCAACACTTCCCAAAGACTTTCTGGTATCTTCATGCACAAGTGTTTAAAATACTGGTTGTCCTTTTACGGGAGTAAGTTGCAGTGAATCTCCGAAAACTATGACATGTTTTCCTCCAAATAAGACATCGTACTCTGTTTTAAGAATTTGCTGCATTCTTAAATGCACAAAAGCAACCATTACGTTTGAGACCATGCTTACCTCATCAATTATCAGAAGTTTCATTTCCTTTAGCACTCTTGAAACTTCATAGCAAGCTTCTCCAGATAGTTTATTATATTCCAATTTGTTTTCATGTTCGACAGGTAGCATTAGTAAACGATGTAATGTGATTTATTTAATGTTTTGTGCTGCTAACCCAGTTGGATCAGTTACAACACAAGACAGATGTGAGTCAGTTGTTTTCTGTAGATAACTGGTCAATACTTTAATTAAGAAACATTTTCCTGTTCCAGCTTGGCCACTGACTGATGTGCATGTGCATTCTTTCTTTTCATGAAGAAATCCATGGCCAATCTGTTGTCTCACTTGCTGATATATTTCTTTCTCTTCAACATTTAGTTGTTCTTCCAAATTTCATAAGTCCATAATATCTTCTTGAGCTTGATGCATTACTGTTTCCACTTCATTCATGGTGATTGCCTCTTCATTTTCAAGAATTGGTTGTCCTAGTGGATCTTGACTCAGTGGAGCAGAACGCTGACTGTCTTGAGAACTGTCTCTAGCAATCTCAGCTGCAATAGTAGCTACTTGATCAATTTTATCATTCAACATTTTGAGATAATTTGCAAAAACAGTACATTCCATGGTATCTTTACAAGCATTGAAGGAATCTTCATAGCTCTGAAAATCTCCAAGTAATTCCAATTCTGTACGCCACGGTTTGAAGAGTTGCAAAAGTGCTAAATAGTAAAATTCCCTTTTATCAGGAGTATCACAACTCAGGTTTCTGTGATTAATCAAATTTCCTTTCCTTTGTTTCACCAAACATCTTTCGCAACCAATCACTGCATATTTTCCATCATTTATGTTTTCTGTAGTATTTTGTTTAAAAGTGTAATATTGCTGCACTTCATAAAGGCATATGTTCTCAAGATGATGACTTCTATTTGGATAATATGTGTCCAAGATGTTTGTTTTGACAATATCTGTACGTTCCGGATCTTTTTTCTGCTAAATATTAGATTTCTTGTACAGATTTAAGTACTCAGTTTCTTATTGCAGCAAGACCCAGACTCACTAAAATGATTCTTCTAGATTTTGAGTATAAACTTGCAGATGATAACCGATCTGAGCATTCATACGCTCCAATTTCTCGATGGGATAACATCTTCAAACTGAAACTATAATTTTTTACTAAGACACTTCACGTGAGAAATTTCTTCCCACATTTCTTTCAATTCCATCCTTTCTGATTTTGTAATGTAGGATGTCACATACTGGGCAACAGCAACGGAATTATCTGAAACATACTGAATATCTATATTAGCATTCCACATTGAGAGAATAAGTGAATTATTATCATTTATGTATTTTTATTCTTCACTTCTTCTCAAATTGTATGTATTTTTTAGAGATTTTCTAGTGATGGTATGTCTCACAGCTGACATACAACTGTTTACTCTTCCTTCGGATATTACAGTACGTGGAAATCCAAAACAACATTTGGTATAAAACTTTTCCTTAGACTTGTACTTTCGTCGACAGTATTTTCCATATCGATAACTTTGGAATCGTAAGACTTGTTGTCTTAAGTTGTTTTCTTCTGTTCTTTTTGGTATAGCATATGTGGCATATTCTTCAATAAAAGACAAAACAGTATCATCCGAATCAGTTCCGAATTTAGGTGCATCCTTGATCCATATCTGAATATGTATATGAGGAGCACATCTAGCTTGATACTCCTTTCTCCAAAAGAAATCCACAACTTCTCCAAGAGGAGTATTCTTTTTATTGCAGATAAAAGACATTATAGATTCAAATCTATGATTGAAATATCTGCATACATCAACAGGATCCAAAGAGCACAATTCTCTAGGTGTCTTGTATTCAATATTTTTTATATGAAATTCAAGTTAATCATCCCAAGCATATTCAGCACAGCTTAGGGTAAGAAACCACGTAGGAGTTCCTAAGTTCCTTAGCATACATTTATATTCTCTATGACGACTGTACCAATACTCATTAGTACCAGGCTGACATGCCATCAAATTAATCAGTTGAGATTCTAAATGATCATCTCTCTGATGTACTTTATCCATAAATTCCTTTGCAGACACATTTTGAAGATGAACTCCTGTTTTCCAAATGTGGTTGACTGCATATGAAAGTCCAGACAAGTCACTCTCAAACAAAAGATGAAATATATATGGGAGACATTGTCGAAATCTTGGATCTTCTGCATACAATCTTGTTGTCCGATATTCAGTTGCAAGGAATCTGCACAGGTCGTTTATCATATCGTCCACCTTTTCCTGTTGGGAGCAGCTGCGGAAAACAATGAGCTTCTAAACTTTTTTCCCACACACTTATGGGACTTCCCTTTGCTTTTTTCATTTGGAATAATTCAATAGTATTCCCCATCACTTCTTTCGAATGAAGTGGATGTACACTATAATGTGCATAGATTTGTTCACTCTTGGACATGTCCACTTTTTCAATTTGACCACTTGATGTTTCAGTATCATCTCCTAAAAGAATTTCTTCTTCTGCCATATACACATTTTTGTAGTACTCGTTTTTTAATCAGATATAATGTTGTCTTTTGCACTTTCATAACATCCACTAATTCTTGACAGATTTTCCTACTCTTAGTAGGAACACCATTAACTATAATAACTAGTGGTTCACTTTCTACATTCTCTACACCAATAGTTTTAATATTCTTCTTTAAATCTAGGGGTAAATATACAACTCTTCCTTTTAATCCTCTCTGTAAATCTGTAGGAGGCAATTTACCTGTTTTAGGCTCCATACCAACAATAGCTTGAAATGAGTGCACACATTGAATCAGAATAGACTCATATGTATTTAAATCTATTAGTTCTGGAGGAATAGTTACCAACTCTAGATTATTATGGACAGCTCTAGTGGGCATTTCATTCTCGTCTAATTTGTTATAACAAAATTTGCAAATATGCTGATCAGAACCCAAATCAAAACAATTCTCTACCAACAAATAAGTTGCACATTTCTTCCAGTTATCATTATTTTCTCTTTCACATTTTAAATACAGATCAACAGTCCTAGTCTGATTTTTATAGTGAGTTCACCTACAACAAATACAAGTGTAATTTGGCCTTTCACCTGAAATCACCTTAAACTTTGTAATTTGTTCTTCACATTTTTTTGTAGTAGTGTGTTGCACATTCTCCTCAACTTTTTCCTCTATTAATGTGTCAGTTTCTGCACTCTCTAGTCAAGGAGCAAAGTACGAAAACTCAATTTCCTCACAAACCTTCTTCACATCTGATACCGACCCACGCAAAAGAGCACTGTTCAACTCATTTAACATTAGTGTTGGACTTTTTGCGTAATACAATCTTCTGACTAACTTCCGCATTTGAATATGATGTACTGCTAACATCCTGAAATGATGAAAACACTTTGACATACTTTTCTAGAAAGACAAGCCAGAGAATGACCTTGCAAACCAGTATTTTATCTCACTCTGCAAGGATCTAGTCCTTGCAACATCTTAATCTTTTGTTTAACAATTTTTTTACTATATTGTTGTAAGCAATTGCATAAAATATCAATAGATTCCTGTCTTGTACTACACATACTACTGCAATCCCAAGTATAGACTGGGGCTTTAGGACATCTCCCTAGAACTTCATCAGCTATCACTTCTTCTACATTTCTGGGAACCATCTTCTCTTCCTCAATTGGACAACCATTTCTAACCTCATAAGCTTGACCACTGGTATCACTGCATGCAATACATCATTGGTCTGAAAATAACTCTCTTCATTAAAGAAAGGCTCTGAACTTGAACTATGTTTCCATTCACCCAAAAAAAATCACAAAAATGTGTTCTGTTAATTACTCTTTTCCTCCTACTTTTGACTTTCATAAAATGGATTGGTTTATCTAGTGATCGAATTCTGTTTAAAACTAAAATGAATAATTTCCTTTTTAATTCAAAAGCCTTCTGTACAATAATTTCTATTTCCTTCATCTTTTTATAAAATTCTGCTCTTTATAGCATTTCTTCACATCTTTTAACAAATTAGAAACAACTCTATTGTAAAACATTTTCTTTCTAATTTCTGCATACTGACTTTTCCTCCCTTTACCATACATTGTGTCTTTTGAATATAATTTTCTTTTCTGTACGTTTCTTTTCTTATTATGCTTTTTTGTTGTTGAAGCATTCTTTGAACTTTCATCAATGTACACATTGTTTGTAGGCTTTGAAAGTTTTTTGATAAATTGAGTTGTCCTCTTACCGGAAGACTTATTACTTTTCCACACATGTTGTTGGTTATCCAATACTTGTTGTTAAATTTTCATCAAATAATAGTCCTTTTTCTGTCCTTTTCTCTTTGCTGATTTTTTAGGCATGATGAGTTTATTTTAATGATGATAAACAATATCTGTAAAAAATATATGTATATAAATTAATTTTGATAAATCTATAAATTACATTTTTCTATTACTAAACTAACACATTGTATATAAAACATTTATACAAGCGTTTGTACCAGTGTATGTGTTAAGGCCTGGAACATTGTATGAGTACTTAGGTACTGACTGAATGCTTAGAGTACTGCAAGGAGAGTGCCTGGGTGAATGTATAAGTGTTTGGGTTTTGACGCAGTGTTTGAATTAGTACATGGTGCTGGATGGCTGAATGGAGGAATGGGGAATTGAAGATGTGAACGATAAGTGTGTAAGTGGTTAGAGGACTGCATGCATAGTGCATGGGGGTTTGAAGCAGTCTATGAGCTAAGGCCTGAATCACTGCATGAGTACTTGGATACAAACTGAATGATTAGAGTACTGCAAGGAGAATGCCTGGGTGAATTTATAAGTGGTTGGGTTTTTGCGCAGTGAATGGATTAGTACATGGTGCAGAATGGGTCACTAGAGGAGTGCTAGGGGAGTGACAGGGTGTTTGCTAGAGTGTATAGACACTGACTGGGGAATTGAAGATGTGAAAGATAAGTGTGTAGGTGGTTAGAGGACTGCATGGATAGTGGATAGGGGTTTGTAGCAATCCATTTGCTAAGGCCTGGATCACTGCATAAGTACTTGGGTACTGATTAAATGATTAGACTACTGCAAAGAGTATGTCTGGGTGAATTTATAAGTGGTTGGGTTTTAGCACAGTGAATGGATTAGTACATGGTGCTGAATGGGTCACTAGAGGAATGCAAGAGGAGTGACAGGGTGTTTGCTAGAGTGTATAGATACTGACTGGGAAATTGCAGGTGTGAAAGACAAATGTGTAGGTGGTTAGAGGACTGCATGCATAGTGGATAGGGGTTTGAATCAGTCTATGTGCTAAGGCCTGAGTCACTGCATGAGTATATGGGTACTGACTGAATGATTAGAGTACTGCAAGGAGAGTGCCTGGGTGAATTTATAAGTGGTTGCAGTTTGGCGCAGTGAATGGATTAGTACGTGGTGCTGAATGGCTCACTAGAAGAGTGCAAGGGTAGACAGGGTGTTTGCTGGAGTGTATGGATACTGACTGGGGAATTGAAGATGTGAAAGATAAGTGTGTAGGTGGTTGAGGACTACATGCATAGTGGATAGGGGTTTGTAGCAGTCCATATGCTAAAGCCTGGATCGCTGCATAAGTACTTGGGTACTGATTCAATGATTAGATCACTGCAAAGAGTATGTCTAGGTGAATTTATAAGTGGTTGGGTTTTGGCGCAGTGAATGGATTAGTACATGGTGCAGAATGGGTCACTAGAGGTGTGCAAGGGGAGTGGCAGGGTGTTTGCTGGGGTGTATAGACACTGACTGGGGAATAGAAGGTGTGAAGGACAAATGTGTAGGTGGTTAGAGGACTGCATGCGTAGTGGATAGGTGTTTGAATCAGTCTATGTGCAAAGGCCGGAGTCACTGCATGAGTACTTGGATACTGACTGAATGATTAGAGTACTGGAAGGAGAGTGCCTGAGTGAATTTATAAGTGGTTGGGTTTTGGCGCAGTGAATGGATTAGTACATGGTGCTGAATGGGTTACTAGAAGAGTGCAAGGGCAGTACATTTTTAATCAGTTATGTGTCAGGAAAGAGATGAAATAGCCACATGCCTCTGTCACAATGGTTGCACAAATGCACACAGACTCACAGTGTGATTCTAGACAAGCAAGACTATTCCCTGGACTTTAGCAGAAGAAACACAGTAGTCTGAAAGGGGTAAGGTGACTGCATACATTCTACACATTTCACTGCTGCACTGCTAGTGTGAATGCCTGCCTCATTCTGCAAATGCATAAGCAATGACTGGGTTCTAATACTACTGAAACTTGACAACATGATAGTTTTTTAAGCAGTTATATGTCAGCAAAGACATGAAGTAACCACATGGTTATGCCACAACGATTGCTCAAGTGCACACGGACTCACAGTGTGATTCTAGACAAGCAAGACTATTCCCTGGACTTTAGCAGGAGAAACACAGTAGTCTGAAAGGGGTAAGGTGACTGCATACATTCTACACATTTCACTACTGCACTGCTAGTGTGAATGCCTGAATCATTCTGCGAATGCATAAGCAATGACTGTGTTCTAATACTACTGAAACTTGATAATAGGATAGGTTTTTAATAAGCAGTTATATTTCAGCAAAGACATGAAGTAACCACATGCTTCTACCACAATGGTTGCACAAGTGCACACAGACTCAGAGTGTGATTCTAGACAAGCAAGACTATTCCCTGGACTATAGCAGGAGAAACTCATTACTCTGGAAGGGGTAAGGTGACTGCATACATTCTACACATTTCACTACTGCACTCTAGTGTGAATGCCTGACTCATTCTGTGAATGCATAAGCAATCACTGGGTTGGAATACCACTGAAATTTGACAACAGACTAGCTTTTTAAGCACGTATGTGTCAGCAAACAACTGAAGTAACCACATGCTTCTGCCACAATGGTTGCACAAGTGCACACAGACTCACAGTGTGATTCTAGAAAAGTAAGACTATTCCCTGGACTTTAGCAGGAGAAACACAGTAGTCTAATTAAAAACAAAGGCACCGCATATAACACCTCACAAATTAATAACTCACTTTTGAAATTGATTTGTAGATTAAGAAGTATCTGAATCACACACCAGATTTTCTTTTACAGAATGTCTGTAGTGCACTGCTCTTAGCAAAACCAAAAAATGGCAAACGTTCCCTCTCATTCTGCACACACATGTAAATATCAAATCACATTGCTTCCCATATTAATTCAAAAGCTAACACATATTTCTATTGGTTACACATTTCAACCCTTTTCAATTCACATAACTTTGAACCCTACCCCCATTCTGCTTAAAGCGTGTTACCATAGTAACAGTTCATGGAACCCTCAACTGAACACACAGGTCACAAGTTCAGCACACAATGTTGCACATCCAAACAGCAAGTGTGCTTGACCTTTCAAAATATCAGCTTATCCTATGTAATGTTCCTTTCAAACAGCTTTTATTAACCAATAAGAAACATGCTTTTAAAACACAGAAACATGCACCCTATTTTTCAGTTTATAATGTTCTCAAACAGCCAATCATTTCTCTTCTTTTTTAAAACTGCATCTTATCCACCATTTTAGAAAAATCTTAGTTTTCAAACTGCCCATTTCATATGCAGACACCTTCTGAGTGCGACCAGACCTCCCTTCAAGATGCTTAGAGTGTGTATTGTGTGACACAGCTATATTTTCTGGAGCTAAAGGTACGCTGAAAACAGAGGTATTGACAAAGATTTAGCTTTGCCAAATGTAGACATTAAATAGATTGGACAGAGAGGATTAAAGTGGCATCTCCAACACCTTGACCTTATAATTGTGCACTGTGGTGGCAAAGACCTAGGTTCTTTGACTGGGGTAGGTCTGGAAATGCTTATGAAGGACGCCTTTGGAAAATTGATGTCACTTTTCCCCCAAACTGCCTTTGTCTATTCTAACATATGCCAAAGACAGAAATGGAACTGGTCCAATCAATTTTGTCCACAGATTGAGAAAGTTAGGAACCTTGTCAATAAAGCTTTTTCTGCTTATCTCAGAGATTATATGATGGGGTCCATTTACAACAATCTGCGTTTAATATGGACGGCATCTATAGAAGAGATGGTGTACATTTTACAAATGAGGGTATAGAGTCTTTCTCAACAACTTTAGACTCTGCATAGGTACTTACTTGTAGGTACCTTAATCTCCCAATAAACACAAGGGCTCTTTTCAGAGCTAACCAAGATGTAAACATATAAGCATGATGTATATTTAAAAAAGATATACTTTTTTTTTGTTTGGAGTCGCGCACCCAGTGAGTTTTGGAGTCGCACACCCAACGCATTCACACCAGGGGGCCGCGCTGGGAGTCATGCACCCAGCGAGTTCACACCAAGGGACCACGCTGGGAGTCGTGCACCCAGGGCGTGCACACCAGGGGGCCGCGCTGAGTGCGCGACTCCTAATTCTACCGTGTTTTTTTTTTTAGCTCCTATCACTAATTTACATTCTCCCCGGGGACCCCATCCCCCGGGGCCTATATACAACATTGGGGACCATGGGGGGAGCCCCAATGCTCCCACGGTCCCGCCGGCTCACCCCATCCTTCGGGAGCCGGCATTACTTTTCCACATGGGGAGATACTAACATGCAGCTCCCCTTGTGGAAAAACAATCAGGTTTGCATTTTGAAAGAGAGAGCAGGTTTCCCTGCTCGCTCTTTCAAAATCCAAACCAAGTTTGCTATGGCATAACAGCCGTGTCCCCGGGGTGGGCACCCGAGGACACTGCAGGAGCCGGCCCTGGGGGGTGGCGGTCCCCCCCCCGGGCCATCATTGACTCCAGGGGGGGATCATGCGGCCCCCTTTCCAAATAATGCAAAGCCCCAGGAGGTGGCGGTCCCCGGGGCGTGTGGGGGGCTCGAGCCCCCCACACCGGTAGGGGTGCTCCCTGGGGCTCCCTGGGGCTGGGAGGGCCATGAGCCCCCCGCAAATAGGTAAATGGAGGACCCCCACTTATTTAAAATAAAAGCCCCAGAGGTGGCGGTCCCCGGGGCTGCAGGGAGGGCTGTGTCCCTCCCCGCAAATATTTATAGAAAACCCCGGGGGTGGCGGTCCACGGGGCAGTGTGGGGGGATTGAGGCCCCCCACACATTTTTTCAAATGCCCCTGGGACCTAGCCCACCCGGGGCTTTAATTAAATGAAGTGCAGGAGCCCGTGCTTCATTTTTTTTCATTTCTCCATAGGATCCGCGCACCCTGTGCGCGTTTTGCTGCTTTTAAAAGAATTAATACATTTTGGGCCCTGGGGGTCCTTGTGGGACCCCCCTAAGCAGGCCTAGGGGATCAGGGTATTTCTACCCTGCCCCCTTTTTGCTTTTTGCACTCTTGTTTTCCTAATTTCTTGTGTCTCGGTTCTACCGAGGCACAAAATGGCTGCCAACACTTCCTGGTTTGGAGTGTTGACAGCCAAATAACATGAAGCTCGTGATCAAGAGGTTGCGCGGATCCACCGCAGCCATCGATATCACTTTCTTTATTCCTTAATTTCTCACAAACTACTGAACGGATTTACACCATTTTTAATAAGTTCACTTTCTGAGCCAAGCAGTCCCTTTTTGCCAAATTTGGTGTAATTCGGTTCAGCAGTTTTTTCTATAACAGTGTCTAAATTTTCCTATGCGAAAATGCTTTTTTCACCACAATTTTTTTAATTGCTGAGGAACTACTGAACGGATTTACACCATTTTTAAAAAAAATGACGCTTTCTGAACCAAGGGCTACGTGTTTGCAAAATTTGGTGTAGACGTGTCTAAAATTTCCTATGGGGAAAATTCGTTTTGGGACCCCCCTTTTTTCTCGGCCACCACTTGATGAATCACCCCCCAACTTTCAGGATAGGAGCGGACCGGAGCTGACCGTAAGTTTTGAAAATTTCGCGAAGATTCGTCGGCGCCAAAGTTATTGCAAATAGAATGTTGCGGATTTCCTATGTAAAATAGGTACTAACTATAACTACCTACTGGCAACCGCCAGTATGTAATATTCTTTAAAGTAAAGTCATATTTTATTAGCACACCTTACTAGGCCCACCCCATGCTGTGCAGGCCAGGCCCTGATCCCAACCCCAAGGCGGCCCAACCTCTGGCACGTAGGACCTTCTCCTTTCCACAGAGTGGCTTTGGCCAACCCACTGCTGTGCATGGCCAGGCACAGCATGGAGTTGGCCACATGGTCTGGCCTCTCTGGCCAGGCCTTGCTCCTTACCTCCCACGGGTGTCCAACCCATTGCTGAGCATGACCTTTGTCCGTGTGCAGCATGGGGTTGACTGAAGGATAGGCACTGCACCCAAACCCCCATGGCCAGCCAAGGCCCTGTTGCTGGCCAACTCCCATGGTCTTGCACCGCCCCAAGGCTCAACCCTTTATTTCCTGCAGAACTACCTCGAAAGTACCCAGGGTAGCACTGAGCATCGCAGTGATACCACAGCACCTTAGTGCCTCAAGAAAGAAAATCTTTCTAGTTTGGCAAGAGCCAGGGCAAGGACAGGGAGTAAAGGTACCCTACCATACCCCTTATGCCTTAATTTTTTAATTTTATTTGTTTTCAACTATGCTGGTACTGAGTCATAAATTGATAGCCGCATCTTTCTCTTCGTGTAGCAGCCAGCTAAACGGGTTGTATGTTTTGAGCTTGTGGTACCATGGTACATTGCAGTAGTACCACAGTAGTACTACGTTGGTAGATATCCATACATTTTGAACCTTAAATTTACAGAAACTACTCAAAAAATTTACAACAAAAACACAAAATGCACACTTCCTGGCAACCCGCCTCCACTTTTAAAGGGGATTAGGGATCTCCTTGCAGGCGGGTGCAGTGAGTGACTGCACCCACCTGTAAGGAGATGTCTGGGGCTCCATGGGACCCCCGTTTTCCCCTCCAGAAGGCTGCTCTCAGTGCGTCCCCTGACAGCTTCTTTGCCTCTGTGCCCGCATCTAATGAGACCGTATAACCGCATATTCCAACCTTGGGAGTATTTCTAAGGAAACAAATTTCCAACTTTCAAATCCAGACCTTTGTGAAACAGCTAGGCTAGGCCTAGATATGCTTGGAACAATGTTGTTTTAACAATTATTTGCAATTCTAATTACAGCTATCATTTTAACATGGGAAATACGCTCACGGATGTATAAACAAATCAATAATATTACATTAAAAAGTAAAATAACTCCATTCTTGCCTTTCTAGGTTTATCTGTGCAAATGGCATTTTGGTTCCAGGCAATTTTGTCCGAGATTAGCTGCATGCCACAATGACACATATTTAATGTTTTCCTTCTTAAATACAAATGGAGCCAAATTGTCCAAAAAAGGTTTCTACTGTTGAACTTTAATGTGTGCTGGTCAAATATTCACTATTATCTTGCAATTACATTTCTATTCCAGTTTTATTAAATAAAAACATAAGGCCTGATATGGAATTTGACGGATGGGTGCTGTAGGTTCTATAATATATAATGCTCTGGTAATAAAGCAGACGGGATATCCATTACATTGTGACAGAATAACCCGTCTTCCACACTATAAATCAGGCCTTTTGTATTCTAGAAAAAAATCACCCTTGAATGCCTCAGTGTACTTTTATATAAAAGAGGGTTTATTTATGTTACTATTTTCACACTAAGGGGCTCATTAGGATGGCGGACGGACTTGCGTCCGTCCGCCACCCTAGAGGAGGAGGGACCGTCCGCAGGGGCAGCGGCGGTCCCTCCAGTGCAATTAGGATGTGACCGCCAGCCTGGCGGTCACATCCTCAATCTTTAACATTGCGGCGGGTGCAGCTTCAAGCTGCACCCGCCGCAATGTTAAAAATGCATACATTGCATTTGTATGCAGCAATCGGCAGGCACCGCGCGGTGCCTGCCGATTACTGCATACAAATGCAGGGGGGTACCATAGGTACCCCCCATGTGCACCCCCCACCCCCCTTCACCCAGGGGGCCCTGCAACGGGCCCCCGCAGTGAAGCTCCGTATGCTTTTCCACGGCGGAAAATCCGCCGTGGAAAAGCATTTCTTTCTGGGCATCCTAATATGGCTGACGGTGTCTGATAGACACCGTCACCATATTAGTGCTTTTCCGCCGCGGTTGTAAGCCAACCGCGGCGGAAAAGCTGCGGACGGAAACCAGGACCCACCAGCCATCCTAATGTGGCGGTGGGTCTTTGGTGGGTCCGCTGCGGTTTTTCCGCATCCTCCGGGCCGGCGGTGGTTTCCACCGGCCCGGAGGATGCGGAAAAAACGCTATTCTAATGAGCCCCTTAGTGTTGATATTCATAATTTCCTCATACATAATTGGTCAGACAATTGTGTGCTTGTGCCAAACAACTATTATTTCTATTCAGGAAACTGGCACATCTAAAGTTAAAAACACTCAAGGCAACAGTGAGTATGTACATTGTATAATTCAGCAGGCCCATCGTTCAAGTCATAATTTATATGAATGTGGCTTCTAAGTGATTGAAGCAGCAGTAACTAGAGCTGAACATCAGCAGCCCATATATAATGAGCCTCAAGATTGTTGTTTTACATCCATATATAGGTACCTAGCGACAGCAGCAAGGCTTACTGGGCCCATCCAGATATCACATGTGTAGTTGCTACCCTGGCCTCTAAGAGTTGGCTAAAATTGAGAGAGGAGATATCAGGGCAGGAACTAAGAATTCAGGTTGGTATCCCCACTTCCAAATCAGGGCATTAGAGATTAAAGCACACAGACTGGGGAATAGCATGCAAACCCGGGAACACCTGGTACATTTCTGTATACGTTTTTTTGATTTTGGTAATGTATAGAAGAAAGTTTAAACCCACTCTGAGTAAGTGGTAAATGTCTGAGGGCAAATGGATAGTTTTATTGGGTATGTATGCATCTATCAAAATTGAGCCCAGTCCTCCTACCCCTGGTGATTTTAGACAGAGGACTATAATCCCACTCAGAATCAGGCAGAACATTCTGCTATGGCCCAATATTAATGGAGGTCTCAGATTACCGGATTCATTAAGCTTCTTTTGCAATCTGCACCTGTGCGTATAAAGCAGGAAAGTTGCATTAGGTGCAAAGCAAAATTCAGCAAAAGGAAATGGCAGTGCACAATATACTCTGTGTATATAAAAGGATGTTAGCACATCAGTGAGGCCAAACACAAATTATACGCTTGTAGGAGGGTCCACTGGTGTCAGAGACAAGGGACTTGCACATCCCTCATACACAGAGGGATGAGAAAGGCTCAGTATTTCCTTCCAGCACCCTTTTGCTGGCTTTACTTTCCTCATGAGTGAAAGGGTAAATTCTGCATATTTTTAGAGGTTTATTGAGGCATAAGTGAGTTTCAGTGCTAATGAGATGAATGGTCACAGAGTTCTATTGTTGCGTTTTTAAACCTGTCTCCCTTTTTTCCTTATTTTCAACCCCTACACATTCTTATTAAATAAATAACTGACTGCTATCAGCAGTCTTCTTCAGTATGACAACAGATGAAAAGTGTCCTGTGCACATCAGTTCTTTAGGCCAAACACAATATAGATTCCCCTTCAAAGTGGCAGGTATTTGGTACTCTAGTCATATTATGGCAGTGATTGTGTAAATTGGTGTGGTAAAACTGTGGGGCTCACTGACATATCGCAACACAAAAATATCAGAAAAGAAACATAAAAAAATATCAACCTCCTATACTTAACTATAAAAAGCACAAACATCAGGAACACAAATATCAATGTCAAAAATATGGATTCTTACCTCTATCGAAAATAAAAATATTGTTACCTTTTTTTTTAAATGTATTTTTATTTTATTTTTTTTGAAGACCTTTATTGTAGGTGCATAGATAAATCACAGCTCATATGCCTACAACCCAGCACGTCGGGCCGGCAGCCATAGTACATAGATCGAGCATAATTCCCGACCATGGGCTCAATGCCAGTTACATACACAGCGTGTCGCCTACAACCCACTTGGGCCGGCCGCGATAACTGTAATATAAAGCTTTAGAATGAAGCGTAGTATTGCAAGCAACCTGTTCATCAATATCAATTCGTACTTGCTTGAGGTCTAATTTTTACTTTTTCGTTGCACTTTTAACAACAACTCGTAACAATACCCAGGAGGTCAGTCCCAGTCCCTTGTGAATACCCCAGCAGGGGTGTGTGGTAGTCAGGTGCTCCGGACTCCAATTCCGGCGTGATGTGGCTCTGAGCAGCAGAGTGGGTGTGTGTGTAGTTGCATACTATAGTGTACGGTCAGGCATGTGTATCCCACTGGGGGAGGGGGCATGGGGAGGGGGCTATGTGTATAGTCTGTGCCTGTCTCCTGGAGTGAGGGCGACGCTCCCCCCTAATTGTCAAGACCTGTGCAATGCGCGGGGGAGGGTTGGAGGAGGGGGGGGGTAAGGGGGGGAGGGGGGGTAGGGAAGAGGAAGGAGGGCGCGGGAGGGGGAGGGGAGGGGGGGAGGAGAATTTCCGGGCCAAATTACCTCGCCAGCAGTTCATAGCTCTAACATCCGCGCGCTCCAGGAATGAACTGAGGGCCATCCCATACATCCCCCTCGGCGGCTTAAGGAATAGCGCGTAGAGGAGCATTGCAGGCAACAAATCCCAGTTAGATGCCCTCTAGCAGGCGGGTGGCAGGAATGCCGTGTCTCGTCCTCACGACTGAGAGGAAGCTTCGCGCAGTCCACCAGGCTGCTCACCGTGCCCCGTACCCTCGTGGTCTTCAGTACCCGCTTCAGCAGCAGATTGGGCACGGAGGAGATAGGCGGAGAGCGGGCCCCATAAGTCCTTGGGTCTCGATTTATGTGGTAGCAGGTCGGCATAGCTGTGTAGCTGGTCTTGCCAGGTTGACATTGTCGCCAGCCATAATTTGAATTTGGGGGCACGTCCCCGGCCCCATCTGCACGCCACATGGCGCTTCGCAAGCAGGAAGCCTAGTGCGGTGAATTTCCGGAATCTGTTATTCGCTGCAGCAGGGAGTCCCAGTAATGCAACCTTAGGGCAGGTTTCTAATTCTATCCCTATCATTGCGGACATGGCCTCGGTCACCTGCGTCCAGTACAATGCGACCCCAGGGCACGACCACGCTAAGTGCATAAAGTCAGCTCCCACTTGTTTGCATCTGGCGCAACGATCATCCTCACGAAGCCCAAAACGGCGAAGCTTGGCGGGAGTGTAATAGAGGCGGTGGAGGAATTTATAGTGAATCAGTCTAAGGCGAGCGTTTCCCGTCACCGATACTGTATGGGAGCAGCTGTCTTCCCATTGCTCGTCTGTAAGGGGAGGATCTAAGTCCGCGGCCCAGTCTCGTCTGGCACGCAGTTCTGGGGGAACGGAGGAAGCATTCGCGTGTTTGTAGAGCATGGAAACAACGTGTTTCGGGGTGTCCTGCTGCAGCAGTGCATGCAGGGGCGTAAAGGTTTCTGGCTCATCCGGGAACTCCAGTGTGATAGATTTGATATTCTGTCGGAGCCGCGTGTATAGGAAAGTGTCCATAATAGAAGGCGTTTGTTCCCCGAAAAATTGAGCCTTTGTACGAAACTGGCCATTCACGTATAAATCTCCCCACTTGTTGAGGGCCAGCCTGGAGAGCAGTTTGCGGCCTATTTCCTCTCGGGCAATACTCACTCTAGGGTCATTTGCCAGAATCATTCTGGGAGAATACATCAGGGTCACCCCCATACGTTCCGCAATCCTGCGCCAGGCTCTTACCGTACAGTCCACAGTGGATGGGTCCCGATCCGTTACTTTAACCTCCTTATAAAGGTATCCCGACGTTTTTTCTGGTCTCATATATCCGTCTTCCACAGCGAGATGCGCCATGAAGGGCGGAGGGTGAAGCCAGTAGGATGCGAAATGGCCCTGTGCGCAGTCGTAGTACAATCGGAAGTTCGGCACTTCGAATCCGCCTTGATGATAAGGTAACATGAGCGTCGCCAGTTTTAGCCGAGCTTGTTTCCCCCCCCATATAAGTCGGGAGAGCTGGGTCTCCAGTGCCTTAAAGAAATGCGGGCCTGGACTATAGGGAATATTGGTGAATAGGTAAAGCAGCTTGGGGAGAACGACCATTTTGATCATGGATACTCGCCCCGCCATGGACAACGGGAGATGAATCCATTTCGTTATGTTGTCAGCTAATTTGTCCAGGACAGTACCGTAGTTCGCCCTGATCAGTGCGTCACGGTTCCTAGTCACGATGACTCCCAAGTACTTTATCTCGTCTTTAGCCCACTCTAGCGGGTAGTCAAGGGAGAACTGGGGAGTGTTGTCAGTGAGGGGAAACAGGGCTGATTTGGACCAGTTGATTTGTACTCCCGCTATCGCTCCAAACTTGGTAATTTCGCGTAGAAGGGGATTGAGGTTGTCTCGTGGTTTATGTACGTATAAGGTCATATCGTCCGCGTATAAGGAGATGAGCAGCTGACGTTCCGGGTAAATTAGGGACCTATGGTTATGATGTTGGCGAAGTTTGGCTGCCAGGGGTTCAATTGCTATCGCAAACAATACTGGAGATAGTGGGCAACCCTGTCGGGTTCCTCTATGTATCTCGAAGGGTGCGGAGCGGGACCCGTTTAGGAGGACCGAAGCACGTGGTTTGGTGTACAGAAGCTTGATCCAATCCAAAAAGCTGAATGGAGTACCCATCCTCTCCAGTAACTCCAAGAGGTAGTCCCATTCCAGGGAATCGAATGCTTTGGTAGCATCTAAAAATATTGCAGCTGCTTCACAGTGGGGATCTATATCCTGCATGACCGCCTGCAGGGTACGGAGATTGTGCGAAGTCGCACGATTCGGGACAAACCCCGCCTGATCTGGGAGGACCAGCCTCTCCATAAGGAGATTCAGGCGAGTCGCGAGCACTTTAGCCAGTATTTTAACGTCAGTATTTAAAAGTGACAGGGGTCGGTAGGAGTCGCACAACTCCGGAGGTTTACCTGGCTTAAGCAGTGACGCTATCAGTGCCTCTCTCATGCTGTCGGGCAGCGTCCCTTCCTCGAGAGCTGAGTAATATACCTGCTTCAGTATGGGGGCAAGTAGGTGGATGTAGGTTTTATAGAAGTCTATCGGCAGCCCATCTGATCCTGGAGATTTGCCGGATTTCATGGACATAATGGCGTCCTTTATTTCGTCTAGCTCAAGTTCGAGGTGTAAGAATTTCTGTTGCGTCGGGCCCAACCACGCAATAGCCGTATCTGCAAGGTATGTATGAAGTACCAGAGGCTCTCGCCTTTGTGAGGTGTATAGTGCCTTGTAGTGGTTCGTAAGCACCTGGAGCTGTCCAGGTAAGTCCCTTTGGGGCACCTGGTGTTCATCGCACAGGGAGGTTACATAATTGCTGTGTCTAGGGGGTTTTACAGCCGTGGCCAGGGCCTTACCCGGCCTGTCTCCCTCCCCATATATACGCGCCATGAAGGGTTTACCTCGGAATTGACATTCTTTTTCCGCCGCTTCCGAATACTCATTGATCTTCTCCCTGAGCTGCGCACGTTTCTCATATTCCACCGTGCCACAAGCTACGTCCCTCTCAAGTGTGCGTATCTCGGACTCTAAGCGGCGTAGTTCTCCCCGCAAGGATTTGAGTACACCCCCTCCCTTAGAAATACACCAGCCCCTAACAGTGACTTTGAAAGCCTCCCAAACAGTAGTAAGGCTACTAACAGAGTTTATATTACGGTCAAAGAAGTCTTGTATGTCTAGCTCTAGCTCTGACTTAAAGGCTGAGTCTGTAAGGTGTGCGGGGTTGAGGCGCCAGCTTAAATAAGGGGAGACTTCATGGGGGACGCGCAGAGTAAGGAGGACAGGTGAGTGGTCCGAAAACGTACGAGCCAGGTGTATGGCGTTAATTACCCAGGGTGTGAGGCCTGACGTTAGGAAAATGTAGTCTATGCGAGCCCAGGTAGAGTGAACTGCGGAGTAGTGAGTACCTTGGCGCGTGGTGGGGTGCGTATGCCTCCAGGCGTCAACTAAATGGTGATCTTCCAGAATACCCAGTAAGGAACGTCTGGTGTTTGTGTAATGTGCCGATTGCGGGTGTGATCTGTCTAGAACAGGCTTTACGGCTGTATTGAAGTCCCCCCCAAGTATTACATGAGCTATGCCCAGAGTTTGAATTTTGCCCCACATCGCGAGAAGTGCAGATGGATCATCCGTGTTTGGGCCATAATAGCATGCAATAATCACTGTGTGAGAGTACAATTTCCCCCAGACCATGCAGTATCTCCCCCCTCTGTCCATGTCCGTGCCTGCTGGGGTAAAACCCACCCCTCTCCGCACAAGGATCGTTACTCCTCTAGCATAACTGGAGAAAGACGAAAAGACCCTGCAAGAGGCCCATTTGGATGCGAATAGGGGGGTCCCATTTGGCAGTAGATGGGACTCCTGTATAAGAGCTATAGCCACTCCATGTCTGTCCAGGTACCCCAAAATTTGTCTTTTCTTTCTAGGGTTATTGAGCCCTCGTACATTCCATGACAACACCTGGAGCTGTAGCCCAGGTGGTGTATCTGTTACGTCCCCCATCCCCGCAATGACATATAAACTGAGCAAGTAGGCGTGGTAACAAGCATCAAACTAGTATTTGCAAAATGACTAATTAAGACATCACCCAGCCCACCACCCTGGGGCCTCCCCCTCCCGGGACTCACCCCCCACCGGCAAAGAACAGTGTAAGGAACTAGACGACCTCCCAATCCCAACCTCCCTCCGGCAACCCCAACTGACCAGAGCAACAGCCACCCCGCAGCACTGAAATGTCCGCCTCCCTCTAGCGCATCAAGTGTACTATTAATCGTTGAGGCAGTGCTTGTGTTCCACGCTCCCACACCGGCTTCCCCAACTTGCCGGGCATCCAGAACCCGCATCCCAAATAGAACCAAAATCAACATCAGAACTACAGTAACCCAGACCCCAGAAGGGGGAAAGGTGTTTTGGGGATCGCCCATTGGAGGCGTAGCCTAAGAGGCGCCAGACCTGCCCTCCACCTCCTTACTTGCACCCACTGGCATCCGGGGCAAGGCCCAGACTTCGGCCGTGGGACGGAGGTGGGTGATCCGGCACTTGTCAATGTTGTAGATCGGTGATAGAGAAAATCTGCAGTGGTACCACACCAGTAAGTGGCGCATCTAGTCCAGAGGAGAGCAGCTGCCAGCGGTGGTACCTCGGTGAATACAGGACTGTCTTGATTAGTCTTGTTGGTATAACGGAGATTGTGACCTGGACCGTCGCTCCTCCCTCTCCACCCGGAGTCTCTCCTTCCTTTGCTGCTTTAGAAAGTCTTCCACCTGTTGTGGGTTGGTAAAGAAGTGATGAGTGCCACGGTGGGTGATTTTCAGCTTCGCAGGATAAAGCATAGCATATGGGATTTCTTGGGTTTGCAGTTTCTTTTTAACTGCGGCGAATTTGCGTCTTGCATCTTGTACTGAGGGGGTAAAATCAGGAAAGAAGGACAGCGTTACGTTGCCATAGGTTACTGTGCCCAGCTCTCTTGCACGACGAAGGACTGCATCTCTGTCTCTGTAATTCAGGAAGCGGGCAATGATAGGGCGCGGGGGCAGCCCAAGAGGAGGAGGCGCAGCAAGTGATCGATGTGCCCGTTCCACTATTAGATGTGGGGAGAAGGAATCTTTTCCGAACAGTTCCACCACCAGTTTTTCCATGAAGATCTCTAGTTTGCCAGTGTTTGTTGTTTCCGCAAGACCCAGGACGCGGATGTTGTTGCGCCTGGACCTCGCTTCTAAATCTTCATTCTTATCCGCAATCACCTTGAGCAATTTATCCATTTGCGAAACTTGCTTGGTGGTCGACGCCGCCCCGTCCTCCAGCGTAGAGATCCTGTCCTCGGTCTCTTTGATGCGGGTGTCATGCTGTTCCAGTCTCGTCACGACACTATCCATACGTGTATTAATGGTGTCGATCTTGGCATCAATGGTCGATAGGCTCTGCTTCATGCCAAGTAGTAGCGTCTTCCAATCTTCGTCCTGGGGGTCCGGCGCGGCGGGGCTCCCCTCCGCATCCGGCATCCCCTTGGCAGGTTTTTTAGACTCAAACGGTATCTTGGATTGCCTGGCATCGTTGCGCCCCATGTCTCGTCTTGGAGTCCGGGCCGCCGCCAGTGAAGAGGACGCCAGTATTCCAGGTAGAGGAGATGGGTATATGTGTAGGTGCGATCTGACACTCGCTAGCAGCAGTCTGCTTATACCAATGGCTATGAGGTGTAACAAGTGTCCGTTGCCTTTATTGATAACTAGAAACTAACCTCGGGGAATGCAACGGAGATTCCGATCCCTTATCCCTCCTACAGATTAATTACTCGCTAGCAGCAGTCTGTCGGTGCCTGTTGTAGGGATGACCAGCGTGCTGTAGAGCCTCTCCTCCGTCTATTTTTTCTTCCAGTGGAAATCCCTTAGCCCAAGGTCAGAAGACGCCCCTCTCTCCGCCTCTACACATGGAGTGGTTGGTCAGTGTTCACAGGACCTCCTTGGAGAGGGGGTCCGTCTCTTCACAGGCAGGGAATCGGGTCAGGTCGGAATGACGGCCTCTGTCTCCTCAGGGGCGCAAGGTCTGCACCCAGACGGCGGCGTCGCAAAGGCCCACGGTGGATCCCGCTAGGCCAGGGATGGCCGCCCCGTCTAGGCCCTGCAGAGTGGGACCGGGCCCGGGGCCCGCCGGTCGCAGGCGCAAGGCCCCGCACCGCCCTAGCGTCTCAGCGTGTGGATGGGGGACTCTGGGCCAAGCGCGGCGAGCAATCTCCCTGCACAGTACCTGCCCAGCCGGTGCAGGCTCCGCAATTCCAATGGTGGTGACGCGATATGTTAGTGGGGTGCAACTGCGGAGCTCCCTAGGCCGGTCCGACCACAGGGAGTAATGGCAGCATGGAGTGCGGCCGCTCCTACCCCCTCTCCGTCCCTATGTTCCGTAGCAGCGCCTCGCGCCCCACAGGTCCGGTCCGCCCCTCGTGAGACCAGCAGCTCAAAGCGTGTCCGCCCCCGCCTCCTCACCGTCAGTGTGCTCCGCTGCCATGCGCCGCTCCTCCCAGGGTGCAGAAATGGCCGGCGCAGCTCCCGGCCGACAGGAAAGCCGTTAGTCGCGTCCACTTCCAACGCTATGCACCAGGATCACCGCTGCTGTGATTTTCGAGGTCGGACCTCGGGGGGTAGGAGATGGGGGGGATCAGGGCACAGCTTCAGGCCAATGTCCTCCGGCGCGGTCGGAGAGGCCGCAGATCCCCGGTCCGTCCCAGTCCGCAGACCCGGCCGGCAGCCTCCGTCGCAGCGACCCTTCCTCCCGCTCTCGAATCGCAGGCGTCTCCACAGGTGAGCCGCTGCGCGAATCAAGCGTGTTTTACACCGCTGTGTGCAGGACACTGCCGCGGAGCTAGTTTTGGGGGTTTCGGTCCAGTATCACCGATTAGGATACTGTAGGATTATGGATTATGCCAGGTCGGGCGAGAGCCTCACTCCAGTGCGGCCATCTTGGTTTGGCGCCACCTAGCGCCCCCAAATATTGTTACCTTTCAATAAACATGAAATATAGAACAAATACACATTCAAACAATATCAACTACAATAGTATCACTAAAGTAATTAAATAATCATGAATACATAGATCCAAAACACTTAAACATAAAACATTTATTCAAAGAAACCCAAAACTTGTTATACACAAATGTAAATTAAATAAAAATACATTACATTAACAAAATATTTACCACTCGCCTCAAAAATGTATAATCTAAAATATTAACTTTACAACACCCCCGGGAAATTTGCATTAACTAAAAACATTTTACTACAAAATAAGTATATAGATAAATAAATGTATAACCAAAAATATCAACCTAAATATCATACAACAAATATAAAACCTAATTTAGTGCTTACCATACACAGACTCAACTGATTAAAAATAATTTAAATTAAACAATAAAATAAAACTATTAATGATTTTAATCAATAAAATCAAACAAACAATTAAATCAACACAATTAAAAGGCACACTAATTTAAAGAACGAAATACTTCAAAAAATAAAAATGCTGCAAGATGAGGAAACTCTGCCTATACTCTCACCAGACCATTAAAGAAAAAAATATACATCTCAACTACTACCTAACCAAGTAAGTAAAACTTATGTTTACACTAAAACGTAACTTTTATTAAACTTAAAAATGTGAAATAGCAAATAAATATTAGCACACACTGCAATGTCTATCTCTTTACATAGACTTCCTAAAAGAAAAGAATCTATGACTTGAAAACCAATAAACTGCTGGAAAATAATATTTATAACAAATCAGAACAAATATGCACTTTGTATAGCTCTCCATTGCCCATCAGTGTCTTGGTGTTGCTTCAAGCAAAACGTCAATATAAATACAAACAGAAATAAACCTATTAGCCTCATTCTCTACAAAATACCAACAAATTAACATTTAAAATGAAAGGTGTGTTTTTTTTAATCCAACAGAAAAGAAAGCATTTGCTCCACATTAGAACACCCTCAACAGAACTGCAGCAAAACGGTGTGAAACATCTAAACATCTCAACAGAACATGCATGTTAGTATACTAAATAAAAGTAATTGCATTTTTTGCATGTTAATAACAAGTGAGTAAACGTTAAAATATAATAAATATTCATACTATTACATTATTTTCAGATATAATGACAGAGGCTGCCACATGTATTAATTTACTGAAAGGAAAGCAGTTACTAAATCACATGGGGCACACCTACAGCCAAGAAAGTGCCTCATCAGAAAATATAAACGGAAATTACTAAATATTATTCTAATGCATGCTATGGGAGGGCAACTACAAAAGATTATGTAATTCATGTAAGAGAGTACAACCACTGCCCAAATGTAACATAAATTGAAGTAAGAGAAATATTGCAGGATATAAGAGAGGCAAACACTAGCTCGCAGCAACCCACAAACAAAATCCTTTGTTGATTATTGGCAGAAATCGACCTGGTTAGTAATGGGGTGAGGATGGCGGTCTCCTAATAGTATAGGAATAGGAGGGGCCTGATGGGGTGATGGGAT
This sequence comes from Lissotriton helveticus, assembly GCF_964261635.1. Classification (NCBI taxonomy): domain Eukaryota; kingdom Metazoa; phylum Chordata; class Amphibia; order Caudata; family Salamandridae; genus Lissotriton; species Lissotriton helveticus. Next base: position 604,357,217 of record NC_136065.1, read on the forward strand.
CATCCTGCGTGAAGACTAGGCACCAGGTGACATTGCAACCATTGCAAAGGCCAGAGATACTTATTGACCTGGGATGTCATACAGATCCGGACAAGGGTGGGAGAGATGCCAGAAGGACAACATGAGATGGGTTCCAGTAGCTTAAAAATAGGTAGAGGGGATCTCTAGTGGGAGGTTATGGAGTACTTGAGGCTTTGTTGTAGTCCAAGGAAAAATAGGCCTTGGATTTGCAGGCTTCCATTGCATACCACCTCCCAGCTGTTTGTCTGCTGCCAAAAAATGTAACACTGTTTCCCTGGTATCAACAATTAATGCACTGTCCTGACTACCTTTTATATTATGCCATCATTATGTAGCCATCTGCAACACAGAGCTTGTCTTTAGCTGCAGATCTTCCAGATTGCATGCAATCATGCTAGAAACTGACAATGCAGTAAGCAAGAAGCTGGAGAGAACATTTAATGGGTGGTGCAGATTTCAAAGGGAGTTATTCTGATTAGGACATGGAAATACAGAATTTATCACTTTTCATTCAAGAGCCTCCTAATGCAGCATCTTACCCTTCCTCCTTCATGAATTCAGTTCCTCACTGTAGTATATAAACTGCTTTGGGGGCGACAAGAGAAAATCCTCTGGCAGAGCTACCAAATGATTCTTGACATTTTAGTTTTAGACCATCAAGCTTCAGTTCTAGCAGAACATTGGGAGGAACAACATAGGAGTGGATTGAAATATAAGATTCTTGGAAGATTCCAGTGATTGGAAGATGAACATAGCAGTATATGAGTCACTAAGAGCAGAAGTGTCTAAAGCAGAGGGCTGATAGCATAGAAAGACGGCACAGAAGCATTCCTTTTTATGAGTAATCTCCGATGATGCTGTAAGCTCTTCCACTTTTCATGATAATTCCTGGGGTACTGGTGCAGCTTTGCATTCAGAAGGCTTCAATGTGGTTTTCACTTTGGCTCTTTCATGTGTTCCACATGTTTATGGAATATTTAGAGGACAGTCCCTTTCTTATTTCATCCTTTCTATATTTTCATCTCTATAAGCTGGGACTGAAATGTTTCCTGATGCTCTCAACCTGCAGGATTTTAGGGACTGCAGACCAGTCTCGAGCCTTTCAGTCTAAGCTAATAGAGTCATAAAATAAGCAAAGTAAAACCAGTGGGTCTTGCTCCAATGTGTGAACACATGTAAACATAGATTTTCAAAAATGCTGTCAAGTTAGATCTTAAAAAAAATCCTAGCCACTTAAGAATTTTGGTCAGCTTGGTCTGCCTGAACGAGCTCCTATAGAATACTTTTCGAGTTTAGGCCGCAATGGTCGAAGTGATGACAATATACTAGATAGGTAAGTATAGATGGCCTTGCCCTTGTTAATGATCTGCCCATTAGGGCACCCTCAGTCTTGCCCAGGCAGAAGGGAAATATTCAGATCTTTGGCATGTGAATTTAGCTCTATTTCTATATGTCTGAATCAAATAGTGACCCTCTGTAGTGGCATTTCTCAGAAAAGTTTACTGTGTGTTGTGTCTTATAATGTTTGTAGTGTCTATTGTCAGGGCTCTAGTTCTTTCTATTAGTCTTTGGTCTTAGCCTATGTATGCATCCCAAGAGTTTTGGGACTCACAGATGGGGCAGTGGGGAAAGAATATAGGTGTACACTCAGAAGATAAAATGTGAGGGCACCAGGGGGTGACCAGATAAGGTCAAATATGGGGATGCCCAGCAGGGTATATGCAGCTGGCCTAAAGGGCAATGAGTATCTACTGAATAGGATACTGGTGAGGGTCACAGCAATGTTTCTCTGGGGGTATAACCTGGTCAGCAGGTTTGGACTGGGATAGAAAAGAGACACAGGGACCAAAATAAAAGTGGTTCCCATTAACGAACAAGTTTGCAAATTGTGGCAGTTTTGAACTTGTAGAGCCGCGCTGTATGAGTGTTTTCCAAAGTATTGAAAACTGCATGAATTTGTTCTTGATGCGGTCACTATTTGTGGTAAAGTTAGAGAAACTAAACAGTGAATATCGGCTCACTACACCATAAACCAGGCCCACAAACAGCCCCAAAAATATCAGCCACACTGATCTGTCAGAGTAAACCTCCCGGCACTGTCAAAGTGCACAATAGCGCAGTCCAACCCTGCTAGGCAGCGAAGATATTGGAACAGTGGCCCGCCTGTAGGGTCAGCGTTGGGATGGGGACGTTGACTACCTAAATTTCCGTCACTAACCCAAGCTTTGCATTGACAGTCGGTGTCTCATCGAATAAGAAAAGATGCGATGGTCAGTGAGTGTTCCCTAAACTGTTAAACAGGTACATGGTGGATACAAGAACTTTCTTGTTCTTTTTGTAAGGATAGTAAAATGCGTGTCTGCTTCACCCTGAAGTTGCACATTGATCTTGGGACATGAGCACAGAGGTGTTTTGCAGCTGTCAGAGATAAAAGCTTTCTCTGGGATTTTGTTTGGGTTTGTGTGAAAGTTCATCTGAATAATGTTCGGACAACTGCGTGGTGATTTGTGTGAAATGTACAGTGGATTCTGACTTAAGCTATTATGCATTGGACATAGAGCACTGTACCAATATAACTGCTATACTGAATGTTATTGTGTGGATGTGCGGCCGGGTGGTTAGACAGTTATATTTTTTGTTTGTCTGTATGTGTAACTTTGCATCAGAAAATGTGAATTTGTATGCTTCGCCTAATCTTTTATTCTTTTAGTTTGGTTGAAAAGTCGGCAATGTCTTTTATAGCAGAGAACGGTAATAGAAAGTGTGATTTGAATTTGAGATGTCTGCATCTGAGTCATAGCAGCCAGAGTTCAAAGCCTGCAGACTTCAGCCGTTGAGGCAATCAACCATAATATAAGACAGAAGAGGATGAGCATGTTCACATTAATGCCGCTCCCCATCTAGATTAAAGCAAAGACTTTGCATCCAACAGCAGAGGAGACAAAATCAAACTTATCTCAGAAACTCAACTTCCCTCCTTTCTTTCCTTTATATCTGCCATACACTTTGATATGGTCAATTTAGGCGGAAATTGCCTCTTTGTGATACTCCATTTCTGAATTGTAGATTACCATGCATGCCTGTCAACTTGCCACGTCATGGCCAAGGTGACTTTCAAGTCATTCAGCTTTAGGTCTGGCTTGAAGTGGAGCTGACTTCATAACACCTCTTTAACAGGTGGGCTTTGAACCTGCCTATTGGAGTGTGCTCTCTCACTTCATAAATTAACTGTGAGGTGAATCATACAGCCTCCTGTGGATTGTTTGAATTAGAATGCAATTTGCATCACAAAAGTATACTTAGTCACCACACATTGAATGCATTATCTCGTCTATGTATTGGATACCAAAGGTAATCCATTTTAGCTCTCGCTTTAGCTTTCAGAAAACCTAAACAAAGCCTACGCAAGATACGACTTTATTTGTACAATAGATAAAAGGCTTTTTGGTCCGCCCTCTAAAACTATTGGCTTGTGCCTTTTAGTTGTCTTCAAGTATTGGTTGGCATTTCTGTTCATCAATGCTGTTCTCATCCTAGGGTAAGAAAAAGTGGGGAACCCAATTAACCCTTGAAGGCTTGGGTAATGTAAGTACTGATAGGTAAATGTGCCTACAAGCGATTCATTTAAGCGCACTCAGTTAAATAATTTCAACATATAGCAATGTACAGAGGTTCCAGCCGGTAACCTACAGTTAAACAATCAACGGTACAATTTGTTGGGGGCGTGGCCGGCAGCCGAACAAAATGACCACAGCCTAGTGAAGCTCCGGACCTCCACACACTTCCCCACTTATCCGATCACTCATCCGTAGCGGTGAGTGATAATAAACATAAGGAAACATTCCTGAGAACAGCGAGCACCGATCTAGCCCATCTCGGTGCTCGCAGCCCTGCAATTAACCGAGATCTGCCGTCTGCAGCGTTTGCGGCCTTTATCTAAGTCAGGAGCCGGGGCCTTGAGAGAATTGCTGGCCCGGGCGCTTGGTGACCCATCCTACACTTCTCCAGGTGAAAGCGGCTACATCGGTGGCCCATAACGAGGTCCTCGCTGATGGGCTCATGAGTGAGGCACTGGGATTGCTGACTGCCGGAGTTCCCGGTGGTGCAGTGCACGGCGGAGCCCGATGGCCGGATGCCGGGCCCCACGCAGGGGAAGAAAGAGAGAGGTGCCTCGACTTGCCTGGATGGAGACTATGTGTGGCATGCTCCTGCATGCCTGAAGGTACCGGCCCCATTGAACAGAACACCCTCTGTGACCCTGCACAGAGATCGGTGTCATCAGCGCCTCTGGGGAGAGCAGCCATCCCTTACAGCTTACACCCTACTGCTTCACGAGTGCCATCGCGGATCCCGGCGGGGCGCCCTGCATAGCTAGGCTGCGCTTGGCTCCTGGACTGCGGAAAGCTCCATTCGTAGCGGCCATGGGCGTCCGCAGGGGAGGGCAAGGGGGGGCACTTGCCCCCCCCCCCCGAACACCGGTCCATCACTATTGACAGCCCCCACAGACAGTGGTGTTTGTCTGCAGGGCCGTCAATTTTAAAAGCGTGAGAAAGCGCTTGCAATGACGGTCCTGCTTGATGAGCGGTAAAACTGCTGCTGAGGGGCAAGAGAGAAGGTCCGGGCTGGCTGCTCCCACAGCTTGAAGCAGAGGCCCTAGGAAGGGGTAAAAATCATCAGTAGCAACCACTGTGATTGTAAGCTTTATGACCACAACATCCTTATGTATATAAGGGGTCTAGTTATTTAGATAAAGCAGGATGTGCAGTGAAAGGAATGACGTTACAAATGAGTAGTGCCTTTAATGCTCTGAAAATGCTAGGTTCTCCAATCTACCTCTCTACCTCTCTCTCTCTACCTCTTTCTCTACCTCTCTCTCTCTCTCTCTACCTCTACCTCTCTCTCCACCTCTCTACCTCTCTCTACCTCTCTACCTCTCTTACTTCTCTACCTCTCTCTCTACGTCTCTCTACGTCTCTCTACCTCTCTACCTCTCTACCTCTCTCTCAACGTGGCTCTACCTCTCTCTCTACGTCTCTCTCTTAACCTCTCTATCTCTACCTACCTCTCTATGCCATTCTCTCTACACCTCTCTCTCTCTCTACCTCTCTCTCTCTACCTCTCTCTACCTCTCTCTACCGCTCTCTCTCTACCTCTCCCTCTCTACCTGTCTCTCTACCTCTCTCTCTCTGTACCTCCCTCTCTCTCCCTCTCTACCTCTCTCTCTCTACCTCTCGCTCTACCTCTCGCTCTACCTCTTGCTCTACCTCTCTCTCTCCACCTCTCTCTCTCCACCTCTCTCTCTCCACCTCTCTCTACCTCTCTCTCTACCTCTCTCTCTACCTCTCTCTACCTCTCTACAGCTCTCTACCTCTCTCTCCCTACCTCTCTCTCTCTCTCTACCTCCCTCTCTCTCTCTACCGCTTTCTCTCTCTCTCTACCTCTCTCTCCCTACCTCTCTCTCTCTCTCTACCTCCCTCTCTCTCTCTACCGCTTTCTCTCTCTCTCTACCTCTCTCTCCATACCTCTCTCTCTCAACCTCCCTCTCTACCTCTCTCTCTCTACCTCTCTCTACCTCTCTACACCTCTCTACCTCTACCTCTTTCTCTCTACCTCTCTCTCTCTACCTCTCTCTCTCTACCTCTCTCTCTCTACCTCTCTCTCTCTTCCTCTCTCTCTCTTCCTCTCTCTCTCTTCCTCTCTCTCTCTACCGCTCTCTCTCTCTACCTCCCTTTCTACCTCTCTCTCTTCCTCTCTCTCTACCTCTCTCTCTCTACCTTTCTCTCTCTACCTCTCTACCTCTAACTGTCTCTCTACACCTCTCTCTCTCTCTCTACCTCTCTCTCTCTACCTCTCACTCTCTACCTCTCTCTCTCTCTATCTCTCTCGCTCTCCCTCCCGCTCTCTACCTCTCGCTCTACCTCTCTCTCTCCACCTCTCTCTCCACCTCTCTCTCCACCTCTCTCTCTCCACCTCTCTCTCTCTACCTCTCTCTACCTCTCTACCTCTCTCTCTCCCTACCTCTCTCTCTCTCCCTCTCTCTCTCTATACCGCTCTCTCTCTCTCTATACCGCTCTCTCGCTCTCTCTCTCTACCTCTCTCTCTACCTCTCTCTGTACCCCTCTCTACCCCTCTCTACCTCTCTCTCTACAACTCTCTTTACCTCTCTCTTCCTCTCTACCTCTCTCTCTCTACCTCTCTCTCTACCTCTCTCTACCTCTTTACCTCTCTCTCCCTCTCTACCTCTCCCTCTACCACTCTCTCTCTACCTTTACATCTCTACCTCTACCTCCCTCTACCTCTCTCTCTACATCTCTCTCTCTCTCTCTACCTCTCTCTCTCCCTGCCTCTACCTCTGTCTACCTCTCTCTCTCTCTACCGCTCTCTCTACCTCTCTACCCCTCTCTACCTCTCTCTGCCTCTCTATCTTCCTCTCTCTCTCTCTACCTCTCTACCTCTCTCTCTTCCTCTCTCTCTACCTCTCTCTCTCTACCCCTCTCTCTCTCTCTACCTCTCTCTCCCTACCTCTCTCTCTCCCTACCTCTACCTCTACCTCTACCTCTACCTCTACCTCTCTCTCTCTCTACCTCTCTATCTACCTCTCTCTCTACTTCTTTCTCTTCCTCTCTCTATCCCTCTCTTCCTCTCTCTCTACCTCTCTCTCCACCTCTCTCTCTACCTCTCTCTCTCCACCTCTCTCTCTACCTCTCTCTCTCTACCTCTCTCTACCTCTCCCTACCTCTCTACCTCTACCTCTCTCTCTCTACCTCTCTCTCTCCCTACCTCTCTCTCTCTACCTCCCTCTCTCTCTAGCGCTCGCTCTCTCTCTCTCTCTCTCTCTCTACCTCTCTCTCTCTCTACCTCTCTCTCTCTCTACCTCTCTACATCTCTCCACCTCTACCTTTCTCTTTCTCTACCTCTCTCTCTACCTCTCTACCTCTCTCTCTCCCTACCTCTCTCTCTCTGCCTCTCTCTCTCTACCGCTCTCTCTCTCTACCTATCTCTCTACCTCTCTCTACCCCTCTCTACCCCTCTCTACCTCTCTCTCTACCACTCTTTCTACCTCTCTCTTCCTCTCTCTCTCTACCTCTCTCTACCTCTCTCTGCCTCTTTACCTCTCTCTCCCTCTCTACCTCTCCCTCTACCACTCTCTCTCTACCTTTACATCTCTACCTCTACCTCCCTCTACCGCTCTCTCTACCTTTCTCTCGGCCTCTCTCTCTTCCTCTCTCTCTCTACCTAGCTACCTCTCTCTCTCTCTCTACCTCTCTCTCTCTACCTCTCTCTCTCTCTACCCCTCTCTCGCTCTTCACCTCTCTCTCTCTACCTCTACCTCTACCTCTACCTCTACCTCTACCTCTCTCTCTACTTCTTTCTCTACCTCTCTCTCTACCTCTCTCTACCTCTTTACCTCTCTCTCCCTCTCTACCTCTCCCTCTACCACTCTCCCTCTACCTCTCTCTCTCTACCTCTCTCTCTCCCTGCCTCTACCTCTCTCTCTACCTCTCTCTCTCTACCCCTCTCTCTACCTCTCTACCCCTCTCTACCTCCCTCTCTGCCTCTCTCTTCCTCTCTCTCTCTACCTCTCTCTCTTCCTCTCTCTCTACCTCTCTCTCTTTACCTCTCTCTCTCTCTTCCCCTCTCTCTCTCTCTACCTCTCTCTCTCTACCTCTACCTCTAACTCTCTCTACCTCTCTCTCTACTTCTTTCTCTACCTCTCTCTCTACCTCTCTACCCCTCTCTACCCATCTCTTCCTCTCTCTCTCTACCTCTCTTTCTACCTCTCTCTCTTCCTCCCTCTCTCTCTACCTCTCTCTACCTCTTTACCTCTCTCTCCCTCTCTACCTCTCCCTCTACCACTCAATCTCTACCTCTCTCCCTCTACCTCTCTCTCTCCCTACCTCTACCTCTACCTCTCTACCTCTCTCTCTACCTCTCTCTCTACCTCTCTCTCTACCTCTCTCTCTACCTCTCTCTCTCTCTCTCTACCACTCTCTCTCTCTACCTCTCTCTCTACCTCTCTCTCTACCTCTCTCTCTCTCTACCTCTCTCTCTCTCTCTCTCTACCTCTCTCTCGCTACCTCTCTCTCTCTACCTCTCTCTATCTCTCTCTCTACCTCTCTACCTCTACCTCTCTCTACCTCTCTCTCTCTACCTCTCTCTCTCCCTACCTCTACCTCTCTCTACCTCTCTCTCTACCCCTCTCTACCTCTCTCTCTACCTTTCTCTCTTCCTCTCTCCCTTCCTCTCCCTCTCTACCTCTCTCTCTCTACCTCTTTACCTCTCTTTACCTCTCTACCTCTCCCTCTACCACTCTCTCTCTACCTCTACCTCTCGACCTCTTTCTCTACCTCTCCTCCTCTACCCCCTCTCTCTCTCTCTCTCTCTCTACCCCTCCCTCTCTCTCTATACCCCTCTCTCTACCTTTACACCTCTACCTCTCTCTCTACCTCTCTCTCTACCTATCTCTCTCTCCCTACCTCTACCTCTCTCTACCTACCTCTACCTCTCTACCTCTCTCTACCTCTCTACCTCTCCCTCTACCTCTCCCTCTACCTCTCTCTACCTCTGTCTCTCTACCTCTCCACACCTCTCTCTCTCTACCTCTCTACACCTGTCCACCTCTCAACCAGTTGAATTCCGGGAAGCCCAAACCATCAGTATTTCAAATTTGCGCATGAAACGTGGGTAGGATGAGCTGTGTAGCTCAGAATGGGATGCTCTTTTTACATAATTTGCATTTAATAGAATTGGGAAGTAGGAGAGCAGTCTCACAGTTGAGATAGGGATTAACATACACTGGTGACAGCTTTTAAATTGGCTTTAAAACCATTCAAAGATGGCTGCAGCATCTACGTGGGATGTGGTGGACTAAGTGGCAGCCGGAGCCCTATAGCACTGCTTGTCATTTAAAAAAAAAAACAGCATTGACATAGCCAATAGGTCTCCCCTTTGGGACCTTATAAGTGTTTAGTTGTCCAGTACAATATCCTTGGTGCAACAACATCAAGTGTTGCATGGCTAAACACTTATAAGGTCCCAAAGGCGAGACCTATTGGCTATGCCATTGCTTGTTTATTTTTTCCTCTGTTTCCTTGTGGTTGCCAGGTAATCTGCTGTGGAGCCTTACATGATATTTCTCCCACCCCACGGGTTTCTTTTGTTATTTAAGCTCGTTTGTCTTATTAGATTTTTTATTTGTTTATTTAATACTTGTGCTCAATTATGTCGGAGGATGGTGATGAAGTAAAAATGTTGCCCCCCCCTGGAAAAATTTCTGCGGACGCCGGCGCTCATTTATGGCACCGCAGGGGAGAACAGAACCAGACGCAGAGCGCACGACCGGACCACCTGGAGGACGAGAGTGACCCAGTCTGCCATATTTACCAGTGCCGACTTCAGCGCTCCGGGTGGCCCTCACAACCTGCCACTCACTCCTGTTACATAAGCCTCAACGTGTGCAGTATCCATTTCTACAGTGTCCATACTGTAACTGCAGCTTACCGATTAAAGGTGGCCCCAGCAGGTTCATTGAACCCTAGTGTGCGCAGCCCACCCTGTGCAGATCGGAAGGCCACATGATATAGCCTTCAGGACTCCTCCATATCAAGGCGCAATATTTATCGACACAACCCCCCCTCTGTGCCACGGCCTATTTGCAGGAGAGCAATAAGCGGCCATCTTGGGGGTAGAAAACCTGCCAGGCCGCATGTGCTTCCCAGACACACTGGCAGGTGGCAGTGAGTACTACCACCTACATTGTCGCAAAGCTAGCTGCTCAACTATTGTTTGGGACCATGGGAGGCAGGAGTCAGCTTGTCGTGCACCAGACCAAACTGTACTAATACGCCTGTGACAAATTGGGCCAGAAACAGCCAGAGCATGCAGCGACACCCATTGAGAAACACGCAGGAAAAGCGAAAAAATAAGTCACTTTACAAGATATTATGTCGACGCTTAACAAGGTGCACTCCTCCCTCGAGTCAAGAATAGACACTGTCGCTACAGAACCTACGCTAATACGAGCGGATTTCTGCAAATTGAGCACCAGCGTGGCGGATGTACAGACAACCACGGCTAGCCTCTCTGTGGACATGTCAGCCCTCAAAAAACAAGTGATGCACCTGGAAACTGAAAACAAAACCACGGCGGCAAAAACTAGATGATTTTGAGGGCCAACCCCGACGTAATAATGTGTGCATTTTGGACATGCCAGAGGGATTGGGCAGTCCGGCGGTTGACCTTTTCGTGGAAGACCTAATCAAAAAGCACTTGCAGCCCGAGGTCTTTTGCAGTACTTCTCAGTCGAGAGAGCCCACTGAATCCCAGGAGGCGCCCAAACCAGGTGTGCCACCCAGCGCTATTTTGGCCAGCATCTTCAATTACAGGGATCGTAACCTCATTCTTTAGACTAACAGAATAGCTCCTCCGGTGTAATATGAACACAGTACATTCTCGTTCTTTCCCGACTACACACCTGCCATAGCTAAATAGAGGCGTACCTTCCTGGCAAACAAGAAAGAATTTCACGCTTGTGACCTCAAATATTCCATGATATTTCCCTTGAGGTTAAGAGTGGTGACTGACGGCAAGGTGTGGTTCTTCTTGTCCCCGGAGGATGCCGTAGACTGGCTTGATGGGTTGCGCCAGGTTACCAATCACGGAAGATCCAGAAGAGACAATGATCGACTGGTAACAAGTGCACCGCAGTCACAGCAACAAGAGGAAGGAATCATACGCGACAGCTTCAATACAGTCAAGTAACTGACAAACACAATAGAACTTCTCTCAAGGACCGAGCCTCAGATACTGTCTCACGAAATATAAAGCTTTTTAGAGTGATATTTATGTGGAGGCGATAATCACCTGTTCGACGCGTATAACCCTGACAATATGAGAATGCCGGACCACCCGCTATGAATAGTCCCTCAAATGCTTATAGCTCTCAATGCCATTTGCTGCACTGCCTTCAGATAGTATGCTGGGACTTTGAGAGACTTGTGATCACCACTGGAGATCCATGCTTGGCCGTAAGATACACCGCAACAGATAAGAAAAGGGGGCTGATGGGGTTACTGGGGTGGACTCTTCCCCCACAAGAGTATTGAACAATGGGAACTAGGCACTCTAAAAAAAAACAAAGGGGATGATGGACGGAGCGTTGACAATACAAACACTCACCCCCAGTCAACTGATTTGGGTTTAATCCATCACCGTTCTTTAGCTCACTCCGCCACCCCAGTTCAGACATGGCCATATGCAAACCAGTCTGACCCTGTGCCTCATGGGAACAGTCCAGCCCGAACTGCCAAGCCATGTCTTCCCTGGACCGGAATCAAGCTTCCCAGGACCGTTCTTTAGCCATTTCTGGCATTACAGCCGTCTTCAGCCGTCTTCAGCCGGGCTTGCTTGAATCCAGTGGCGAAGTGAGCAAGGGACTCACGTCTGAGCATACCCTGCCAACTTAGGGTAAACTAAAAAAAAACAAAGGGGATGATGGACGGAGCGTTGACAATACAAACACTCACCCCCAGTCAACTGATCTGGGTTTAATCCATCACCGTTCTTTAGCTCACTCCGCCACCCCAGTTCAGACATGGCCATATGCAAATCAGTCTGACCCTCTGCCTCATGAGAACAGTCCAGCCCAAACTGCCAAGCCATGTCTTCCCAGGACTGGAATCAAGCTTCCCAGGACCGGTTTCTGGCATTACAGCCGTCTTCAGCCGGGCTTCCTTGAATCCAGTGGCAAAGTGAGCAAGGGACTCACGTCTGAGCATACCCTACGCACTCTGCAAGGTTGGGGAGGCGGGTAGTTTTTAAACCGTCATGCAGGGAGGCAGGGAGGGGGGTGGGGCAACTGTTTTTCATTCTCAGTTTTTGTTTGCCTTTTCTTTTTTGTTTTCTGTTCAGGTTTATGGTACAACAATACAATCTCTGTGTGAGACTTCATTTTATACGTCAGGTACAATGTCACATGTAACCACATACCCTAACCCGGTTATTCCCCAGTCCACACAGGTCCAGAACCTGCCATTAATTTCCTGGAAAGTGAATGGCCTCGGAGATAAAGTGAAGAGAGGCTTAGTGCTCCAATTGCTTAAACGAAAAGCCCCTGTGGTGGTACTCCTCCAGGAAACCCACCTTGTAGGCACCACTTGTAAGGCTCTCGACAGATGGGGTTTCAAATTAATAGTGCATTCTGAATTCTCCACGGGATCCTGAGGGGTTGGGATTTTGGTTCGGAAACAGTCCGCCCTCTTGAATAAATGTACATACACTGATGATAAAGGGCGCTTCGCAGCTGCTGCATGCCAATGGGAGGGGCGTTTGCTCTACATAGTCACAGCCTATATTCCCCCGCACTTCACTCGGTAGCGCTCCCAGAAGGAGAGCTAATATTGGGAGGTGACTTTAATGCAACCCTTAATGCTGATCTTGACCGCGCGCCCCCACAACCAACAGACCGCTCCCATTCCATCCTCACAGACTTCCTTGAGATAATAGGCCTCGTGGACATCTGGCGGTCTCACTTCCCACACCCACGCCAATTCACGTATCACTCTGGAGCCCATGATAGTCTTTCTAGAATAGATCATGTCTTGTCGTCACCAGATAATGTAGGGAGCTTTGTAGAAATAACACACTTACCGCGAGTAAGTTCAGATAACTCCCCCATATCAGCCAAATTCACGCGTAATACATCCCATGAGGGTCGCATATTCCTGGTTTACCCGGGCTACCTCCAAAATCCTAAAATTTGGAAAGGCTTGTTCACAGCCACAAAACACCATTTTGGCAAAAATGTGTCATCGGTCTGATCGCCCCTTACTCTCTGGGAAGCATACAAAATGGTCCTACGGGGACAAGCTATCACCTTAATTGCAGACTACAAAAGGAAGAAAACACACACGGTCTCAATACTCGAACCCGAGCTACAAACGCTAGAAGCACAAAACTCTCACGACTGTTCCAAAATTAACACACATCTACTCCAGCTCAAAAAACAGGAATACAAGGAATAGTTGTGGGAAGATGCTAAAACCCGACTGACAGCCACACACCATACCATATGAAGTAGGAGATAAAGCCGGCCGGCAACTGGCGTGGCTTGACAAACGGGAACATTCGAGCCGCTGGGTAGCAGAGCTACTCTGAGGTTTATTCCCCAGCAGTTTCGATAGAACAGGAAGAGGCAGAGTTGTTCATCAAAGACATCTGCCTCCCTAGTCTAGCGGAAGACGATTCCAAACTATTAGAGTCAGAGCTCACTATTGAGGAATTAACGTTGGCAATAGGGAGCATACAGTCAGGAAAAGCCCTGGGACCAATGGCATATCTATCGAACTATTTAAGAAAAGTGCAACTACTCTCACCTTCTATCTATTGGCTATTTACAACGCCAGCTTAGACATAGGTGAGCTGCCTAAAGATCAGAGAACTGCAACAATTGTGGCCATACATAAACCTGGAAGCCAGCCTGGGACTGTGCTTCCTACAGACCCATCTCCCTAATTAACGCAGAAGCCAAGGTCTTGGCAAAAGTTTTAGCAAATAGACTTACACCCCACCTCTCTACTCTGATTCACCCTGACCAGTCAGGATTCATGCCTGGCAGGAACACAGCCCTAAACTTAAGGCAACTTCAGAGTGTACTAGGCCGTAAACACACAATACAGGAAGAAGCAATGATATTGTCCCTGGATGCCCGTATGGCCTTTGACACAGTAGAATGGCTATCCGATTGGCAGTCCTCACACGGTTTGGTTTTGGACCTGTATTCTGCTCATGGGTAAGATTACTCTATACGAAGCCTCTTGTGCATGTAGCGGCGAATGGGCACATGTCTAAGGAATTCCCACTAGGGCAAGGCACAAGACAAGGATGCCCGTTATCGCTGCTGCTTTTTGCACTGGTTTTGGAGCCACTCGCGGCATGGATACGACAAGACCCGGATACTCATGGACGCTGCTGACGGAAAGCTGCGATGATCGCATATCCCTATATGCAGACGATATCCTCCTTGTTTCTGGCTTCCCCCTATTGTTCCCTACATAGCATCCTAAATATTTGCAAGGCCTATGGAAAGCAATCAGGTTATACCATTAATTGGAGTAAATCCATACTGTATGTCCTACATGGCCCGCCTCCGAGACTGCCTAAAGGCTGTGCAGTGGAAATAGCAAAGGACAGTCTCAAATATTTCTGGATCCATATCACACCTGACTCAGAGGATTTCATGACATTAAATCTCCTGGAACCTCTAAAGAGATTGCGTAGAGACACCAAACACTGGCAGTCCCTGCTGCTGACACTTTTAGGAAGGGCAGCACTCTTCAAAATGATGGCACTTCCCCACTTTTTATATGCCCTACAGAACACACCATTCTTGGTCCCTGCAGCCTATTTCCGGGCCATTGGGTCGGAGGTGACCAAACTTTTATGGAATTGGAAACCGGCCCGAATAGCGCTGGCCAAACTATTTCGCTCATGGTATGACTGGGGCATAGCATTACCCAGCATACAAATGTACTATTGGGCATCCCAGCTGACTGTAATAAACCAGTGGATACATGTCCCACACTTCGATCCGGCCTATCATCTGGACAGACTGACGCTAGGGGTAGAGGGAGTTAATCAAGCACTGTATAACACTAACCACCAAAGGGCCTTGGTAGGGCCGACTAAACATACGGTCCATCTCTGGCACACGGTACACAGAAAGCTCAGTTGGAATAAAAAATATCACACAAACAACACTCCTTTGGGACACCGCCATGTTGGCTACATTGCAAAATAGTAAAGGATTCAAATGGTGGCATGACATAGGGATATCACATGTAAGCGATCTCTGGGCCAAGGGAAAGGTAATTCCATTTGCACAATTCCTAGATCAATACGAGATGGCACCTACAGAACTGTTTCGCTATCACCAGATTCATCACACACTGGAGGCAGCTATTCTGCCTGACACCGTCCTTTTAGAGGCTTCCCCCTTGGAAGACAGGCTATTGACTGATCACATGTACAAAAAAGCCACGTCCTAAACATATCGGAAGCTTATTAATAATCACCCGACCCCACACTTTCCCTACGGAAGAGATGGCAGGAAGAGGTGGGAGACATTGAAGAGATGGACTGGCAGGAGGCGCTAGCATCCCCGAGGGAGGTGGCAATCTCATCAAAACTACGCTTAGTTCAACTCAAATTGTTACACCAAATCTACTACACTAGGGTGACGTTATATAAAATAGGAAGGTTGGATAATCAGCTTTGCCTACAACAGTGTGGGACAACGGGTATATTTTACCATACATTGTGGGAGTGTCCGAAAGTTGTAATTTACTGGGAGGCAGTGAGGTCTACAATAACTAATGTTAGTGGGGCCCGGTACCTCTGGAACCTAGGAGATGTCTTTTGAATATCTGGGAAGCCACAGATCTTAACAGTGCAGCACAAATCTGGTTGACACTAGGTATAACCATATCTAAAAGGAATATTGCAAAACAATGGGGAGCGAACTACTCCCACAGTAAGAGATTGGAGTAAGGATATGTATATAGCAATGGAGGCGGAAAGGGCAATATACATACACAGGGGGTGCCCTAAGAAGTGGGAACGGGTGTGGGGAAAGTGGAATACCTTCGGAGGTAATATATGTGCATCACCAACCGACGATCTGTCAATGGACAACAGTGAATGAATCATGAACTGTATTGTGATCCCAACTGTATAGACTTAATGCCACATTGTATAAGGAGGCCATTTAAAAAATGGGGTATTCCCTAGGTTAGTCCTGGACCTGGGCAATTCGTGATATAGAAGACAATGGTCCTAGAACCTTATTCACAACAGCAATTTAGTCAGAGCACATAGTTAATTGGATTCTTATGTTAAAAAAAGGAGCCTAGAGCCAAAATTCGGGGCAAGCTCCTAAACAAGACTTAAATCAATTATTCAAAACATCAGATTTTTGAAGATAAAACATACAACAACAGACCAAAAAATTATATATCCACCAAATAATTTAATGTACTTGTTTTCAGATGGAAACTCTTCATATATTCAAGGAGTAACAGTTAAAATGAGGTTGCTCCAAGAGGGAACGTGCTAAAAGAATGAGAGGTGCTCAGTGTAAAGGAAGAGAAGAATTCAATGGCATAGAGGAGAGAAAATGCGTATTATTTCAAAAGGCAATATGAAAGGTTAACATTCACCGGCATATGCAGCCTAGCTATACAAAAATATATATACAGTTTAATTTGCATGTATGACTGCAGAATTGAATTCAGCTTTTGCACGATAAGGGACAACAAAAAAGTGTTAGTCTAGGCCTTAATCAAGGGTGTCGACGTTTCGATCTGACTTTGTCACAAGGGAATTTCACAGCCTCGGCCGTGCGGATCTTCTTCAGGACTGGGGTGGTGGGGGCAACCTGGAGGGAGGTGGCTAAGTCGCCTAATAGGGATAAAGAGAAGGGTCAGGTCTGTGGTTGTATGCCAATATGCGCATCAAGGTACATGGTGAACAGAGGGTTAATAAGGCGTACCCTCTACGTGTGGTGAGGGGCCACAAGTAATGTTCATCCAGTCAATGGGTGTTCAATATATAATATATGGCTTCATGTTGGCATCAAGGATTGTTTGCCACTGGTAAAGAAAAAATGGAGTGTCTTTAGTATTTAACACTGGTGCTGTAAATCTGTTACAGTACTAAACTAAAAAAAACAAGAAAAATAAAAAAACCTAGGGACATACCTCCGTTTAGGGTTAGGGATGAAGCCTGGAGGGGACGGGTGTAGTCTCAATCCGTGTCTGAGTCACGGTAATTTGATCGGCCGTCTGTGGATAAACATGTGATCCTTAACTCAGCTGCTTAGCGTAGTCATGCGGATGTCATAAACTAACGAGGCGTGCCAAGAAAATATACCTGGAAAACGGCGAGGAGTCTCCGCCGTGCAGCAAGGAATGAAGTGTCTGCGGCCCCACTCGGAAAGCAATTAAATACCGGGGCCGCGGGAAAATACACTGTGAACGTGCGCTAGAGGCCAGGGTGGAAAGACTCCCAAGGCCTAGAGCCGGGTAACCGGAGGGTGGGAAGAAAGCTCCAGTGATTAATGGCAAAAGGTGTTAGGATAAGTTACGAATTGGACCTTAGTCAGAACATTCAAAGGTTGCGATTAATTACAACTCGGGGTGAAAAATACACTATCATAATAAACATGAATTGTGCAAGGTATATACTGTGAAAACACAGGCTGATAATTATGCAAGTTAATGGCCATTACGGCGTATGTTCGGTATGAGTGCATATGCATATATGTATATAAAGCAAATACTACTACTGAAAAAATGATTAGGGACCGTGTGAGCATGAAGGACTCATATGTACGAGTAAAGCATAATGCATAAGTATTCAGCATTCATTTCAAAGGGGTGAGGAACAACAGAATCATAATCGATATGGCCATCAATATAAATAGTGCACAGTATATACAGTGAAAGAACACATTAGCCATTTCAGGTGTAAGTTCGGAATTAATAGGGCTACATATATGTCTACATGACAGGTAGTGATACTGAATGGGTAGGGTAGTCAAGGAATACCTGCTCAGTGGCCATGAGGTACAGCCCTACATGGTGTAAGCATACCAGAGTTGGCAGACATGGGATCCTGGGAAAGGGCAAAGGATCGGAAATCTATACCCTGATGGGATTCAATTAGTCATGACAGATGCCTGTCTGTTTATCTCCTCAGACTCGTTCAAACCCTGTATGATGGTATCAAGGGAATGGATCCACCTACACTCCCGTTTGCTTAACACACTTGCAAAGTCTCCCCCTCTGGGGTTGGGTTTTACTTTTTCTATAACCCACCACCTGAGGTTGTCTGGTGTGTGCTCAAAACTTGAGAAATGTTCAACCAAAGGGGAACCCTGTACTTGACTTTCATATATTCAAGGAGTAATAGTTAAAATGAGGTTGCTCCTAGTAGAATGAGAGGTGCTCAGCGTAAAGGAAGAGAAGGATTCAGTGGCATAGAGGAGAGAAAATGCATATTATTTCAAAAGGCAATATGAACGGTTAACATTCACAGTCATATGCAGCCTAGCTATACAAAAATATATCTACAGTTTAATTTGCATGTATGACTGCAGAATTGAATTCAGCATTTTCTTGGATATTGTGATCAAGGAAGAGTCTGGTATCCTGATCGCAAGTTTGTACATAAAGAGTAGTGAGCGTAACACCTTACTCAGGTACACAAGTCACCACCCCCGTAAGCTCTGGGACAATTTACCCTTCGGTCAATTCCTGAGGTTACGGCGGAATTGCTTGAAAAAAGAGGACTATTTCAACAAATCCGCTGGTCTCCTAACAAGACTTCTGGAACGAGGATATCCTATAAGACTTTTGAAAAAAGCATGGAAGAGAGCCTGGCACAACCATAAGGAGTTCCTGCTTGTCCCCAGAATCAAGACCAACAATGAGGAACGGTTGGTTTGTGTGACCACGTATAACACCAAAAGCAACACTATCAAAAAAGCCATTAACAAACATTGGCATTTGGTCACAGAATAATTAGAAAACATGCCCCCGCCCCTCCACACCTTTAGAAAGGGGAAGAATGTGAGGGATTATGTTGTAAAATCCTTACTACCTCCACCTTGCACCCCGGTACAAGGTACACTTTGGGGACTTCCACAGGTTAGAGGCCACCACAAATGCGGGGCATGCAAAGCCTGCCAGATGACTAAGGACATGACTGAATTTTCTCATAATGGCCATACCTATGAACTCAAAGATCTTAGCAATTGCAATTCATCTGGGGTAATTGATGCTATCCAGTGCCCCTGCAAATTCATGTATGTAGGACAAACTACCCAAAAAATAAAGTGCTGCATACTACAACATTGCAGCCGTTTCAGATGTCAAGTACAGGGTACCCCTTTGTTTGAACATTTCTCAAGTTTTGAGCACACCCCAGACAGCCTCAGGTGGTGGGTTATAGAAAAAGTAAAACCCAACCCCATAGGGGGAGACTTTGCAAGTGTGTTAGACAAACGGGAGTGCAGGTGGATCCATTCCCTTGATACCATCATACGGGGTTTGAACGAGTCTGAGGAGATAAACAGACAGGCATCTGTCATGACTAATTGACTCCCACCTGGATATAGATTTCTGATCCTTTGCCCTTTCCCAGGATCCCATGTCTGCCAACTCTGGTATGCTTACATCATGTAGGGCCGTACCTCATGGCCACTGAGCAGGTATTCCTTGACTACCCTGCCCATTCAGTATCACTACCTGTCATGTAGACATATATGTAGCCCTATTAATTCAGAACTTACACCTGAATGGCTAATGTGTTCTTTCACTGTATATACTGTGCACTATTTATATTGATGGCCATATCGATTATGATTCTGTTATTCCACACTCCTTTGAAATGAATGCTGAATACTTATCCATTATGCTTTACTCGTACATATGAGTCCTTCATGCTCACACGGTCCCTAATCATTTTTTCAGTAG
Organism: Lissotriton helveticus; assembly: GCF_964261635.1. Classification (NCBI taxonomy): domain Eukaryota; kingdom Metazoa; phylum Chordata; class Amphibia; order Caudata; family Salamandridae; genus Lissotriton; species Lissotriton helveticus. Next base: position 604,376,770 of record NC_136065.1, read on the forward strand.
TAGTATTTGCTTTATATGCATATATGCATATGCACTCATACCGAACATACGCCGTAATGGCCATTAACTTGTATAATTATCAGCCTGTGTTTTCACTGTATATACCTTGCACAATTCATGTTTATTATGATGTTGTATTTTTCATCGCGGGTTGTAATTAATCGCAACCTTTGAATGTTCTGACTAAGGTCCAATTCGTAACTTATCCTAACACCTTTTGCCATTAATCACTGGAGCTTTCTTCCCACCCTCCGGTTACCCGGCGCTAGGCCTTGGGAGTCTTTCCACCCTGGCCTCTAGCGCACGTTCACAGCTTATTTTCCCGCAGCCCCGGTATTTAATTGCTTTCCGGGTGGGGCCGCAGACACTTTATTCCTTGCTGCTCGGCGGAGACCCTTCGCTGTTTTTCAGGTATATTTTCTTGGCAAGCCTCGTTAGTTTATGACAGCCACATGCCTACGTAAGCAGCTGAGTTAATGATCGCATGTTTATCCACAGACGGCCGATCAAATTACCGTGACTCAGACACGATTGAGACTACGCCCGTCCCCTCCAGGCTTCATTCCTGACCCTAAACGGAGGTATGTCCCTGAGTTTTTTTTTTATTATTGTTTCTTTTTAGTTTAGTACTGTAACAGATTTACAGTACCAGTGTTAAATACTAAAGGCACTCCTTTAGTTCTTTACCAGTGGCAAACCATCCTTGATGCCAACATGAAGCCATATATTATATATTAAACAGCCATTGACTGGATGAACACTACTTGTGGCCCCTCGCCACACCTAGAGGGTAAGCCTTATTAACCCTCTGTTCGCCATGCACCTTGATGCGCATATTGGTATACAACCACAGACCTGACCCTTCTCTTTATCCCTATTAGGCCAATTAGCCACCTCCCTCCAGGTTGCTCCTACCACCCCAGTCCTGAAGAAGATCAGCATGGCCGGGGCTCTGAAATTCCCTCGTGCCCAAAGTTGGATCGAAACGTTGACGCCCTTGATTAAGGCCTAGACTAACACTTTTTTGTTGTCCCTTATAGTGCAAAAGCTGAATTCAATTCTGCAGTCATACATGCAAATTAAACTATATATATTTTTTGTATAGCTAGGCTGCATATGACGGTGAATGTTAACCGTTCATATTGCCTTTTAAAATAATACGCATTTTCTCTCCTCTATGCCACTAAATCCTTCTCTTCCTTTACACTGAGCACTTCTCATTCTACTAGCACATTCCCTCTTGGAGCAACCTCATTTTAACTGTTACTCCTTGAATATATGAAGAGTTTCCACCTGAAAACAAGTACATTAAATTGTTTGGTGGATATATACTTTTTTGGTCTGTTGTTGTATGTTTTATCTTCAAAAATCTGATGTTTTGAATAATTGATTTAAGTCTTGTTCAGGAGCTTGCCCCGAATTTTGGCTCTAGGCTCCTTTTTTTTAGCATAAGAATCCAATTAACTATGTGCTCTGACTAAATTGCTGTTGTGAATAAGGTTCTAGGACCATTGTCTTCTGGATCACATTGTATAAGGAAGCATATAACGATGAAGAATGCTACATTGTAAAGTGATTATTGGTCTCACTATTCTGTAAATCTGATTATGTTTCGGACCAATTCTCAATAAAAAAGAATTTAAAAAAACCAGTACAATTTGTTAATTTCTACTAAATAGATCTATAAAAGATACTCATGAAACGGGTGTGAATTCTTCAGAAATCAAATTTAGATAATGTGAAATAAAAAGGGTACAAAAGGTATAAGCAACACATACATGACCGAGGTTTACAAAAGATTTCAATATTACTGATACCTTAAGGTCTTTAATGTGAACATCTATTCCAAACAAAAATACATGAATAGAACAGTGAGTCTGATCAAAACAGAAATCACTTGAAAAGCAAAATCAATCAATAAGGAAATAGATGAGGTTGTCAACATTTCAGTCTTAATGGTGTATGGATCCATTAGACCATCTTCAGGACGATGAGATAGAATGTTGTATGACCCTTATAAGCATTCCATGTGGAATTTCTAATCATGTCCAAGTCTGCAGATGTTTAAAATCTTCCAGGTCCTTTGTGCCAAAAAAGAAGCTATCGAAGAGCTCTGTCAAAACAAATTGAAAAACTCTTAAGAAGCAATCATCAAGTATTTCCTGAGAGTCGTACTTGCAATAGTCAAGCTTGAAGTGGGGCACTGCTCCAATGACGCACTTTGCAGATGTCCGCTAGGGCAAAGTAGTACATTTTAGTAATTCTATTTTTTGTGTGTACTTGCCGTAAAATGAAGCCAAACGTCGTACACTTTTGATTGTATTATGCTGGACTATTATGTGTTTTTTGTCAGTCTTGCAATTTATCGTGTTTGACCTATGGTCAAGATCCTACAAGGCCTAAAATTGTCAAAAAATAAATAACTAAATGAATCACACAAAAAGGAAGCAGACCGGAGCTGCTGCAGTTTATGAGCAGAAAGTTCTTTGGGGCACATTTACTTAAATTTCACGCAGGGCAGCAAGCAAAGTTGCTGTGCTGTGTTGCATGAAATGGAGAGAGCAGAAATGCTCAATATATACAAAGATATGAAGCATTTCTGCTCTCTCCTTGCGCTGGTGCACTGTGTGATGCCTAGCGCCAACGCTTGCACCCTTGCACCATTGTGCATGGGTGCCTGTGTTACAGGGAGAATTGTTTTTATGCAGAAAGCACACCTTCCTAATTAAAAACGAATTTTGGAGGCTTTTCCTCTTTCTATATGTGCTACAGAATGCAACACACATGGAAAGAAGAAATAACAAGAAGAAAGAAAGATATTTCTCCTCATTACTCCTCACTTCAGAAGGCGTAGCATTTTGACACATTATAAGGTTTCCATTTCATTGTAAACCTGGGAATGTTCCAATACACATTGAACGCCTTCAAAATTGAAATGTAACACAGGTCATGCAGCTGCATTTCGTTGCATTTCAATACAAAGCCACACAATCAGGCTTTGCTTGACTTTGTAATTATTACTAAATCTCTTGCCTTTTGTGTCGCAAAGACAATGCAAAGGCTTGATAAATATGAGGCTCTATCCCCAAGTTAACACAGATACACACAAAAGCTAGAAATATTTTTTGTTGAGCGTAGTAGCAAAGCAGAAACTTTCCCATCCCCCAGATAACACACTTATGCATGAGTCCTAGGAATAGATTCTGTTAAGATAACCCGAGTGGTAACAGTTTTAGCGAGTATAACAGACACCACTATGTCCACAACATAAAATACATAGACTAGGAATATATTTTGTTGAGTGGAGAAGCAACCTCCCCCTCCGGACTTCTACTTTCAATTTTCACAGTGTGAAGCCTGTTACTCATTGTTGTTTTTTCCAGGCATAGGGAGATTAAGGGAATATAATTTAACTATGGGATCTTCATATCATTGTCCAAAGGTAAAACAGTCTAAAATAATTGACTTTGTAAAACTAGTCTCTTCTTTGGACCATATGGAATGCCAGAGCACTAGAGGGCGTGATGCAACTATATCTGTGAGGTACTGAAACCCTACTTCTCTAGGTATAATCTCAGAAGAAGCTCAAGTGGGCAGGCTGAGGAGGCATTTCAGGAAACCATTTTCCTCCATCTGCAGGGCTTTACTATTGTGGTGACCCCACACACCAGCCCGTTACATTGCAATAGATAAAACACTTGCCCTACAAATTGCTGCAATCTCCTTAACTGGCCTGCTGCCCAACTTTGCCAAGAATCTAAAAATACCATGGGTGCCTCTGTCCATTTTACTCCTTACATTGGCAACTTCATGTCTCCATGAACCTTTACCTGAGAAAGTAATGTCCAGGTAACAAAAAGTAACGACAGAGGTCACCAGCGATTTGTCCATAAAAACGTTCTCCTTTGTTTAACCCTTGGCCCACAGGCCATTGTATAGGTTTTACATTTCTTAATGGTCAATTTCCTGTCAGCGATAAAATCCCCAAACGTATCCATTAGATGTTGCAGCCCCACCAGAGTCCTGGCCAGCAGGACAGCATTGTCTGCATACAAAAGTACAGGTATGGGGCACTCAGCCACTTGAGGGGCATTGGCATGCACTGCTTGTAAGGTCTGGTCCAACCATTTGATAAACAAAGGAAAATAACAAAGGTGCCAGTACACAGCCCTGCCACGTCTAACTGCAAAATTATTAGTGCATTCCCTTCGGCTCTCCAGGTCCTCGTGTAGTCTTGCCAAAAAAACTAATAATTGTCCTTGGTGGCCCCATAGCAAGTAAAGTAGTCCAGATGATAGTGTGATCTACTAAGTCGAAAGGGCTGCTCAGGTCGGCAAAGCAGAGATATAATCTCCCGCCTTTGGAACAAGTAAACTTGCCTGTAATAACATCAAGGTTCACACATTGCTTCATAGTTCCTAGGCCTTTCCTAAAACTAAACTGGGCTGGAGAAAGTATTGAGCAATCCCAGGCCCATTCTTCTAATCACTGATGAATCTAACAATGAAATAGGCCTATAGTTATTGGGGTCTGATTTATTACCCTTTTTAAAAATAGGGACTATAATAGACGTACCCCATGTGGCCAGAGTCATAATCTCCGCAGCCTGGTTAAAATTGGCACCCATAAATCAGCATTACTCTTAAAAACATCTACAGGGACCCCATCTGGCCCCGGGCTTTTCCATATTTGCATTCCTTCAGAGCCCTTGACACTTCTTCTGTTTTAATATCCAAGACCAATGGGGAACCTAACAACTGTGCCTTATTTTCAGTGCTCACTGTTTCTACTGTTAGGGGGCTAAAAATACTAGTAAAATGAACAACCCATGCATCACATGTGACAACAATTCGGGGAAGGAGTTATCTTTTAAGAAAGGAGAATTAACAGTGTCCCAAAACAGTTTACTATCTCCAGTGTCAGCAGCTTAGGACAATTTCAGCCAAGCTCCATCTTGCAGTTCTTTTGTCCTGACTAAAAGTACCTCCTTTTGTTTAAATCTAAGGGATTTAATGAGTAAATTATCTCTGGGTTGTTTACAAAGAGACAGTTTCAAGTCCCTGGTGATAGTGCTACATGCATGATTGAATCAGCCTTTGCATTTGGCAGGGTCTTTATTATTGGGGGGAGTCAAAAGTGCATCTATAAGGGTAGTAATGGCAGTAAAGTTATGGAGTATCTGGTTAGAGGTAACCACATCTTCTAGGCAATACATAATATAATTATAACCCTTGGTACACATTTCATACAAAAAGTGGGGCTGATCTACTCCATTCCACTTGATATGAGTCCCATTGGGTCTAATTGGGACAATATTAGTGACACAATAAGGAGTAGTGACAAAGCGCTTGTCCCAAAAGAATACTGACAGAGTTATACAGTTGTGGTCACTCAGACCAGGGCAAACGACCCATGGTCAGAGTACCACTTACATCCAGCAGCAGATATTAAAATGTGATCAATAACAGAAGCAGAGTTTCTACCTGTAAATGTTGGAATACAGTCCCCATAGCTATCCTCAGATGTTTTCTAGTAGATGCAAATCACATTTTGGTGACTACCAAATTTAATTGATTACCATAATTGTTGTGGGGAAAATGCCGATACCCAATCCCAGCCTTGTTGATCACCCCACATACAGTGTTAGAGTGTTACAATCTCCAACCCATAGCAATATAAAACTATTAGTAATAAACTGGAGTAAAGTCTCCAGGCCCTCTTCAAGGGCTATTACTACCTTACCCTGAGTTTTGTTAAAAACATTATTATAAAAATTAACTAAAACATCCTGTCTTCCCTTAAAAGATAGCCATAGAATTAGTGAATAAGGGCCAATTGTTATCTTCCTGTTTCGAAATAAAAACCATAAGCCCCCCTTTAGCTCTCCCTTCTATAGATGACTTGGCCTCCAACCAATGTGTTGTAAAACCCTCAAAGTAAACAGGTTCCATACACCAGGTTTCCTGTACACATAATATATCCAGGTCACTTGTAAATTCCATCCACCCCAGGGTACCCTGTTTTTTAGCTTACCCTCCTACAGTCCAAGTTAAAATTCTGTAACCACCTTCCATCACTTGAGCGCTACTACTAGTTTGAATATGTCAGGTGGTACAGCTATTGTGCATGGGGTATATCAAAATGCATCTATTGTACACTAGATACATTTTAAGACATATACCTTTAAAAATAACATTCAATTTTAAATAAGATGTATTTATAATATAAAAAAATATTTAAAAGTTTACATACAAAAATAAAAATATATGCTTTAAAATTTCCAAACAAATAATAAACATAATATTTTTCAAATGCATTACTGGCGCGATCCCCAGCTGGTCCAGATTGTTCCATCCATCGCACGAGGTTCCCAGGCTGGTATCTGACAGTGGCCTGCCTCGCGCCTGACGGGTCCTGCCCTCAGGCTCACCTGAGACCCCTGTCGTCTCGGGGCCTCTGAGAGCCGCGTCAGGCCCGGGAGTGTGATCAGTCAAATGGCAGCGTGGACGACGTCCCAAGGGCCCACGATCGGTCCATTCAGATGCCGGGCCCTTACATCACCGGCATCAATGCGGGAAGCTGATTTTCAGCACACAGTGCAGGGTGGCAGAAGAAAAATCGGGTGACGTCTCCAGTGGTACGGAATAAAGCAGCCATCTTGGTCACTGGCTTGGCCCTGCCCTCCAATTGTATAATAATTAAAAGAAGGTAGAGACAGCTCAACCTATAGGTGCCCCACAAAACAAGAGTAAAAGAAGGCTAGTCATTATAAAGCTAGTAATTAAATATACATATATTTACTTACTGAACATGTTTTGACTCTTTTGACAAAGTACTTAAAAAGACTCCAGATGTACTTACCTGTGAAGATCTGGATACAAGATAATTGTTTATCGTTGTAATTGCTGCAATGTTGTGAAGGTGGGAGGGTTACCACACCCACTCTTTTCAATGTGAGTTTAACTCCTCTGTAAAAAAAATTATTTCAACCCCTGTAGGTGGCACGGTCAGTGATCTCTGGTTTTCCTTCATTGGTGCCCTCTGCCTCTTCTAGTTTCTTTGTCTTGAATTCAAATATATACAGGAACTCTCCACACCTTATGTATACTTACTCCTTTCCCTACACGTCTCTTCAAATGTGTTAAAAGTCTGCATTAGCTCATTTATATTCAACATGTCTAAATAACATTATTCTCCCATTATTCATTCCTAGACCAGTTATCGTTCAGTCAATTAAAAATGCCTATTATCTCCTGCATTTCTTGGACATTTCTTTAGCTCATAATTAGTTACCTTCAAGTAACTTGTTCATTTGTGTTGCACCATTTTTATTAATTAAGCGTAATGCTTTGGTGAAAATGTTATATAATTACAAAGGGATAAATGTACTTAAAACTCTCTTTAAAGAGTGAATTTCATTAAAGTGATGATGTTGTCAAAATATGTCTTTTATCTAATCAGAGAAGATTCCCTTGGCTCAATATACATCTCAACTTTTGTACGATATGAGGAAATACCTAATAGAACTCTGCTGAATGATTTGCAAGGATATCAAATCCATGGTGGATTGGCACAACTTACATTTCCAAATCATCAAAGAGTAGCTCCACTTCTTCAAGACGCTTCTTTTGTAGATGCTTAAGACTAGAGGAGGCTTATACTCGCCCATTTCTACTACTATATTTTACATAGCAATTGCTGCGGTAGTCTTCACATTTCATAGTGCTGTAAATAACAAGTGGTATCATCGCTTCAATCTTGAAAGCCCTCATCCAAGTGCTTGCAGCAAGCACAACACTGGGACCTGCTGCATCCAAAATCAGAAGGCAGGTTGCATGCACCTTGTTATGCACGTTGAGGTTGCCCTGAGCCAACTCTTTTGTCTGCTGCATACTAATTGTGCCGCCTCATTGTAGAGCTGTAATGGGGTTCGGTAGCACAAGAGGAGGAGCCTGTACATTTGCATGAGGAGGAACCTGTACATCCAGAACACTGTCTGCTTTTTAAAAATGTAGTGTTAAACATATAAATTGCTAGAGATGAACATCCAACCTTTCTTTTTGTGATTCGCTCTAATCCCCTCTGTTCTTTTTGTTCTGTTGTAATGGTCCTTGATGTAATCGAATGTCTTCCTAATGAAAGTTAAATTGCATATTATAAGCCTTGATGTAATCATATCTGGTAATAATAACTTCATAAAAATCAAAAAGATGAATGAATGAGTGACAGAGAGGGGAAAACGTGACTGGAAAGAAAAGTTAAATATAGATTTACTGAATTTAATATACTTTAGAGAAATAGTGACAGGCAACAGAATGAAAGAATATAGGACTATAGTGGGAGACTCTTGCTTAGCTGCCAGGTGTAATCTAAATTAGGTAAAATGCTGCAGTGCTGGAGTATCAAATGTAGAAGGATACATATGTAGTTGTATTTGAAGATCACATCCTGAAAACAAATGAATATTCACAAAATGCAAATGAGGAAACATTAAATTCACTGATATATTAAAAACTAAAATCATAAATGGTAACTAAATAGGAATTTTATAACAAAATGAAATTATATTTTTAAAGGCTTAGTTAGTGTAATTGAAGATTTGCTTATTCCTATTTGCTTTTTATCAGTGTGAAGAAGATAAGATATATTGGAGAAAGAGTACATTCCATGGGCGACAAATAAATGTGTATACATTTCTCCCAGAATGTTCCTTTTCAGAAATTATGGAAAATATGTGAATACTTCTATTTTCTTAAGGCAAGACAATACAAAGTATCATAGGTGGATCCCCATTTGCTGGATCCAACTTCAAATCGATCGAATTTGGTTGTGTTTAAATAGTTCTCTACATTCTTCTGTGATATTTTATGATCTCTTGGTTTCTTCATAAACATAGATTGTGTTGACCATTCAATTGCATTCCTTGGATTAAGTATTAAATCTAGAATTATATTGTAGTTATTGGCACTAACCTTTCCCAATTGATTTGTGTATCTCACCCTTTCTTTCTGGTACAGGTGGTAACCAAATATCTAAATCATTACATAGATAGATTCCTTGGACATTTTACACACATTTCTATGTCATCTTAATTTCTAAAACGTACATTTCTTTTTCTTTTTTTTAAAGTACAACTTCATATGAAAATGACAGTTACATCTTGGTTTAGAAAAACACATAGGGCCTGATTCACAAAGGCAAACTAACACTTTTGTGTAAGTTTACAATTTATTTGCTTTTCACAAACTACAAGTTAATAGTAAGTTTACGACTGTGGAGGCTCCTTAGGAAGGGAGGAAAACCTCACACATAGAAAGATAGGACAGGCCTATCTTTTTGTATGCAGAGTTCTCCACCCTGACTGTTAAAAAATAGTAAACTTACACAAACGTGTAAGCTTACCTTGTTGAATCAGGCTTGTAGTGTCCAATTTGTATCCCCGAGAAATGTGGCCTGACATCATGCATAACTAATGAAGATGATTTTTGTCAAGGCAGAAAAAAACACTTAAATTGAATATGCGTGCAGAGGGACAACAAAATCCTTGCATAGCACAATCAAAGATCAAATAAATAAAACAAACTCCGGGCGAATAAGGCACATTGAAACACTAACCAATACATAGTTCTGAGTACTTTACACAAAACTATGGGCACGTACTGTGTGTACCATATGTGAGAATGGATGCAAAACATAATATTAAGTTATTGTTATAAAGCGTTTGCTTTGAATTTCCGCACCTTCTTAACATGTACATAAATAATGGCTTTTCATATTTAATATGACCACTTCGGCTATTAAACTACAACACAAAAATCGAAAAACTCAGTGTAGACTCTTAAACATAAAAATTGGTACCAAACAAAAAAATCCCTCTCCAAATTTGGCCCTGTATTGTATCAATGTTAAAAAATAAAAGAATGCAAATCGCAAAGAAAAGTGTCAAAGTGTGGCTGGAGTTCTACCATGCTGTTGGAATGTTTTAAAAAATATATACTTTTTCACAGTTTATAAAAACAGTGGAACAGCATAACTTGTGAGATTTGATATTCTAACTCCAGCCCTGCATAAATTGGGGGAAGTGCACATGTTTGGAGTGGTCAGAGTTGCTAGTCTAACTCCACTTGCACAAACATAGTATAAAATGCTTACGTTTGGTGGAGATCTCAAATTTACTATTCTAATTCCAGTGCCACAAACACTGCGAAAAGTGCATATATTTTGGGACAGGGGTTCAGATTTACTATTCCACTCCAGTCCATTGCATACAATTCCACACAGTGAGAGGGCAGCTGAATGTGCAAAAGGCCAACTTTTTTTCTTTCCTTCTTGCGGGGGTGAAAGGAACATTTTACCTAATGACGAAAGCTCTTCCCTAAAATCTAACCAAATCTGAGGATGATCAATTGCTACCCCATTCTGGAAATGTAATAAATCTATCACCATTTCCAGGGTAGTATGGGTGAATTTTAGATTGTTAATGCCAACAAACACATATGTTACTGGGCCTTCGCAAAATTACAAGTCCAACTAAACTTCTCTTTCTTCCTCCTACCCCTTGCGCTGTATATACTATTGCGGATTTCTCTCTACTCATGGAAGAGAAATCAGCTTAAGGAAAACCATTTACATCTGTCAATCAAATTGTACACAAGTTTGCGCACAAGTGCATTCTCAGAAACACCAGCTCACACTGATAGTCACCCCATGCACCCAGACATCCACCATAAGATGCCAACTCAGCTTCCATACGATTCCCTCACTTACACTATGAAACACCAGTATACCTTTCGTGAAACACCTACACACTCTCACAGACACACAAACCCAATATCTATTTAGTCATTTTTAGTAATTTCGGTTTCTGCATGTGTGGTACAGTATATGCATAAACATTAAAACTTAAGATCAATCCACTTGCTATAACTTCAGGCCGAAACCAATGTGCAATGCTAAGGAAACGTTTTACTAAAAACAGGTAACATATTCACTGTGATCTTGCTAGGGAATTTAGTGCAAAATTAATCAGTTTAGGGTTTTAGTCCAACATCGTTTTTTTCAACTTCTCAAAGAAAAACAAAACCAGAAGTTCGAGAGTAACAGGTCTTTTCTTCTGCAGGGCCTTGAAAGTTCCTTCCCACTGGTACCCTTGACAGAAAGGAGAGGTCAGGTAAGTCCCCATTATAAGTGTCTTTATTTTCTTAATTGTAATGGTTCATTATAAACACCTTGGCGTCTTGCTGTGGGAATCCGATAAGGTTGCAACTTTACTATTTTCCCTTTAGGAGTAGTTTTGTTAGGTCGGTTTTTCCCAGTGTGTCTGAGAAGATAGTAGAGAAGGGATGTAAAGTCTCTCTCAACTCCTCCTTTTGCTCTTCAGATAACTCTTCATTTATGTGTAACAGATCTAGGGTAGACCATATGTACATGGTTTGGTAGCTGTCCTAGCTTTTTCTTTAGGAGATTTATATGAAAGGTTTCTTCTTTATGGGTTCCCATCTTTAGTTTCTACGAGAGGTTTCCAATTTCTTTCAATCATTTTAAAGGGGCCTTTCCATTCGGATTTCATTTTATGAGTAGAATTAGGTAGCAAGACTAGAACCCAGTATACTCTTAACGTAAATTTTTATACGCCAGTTCTCTAAGTTTCCCCATTCATGATTTTAACTGTTGGGTGTACTCTAGAAGGTTATCTGCTTCAAGTTTCACGTCTTTTTCCCAAGATTCTCATGTTATCTCTAAGAGTGTTCGGGGTTTCCGCCCATAGACTAATTCAAAAGAAGAGCAGCCCAAACTACTCTATACCTAACTTCTTAGCACAAAAAGAGCTAGGGGAATATTTGGTCCCAGTTTTTCCCTTCTCCTGAATGCATTTTCTTTAAGATGAGTTTGAGAGATCCATTAAATCCCTCAACCAAACCAACGGTTTGAGGATTATACAATGAAGTTTTGATATGTTTAATGTTTAATTTTTTTGCATATCTGGGCCATTAGTCATAATACAAAGGTATGCCCTGATCTATGAGGATTTTTCTTGGGAATCCAACCCGAGAAAAAAAACCTGTCAAATATTGAGCGACAGTCATTGTATCTGGGCTACGTATAGAAAAGACCTCTGGATATCAGGTAGCATAATCTACTAATACAAGAACATATTGTGATCCTTTTGAGGACTTTGGTAAGGGACCTATAAAATCCATACCAATCCTCTCAAATGGAATGCCTATTATGGCAAAGGTTGGAGAGATGCTTTAGGAGGATGGTACAGGTTTCTTTTTTGGCAGATTTCACACTCTTGACAATATTTCTTTATATGTTCAAAAATGCATGGCCAGTAAAAGTTTTGAAAAATGTCTTTGGTTGTTTTCCCGGGTCTTCAATTCCCTGCTAGTAAGTGTGAATGGGCGTAAAACATCATTTGATCCTGAAAATATCTAGGTACTATTAACTGAGGTGGGTCAGTGGGTCCTGCTATTTGATAGAAGAGTGCATTTCTTATTTGGAAATGAGGAGAAGTATGGGTTTTTATTTTGACAGGCCTTATCCCAAATAGGTTGAAGAAGAGTATTGTGCATCTGTGTAAAGTGAAAATGTAGGTCTATTAACCATGGTTCAGGAGTTAGTAAGACATTTAGGGGAGTTGGGGTTTGGACCATTACTTGCTCTTTGGACTCCTGTACCTGGTTGAGCACAGTCTCATGGAACAAGTCCAAAAAATGTGGGTTATCAGTCATCAGGATAACATCTTCAGGTAGACTTTTAGGTACCCTGACTTCAACCTCTACTGTTTTCGTCGAGATCGTTGAAATTAGCAGCTTGGCTATGGGATAGGTTTTTATGTGCCCATGTACACACCTGATCTGAATGCATTTCCTGGGTATAATTTGTGAGAGGAGTACTAATTCAGCTTGTAGAACTGATTCCTTGCAACCGGAATCCAACAAAGCGGATGTCCATTTTTGATTAATTTCTACACTTACAAAATAATAAGGGCTCATTTCTTGGGTGAAATAAATGGAACTCGGGTATAGTTGACTTCCACTGGTTTTTCTATGGATCTCTTGTTTTTACAGAAACGGTCTATATGTCCCTATTTACCACACTCAAAACACTGGGGACCAGAAGGAACCTGATGTTCCAGTTTCAAGGATATGTTTTTTTTTGTTTCACTAGTAACCTTCTGAAGTTTTCGTTCATTATGATAATTCAGTTGTTTAGAGGCGTTCTTTACATTGTATTTGTACTCTATGGAAGAAAGGCAAAGTTAAACTCGTGAAAAGGTGGTAGCCATCTATACAGCTTGTTCAATGGTAAGTCCTGAATGTACGTGTAGCCACCTTTGAGTATGATGGGGTATAGCCTCTAGGTAGTGCTCTAAACATGTTTTGTCCATAATCTCTTCCTTGGTATGGTTGTGTGGTTTTAACCACTTCTCAGCTGCTGTTTTCGATTTAAAAAAGAGATTATTTTGTGGTATCACCCGGCTTTCCCCACTCATGTGTGAATCGCAGGTGAAAGGCTTCCTCATCTAGTCCGGCTCTGCCCAATATCACTCTTTCACTTCTTCATATGTGGCCTTTCCTCAGGGTTTAGCTGTTTGATATGCAGCTTTAGCATCACCTGTCAATAAAGGGGTTAGATAAAAGGGCCACCTCTCTAGGAGCCAAGCACTTGCCCTCACAGTCTGTTCAAAATGTATCAAAAAGGCATTGATATCTTCTCTTGGTAGGAGTTTTTGAAAAGTTCTCCATGGGGCACTAGCTACTGGTCCCCTATTGTTAATCAGTCCAGAGGTCACCTGCAATTGTTCCTGGGCCAACTTACTGAGTTGTTCCGTTTGAGCCTTCAATGCATCTCATAATATTTCTCGGTCAGCCTTAGCTGAAGACATTTGGTATTCTAAGGCCCATTCTAATTTGAGTTGTCCTTGTAGTAGGTGTTGAATTAGAGCATACATTATGTATCAATGGAGGGAAGGTGCCTGCATTCTCCACTACTTGTGATCTTGCTAGGGATTTTAGTGCAAAATCAATCGGTTTACAGTTTTAGTCCAATATCTTTTATTTCAAAATCTCAAAGAAAAAAAATCAGGTGTTCGAGATTAACACGTCTCTTCTTTTCTTCTGCAGGGCCTTGGAAGTACCTGTCCACCTGTATCCTTGACAGAAAGAAGAGATAAGGTAAGTAACTATTATATGTGTCCTTATTTTCACAATTGTGAAGGTTAGTTTAGTGATGTCTTTTGTATGCTCTGTCCAAAAAATAAAATAAAGTGAGGTTAACGGGAAGGTGCTCAAAATTAGATAGGGCCAGCGATAAAGTTGAATAAAGACAAGAACAAAAAAACAAGAAATATTCTTAATGACAGGGTAGCACTGTCTTCAGTCCCCACCTGTCCTTTTTACAAGGAATTGTAATACCCCATTTGTTTTTTATTCCCGCCCATCTCCCACTTGCAGCGTTCCCTCCCGCTTGCCACCTCTACTTAGGAACCCTTCACTCACCTGACTGAGCCACATTTCTCGTGGCACCTGCCTCCGAGTTGAATTCAACTGGCGGACAGGATCTGTACTCAGTTCTCCAGGTGTCTCCGAGTTCTTCCTGGTCTTCAGTTCTTCCTGTCTCAACTCCTCTGGTTCCTCTGTGCTCCGGTCAGAAAACTGTCGCTGGTAGTCTCCTACTACGACTCTTGTTGGACGTGCACCTTCCAGCTCTCCGGTATCCTCTCCCCAAGTTCGCGCCGCCTTCTCTTTTAGACGCATGCAAGTCCCAAGGGAGTTCAGGACTTCGCAGGGTTGCCTGGCCACTGGTCTCATCATATTGGCCCTGTAACATAAGAATGGCACAGTCGGGCCCAGGGAGGTAAATCGCCCCATCTTCAGCCCCAGGTTCATGACCATAAGGTGCACAGATACCCACAACCAAACACACACACCCAGACACAATCAGATGGCCACACATGCCTTCACACACTCATATGCAACCAGCCCCCTACACACACCCTCAAACACTCTCATTCATTAGAACCCAGGCAAATCACACTGTTAGTCTGTGTACACTGTAAAACACTGATCCACAATCACACCTACAAACATAATCAAACACATGCACATAATAAGATGCCCACACATACCAACAAACACCGAATAGGGCCAACAAGCATCTATGCATGCATGTATGCACCACTGCACATAATCAAATACTCCAACCATGTGTGTATTTAGACACTGAAAACACAGTCATACACATGTTTATCTTACCCCATTTAAGGCACCAGAACTAAAGATCAAGTGTGATGTTCCACAAGGATCTGCTATTTCCCCCATCTCTTTACCATTTACATTGAGGCCTTTATAAAAGAGTTGTCTAAAAGACGCTGTCAGATTTTTATTTATACCGATAAATGTCAGATCTTACTCCAAAATGATACTCCAAGACCTGCTCAAGATCATTTTAGAAATATGGTGTGTTTTATCAGCAGATAATTGAGACATTGCCACCTTAAAATGAAAGGAGAAAAGACTGAAATAGGTGTGCTAAATCAAAATACTTTATTGTAGACAACTATTACTGGCCTTTAGAAAAGGGCATGTTACCATCTCCAAAGTTAGCAGTAGTTGTCTCAAAATGTGCATTTATTTTGTGAACAATCAGGAAGCTCCAACTCTTTCTTTTTACAGAAGCTATGAAGGCTATTATGGCTGCTGTCATCGGCGCAAAATTGGATTATGCCAACAGCATATAATGTGGGCTTCATGTGTGTGACCTAAAAAGGCTTTAAATGATTCAGAACGCTGCAGCTAGACTAATCTTCAGATTACCTTCGAGAACTCAGATTACACCCATGTGTAAAGCCTTCACTGGCTACCAATCAAACAGCAGATTAAATAAAAAATCTGCGGACTCATTTTTAAGGCATTAAAAGGATAGGCCCCAGACTTTATGAGAGACATAATAGTCAGATATACCCCTGGAAGAACTCTCCACTCAGCATCAGCCAACCTGTAGGTGGTGTCCAAGTTTCAGAGAGTTGAGACTGGAGGACACAGATTCTCAATACTTTCCGCTAGGGAGCGGAATGAACTACCAGCGGAAATCTGCTTAATCAGGGAACTGTCCCAATTTAGGAAAGCCCTAAAGACAGGGCTCTTTAAGCAGGCTTTTGATAAATAGGTGCATCTCTTTTCCATTTTTAGAGCTACTCTTATGATCTGATAGCGGCAAAAAGTGCTCAGGTGAATACTGTCCTCTATAATTACCCTTTACCATAACATAACATAGCACAGCATAACATACCAGCATAGTTTGAGGTAACAATTTCTGGGCTAGATGTATGAAATTCATGACTAGCAATTTCCTAATTGTGATTTCCTACGAATCACAATTAGGAAATCGCTATTTCCAATGTGTGAAACTCTTTTGAGTTTCATTAGCTATTCCTAGTGGGTCGCAAATAGACCTGTCATATGATTATTAATGAGGTAGGCCATAATTAGCGACCCATTAAGAATCGCAGCCATCACAGGGTTGGTGGCCTGCAGGGGTCAGCAGACCACCATGTCTATGATTGCTTTTCAAAATCAAGCATTCATTAAAACACAGTCCGTTTTCCTTAAAGGAAAATGGGAAATGTTTAAAAAGGAAAAAAAATTCATCTTTGAACCACTACTTGCTATTAAAAAATATTTTCTTAACTATTCTCAAATTTGCGAATGGGTTACCAGCAACTTTCTATTGGCGGTAAATTGCGAATGTTTTGCAACAACATTTCCATCACAAAACATTTGTAAATACCATTTCAATTCAATAGTAGGAAGGGATGCCTTCAACACGCCCCTTCCTAATACCGAATCGCAAAACCCAAATTGCTCTTTGGTAACAAGTTACCGATTCGCAATTTGGGCTTTGTACATCCCAAAAGCATTTTCCCACACGTAAACGGCCCAACCTCAAAATATTTTCGTACATGTAGCTCTCTGTGTGTTATTTCCTTAGATATGCTTTTCCAACTTTTTGTAATATAAGTTTGAGTAAAATTGTTTAAAAAAAAATTGCAATGTTTACATTTTAAGATTGTTTTCTTAATATATTTTGAGGGAGAAGATTTGTTGTGCAGATCTTCAGCCGTCAACAGGATGTAATGGCAGCTGGAGATGTCTAAAATGTGAGCGTTCAGGGGATTCCACAGGAAACAGTTGAAGAGGGGTGTTGGTGAGTATGGTAGCAAGGGCTGCTGCTAATAAAGGATCTTACCTGGCAGGGCTGGCTTTAGGGCAGTGCGACGGGTGCAGCCCCACTGGGCGCTAACCTGTGGAGTGGGGAGCTAACCTCAGGGGGGCCCTGTGTTAAGCAATAACATATGATTGGAGAGATGAGGGGCACTTTTGCCTGGTGGTAGTGAGAGCATCCGAGGAGGTGGTCACGGGGTGTGGGGCACCAAAAATGATTTTGCATCAGGCACCACCAGCCCTAACGCCGGCCCTGTTACCTGGCATCAATTCTGCTTGATCATCCCTACAATTACCCATTGAATTTCTATTGCCACAGTATTTCCCCATTTTTCCCATTCTTTCAACTGGAGACTCCTCGAACTTTGTAAATGTGGCGTTTTCTCACAGAAACACCACAGATCAGTGTAATTACCACAGATGTTTTAATATCAGTGGACCTAGTAACCTCTGTCACCATCCCCCATCGGGGGAGGCCTAGGGACTAGAGGTGAGGTTAAATAGCAGGTTCAAGGACTATTTTCAAGAAAATATAGAAAAGAGTAAGTTACATGAAAGAGAGTGACATCACTTGTGAGTAAGCCAAGCGTGTAAGTCTGTGGAAAAAAGCTTGCGGCTGTGAAGACTATTGCACATAAAAGCAGAGGCTGAAGACATAACACCATCTGAAATATATATGTTTGTATTTTGCGGAAAGGCATTCTGATTTTTCTAAATTCAGGAAGACCATAGTTTTGCAGTCATGCTGCATAAACACACTTTCTTTTGGAGAAAACAGTATTATACTGCAAACCGCTACATTTCATGCAACAAATGAAAATAGTTATGACAGGTATTGCTGTTCCTCTGATGGTGGGAATAAAAACGGTGATGTTGCATTAAGCAGTCTTTTTCCCAGCTAGAAATCCATCCCGCCTTCGCCCTGCGTCGCTCACTTGACACTAAAGCCGCTCAGGATGCCGAATTGACAACATCAAAGGCGCGTGGAATCAATGTCTGTGGCTCACAAGCTGAGATTCTCACAGAAGAAGTAATTTGCTCCTGGAGATGCGCATATCGTTCACATGGTATTATCTCTTCAAAGCGAGACAGTGTGCTGAGAAAGTAAAACAAACCAGATCTACACATTGAGTGATTTTGAGAAGAAAGTGATGCTTTCATTATCTGAGCGCTCCCTGGGATGGCTGTCTGTTTAATCCTCGGAGAATGGAGCAAGAAGACAGATGCGTCGGTCCCTGAAAGTCTTTTTTTCATCTTGATGAAGGCCACAGACTCGAGTGAAAATGCTTCCTCCTGCATGATTCCTTGCAGCTATCTCTACGTATAACTGGCTCGGTGCCCGTCTCAAAGAACAGATTATAAACAGCATGTCCAATTTAGGAACATTTTACTGATATGATGCATCACCCCAGAAGCTCGAGTGTAGCACAGGGCAATCTTTACCGCACAAATCTCGTAAGTCTTGATTATTCAGGCAATGATTCCGGCATTGTGTCAGCCCCACCATGACTTTACTGTCACTCACAGAGAAATCAGTTGATAAGTACGTCGGCCTACATAGATGCTATGTAGACCCCATCATTCTTTGTTCTGCCACTCAGGGAGAAACTTAAGAGGTTTGAGTTTGGTGGAGGTGGGACATCTGCCAAAATCTGACAAATGTTCTTTTCAATCAATCAATTCAGTTTTTGAAGAGCACAGCTAATCACCCTCAAGGGTATCCAGGCACTGGGTTGCTGGGCTCAGACGAAAGGCCACGTCTTGAGTTTGTTACTTAAGTCCATGAGAGAGTGATGAACAGAGGTGGAGGGGGAGGGCGTTCCAGAACTTGACAGTGACGGGGGGAATGAGTGGCCTCTACTGTAGCTACCGAGGATGCGAGGTGTCTGTGCGAGGGCAATGGAGGCAAAGCGGAGGGCTCTGGAGGGTTGTGGGAAGTTCAGGCGGTGGTTGATGTATGCTGGTCCTTGGAAATGGAGGGCTTTGTAGGAGTGTGTCAGCATCTTGAATTGGCAACTTTTCTGGAGGGGAGTTGGTGGAGGTTCCTGAAATGGGGGGTGATGTGGGTCTGTTTCGGCAAGTTGGGGATAAGTCTTGCTGCTGAGTTCTGTCATCTAGAGTCTCTTCATGAGTTGGGTTCCTGCATACCGTGCATTGTTGAAGTCCAGCGGCTGGTGACTAAGGCTTGCATGACAATTTCAGGGGAGAAATGTGAAGATTCTTCGAAGCATACGGAGGGTGTGGAAGCAAGCAGGGGGGACCGTGTTGACCTGTCATTTCATTGTGAGTTTGCTGTCAAAGATAATGTCAAGGTTGTGGGCATGGTCTGTCGATGTGGAAGTGGGTCCAAGTTCTGTGGGCCACATGGTGTTGTTCCTCGGGGGGTGTATTGTTCCCAAAAATAATCACATTGGTCTTGTCAGTGTTGAGCTTCAGAGAGTCGGTCTTCATCCATTTGGCAATGTTCCTCATGCAGTTGTGGTACTTGGTGCTTGTGGTGGAGGGATCTGCTGAGAGCGAGAGGATGAGCTGGTTGTCATGGGCGTAGGATATGGTAGTGAAGTTATGGGTTCTAATGATGTCAGTCAGGGGCATCATGTATGAGTTGAAGAGGGTGGGGTTGAGGAATGACCCTTGAGGAACACCAAAGAGGGTGCTCTTTGGTTCCGAGGTGAAAGGTGATAGTGGACTCTCTGGGTTCGTCCTGAGAGGATGGATGCGATCCATCTAAGGGCGTCTCCCTGGATCCCAATGTAGCAGAGTCACTTGATGAGTGTGTGGTGGGATATGGTGTTGAACATACAGAGAGGTGCGACTCTCCACCATTGTGGAGGGTCTGGATGTTGCCGTTGGCAGCGATCAGGGCTGTCTCAGGACTGTGGTTGGTGTGGAAACCAGTTTGCGAGGCTTCAAGCAGGTTGTTTCTCTCCAGGTGTTCAGTGAGCTGGCAGCTAATGGCTTTCTCGAGAACTGTGGTGGGGAATGGAAGCCGTGAGATGGGTCAGTAGTTCTTGAGTTCCTTGGGGTCAGCGGAGGGTTTCTTGAGGAGGTGGCTGACTTCTTCATGTTTCCATACATTGGGAAGGTGATGTGGTGATGAATGCTTTGAGAATGGTGGTGAGTTGGCAGCTGATTTCCTTACTTCTGAGCTTGAAGAGGCTGTGGGGACAGGGGTTCGCTGGTGTGCCTGAGTGGATGGAGTTCATGATGGTGGTGGTATTCTGTGTGGTGAGCTGTTCCTATGTGGTGAGCTGATGGTCAGGTGTGGGTTCCGTTCTGTTGGTGTGAGGAGGATGTTGAGATCGGTGAGGTCGGTAGGTTGGGGATCAAAGTTCCTGTAGATGGTGGAAAACTTGTCATAGAAATAATTTTCTTGTGTGTCCCAGAGTTCCTGTGAAGGGGAGGAGCCAACAGGTGCCTCGCTAAGGTAGAGAGGTCTTTTGTGGTCGAGGAATCGCCCGTTAGACCAGCCCTGCCCAGCTTAGGGGTCCCTGAGCAAGCGTGTGCCTGCTACATATCCCGCTTGCAGAATATACATAAACAGAAGTGGAAGGGCTTTGTTCTCCTATAGCCAAATTCTCCTTTGCTATAAGACTTTCAGCTGTTTCAATCCTTATATATTTGGGAATAGTATCTGGCATTTCCTACCTGTATGAGAAGTAAGGATTAACCTCCACTAAACTGGGTGGACAAAAGTATAAAACAGATGGTTTTGAGGGCAGCAGGAGTTGGAGTCCAGCAATGAGCTCTTCATCGGTGATTCAGATGGCTAAGAGGAAAGCCTCACAAACGCGCATTCTGGCAGTGAGTAGAGAGAAGAATTTTGTTAAATAAAAGGTGGAGTAGCTGATAAATCAATGGAGCAGCTATCTCCAGGTTTTTCAACTAGTACATATTCTCCCCCAACTTTGGCTTTATCAAGGTCCTCCCGAGAACCAGCCACCATCGATATGGGCTCTAGTGCAAAAGCTGTCTTCCTACCTGAGAATGATAATACTCTAAATACATTGGGGGAGGAGAATCTAAAGGTCATTATCAACTCACAAAATGCCAGCAACAGTGAATTGTGCCAATAGACACATCTAGTGGAGCTGAAGAGGGGGATGTGGCCAATAAATCTCATAAGGACTACCCACTATTTGCAAAAAGTCACAAACCAATTTTGGAGGGTTTAAATTGTCAGTCAGAGGATCAGGTTACAGGTGGAGTATATTCTAGTGACCCTGTTGCACTAGCTTCTATTGAGAACGTGGCTGTGCAGAACATTGATCAAATGTGGGAAATGGGAGTAGGGAAAGTTCCAGTTGTACTCCCCCAAGCCACAGGTGTATCAGGTACCATGGGACTAATACAGGATGGGCCACTTCAAAGACTCCAGGAGGTGGAGTATGCCAATGCTGTGGGATGTCAAAATCAACAGAAACTCAATGAGATATCAGCTGGGCTATCAAGGGATAGCCAACCCTCAATGCATCAGGTCCAACAGTTCTTTGAAACTATCTTAGCTGAGATACGAGAATGTAAACATTTGC
This sequence comes from Lissotriton helveticus, assembly GCF_964261635.1. Taxonomy (NCBI): domain Eukaryota; kingdom Metazoa; phylum Chordata; class Amphibia; order Caudata; family Salamandridae; genus Lissotriton; species Lissotriton helveticus. The sequence goes on from NC_136065.1 coordinate 604,398,530, forward strand.
TGGCCCAGGAAGTTGCCATAGCTCATAATTCCTCAAATGCTAGACGAAATTGATGGTATGGTACAACAAATTCCAGATCGAATGAAAGAACTTGACCAACAAGTGTCAGATATTGAGGACCACTCCTTGAGTTGGGACAGTGATATTGGTACTCTTCAAAAAAACACTGCAGGCCTCACAATTGAAAATGGATGAAATTGAGAACTATGCAAGATGATCAAATCTGATTCCAGAGGATAATGAACGTATAAGTGGCCAGTCTAACCGGTTGTATGACATTACAACGCAGGCTTTTACCCCGTGTGCCTTTACGATGCTGTTTTTACAACGCAAGTCGTTACAATGACTTGTGCTGTAAGCGCTGGATAGTGGAATAGTTTAGTTTTCTATTTCAACTCCAGCCCACGTTACAGTAGGGAAGGTGTTGGAATAGAAAATTAAACTATTCCTTTTCCAAAAGCGCCCTCCAGCGCAAGTCATTGAAACGACTTGCGTTGTAAAAGCAGCGTCGTAATGGCAGCGAGTGGTAATGCCCGCGTTGTGATGGCTGCTCACCGTCTAACCCTGTGTTTCAAATGGAAACAATGATTAAAGAACATATACATGAGAATGCACCGGAAGATCTTACCATAATGAGGGCACATAGGATTCCAGCACAACGTTCAGTGGGGGCTAAGTTCCCAAGGACAATGATTGTAAATTTTTCAGATTTTCATATAAGAGAAGCCATTTTAAGTAAGACAATTCAGAAAAAGGATTTTTGCTAACGGATGGATCAAGGGTGAGAGTATTCTCTAATACATCAGCACGTGCAGCACGTTGGCTAAGAGAGTTTGTTGGGCTGAGTGGTCAGTTTAAGAGAGCAGGAGCACAGGCATCTATTATCCAATAGCCCGAAATTGAAAATGTTATTTAATGGTCAATTCTATCTATGTGTTACTCTTGAGGTATCTCATGATGTACTACTGATGGAGCAAGGATTCGCACATAAAGCGACTTGCTTGAACTCATGACCCTCGAATAACGGTAATTAACTAATCAATATGTTTGTCTTATTAATTTGCCCTTTTCCGACATTTTTGGGTGTCCGAGTGAAGCTCGCTTATGTGTTTACTAATCCTAATACGCTTGCAACCTAAAATGGCTGCTGCTACGCAGGAATTTCTACTGCGCATGCGTCGGTCATACCCATGTGACGTGACGTACTCGCAGTTCTGGAGGGAAGCTGTTAGCATCTGCGCATTAGAGCTAAGATGGCTGCTTTGTGTTCTGCTTTTGCTATGCTGTTCGTTCTGCTTAATCTTAATGCTATAGTTTATTATACAGTAATGGGAGTAGTGTAGAAATTCATGGTATACAGTGAAGTCATTTATTCTGTGTTCTAAGACTGTTTCCTGTTACCTTTCATGTATCGAAACCTTTGGGCCTGAGAGACGGGAATACTCCATTTTGAAAGCCCTTTGCACATGACACGTTATAAGAGGAGGGCTGAAATCATCTGACATTGAATCCCAGCCAGATGGCAACTCCAGCCAAGATGCGCCTGGGAAGACAACTCTCACCTTGTCAAAGAAGCTGAACTGTACTGAAATTATAACATTGTATACAATGTTAAATTTACCATTGTTATGTATAAAGCATATGTCATGAGAACCTGCAATTCATGGGGAGTATATGAAATTCAAATGAGAAGCCTGGGAAAGTTCAAAATTTAGGTGGTGTGAGGACCTGTCCTTTTCTTCTGTCCAATCGAAATTGGGGATTCTTACACTTGCAACATTGGGGGGTGGTACACTGACCTGGAAAATTGTATAACTAGCATAGGTTTAGCTAGAGAAATTGTCCGACTTGTCCGAATAGCTGACCTGTCACTGACCCAACGCACTCAATAGCTGATCGAGAACAGAGGTGCTGCGAAGCACTCTGTCAGAAGGCTCGCTGACCCAATCGGGGTTGTGGGACCTAAAGTGCTGGCGAAGCACTTTGCTGGGGAATTCGATAACCCAATCGGGGTTCTGACTGATAGCTGCAGAGAGGGTGTAGCGCAGGCGTTGCAACTGAACTGCGGGTGCTGGTCTCAACTGTGGTGATCCGGTTCTGATCCAAATCTGGTTTTCCTGTCCTGTCTCTGACCTGCACTTGCTGGCCTACTGGCGTTGGCAACTTTCGGGGTTTCTGTCCTTATACTAACCCATGGCCAGGGTTGGTCTCCACACCGTTCTAGGTAAATATAAATCTGTGAGGGAAACACATTTGTGTCCATTTCTTATCCTTCATGAATCTTGCTAGAGTCATAACTGCATATGTTCTTTTTCCTCTCCTCCTACCTTTTGAGACATTATTAAATCGTGATTCTTGCTATTTTAGCATGACCCATTTTTCTCCTATCCTTTAGAACTGCAGATAAAGAACTGTTCATGAAATTCAGGTGTTCCTTTTCTTTACCCTCCTTTAACCGAACTAAAGTGGTTGCTCTGAATTATTAGCGTGTTCCCTTTTCTTACCTTCCCTATAGCTACATGGTTACTTCATTTTCGTCATTACAAATTGAGTTCCTTATTCCTTACCCACCCGTTGAAAGCGATTAAACTGTGATTTCTAGTATGTCCCTTATTTTTCCCTTCCTTTAGAAAACACCAAATTTTAAGTCTGATTTCTGTGAGTTCCTTATTAGCATGTTTCCTGTTCTTACCTTCCCTTTAGACTTCTAAATGGTTGGCATAATATATCTTTTGCATAGTTAAACGCTCTTCATGATTCTGGTTATCGATAGCTTGCTTGCTGTAATCTTTTGGCTCTCAACTCTTGATGAAGATTAGATAAAGGTTTTCAAACTTCCCGAGTCTGTGGTTATTATAAAGAGTGCAAATGTTATGGTAAATTTTGACTGCTTATCTTTACAACTAACTCCCTGATCCATTGTGATCATAGGTATCAGTGGCGAGGATTGGTAAGTCAATGGTATAGGAATCAGTAGTATAAGAATAAAAAAGACTGGTAGTAGAGTGTAGGTTACCCGATTGAGTAAATATGGTGAACTGAATTATGGGCCCAGGTGTGCATTGCACTCTATCACTACAAAAAGTAGTTCAAGCAAGTAAAAGCTAGTGCTAACCAGGGGGTAGATCAATTGAAGAAAGAATGTGATAATATGAGAATAGAAAAAGATTACTGTGATTAGGAAACAAGTTGTAGATGTACTGGCTACTGTGGGGGCTGTGAATAGAGGGATTATTAGATGTGTTCTATGGCGGAGCCAGTCATTAGATTTTGGATATGGTACACAAAGTTTATTCTATTAACAAACTCTTGAAAGTTATCAGGTCTGGACCCTTTGCCCTTTATACAATTTGCACTTTGCTCTTTTATATACTAGTACTTTTTCTACAAACCCGGAATGGGTAATTCTGTTATAAAAGCGCTTTAGGATCGGTTTATAGATTGTAATTAGTGTTTTGTAGTTTTACAAACTGTTAAATTTAACTCCAAGCACTTTGCACATTGCACTTTAGGTAGGGCTACTTATTCTGTTGGCAGGCTGCCATATCCATATACCCGATGAGGGGTTCCTTTGTTATAAGGACTCTTCAGGGATTAGGCAAATTGGGTTTTATCCAAGGTAAAGAGTGCTGTAGAATGGTGCTTAGCATGCACAGTCCTGCCAATTTTAACATTTTAAGAATGTTCTCATCCATCTAATCAGCAAAAGTTTATGGTTTAGGGAATACGCTAATGCACCGATGGGCATTACCCTGCCTGTGGAGATAAAAAACATGGGTCGTACAAGCACTTTTTTTTCACACTGTTAGCACTTTACTGTAATTTCAGGGATGTTGAGAAGGGGTTATCTAAACATTACAGAGGGATCGGTGCAAAAGCGTGTGGGTAAGTGCCAGGTCAAGGCGCCAAAATGTTGGGTGGGTTGAAGAATGGAGTTAAGGGCCATTCCCCTATTCGGATGGGGGGCTGGAAGGGGTGTGGTGTGTAGTAGGGATATGCAGTTAAAAAAGAGCAAGACAAAAGCAGGTCAGAAATGGGTAAGGTATAGAGCATGAGGAGGGAGATGAGGTGTTAATTGTGGTAATTTTGGAAAGTAGGAGTACGGACCAAGTCAAAGAAGCAAAGACTGACAAGGCAACATCAAGGGGAAAAAATAAAAATAAGGGGGAAATAATACTTTTTTGCATAAGCAATGGTGTTATGGTTAAACTAAAGGAATGTCACAAAGGATAAAGATAATCTCCTGTAATTTAAATGGTCTTTTAAATGCACACAAAAGTGAGGCACATGTAAAATGGTTGGGATAATTTTCTCCTGAGGTAATATTTCTACGGGAAATTCATTTTAAGTCTAACATTCCCAAACTGTTGTTGCCATGGAAATATTCACAAGCGTATTTTGATTTGGGCATATGGCAGTTCGGGGAGTTGGTATCCTGTTTTTGAGTATGTTGCATTGGGAGGTGAAAGAGGTGATCCAGTATGACGAAGAGAGATGAATCTGGATTGAGGCTAAATTTGCCAGGATCCTTCTTATTTTTTTTAATTATTATGGTTCAATCTATGATAACAATATAGCTTCAGAACAGATTTATGATCTGCTAATAATTGCACAAGGTCCCATAGTTATAGGGGGGGGATTTTAATTTCATACAAGATCTAGGATTAGACACCTTAAATAAGGCTAAGCAAAAATTAAAACCAAAAACCTCAAAAGTGATTAAGATTATGAAGGAAGAGGGTCAGAGATGATTATCCCTAGTCATATTATTAGGAACGTCTCACAGAAATAACACCAGATGGCAGTTTGATAAAGCTCTGCTTACGGCCTTAATATGGATTGAAGAAGTGCATATGTTTATACAGGTGTTTTTTAAGGATAATATAAACATGGCCCAATATTTGGGGTGTGGGAAGCTTTTAAGGCCTCTTTTCGGGGACAGGTTATTGCCTATAAAGCCAGGAGTTAGACAAAGTTATTCTGGAGCTTATATGGCCAGAGAAACAAGCTTGGGTAAAACTATCTACCCTTCAATTAGACATTAAGAGCGGGAGCTAGCATTATCTCACTTTCCAACATATGCACTTATCTCTTTCCAAGACTGTTGAATTTGGGGCTTACAGTTTTCACAAGGGGTGTTGCAGTCCTTGAGTGACCTAGATTTTTTGAAGCTGGGTGATTTTTATAATCTTACTAACTTGATAAAATGGGAATCGATATTACAGCAATTTGGTAGCCAAAATCAAGCTTTTTGGGTAAGTGTTATCCAAATACCAAGTTTTTTAAACGTGACTATGTGATGACTAATGATTTAGCAAGAACATTAATTAGGGGTATCAATGATAAGAAATTGTGTGGAATAGGAAACTGGTATCGGCTGCTATGCCAGAGTGCAAACAGTACGTTTATTGAGGAGCTGCTTCCAAAAATTTTGCAAGAAACGGGCTGCAGTTTTAACATTAAAGAATGGCAACTTTTGAAGGAGATGGGTCACAAAGCCTTCAGAGTCACTAACTTTAAGAGAATTACTTTTCTATCTAGATGGTTGGCATATTACACGCCCTTTTAGACTTCATAAAATGCTCCCACCAACTCTTTATCAATATTTTAGATGTAAGATGAATGGGGCGGTGGGTGGGTACATATATTTTTGAATGCCCTAGCCTACAGCACTTTTGGCAGGAGGTTTTTAAGTTTATTAGTCATTGCATGTTAATGGTTATCATTCCATCAACGTTGTTGGATCTATTTGGCTTCTCTCATATAGGGTTCAAGCTTACAAAATATCTGCAATATTTAATTTTTATTGCAATAGCTGTAGCTAGGCCTTCGCTGCTGCAGAATTGGAAATCATCAAAGGTACCGACAATAGGACAGTGGCTTTCTAAGCTGGCCCAGACCTATCAGTTTAAGGAGGCATATTCAAAGAGGGTAGGGGCACTCTGTAGATTGTAGATTTAAGGCTATGTGGGCGGTCTACTCTTCTGTTTCATTCTCAATATAAGATAAAGACCATTATGTAAGTTAGAGGGAAGAGGTTTGGGTTGTAGAGTATGGTAAACTTCTGCTCTTGATGGAAGAGGGTAATGCTGCTTTATAGATCTTAGTATTGGTTCTATGCTTATTTATTGTCACTGTTTTTTTAATGTATTATTGCACTATGTGATTAGATAAAAAGATAAATAGATTTTGTTATTACGCCAAATATGAGTTTAGGGTATTTGGAGCTAGATGAAAGAGACGATTATTTCTTGTGAAGTATTCTTACCTGCCTTATACTTGGATTTCGATTAGTACATGTATACATTTCATTTGTATCGTCTGTCTTTTTCTTGTTCAATTATAAAAAAAATTAAAGAAAAAAAGATGCTGAAGAGTTACTTGGTGTGGTGGCGCTTGATTTGATGCGGTTTGCCAGGGCATCTCTTTTCATGTCTTTGAGGAGTTTGTGGTATTTGTTAAGGGCTGACTTAAGGTGGATCAGCCCATGGGATCTCTGCTGGTGTTCCATCTTCTCGCAAATTTTTTGCAGCTGTGTTTCATTGTCCTGAGTTCTGGTGTAAACCAGCTGGCTTGTTTGGTGGATCTGCAGGTCTTGACTGGCTTAATGTGGGCGACTCTGTAGGCACCGTTGGTGATCCAGGTGGTGAAGTCCTGGATGGCCTGTTCCAGGTTGGTTGCGGGATTGGTCTGGGTGGTGTTGAGGGTGTCTGTCCATTGGGTATGGGTCACTTTGCTCCAAATACGGAGGGAGGAGCTGCGATGCCTGGTGGCAGTGTGTGAGGATCCCACAATGGTGAAGTGGATGATGGCATGGTTGGTCGAGGTGAGCTCTGTGACATGGCTGTAGTTGACTCTGTCACTGGCTTTGAAGATCAGGTCAAGGGTGTGTCTTGCACTGTGTGTGGCGTCGCTGATCAGTTGGATAACCCAATGTTGCTTTTATGTTCCAGGAGGTTGGCATAGTTGGTGTCCATGTGGTTATCAAGGTGGAAGTTGAGGTCGCAGAGGAAGATGCAGTGTTTGCTGTCATCGCTAGGGGGGTGATGAAGTCGGTGTCGGCGTCGCAGAAGCCGGGGCGTGGGCCTGGGGGTCTGTAGACCAGGGTGTGTATGATGGTCATTCTGCCATCAATGTGGAGTTGGCAGCTGTGTTCCATGATCGGTGTGGTGTTGTCTGTGGTGGTGGTGCAGCAGATTGTATATTTGTGGATTTGGTGATGCCTCCTCCGTGTTTGTTGGTGCATTCTCCGTGGGTCATCTTGTAGCTGTTAGGCATTGTGGTGGTGATGTCAGGGGTGGAGGAGATATCAGCCAGGTCTCTGTGATGAAGATCACATCTGATATGAGGATGGTGATGGTGTCCCAGATTTCAATAGGGTGTTTGCTGAGAGATCAGGCATTGAGCATTGGTTGAGGTAGATGAAATGGGAGTGGTGTGAGATTCCGTGAGGGCCGGAGGTCCTGTTTTGCAGTTGAAGAGATAGCTGCAGCAGATGAAAGGTCCAACCTCTGATAGAGGAGATGCAGTGCAGTATTTGTTGTTGCGACGTCTGGGGTCCAGGCCCAGAGTTCTGGGGTGGAGTATCTGTGGTTGGCCAGCCGGCCAGGGTCCCTGGAGCTGGTCATGGTCCAAACGAGGATGGGTGCACCAGCTGCGGATGTCCACTGCGTGGCCATGCAGCGGCATCCATTAAGTAGGTAAGGGGGAGGCGCTGGGTGGTAGAAACAGTGGGAAGTGAGCGGCGAGGCTGGCCATCTCGCTGTACAACAGCTGACTGTAACAAACTTACAGACTGTGGACAAAGTAAAGTCGACAAATCCAAGTTAAAACAAGTTGGTTATAACTGAAAGTGGATAAAGAAGGACAACAGGGTACAGTGACTATCTATCTAGACAGGAATAAAAAAGGCTGACTGACACCAGGCATTCTGCTTGCGGGCAGCAGCACACAGCACAACAGTGCAGGATCATGGCAGAAGGCGGTGGCGAGCAGGGGGACTGTGAGGCGATCGCAGACGATGGCCCATCAGGGCAGAGTCAGAGACCTGCTTAATTGAGCACGGGGCAGCTGGCACAGGGTCTGCTTTTTCATCCTACTTGGAATGTTTGCCCATGTTTGTTCTTTAAAGAGGGCTTACAGGACATCCGCCACTTTTAGGAGGATGTCCCGCATCTGCCATGCTCTTATTAACCCCATATTCTTTTGGTTTTCCAATTTTAGTGTAATTTATTTCTAGTTTGTTATAGTATAATAATAATTTGTTTGGCTTTTGCCATTACAAACACCATAGAAAAAAGGACATGAGAGCATACAATAGCATTTATATGTCAGACCTATTATTTGTAATAATTATGTGGATTTCTTGACTACCTCAGTTGTATGCTAATGATTTGACAGCTTTCCTCCTTATTCACGTGTTTGTTCTATCCAGGAGTATTGCAGCCTCACAGTGTTATAATTGGATGAGTTGTCCCATTCAACTGCACATTGGAGAGGCACTCCACTGAAGTGCATGCCTCTCTTTCACAGACTTTTCAACTGCTTCCCCTGCTCACTCTCTTTTCACTTCACACTGCTCCATGATTTCGTGATTCACGTCCCATCCCTCTTCCAAATCTCACTCATTATGTAAATTTTTTAATGCGTTTCTGTTTTTTATGAGGGCCCGTAAACTGCAAAGTCTGCTTGGTTACTTTTTTGCGCTTTTTTTGTACACTTGTTTTTCGCCCTTATTCAATTTTAATTTCCGTTACTGCATGGCAAACCACCTTGTTAGAATTATGAATAAAAAATGGCTGCCAGTCATCAAGATGCATGCTCGCACATGTCACGATGCACAAATGTGCACATGTTATGACACAAGTCACAATACATGTGCACATATGCGTCAGGATACATGCCTGCGCATTGGCAGCCATCTTGGAAAACCCATTGCAAGATTGCTGACCACGTGTGCACCTGCCTTTTGACACATGTTTTGCATGTCATTGGAAAATGTAATTAGCAAAGCCAGCATTAGCATGGTCTTTTACAACCAAGACATATTGGCTTTGCCAAAGCTTGTGCATTGAAACAGTGTACTCAAGTGACCAACTGTCACAGTCTCAAATAATATTGATGTGCAGGACAAGTAAGTGCGCAACAAGGGCAAGTAACTTTTCATCAGCTGGCATTGGTATGTTATTAAAGCACAACTTCAAGAACAATCATTCACACAGTTGCAGACTCCTAGGTCTGATGTGCGAAGCCCTGGTCACAAAGTAGTTGATGTTTTTTGGGACCTGAGTTGTCTGACTGATGTACTAATTGTTAGGGAATTGCAGTCAGTCCTGTTTCTGTGACCATGGGCCATCATCACATGACCAGGGGCTGAGGTATATATTCTTGTCCTTCCTCCTTGTTCGTTGCTTGATATCGCCAACGTTGTGGCCTTGGTATCTAGCTTTTTGGTCCCTGCATTGTATAGGAGTTCTGTTGCTTTTTTGCTCCTTTTTGTCTCCCACGGGCTCGTGGGGGATTTCAGTCCGTTTTTTATCCTTGTTTATCCCCGTTATCCCTTGTTCCTGATTTCTACCTCCCTCCTTCTTAGTTAGTGAGTTAGTCCCCTCCTCCCTGCTCCTCTCCCCGCTTTCTTCCCTGCTCCTATTTTTCGAGCCTTGCCCTTGTCAGCCTTGCCCTTCCTTCCCTTTTTGTACCGGCATACATTATTTGTGTGCGCTAAGGAGAGCGGGGGCTCCCGTTCTCATTCTGGTCTTACCGGCGGTGTTGACGCGCTGTTCTTTCTTCACCAGGCAGACGCGCAGACAGACGCTTAGGCTTAGGCGTCTGTCCACATCGTTGTGTACTCGGAAGTGACGTTTTGGGCCATTCCGCTGTTTCTCGAGTACACAGGACGCTAGAGCTTAGGAAGGAAGAGTTGTTTTATCATTCCTTATTTTTACCCCTTCCAAGTTATATATTTTATCACAAGGGGTTTTTTGTAGCTGGTATCACGTGGATTGTCCCCAGCTTTCTTTTTCCCCTTTTTTGCACGGTGCTAGTTCATGCACCATTAGTGCTTGCAGGACACCTTGTGTTTTGTTGCCCCTGACTGGGTTTATTACTCCCTGGAGCACTATTATTGTGGAGAACCCAGTCCCTACACGAAGCTAAGCCTGCACTTGCCACTGGTAAGGAGAAGGAGGGGGTATATGTTGTTTGGTGTTTTGGTGGATCATGGTCATGCATGAATAGGCTGTATTGCAGATTGTATATTGAGAGACATTCTCTCCCTTTTACCACAGGTGCGGAGGCGTGAAGGAGGGAGCCGTGTCCTGCTATACTACAGGGTGGGAGACTTGGTGTCTCGTATCAAACCACCCTCTTTTCGTGTTCACTGGAGGGCTCACTGTGTACTGCAATCAGTGGGTTTTCGGTGGATACGGGAAGGGGACTGGTGCATGCTTCGCTCCTGCAGTGCTTGGGCGGGCTGAGCAAGGCTCAACAGAATATCAAGCCCACGTATTTAGCACTGCCTGAGCGAACATGGACGTGGATGGGAATGCGGTGGGGGATGGTTCAGGTGGTCCCTCATTGCAGGACATTATGGGGGTATTGCAGACTTTACAGACACAGGTTCAGGAGCTACAGCAGGAAAACGCTGGTTTAAAACAAGAATTAGTGGCCGTTAGGGCGAGGGAGCAGTCACATCAAAGGGGAGCCTCTTCCATTCTCCACCCTGCGACCTTTCAGTATAGCGGGGGGACGGGTCAGGGTACGATGGGAGGCAGTAGCTCTGGTAACCCCATTAATGTTACAGTGTCTTCTCCGGTAGCAGTGCCGTTAGCCCCTCCCGAGAGATTTACGGGAGATAGTGAGAAATTCGGGATGTTTATGACCCAGTGCCAGCTACATTTCATGTGCAGACCGAGTGCCTTCCCTGACGATTCCGCAAAAGTGGCCTTCACGATTTCCTATTTGGCTGGCAATGCCGCTCAATGGGCTATACCCTTGGTAGATAGCGATGATCGGGTGTTATATAATTATAGCGCTTTTAAAGAACTGATGCGGGGGCTGTTTGCCAAGCATGCGTTTATGCAGGCAAGTGATGCAGAATTGATGAAACTCCGGCAGGGCAGACAGGATTTGTTGTCCTATATTGCATCCTTTAACAGACTGGTGTCTGAGACCCATTGGCCCGCTGAAAAGAGAACATCAATATTCTACCAGGGTCTCTGCGAAGAGCTAAAGGACATTGTGTCACAAGTGGTAGATCCACCGGAGGACTGTTCGGCATTCATAGATCTGGTGGTTAAATTGAACCATAGGGTCTCTGAGAGGCGGGGCGAGCGTAGCAGGTTCCAGGCGATTAGAGGTAGTCACGCAAAGATGGAGGTAAAGAGTACAGGGGACAACAAGGTGGCCCCTGAGCCCATGGAATTGGGTGGGGTACGGGGTCCTTTGGCACCAGAGGAGAAGAAGAGAAGGAGAGAGAATAATCTGTGCTTATATTGTGGACAAGGGGGGCATTTCGCCAGGGAATGTCCGGTGAAACCTTCTGGTGTGGGATTTGGCAAGAAGGTGGCTTGTGTTCAGATAGACCATAGGACAGGTGAATGTGGTGGTCAACAGTATGAGGTGGTCGGATCTGTAGACCAAGCACCTAGACATTTTGTCATTAATGCCCAGTTACTGTTACGAACCCAGGAATGTGTTTCTGTGTCGGTGCTGTTGGATTCAGGTGCCACTGGCAATTTTATGGACATCACTATGGCAGAGAAACTGGGGGTTCCTTGGCAGTTGAAAGAACGACCTGAGCCTGTAAGGGCTATTGACGGTACCGAGCTGACATCGGGGTGTATCACCCGTCGGACTGCACCTTTGGGTTTATCATGTGAGAATGGGCATTCAGAGATGGTGGTATTCGACTTAATCGATGCCCCTTCGTTTGGTTTAGTGTTGGGGGTACCATGGCTGCAGAAGCATAATCCCAGGATTGATTGGGTGCGGAGGTTGGTAACGCTAGATTCAGCACACTGTTTGAAGCATTGTTATACTGTAGCAGGGGCACAGATTGACCCCTTGGTTTGCGCTGTGATGGATGTGGGATCTGTCCCTCCACAGTATTTGGAGTTCAAGGACGTTTTTGATAAAACAAATGCTCAGGATCTTCCCCCGAACAGGGCTTATGATTGTAAGATCGATCTGGTACCGGGGGTTTCATTGCCTTGTAGCCGGGTGTATGCGTTGTCAGAACCTGAGGAAGTTCACTTGAAGGAGTACATCGATGAGATGTTGAGACTCGGGTTTATTCGTCCATCCTCCTCCCCTGTGTCATCGGCTATTTTCTTCATCCCTAAGAAGGAGGGGACCCTCAGGGCGTGTGTGGATTACAGGATTTTGAATGCTGCCACAGTGAAGAATAGGTACCCTCTTCCGCTCATCTCCGTGTTGTTAGATCAGCTCCGCAAGGCTACCGTGTTCACAAAGTTGGACTTGCGGGGAGCCTACCATTTAATAAGAATGAGACCCGGAGATGAGTGGAAGACGGCTTTTAGGACCAAGTATGGTCTTTATGAATACACTGTAATGCCGTTCGGCCTGTGTAATGCGCCGGCGGCATTCCAGTTTTTCATTAACGAGGTGCTCAGTGAATACCTGGATCGCACGGTTATCGTCTATTTGGATGATATACTGGTGTTTTCTGAGATAAGGGCAGAGCATTCAGAACATGTTCTTCAGGTGTTACGGACCCTTCGGGAGCACCATCTATATGCCAAACTAGAGAAGTGCCAGTTTGACACTCAAGAGGTAGAGTTTCTTGGGTTCATCATTTCAGCGCAGGGAATACGAATGGATCCAGGGAAGATAAAGGCCATTGTGACCTGGCCTGTGCCTACCTCTGTGAAACAAATCCAGGTACTCCTGGGTTTCGCCAACTTCTATCGGCGTTTCATTTCGCATTTCTCTGAGGTGGTGTCACCGATGACTCGCCTGTTACGAAAGGGTGTTCCTTTTGAGTGGACCAATGAGACGCAGACTGCTTTTCGCTCATTATTGGAGCATTTTACATCAGCCCCCGTGTTAGTACATCCTGATCCTGCCCTGCCGTTCTTCGTAGAGACCGATGCATCTATGTGTGCAGTGGGTGGGGTGTTATCCCAGCGCGATGAATCTACCGGTCATATGCACCCAATAGCGTTCTTTTCAAAAACCTTGTTGCCGGCTGAAAGGAATTATACAGTGGCCGAACGCGAATTGCTAGCCGTCAAATTGGCTTTCGAGGAATGGCGACACTATTTGTGGGGCGCCAGACACGTAATCACCATCTATACGGATCATAAAAACCTCGAATTCTTTCGTTCCGCTAGGGCATTGACACCTCGCCAGATGCGGTGGGTACTATTCTTTAATGAATATGATTTTGTCATCACCTATAGGCCAGCGGCCCAGCAGGTGAAGTCCGATGCTCTTTCTCGAATACATAACGAAACTAAAGGGGAAGAACCTGTGACAGAGAATAGAGCCATGATAGAGGGTACACGGATCGTAGGGGCAACAGAGATGGATGTATTTCCTGGTCTGGTAAGGGAGCGATTGAAGCTTCTTGATCTAAGCTCTTTGCTGTCTGTGCCCGAGGTAAGAGAGAAGGAAGGGCTGTTATATCATGGGGACAGACTGGTAATCCCTCCTTCCCTTAAGGACGAGGTTTTGGAGTGGTGCCATTCATCTGCACTGGTGGCTCATCCTGGAATGAGAAAGACGAGAGAGCTGTGTGAGCGGTGGTTTTGGTGGGACTCCATGATCAAGGACATCCAGGGATATGTGAAATCTTGCCCTGTATGTGCCATTAATAAGCCATCGCACTGTAAGCCCTTTGGGCTTTTGTGCCCTTTGGAAGTACCGCCATCCCCTTGGCATACCATAAGTATGGATTTCGTAACGGAATTACCATTGGTCTCGGGATATACAGCCATATTGGTGGTGGTGGATTTATTCACCAAAATGGCACATTTTATACCACTTCGCAAAATTCCAACGGCGAAAGAAATGTCAATGGTCTTTATGACATCTGTAGTACGTTTACATGGGTTGCCAGAGGTGATTATATCAGACCGGGGGGCGCAATTCATATCTCATTTCTGGTCCGAACTATGTCTGGTTCTGAAGACAGAAATACGTTTATCATCGGCATACCATCCTCAGTCTGATGGACAGACCGAGCGAACTAACCAGACAATGGAACAGTATCTGAGATGTTTAATCACCTCTTTATCATGTGATTGGGTGACAGCTCTGCCCATCGCTGAGTTTGCATATAATAACAGCTTGCACTCGGCTTTGGGCATGACCCCGTTCTATTGTTCACTTGGGTACCACCCTCGGGCCGTGGCCATTCAACCCGCATGCCAGCTATAGACGGGATTTGTAAGCAATTGAGTGATATCTGGGGTTTGGCCCGGGAAAGTCTGGTGGAGGCCAAGGCTGCTATGAAGGCACAAGCGGATAAACATAGGGTCCCAGCGCCCCCATATCAGGTGGGCGAATTGGTGTGGTTGGCATCTCGTAATCTGAGGTTACAAGGGTCCCGTAAATTGCAGCCTAGGTACGTAGGCCCCTTTCCAATAATCCAGGTCATTAACCCGGTTGCAATGAAGCTGGAGTTACCACAGGACTATGGGGTCCATCCAGTGTTCCATGCCTCACTATTGAAACCATATACGCCTTCTGCACAGGAGTTGCCCCCACCGCCTCCTTTAACTATCAATGGTCAGGAGGAATTTGAGGTGAATGCTATCTGTGACTCCAAGCGGGTTAAGGGTCGTCTCTTTTATTTGATTGACTGGAAGGGATATAAACAGGAAGATAGGACTTGGGAGCCAGCTGGAGGTGTTCATGCCCCTCGATTGGTCCGAATGTTCCATAGACAGCACCCCTTGAAGCCCCGTCCCGTGGGGAGGGTTGTAGGGGGGGGGTACTGTTAGGGAATTGCAGTCAGTCCTGTTTCTGTGACCATGGGCCATCATCACATGACCAGGGGCTGAGGTATATATTCTTGTCCTTCCTCCTTGTTCGTTGCTTGATATCGCCAACGTTGTGGCCTTGGTATCTAGCTTTTTGGTCCCTGCATTGTATAGGAGTTCTGTTGCTTTTTTGCTCCTTTTTGTCTCCCACGGGCTCGTGGGGGATTTCAGTCCGTTTTTTATCCTTGTTTATCCCCGTTATCCCTTGTTCCTGATTTCTACCTCCCTCCTTCTTAGTTAGTGAGTTAGTCCCCTCCTCCCTGCTCCTCTCCCCGCTTTCTTCCCTGCTCCTATTTTTCGAGCCTTGCCCTTGTCAGCCTTGCCCTTCCTTCCCTTTTTGTACCGGCATACATTATTTGTGTGCGCTAAGGAGAGCGGGGGCTCCCGTTCTCATTCTGGTCTTACCGGCGGTGTTGACGCGCTGTTCTTTCTTCACCAGGCAGACGCGCAGACAGACGCTTAGGCTTAGGCGTCTGTCCACATCGTTGTGTACTCGGAAGTGACGTTTTGGGCCATTCCGCTGTTTCTCGAGTACACAGGACGCTAGAGCTTAGGAAGGAAGAGTTGTTTTATCATTCCTTATTTTTACCCCTTCCAAGTTATATATTTTATCACAAGGGTTTTTTTGTAGCTGGTATCACGTGGATTGTCCCCAGCTTTCTTTTTCCCCTTTTTTGCACGGTGCTAGTTCATGCACCATTAGTGCTTGCAGGACACCTTGTGTTTTGTTGCCCCTGACTGGGTTTATTACTCCCTGGAGCACTATTATTGTGGAGAACCCAGTCCCTACACGAAGCTAAGCCTGCACTTGCCACTGGTAAGGAGAAGGAGGGGGTATATGTTGTTTGGTGTTTTGGTGGATCATGGTCATGCATGAATAGGCTGTATTGCAGATTGTATATTGAGAGACATTCTCTCCCTTTTACCACAGGTGCGGAGGCGTGAAGGAGGGAGCCGTGTCCTGCTATACTACAGGGTGGGAGACTTGGTGTCTCGTATCAAACCACCCTCTTTTCGTGTTCACTGGAGGGCTCACTGTGTACTGCAATCAGTGGGTTTTCGGTGGATACGGGAAGGGGACTGGTGCATGCTTCGCTCCTGCAGTGCTTGGGCGGGCTGAGCAAGGCTCAACACTAATCCCTTACATTACAAAACGAGCTTTCAATACGGCTTGCAGAATCCCGCCTTATTAACACTAATTAGACAGTATTTATTTTGTGAATTCTACCTAATACTTGGAATCAAGGGGTGTAGGCCCGCAACGTATAGTATAGGTAGAGGAGAAATTGAGCTGGGCAGAGAGTGGCCAACTATGCCACTGTCTGCTATACCCCTTAACTGCAACTGTCCATCTTAGACACTGTATTAATAGATTGGACAATGTACTCTATACGACAGCCATGAATCACAATTTGACAAATACACCTCTAAGCTGATAAAGGAAATCAAATAGAAGTATTGTTGGAAGATGAATTGACATGACCAGCTTGCTATAGCAGCCACTACTACATTACACTTCCTCTAGGTCAACATTACAAACACTGGGTTTCTCAACAAAATCATTCTCACACTTCATAATTCAAGATAATTCATAACATTGGCCACATATTAATATATTCACTGAGCTAGGATTTTTTGAAAATCAAAGATCAGGAAGGAAACAAACTTTAGCAATCCCAAGGAAAAATTAAAAATAGTAAAGTTTGCAAACCAAATTCAGATGCATATGATTATAATGTCAATGTAATCATGTCTATTACTTGGTGGAAGTATACACAGAACACAGATATAATATGCAAAGCACAAATCAGATTCACAAAGATTTTACGCACTGAACCCAGTGCCACTTCAAGTAGTTCAGAAGAAAATGTTGTATCACAGGAATGTGAAGTCATCCCATGATTTTTAAAAAAAAGTTTTTAGTGACATAGCAAAGTTACATGACAGTCGTCGAAAAACTTAACCTGACTTGGAAGCTCGACACAGAATTCTTCCTTACGTTTATCTATTTAATTTTATATGCCAATTACTTTAAATGTAATATTCACAGAACTGATGTGGGTAGCAAGATGGCACCGGAATATGCTAATGTCTGCAAGTACATTTTTTGACACCAAATTGGTCCTAAAAATTCCACAATGGAATTCTAAAATCCTCAAATGGTTGTATTGTATTGATGATAAACCAGGTACATGGAATGGTAAACAGGGAGAAGTATCACAGTTTACAACATAGTTATCAACTGCCTATTGTCTATTATACAACATGTGAAATAAGAAATCTAGGACTAAACTGTTAATGGCAGACAGTTATGTGCTAGAGGTTCTTACTGGTTATTTAGCTTGCAGCAAATTAATTCAAGTAAGCGAAGTAGTGACCAAATTAGCAAAATATAAAAATAGCAATGTGATTCACAGAAAGGAATGTGGTGGATGGAATTTCGGAAAAAAGAGAGCATACGAGGGCTCAACAAAGAACAAGATTGGTCATGTTTCCTTTAAACAACACTAAATTGTGGATCAACAAAGATGTAGATTGTAGGTGTTCAGCTTAAGAGCTCTGAATTTCAATTTCAAGGTTCTTTCCTTGTTTAGTCAACACTAGTGATTGGATTGAAGTACATCACTTCCAGTGCTCAGACCAGGAAAGAACAATAAGCAGCCACTGGAATTCACACTGAATAGTGGATTTAAAGACAATATAATAAACATTTTCAGATAATGCTCTTTGTAGTTTGACACCTGGGTGAAAAGTTTATTGCAGCACACACAATAAATTAGAATTGAAACCTATTAAATTAATTAACTTTATGACGAACTATAATTCAGTTGATCATTTTTTGGTTTGTTTAACAGGTTGTGAAGATCTTCTCTGGATGAAACAAACATATTTTCCAGAAACAAGTAGAGGTTTTTCTAATCATATTAACAGACGCATTTAATGAATATGATACTCAAAGTGTTTATTTTATTATTTGAATAATACAAATTCTAATAAAATGGAATTGATTCCCTTTTAAAGTGTGCATTTCTAATTTGGGAAAAAAAAATCACCTGCAGAATGAATTTTCAATCGTGGGCCTCTCTTGATCAGACCGAATAAAGTCAATTTAGAAACCAATAGCAACTGAAAACAGATGTTCACTGGGAAATCATTTATAAACACAATCTGATAACATAGACTTCTGTGCAGACTTAATATGTATAAGGAAAGTTATAAGAAACAGACACTTATTCTGTAAGGACTTAGAGGGAGATTTACCATAAAGTCATGTAATGCAGCGCACCACAGTTCCCAGCGAGGTTCCACTGCATTGTGCGACAGGGAGGGAGTAGGAGAGCACCATATCTTCAGATATATGGCTCTCTTCCCTCCTTTCCCTGGCGCCAGCGCTGATTGCAGCTGCCGGGCACCATGCATACAACTTAGCACCATAGCGCTAGAGTGTGTGCATTAGTCTAGCATAGGCTTTGTACTAGAAGGGTAACCCTACTGTACAAAATACGATGCCTAGACACATGCAAAATATTTGCTGACTTTGTGTGCGTGCTGCACACTGCAAAGTCAAAAAAGGAAGGAGAAATAAAAGCATTTCTCCTTCTGTACGCCTACTTGAAAAGGACACCGTTTTCTCACGCTAAACCCAATCTACTTTATTTAGTAAATTGGGTTTAGCGTGATAAACCTTGAGAGGTTGCATGGGAACGCCCATGCACCACCCTTGGTATGCAAAGTGCACAGTAATTCAAAACAGAGCTGGTATTTCCAGTGCTAAACAAGTTTAGCGCTGGAAAGTAAGTGGGGAAAAAAAGATTTGGTGCTGATCACTTTTATGATGCCAACACGGTGCAAAATCTTAGTAAATCTCTCCCTTAATCTATTTTCATACTTAATTGATGGATCAACAACCACTATCGCATTATTACGTTATCCAATTTGCTTCAGCCGAACTGACATTTATTTAGAAACACGTAAAAAGGATTCTTATTGCATTTGTTATCAAGTAAATTATGAAAAAGTTATCAAGAAACATCCCAAGAGGAAAAAACACAAAAAGAGCACAGCAACCAATTAAGTGAGCCTTAACAGTAAATTAGTTTCTCTGAGGAACCAGCCAGCCAGTGTCTGTTTCATTGTAACTTTTCTTATACAGATTAAGTCGGCACAGATGTCTGTATTATCAGATTGTGTTTATAAATGAGTTCCAAGTGAACACCTGTCAGTTGCTACATTTATACCCAAGTTCATGTGAACATACCGGGTTGCTCTTGTTTCTTTTGACTAAATTTAAGAACCAGAGCACAGAGCCATCCTAGCCACTTGTCTGGCATCTGCCCACGATTCACTCAAATGCTTTGAGCCACTGATAACAGTAAGATACTATGGCGCTTTATTCTGTGCAGCTATCAATCCCTCTGAAATTGATCCATCATTTAAATAATGTCGCCCAGTGCACTAGAAGAATTTCAGTCACGAGAGTGCTCTTGTTGTGACTCATCAGAAACGTGGGAACAGGTCCTCTGTGGACAACAGGCTCCAAAGTCACCTGTGTCCAACATTATAAACCTTAATTGTGAAACAGCAACTCGTTATTGTGGTAAATAGAAAGGATTTGCGAGATCATATGCACAGGATTAGAGCTTGTTGGCAAGTTAGTTGTTCCATTGTTGTTCAATTGAAGGAGAATCATCATTTGTGGGAACTAGTTCAACAGTTTCTGGGTGTATTTACTTTGAAGCGGCCATTTGACAATAATATGATTGACACAATTTACTACATTCATTAATTTAGAATTCAAATATGTTTCTTCTGCCAATTTTGCTAACTTAACCCTTGTTATCTTCGAGCCCACTTAATATCTACCAGTAATCAAATAAAGTACATCACAAAAAATGACTACAAAGTGCTATTACTATCAAATACGCTGCTGAGCTAATAAAGGTTTTTATGAACAATAAATACCTAATAATCGCAGCCCTATAATCTCATTTAAAGGCTGGATTAAGTTTAAGGGAAGGACAACACCAAATCCAACCATCCAACTCCGGCTCTAAATTCTGTGGTATTGAGAGGAAGACCAGTCAGGACAGCCAGTTTGTATAGCAAGCGCAAACTACATGTCATCAAAGTGCCTGTGTACTTGTATCAGATGGGAGAAAGTGCCAGATGCCACTTATTCATTTGTCATCACTTTCTTTTTCTTTTCATCATTAAAACTCAGAGAACTTCATTAATTACACATCGGCTCCCACATGGTCATGATCTCCTTATGGAAAATCCCTCTTTGGTCCTCCTTGTGTAAACCAAATTCATAAGTCTAACCAAGATGGATCGCACACCACTAGCCTCTCCTCCGGTTCGCCCCTTAGCACTCTGGTACATGTAGTGCATGTAGATGGACGAGTAAAAAGTAGTTCACCACAGTTGGTGCGAGTGGTTACTCGTTATCCCCAGCAATACAAGTACTTACTTGCACCGATTGAGGTGAAATACTTTGAAATTTGAACTTTGAACTGTTCTGATAATCACTTGAACTGCACAGACCACGATACAGTGGGGAGATACGGCGGAAAAGGTCAGCGGTGTGCTCCCAACTCCGGTATCCAAATTCATAAGTCTGACTGCACATGTTGATAGCACCTCTTTTGATCTTTTCAAGAGCAGCTAATGTCTACCTTTAAACCCCACTACACTATTTGTAGGTTCTAACTCTACCCTTTGCACACAGCCGTGGATCACATAGAGCACCTGCTTCGAAATATGCAAATGCATACATAGATAAAAATGCAGATGGTGTAAATTGTGTCAGTGGAAAAACTTCAAATCCTACAAGGCAGTCCCCAATGGAAACTAAGTAAGTCGATTTCCGATTTGAAAGCTTTTATTCGGTTAAATGAATCAACCATATAAGCAAAAACAGCGTACATCGTAAATCGCAACAATATGCAATAATGGTAAAGGAATTACCCATACATAGAATGCTAAAAGTTTGATCAAGTAAATTCTTAAACATGGCGGGAACAATGCAATAGACCCCGATACATAGTTCCAATACTCCCCCTAGATTGGTACAAACATAAGTAGACCATATCCATAAAGTGCAAATGCAAGAATTACTTAATAGACCCTATTGATCATACAATCAAATATCAAAGGAGCATTAATATCCTAATATGAATCTCTTACAAAAGGAATAATACAGCCTGGGTACATGATTCATGTGCTCCCCCTGGATCGGTATGGACTTAATTACTCCATATCCAGAAAGTGCAAGTGAAGAAATTACGTAAAAGCCCTATGGATTATACAGTCAAAAGCCAGAGATCATTGATTTCCTAATATGGATCGCTTTCAAGAGAAATGTTGCTGTGTAAAAGCACAATCCTGGGTCCTCTAGTCTTAAAAGCAAATTCATTGCTTCTTTGGTAGATCTCATATTAAGTCATAGGAAAAACGGTTTTAAATAGATTTTTCTAAAATTAGAATACAAGTTACAGAGTTATAACATATGACTACAACTTTGGCGGGAAACTCCATCACATGGACAGGGTTGGGTGGAACCTTGTTTCATAACAGGGAAATTGACAAGGTGATGTATGGTACCCAACCTTAAACGTGTTAACACATAACGGTGTGATCCTCTTGTTACAACAGACAAATAACTTTGCAACCCTTGTTTAAGATCCAGTTGCATATAAAAAATATAAGTTGATTGGGTCAAGGGAACGGGAACGATCCGCTATTTTGTGGGCTAACAGAGATGTTTTGATCTCACCTCTAGCAGTGAAATCCATACATTCAGGGTCTTGTTGAATCTCACAATCAAACAGAACTTTAAACCAGTGGGAGATATAATTAAGCCAGGGAATTCTTAAACAATTCTCCATCTTAAGACAGTCCCGTATTACAGATTGTGTGAACATTGTCTCTTCCTTTGACCATATAGATTTCCATAATAGAAGAGGGCATAGTGAAACCAGATCTGAGATGTATTTGATGCCCACTTCACGGTGGATAATTTCCGTGGAGGCCGATCGTGGGCCACATAAGTCATTTATTGTTTCTGATTAATACAATCATTAAAATTCGTAAGCAATGTATTTTTCACATTTTTTAAAAGATAACATATACATAATCCTGTCTATAACTATAGGCCGGCATGGAAATAACCTACTTAAACCCAGCCTGAAATCAGTACAGCAATACTTCTTTCCCTTCCATCCTCATCCCAAACCCAGTAGAGGAAGAGAGCCAGTCAACGAAATCCAACTAACGTGTGTCATGTAGCCTGCAACTTCCCTTTATGGGTCATGACATTCCTCCTCAGAAGGGGGCTCCCTCCCCGTCATTAATAGCAATTCTTAATACTCTGAGGTACAGGGACATGTTAGTTGAATACATTCTGATGACATATGCGTCAGAAAAGGGACTTAGTCCAATTCATTGTCTTACTCTACGCCAGAAGTGGTATTATCTTATTTTGCATGACACAGCACCAGCGACAATTGCCAGTCACGGTGGGAGTAAAGCAGGTCGTTTTTTTATTGGCTAGGCCCAGAATGACATATGTCGGGAGCGTTGGTATAGTGGTACACAGGATTTCATCAGTTGGGTCCATTACTATTTCCTACCATCTGGCACATGCATCAGAGCTTTTTGCAATCGCAAACAGTGCGATTCGCAAAAATCGGCCATTTGTGATCGCAAAATTAGCTTTTCTGATGCATCAAAGGTCAAGGCCCTCGCAATTTGAGAATTCGCAATTAATTGCGAGTTCTCAAATTGAGATTGCATTTAAGGGATCGCATTTTGCGATTCCTTAAATGTAATGCAATAACCACTTTGAAGTAGTTGTTTCGCTACTAGGGGTCGCAAATTACCATGAAGTTGAACTTCATGGTAATTAGCAAAAACTTTGAAAAATGCACTAATGTGCATTTTTCAAAGTTGTAGGTTACACACACACACATGTCCCTGGAACATGGGAGTGCACAACATTTGGGCACAGATACATTTCAGGGGTGCAACAGGGTGTCCTTTTGACACCCTTGCACCCTTGAAATTGCATGCGCAATTTGCGAGGACCTATTGGTACTCGCAATTTGTGCATACAATTTCCCATTCATTCCTATGGGCATATAGGCCCAAAGGAATGAATGAGAAGCCAATCCTTATTTACGAATCGCAATTTGCGACTCGCAAATAAGGAATGTGTAGAAATCGCTATTTTTATAGCGATTCCTACATGCATAGGCTTTTGCGGGTCCTTAATTGCAATTCCTTAATAATCACAATTAAGGACTCGCAAAATCCTAGCTTGATGCATGTGCCTGTATATCTGTAGCTTTGGAAAAAGCCATCATAAGTATATAATAGTGCACCTATTGCCACGATCTCTGCAAGAGCCTTCAGATCTGCGTTGTCCCATTCCGAAAGTTTCACAGGAGTGTGGTAAACACATGAGACAATCCTATTTAGCACATCATTTGCTGTGGTTGACGTTGTTGTGATGTGGTTTCTAATGATCCCCTCTTTCCATTTGTTCTTGAGAATGTTCCACTAATCTTATCAGACTTTTGTCTTTTTTGTCCAGAAGATGTTCAAGCCAGAAACAATTTACAAATTGCCACCATCAATTTTTATCACATTCTTTGGCCAGCATCCAACATTTAAATGCTGTGAGAGGGCGACTAGCCAGTGGTTTATTCGTGGGATGGATTACTGAATACCAAAAATGTACAAAATTAAAATTGTTTAGACTCATGCAGAGCAAAGACACACTGTAAAAGCCAGCAAAAGGGTCATTGCTGTCCTTGTCACTCAACTCTCCTCTTACAATCCATCATTCTCTTCATTTCAAATGATCCCCTGTCTGTGGGCGGGATAGTTAGAGTTGCAGGGAATGTACTTAACTCTAACCTGACAGCTACCTTCTCCCATGTAACCAGGGTACAGTCCCAAGCTCTATGTCTCAGAGACATCATGGGTAGAGACCATTTCCAAACCTGCCCCGGAAAACCCTCGACGTATGCTGCCTTCTTAACCTTGGTACACGCCTGCGCTAAAAGAGCTAAAAAGGTCATGTAAGAAATCTGAGCGGCTCTGGAGGGCTGCATACTCTCTGCAAACCAAAGCCGACCTTCGCGCAGTCCAGAGAGAGTACTATACTGCAGTTAAGACTGCAAAAGGCTCTTACTTTGCGACTAGGATCCCAAAAGCGGATAATAATGATAAGGAAATTTTCGCTATAGTCCAAAGCTTCCTGTCACCTCTAGCTGAGCAAAAAAAGATCCCGGTTTCTGCTGAATGGTGTGAGGAGCTCTCCTCCTTTTTCATTAATAAGATCAAGCGTATTCAAGAGGGATTAGCTTTGAGCAACGCTGCCTCACACCCTTTGGCGGAGACATCCGGTACCCCCTCTAGCAGTTGCCTTGCCAAATTCACTATAGTTGACCAAGTGGACATCCTTGCTCTGCTGAAATCTCTCAAATCAGGCTCTCCCTCGGACCCTTGCCCGGCAAGAGTTCTGGCAGGAGTAGCAGATTGCGTAGGGTCAGAGGTCACTGCTATGGTAAACTGGTCAATGCAATTGGCAGTGGTACCTAAGCAGTGGAAGCAAGCAAAACGTTTGCCTCTCCTGAAGAAGCCATCAGCAGACCCCTTCATCGCAGCCAATTACCGCCCCATTTCCCTGCTTCCGGCATTGGCAAAAGTCTGCGAAAAGGTTGTTTTCCGGCAGTTGAACGCCTTTGTGGAAGAGTCTGGGGCACTTCACCCAGCCCAGTCGGGCTTCAGGGCCTCCTTCAGTACGGAGACAGCCTTGGTGGAGGTGGTGGAAGCCATTAGGGAGTGCACTGACAAGGGTGGCAGAGCAGCGCTAATTTTATTGGACCTCTCTGCCGCCTTTGATACGGTTCCTCATCAACTCCTCTTGGCCCGCCTTACTGATATCGGCCTCACCGGGGCTGTGTGGTCTTGGCTGGAGTCTTTCCTGGACTCCCGTTACCAGCAAGTCTGGACGACCCGGTATTCCTCTTCGGCCAGGCTTGTTCAGACCGGGGTCCCACAGGGCTCAACATTGAGCCCACTTCTTTTCAACATTTATATGACCCCGCTGATCTACTTGGCCGAGGAGCTGGGTGCAAAAATTATGGCTTACGCCGATGACACCCAGCTCCTGTTCACCTGGGGTAACTCGACACTAGAAACGGCTGCAGCACAAAAGTGTCTGACGGCCGTATTGACCTGGTTGGCCTGCGCCAAACTTAAATGCAACGAGGGGAAATCAGAGATCCTACTATATGGCCAATTTCCAAACCAATTCATTGAACTAGTTTGGCCTCCTGATTTCCCCCGTCCCCTCTCTGAAGGTGGCCCAGCCAAGAATCTAGGCATTTGGTTTAATGAAGATTTGAGGTTCTCAGAGCAGATTAAAAGACTGACGGGTGCCTGCTTTGGGACCCTTAAATCTTTGGGCAGATTCTTCCCTCTACTGCCCCAGCCAGCCAAAGAAACGGTCGCTAGAGCCCTCATATTGTCCCACCTTGATTATGCCAACGCTCTTTATCTGGGTTCACCTTCCTTTTTGGTTAACAAGTTGCAGCTCATCCAAAATGCGGCGGCGAGACTTCTGCTAGGCATCTCCAGACGCAGTAGCATAAAACAACAAATGGCCACACTCCACTGGCTGCCGGTGGCTCAAAGAGTTCAATTTAAGGCTCTGGTTCTCACGCACCGAGCCTTACATGATACTGGCCCCGCCTATCTCAGGAAAAGAGTGACTTTCCATGTCCCTAGTCGACACCTCAGGTCGGCTTCTCAACGCCGTTTGGTAATCCCTCGCTTCCGGCGAACCAGACTGGGCGGCCAATCTTTTTCGGTCAAAGCGGCTACCCTCTGGACCGCCCTCCCACTCACTGGTGTACAGTCATAATATCGAGTCAATTATTTCGACTGGACAGAATATCGAGTAAAAAATATAGAATGGACATAATATCGACTAGACATAATATAGACAACAAAAATATCGACTAGAGAAAATTAATATCGAATAGAATGGACATAATATCGAATCAAAAATATAGAATGGACATAATATCGACTAGACATAATATAGACAACAAAAATATCGAATTTAAGGTAAGTTAATAATAATTTTTATTTTTTGTGTAATATAAGTCTGTAGCGGGTTGTGGGTTTATAGGGGAATAGGGTGGGAAGTAATTTAATTCTAATTAATTAAATATGTTAATTTATTTATTGATATATATTTAGAATTAATTGTTAATTAATTATTAATTGGTAATTAATTAAAATATAATTGGTAATTAATTATAATTGATTAATTGATAAATATTTTAATTTTAGTAATTTATTTTCTGTAGCGGGTTGTGGGTTTATAGGGGAATAGGGTGGGAAGTAATTTAATTATAATTAATTAAATATGTTAATTTATTTATTGATAATAATTTAGAATTAATTGTTAATTAATTATTAATTGGTAATTAATTAAAATATAATTGGTAATTAATTATAATTGATTAATTGATAAATATTTTAATTTTAGTAATTTATTTTCTGTAGCGGGTTGTGGGTTTATAGGGGAATAGGGTGGGAAGTAATTTAATTATAATTATTTAAATATGTTAATTTATTTATTGATATTTTTAAAAAATTAATTGTTAATTAATTATTAATTGGTAATTAATTAAAATATTATTGGTAATTAATTATAATTGATTAATTGATAAATATTTTAATTTTAGGGTTCAGGGTCAGTTGTCAGTTTTTGGGTAAAGGGGTATTTTTAGGGTTCAGGGTCAGTTTTCAGTTTTTGGGTAAAGGGGTATTTTTAGGGTTCAGGGTCAGTTTTCAGTTTTTGGGGTAAAGGGGTATTTTTAGGGTTCAGGGTCAGTTTTCAGTTTGTAGGTAAAGGGGTATTTTTAGGGTTCAGGGTCAGTTTTCAGTTTTTGGGTAAAGGGGTATTTTTAGGGTTCAGGGTCAGTTTTCAGTTTTTGGGTAAAGGGGTATTTTTAGGGTTCAGGGTCAGTTTTCAGTTTTTGGGTAAAGGGGTATTTTTAGGGTTCAGGGTCAGTTTTCAGTTTTTGGGGTAAAGGGGTATTTTTAGGGTTCAGGGTCAGTTTTCAGTTTGTAGGTAAAGGGGTATTTTTAGGGTTCAGGGTCAGTTTTCAGTTTTTGGGTAAAGGGGTATTTTTAGGGTTCAGGGTCAGTTTTCAGTTTTTGGGGTAAAGGGGTATTTTTAGGGTTCAGGGTCAGTTTTCAGTTTGTAGGTAAAGGGGTATTTTTAGGGTTCAGGGTCAGTTTTCAGTTTTTGGGTAAAGGGGTATTTTTAGGGTTCAGGGTCAGTTTTCAGTTTTCGGGTAAAGGGGTATTTTTAGGGTTCAGGGTCAGTTTTCAGTTTATGGGTAAAGGGGTATTTTTAGGGTTCAGGGTCAGTTTGGGGTTTTTGGGGTACAGGGGTACTTTGTAAAAATAAAGTAAAATTACATTTAAATTACATTTATTTAATAAAATTAAATTATATTAAATTATATTATAATATTTTTTATTAATTTATATTCAAAAAATTATTATATACTTACCAATACTTATGTTGTAATGGTATGCGTTGTAAAGGTATATGCGTTGTAAAATCTTGCGTTGTAAATGTATGCGTTGTAAAAGTTTTTGCGTTGTAAAAGTTTTGTTGTAATGGTAGGCGTTGTAAAAGTATGCGTTGTAACGTCATACATCCCTGGAGTGGGAATAGTAATTTTAACCTCTACGCTATCCAGCGCTTTCCCTACTGTTGCACCCACTGGAGTGGGAGTAGTAAATTTTACCTCTACGCTATCCAACACTTTTGCTAATGTTGAACTCACTATAGTTGTAACAATAAATTTTAAACATTTTCTAAAATGTTATATATGTTTATTTAATAATATGTTTAAATATATATATATATATATATATATATATATATATATATATATATATATATATATATATATATATATATATATGTGTGTGTGTAATTTTTGGTGATATAATTTTTTTAATTATATAAATTATTTATTAAAATTATATTTTTTTAATAATTATTTCTAAGTTTATATTAAATATATTTATTACTATATTAGTTTTAACTTACTTTTAAGACATTTTAAAAAATCGATATTTTGACAGTCTATATTTTTGTAAGTCGATATTTTGGAGTCGATATTTTGGTACTTACCTGTTTGAAGATAGGGAGTCGATATTTTGTCAATCGATATTTTTGACTCGATATTTGTGTATCTCGATATTTGTGTCGTCGATATTATGTCAGTGATCCCACTCACTCTCAGGGATACCAGAGATCTTAGCAGCTTTAAAAAGCTCCTCAAAACTCACCTTTTTAATAAAGCTTACTAAAAAATGTTATGTTATGCTGTTTTTCTCTTGACTTCTTTGTGGTTTTGCTCCGCGCCAGGATACTCAGGAGTAGTTGTGCGCGTAATAAATACCCTTATAACATAACATAACATAACATGGGTACTATCCAAATTTGCATTCCTGCAATCAGGTGGTCTATGAAGCACCATTGCTCCTCCGAGTCAGCCCTTTCCATCGCTAGGTTTCATCGCCATCTGGAATCTGGCCAATCACCACTTTTTTCCCTGCCTCCACAAAGTTATGTATCATGATTTGTAATTTCTATAACATCAAAGAGGATACTGGTAGTAGTAGGGTTTGGGAAAAAAACTAAATTTTGGTATAAGTAGTCAATTTAAGTGCTGCTATTCTTCCTCACCAAGTCAGCCAAGACTATAATTCTCACTCAGTTGACTGTAATAAATGGTTGCAGTTGGCCTACATGGTTTGCTCCAAAGTGGGGGCTATTTTTACCCCAAAGAAAATTATGGAATCCTCCGCCTATTGAAACTGAAACTTCTTTCTCAGGTCAGTTACATGCTCAATTAATATGGATATATTCAAAAATTGTGATTTGACAAAGTTAATTGTACACCCTGTTACCTTGCCATTATTGTTAGTATTGCCATTAGTGGAGAAAAGGAACTGTCCGGGTCTGTCAATGTGACCATAAGGTCATCCACATAAATGCCCAAAATTAGGGCCAGTTCTAGGATTCTTTGGGCCCTGGGCAGAAAGGGAATGTGTGAGGCCTCTCTAATTTGCATAGACGTGACAAATTCAGGGCTGCTTGCATCTCAATAGATGCCCCTGCTCCTGAAGCTGCAGCAACCTCCCTCTCAGCCACCTACATTGCATCTATTAACAGCTCATAAAGGGCTGAAGGTGTGAGGGTTGCTTATCTACCGAGAGGGTTAATACTGCCAGGGAGCTGAACAGCAGGGCAATAGTCATCCCGCTCTGCCTCTGCGTGGGTGGGGTTTGAGGCCTTATTGCAGGAAAAACCTAAGAAATGTGTCTTCTTGAAACTCAATCTCAATCTCAATCAAGACATTTATAGAGCGCACTACTTACCCGTAGGGTCTCAAGGCGCTTAGGGGGGGGGGGTGCCGTTACTGCTCGAACAGCCAGGTCTTGAGCTTCTTCCTGAAGGAGAGGTGGTCTTGGGTCAGGCGCAGGTCGGCCGGGAGGGAGTTCCAGGTCTTGGCGGCCAGGTAGGAGAAAGACCTTCCTCCTGTGGTCGCTCTACGGATGCGTGGGACGGCGGCGAGGGCGTGGCTGGCTGATCGGAGGTGGCGTTTGGGAGCGTAGAAGTTGATTCGGTTGTTGAGGTAGCTCGGGCCTTGATCGTGTAGGGCTTTGTGTGCGTGGGTGAGGAGACGGAAGGTGATTCTTTTGTTGACGGGGAGCCAATGCAGGTCTCTCAGGTGTCCGGAGATGTGGCTGTTTCGTGGGATGTCGAGGATGAGTCTGGCTGAGGTGTTCTGGATCCGCTGGAGTCTCTTCTGGAGCTTGGCGGTGGTTCCGGCGTAGAGGGCGTTGCCGTAGTCCAGTCGGCTGGTGACGAGGGCCTGGGTGACGGTCTTCCTGGTCTCCGTGGGGATCCACCAGAAGATCTTCCGTAGCATGCGCAGGATGTTGAAGCACGACGAGGAGACGGCGTTGACTTGTCTGGTCATGGAGAGGGAGGAGTCCAGGATGAAGCCCAGGTTGCGTGCGTGGTTCGTCGGTTTGGGTGCGGTGCCCAGGGCGGGGGGCCACCAGGAGTCGTCCCAGGCGGAGGGCGAGGAGCCCAGGATGAGGACCTCCGTCTTGTCTGAGTTCAGTTTCAGGCGGCTGGTCGTCATCCACTCGGCTACCTCTTTCATCCCTTCGTGCAGGTTGGCTCTGGCGGCGGCGGGGTCGTTGGTCAGGGAGAGGATCAGCTGGGTGTCGTCGGCGTAGGAGATTATGTTGAGGTTGTGTTGGCGTACGATGGCCGCGAGGGGGCACATGTAGACGTTGAAGAGGGTAGGGCTCAGCGAGGATCCTTGAGGGACGCCGCAGATGACTTCGGTGGCCTCTGACTTGTACGGTGGTAGGCGGACTCTCTGTGTTCTTCCGTCGAGGAAGGAGACGATCCATTCCAGTGCCTTCTCCTGGATTCCGACGTTGCTTAGGCGCTGCACTAGGGTGCGGTGGCAGACAGTGTCGAAGGCCGCGGAGAGGTCTAGGAGGATGAGGGCCGCTGTTTCTCCGTTGTCCATCAGGGCTCGGATGTCGTCGGTGGCGGCGATGAGGGGGGTCTCGGTGCTGTGGTTGGCTCGGAAGCCGGACTGTGAGGGGTCGAGGGATCCGTTCGTCTCGAGGAAGGCGGCCAGCTGTTTGTTGACGGTCTTCTCGATGACTTTGGCTGGAAACGGGAGTAGCGAGATGGGGCGGTAATTTTTGAGTTCGGTGGGGTCTGCTGTAGGTTTCTTGAGTAGAGCGCTGAGTTCGGCGTGCTTCCAGCTCTCGGGGAAGGTGGCGGTGTCGAAGGAGGTGTTGATGATGTCCCGCAGGTGGGGTGCGATGACAGCGTCGGCCTTGTTGAAGACGTGGTGAGGGCAGGGGTCGGTCGGAGATCCGGAGTGGACGGGACTTGGGATCCCCTCTCCTCAGGTTCCCATTGCTACACCGTAGCAGTGAGGGCAGGGGAGGGAGGCCCCTAATGTGGGGCACTTGCAAGGTGGCACCTTTCATGCCGTGGCTGGGCTGTGTTGCAATGGTGAGGGGTCCCAAGTTGAAGGGCTGACTGCGGGGCCCTGTGCAGCTGTCCACACTGCCCATACCTAGCATCGGCCCTGCCAACTTGCTCATTTCCTTTCTCACATCTAGGTATGCAGGAACACATTTCAAATGTATTTTCTGAGCTAGTGATTCGAATGACAGAGCAAAGTAATAAGGAAATGGTGCAGCCTAGCCTGGTCCCTTCTCCACTATTATAGGCACAAAGGAGCAATCATTCACCCTAGCAGATACTGTACCAAGCACCTAAATCTGGGAACTGTGCCAAATGTGACTAAAGTATCATTCCAGGTATCTCAATGTATCCAATTAAACACCTTCTTGGCATGAACAAGATCATCAACACCTCTTTTTGGGTACTTTCGATGCCATAGATCAAATGCATTATCTTTGTCGTATTGTCTCACCCAGATACTACCTGGCATGAACCCTAACTGATGGTGTCAATATTCATTAGGGACATTGGTCTATAAATTCTGCACAGTAATTTATTTTTCTCTAGTTGTGGGATAACCAATGTAATGGGCTGTGTCATTGAAACTGTAATGCCATTCAGTTTGAAAACAAGCTGCATAGGAGAATCGACAAGGGGCCATGGCAGGGCAAATGTGTCACAGAAGAGATATAAAGCTGTCTCACCCAGTGAATTTATTTGTCTTTAACCTAAAGATGCTTGTAATACCCTGACCTATTTTGCATGAGTGTAAATAGGGGCTCTTGCATCTATAAGTCACTATACCTGAAGATCTGCAAGATTATTGCCATTTCAGAGTAGAGTATGGTTTCTGCGTTACATAGCATTTCATAGACTTTTGGGCCGTATTAGCTCTGCTCTGCAAAGCTTTCTGGATGGATTTTTGATTGATCCTACTGGTTCTGCAGTTATTTTAGCTCTTAGCTTACATGCTGCCAGGACTATCTCTCAGATAATCTACATGAAAGGCATGGCACCAATGCCGGGCCAGGGACAGTGGTGTCCTCAAGAATAGATGAGGAAATGTTTCCCTAAAGTTAAGATTCAAAACAGCATTTAAAATAACAGCCAATAAATAAAGATTGACTTTAAAAGGGCTTCAGATCAGCAAATTAGAAAGCCATTAATGTTTATTAAAAAATTAAAGTGCAATACAGAAGGCAACAAATATATTTAGTCCCAATAAATCAGTCATAGTGCTCAGAAATCAATTGTGATAAAAGCTCTTAGCATTTAAAATATGTGCAGCCATATGCAAGTCTAGGTAAAAGTCCAGAGTGTGCAGCAAATCAGAAGAAAATCGGGCAGCATCTCTAGAGGCTATGAAAGGTGTCACACAGAGCCCCAAACTACGGCTTTTACAGTACCTTTTACAATTGAAAACAATGTAAATTGCACAGTCAGCATATGGGTGAGCAAATGTAACAACACATCATCAAATCAAAGTATAGCAATATAAAATGTCGTATGATACCATCATCCTAGCACTAACCCCCTAAATTAATAGTAATATGCTCCCTCTGATCTCATGTCATCAGAAGTATCAGAAAAAATCTGGTTACATAAACAATAAAACCCTCATAAATGAATAGCTACAATAAGAAAGCAGGAATAGCCTTGAAAAGTAATAAAAGGATTCCTTTGGAGTTCTTCGAGGACAGCATTTCAACACAAAGCACCAGTGCACATCTTGCTGCATGTGGTGTCAATGAGAAATATGAACACACAGTGAATAATATGGATGCCACAATAAACAAGATGGCCTAGTTTGGCCTATGGAATGAATCATAGTTATATACATCACAACATTATTGTTTCAATTGCAAAAAGTTCATGTTAATAAACAAATATGATTCTAATCAGAAAATAGCTATAACAATGGCAAGAGTTTGCCAGCTTTCCTTGGCCCATTGTGGTATCCTTATTTACAACATTCCAGATAAAACTATGACTTACTGATCGAGCACTTTGACCTGCGCCCTAACGGCACTCAGTTTGTGTCACACCCTAAATGAGCCTGTGCGCTTATGAATTCCTTCGAGTTAACTCAACTGAGTTGAGCTTGTTTTCCTCTCCTCTCTTTGTTTAATGTATTAGAGACCAAGAGGATACAGCCCCTCAGCACCAATGTAAGGGCATTCAACAAGACAGTAGTGTTGTCTATGCTGCCTGTATCATTTTACCACGGCAAAAAGTTCCTTGCTATTGAGTGCATTGGTTTTGATCCATTCTTGTAGGGCCGTTTTCTTTGTTGTTCTAATGAGGTGGTGATGTGCGGTGACAGCGGTTTTGAAGGCTGAGTGGGGTCTTACTGCTCCTCCATCTCTTCTCGAGCTGTCTACCGGTGCGTCTGAACTCATGAACAGTGGGAGAGAACCAGAGGGTCTTTTTGGAGTGTGGCTTGCCAGGGGCAATCTTGAGGGGAGCCAGTGTGTCAGAGCAGTTGAATATCCATTGGTGGAGGTTGGGAGCTTAGTTATAGGCATCCGCGGATGTCAGAGGTGGGGTTTGCTGAGGGAGGTGGTGAGCTGTTCTTCTGTGTGTGGTCTTGTTCCAGCATCTGCAAGGGTAGTGCTGGGCATGGTGGTGAACAGTGGTTTTGATGGCGGAGAAGTGGACGCAGCGGTGGTGGGTCCAAAGCAACTCAGAGGTGTGGCTGAAGGAGATGTTATCGCTAGTGGAGTAGACGGTGTTGAGCGTGTGTCCTGCTGAGTGGGCTGGAAAGGTGCCCCTCAGTGGCGAGGTTTTCCTGGTTGTTGGGGTTGTCCAGGTGAAAGTAGAGGTTTTCAAGGAGAATTTAGTCTGAGGAGTTGAGAGCGTGGATGCGAAGAATTTGATGATGGAGTCTGTGAAGGGTGGACAGGGTCTGGGGGTCTGATGTAGATGAGGGTGCCGTGGAGGGTGGTGTTCAGGTTGGTCTAAACCTGGAGGTGGAGGTGCTCCATGTTGGTCGCATGGTCATCCAAGTGGGTGGTGAGGCAGAGGGTGCTTTTGTGTACTATGGCGATGCCTCCACCCGGTTTGTTGATGCAGTCCTTGTGAATAATCTTGTAGCCATCTGGGATGGCAGTGGTGATATCTGGGGTGGAGGTGGAGTTCATCCAGGTTTCCGTGAGGAAGGCGATGAATGGGTGGACATAGTCTAATAGGTCCCAGATCGCCATGGCATGTTTGTGGGAGGAGCGTGTGTTGAGCAGGATACAGCTGAGGCAGTTGGGTCTGCTATTTGTCAGTCATGCGGTGGGTGGGGGTGGGGTTGGTGGGTGGTAGCAGGCGAATGTGCAGCTGCAGTTTTGGCAGGAAAAATGGCCCTGGATATCATTCCGCTACGCCCGGTGGCAGGTGGTGTGGTGTCCGGTGTTTATGGCGTGGATGGTGCTGGTGTTGTAGCGGTGAATAGTCGGAGGGCCAGGGTCTGTGGTGCTGCATTCATTTAATGTCAAACTGTATTGCAGTATAGGGAAACTGGATGGTATTCAGGGACAAGTATGTGTCCCATTGACTATGTCCCTTCAATCCACCCAAGAGGCATGCTTATAGGGCATAAAAGCCTATCAAATTGAGGTTAAGATACAACATAAGAGGCAGAGGTTAGTAACCTGAACCATGTCCACAACCTTGTTGATTGAATTCTGGTAGTTTGTAATCATCAGCGGTGTATGTGATGTGTGATGTGATAGGCATTTATATAGCGCACTACCACTCCAGGGAGCATCTTGGCGCTTGGACTCATATGCTGAAGATGGACGGAAATAGAGTTCTCAATCAGGGTGATTAAACCAACAATTTGCAGACTGAGTCTTCCAGACTATAAATCCATGTCTTGAGGGATTTCTTGAACTTTTTTCGGGTGTAATAGTGCGCAGTTGAGGAGGCAGCATGTTCCATGCCTTAGCGCCTAATACTGCCAAGGACTTTCCTCCCTTTGTCATCAGTTTGAATTTTGGGACACTCAATAAATAGGCTGTAGTGGATCTGAGTTCTCGAGTGGGGTAATATCTGTTAAAATATTTAGAGAGGTATAGAGGACCATGCTTATGAAAAGCCCTAAAGGCAATCGTCAACACCTTAAACAGGATGCGTTTCTGTATAGGAAGCCAGTGAAGCTCCTTCAGTGCGGCAGAGGCCGAGGATTTCCTTGGCCATCTAAGCACCAGTCTTGCTGTGGCATGCTGGACCATCTGCAGTCTATGCAGGGCAGATTTATTTACCCCTGCATACAGGCTGTTGCAGTAATCACATCTAGATGTAATCAGTGCCACTGCAACAGTATGCCTGGCAGATAAGGGTAGGAGATCAAAGAATTTCCTAAGGCCCTTTATGATGTTAAAACATGATCCTGCCACTTCCTTAGCCTGCTGTTTAAACGAGAGAGTCTCGTCAAATTTTATGCCCAAATTTCGTGCAGCCACGATGGTATTGGGCGGGGGTTCTTCCTCTCTTTCTTGGCCAGCAACTCTGGGGAGAGAAGAGGTTGTTGTGACCAAATGGCACAATTTCTGTTTTGGCCGAGTTGCATTTCAGATGGTTATTTTTCATCCAGGCAAAAGTCGCTGTAAGACACTCTTTTAGGGTCTTTTCGGCAATTGCCGGGTCTTCATCAAGGGTTAAGACCAGTTGAATGTCGTCGCCATACGCTATCGTGCTAATGCCGAAGGAGGAGATGCGTTCAATCAAAGGGACCATATACAGATTAAATAAAATGGGGCTCAAACTAAAGCCCTGCGGTACCCCAGACTGAACCACCATCTCCTCAGAACAGAACTGGCCTAGCATAGTAATCTGCCTTCTGTCCATCAAAACGTTGTGAACCACTTTGACACGGTGCCCCCTATGCCAACAGTCATAAGGCGATGTAATAGAATAGCATGGGACACAGTGTCAAACGCTGCAGAAAGATCTAGCAGGATCAGGTCGGCTCTCTTGCCCTGATCCAGTGCAGCTCTGATAGTCTCTGTGGTGTACAATAGTGCAGATTCTGTAGAGTGATGGGCTCTAAAACCAGCTTGATTAGGATGAAG
Organism: Lissotriton helveticus; assembly: GCF_964261635.1. Lineage (NCBI taxonomy): Eukaryota > Metazoa > Chordata > Amphibia > Caudata > Salamandridae > Lissotriton > Lissotriton helveticus. The sequence goes on from NC_136065.1 coordinate 604,434,709, forward strand.
AATATGGTTCTCCTCCAAATAAGCCACCAGCTGCTTGTTAACACAGGCTTCTGCCATTTTACAGATAGCCGGGAGAAGCGAAATAGGCCGTAGGTTAGATAAAACTGTGGGGTCCCGTAGTGCTTTTTTCTGTAAGGGTCTTACGGCAGCAACTTTCCATCAGGCTGGGATCTCCCCTGTTTGAAGTGATGAAATGAGAATTGAATTAATCAAAGGGTTGACCTCCTCTGTTATGGCTTTTAACAGTGCCTGCGGACACGGATCAAATGGTGATCCTGACTTGATTTTAGATATAATTTCGGAGGATTCCTCCAAGGTGATCGGAGTGAAGGTTTCCCACACTACCGAGTGTGGATTTTTATTTTGAGGATTGTACGATTCCTTTAAAACTTCCAGATTAACCTGGGGAAAATCTTTGGTGAGATTCATGACCTTCTGTTCAAAGAGGTTGCTATCTCCTTACAGAGGGCCTGAGATGGGGGAATTTCTTGTGAAAGTATTTTGGGGTTCCAGAAATTGTTGACAATTTGGAAAATTTCCTTTTGATTATTTTTAGAGGCTTCAATCAGGTTTGTATAGTAAATTACTTTAGCGCCTTTAATAGCTGCATGGTAAGCTCTTCTGGCTGTTTTATAGGCCTCCTGATCATTACAGTTATAGTGTCGGCGCCATGTCCGCTCCAGGACTCTCACTTTTCCTAACGTATCTTTTAGTGTACAAGTGAACCAAGGAGCCGATATTTTCCCTTGTCTTGGTTTAACCTTTGTCCCCCGAGATTTGATCCTTTCCCCTATATTCCTCATCCAACCCTCGTAGCTCTGATTATCCCTGGTCGCGTTCCCCACTGATGACGGTCTACTTTACTTCACCCAGGTGTTAAGGTCTGGGTGTTCTATAATTTTCCCCCAGCACGGGGTAGGCGTCCTATTTTCAGGAATGACCATCCTCATTGCCTTCTTGCCATCAGTTTTAAGGCTGAAAGCAATACATTTATGGTCCGACCAAGTTTGAGTCAGGGGGGATTCGACCTTCATTGTATCTAGATTTGAACTAATACAATCTAAAATATGCCCCGCTTTATGTGTGGGTTCCACTGTTAAAATCGACAGCCCTAAAACTTGGCGAATATCTTTCAAAGACTTCACATTTGGATCACTAATGCTATCCAAGTGAAGATTTAAACCTCCCAATAAGGTAAAATTGGCAGATTTAAGAGAGAGGCTAGTCAGAGCTTCCCCTGTACTTTCTAAAAACTGAGTCACTTGTCCCCGTGGATGATATATCAAAACCCCAGCGAAGGAAAAGAGTCGTGGGTCTGGAGCCTGAATTCCAGACATTCTGCCCCCTTAATATCTGATAGTTCCGTAGTGGTGCATTTCAGAGAGTCCCGATGGATGATCGCCAATCCCCCTCCCCGTTGGAGAGGTCTATCTAACCTCTGAATTAAAAAGCCCAAAGGCAAAGCCTGAACTATATCCGGATTGGACCAGTCTCTGAGCCATGTTTCCGTAATTAATAGACAATCCAGGGCATTTTCAAAAATGGATACACCTTTTCTAGGGAAAGAAGTGCCTAATCTTTTTGAAACATCTTGATTGTTGATGACAATAAGGATTCTTTGTACTCTTTGATGGTCTTGTTTGTCTCCTCAGTATGAGGAGTTTAATGTACTCAATAGAGGTTTGGGATTTGTACCGAATTATCAAGGCAACACCTTTCAGATTCATCAGGAACTATCACAATTCTTTCAGAAAATTTGAGTGCAATTCTTTTTTGCAGGGCAATTAAGAAGCCATGACTACTGACCTACCATCCAATACCAACCTCTGCAAAAAGTTTTAATCCTTCACTGCATTTGGTCCCCCCGGAGGTTATAATTTTTGAAAAGGTAGTTTTGAAGGATCTTGAGTCAAGTACATAACTCATTAACAACCCTTTCACAACATGTCCAGACAAGAAGAACAGGCTTTGAAGACTCTAAGTATGGACGATTCATTACAATAAAACCAACATACTAAGGGGGCGCCACAGTGATTTTGGACATCAACACCTATAGGGCTGAAATGCCTATTACATTTAGGCGTAAGTAGTGCCTACTACCCCTTGAACATGGAACCTGCTAAGAGGTTTCTAGCTGTAATCACCTCGATAGTCGAGGATTTGAAAGAGGCTACATTTTCTGATTAATAAAGATCCAGTCACTACATATTTCTGTGTCTTACCCAAAATACATAAATACTAATGGCCACTTCTTGGCTGACCTATCATTTCTGGCATTGGGTCCCTGTTGGACCCCCTTTTCCAATTTGTGGATTCCTTCCTAAGACCTCTCGTATGAGAAATGCCTACTTTTTTACAGGACACCAAAGACGTGCTTCGCCTTATATCTGATGTTCAGTTTAACACTGAAACCGACTTTCTCGTTTCCTTTGATGTAGAATCACTATATACCTGCATTCCCCAGGATCAGACACTGGTGACCATAGAAATGTTGTTAAGGTCCAGGGATCCGGACACTCTGCCCACAGTACCCTTCATCATGCAATGTAAAACACTAGATATGAAATAGAATTTCTTTCAACTTGAGGATGGCTTATACCTACAAATCTCTGGGATTTTTATGGGTAGTACCTTCGCCCTCTGTCTAGCGAACCTCTATATGCACTCTTTTGAGGCAGGAGATGTTTTGGTACCCGAGAATCCTTACTATTCCAAAATTGTACAATGGAAGCGCTATATCGATGACATTTTAGTACTTTGGCGAAGTGATGTAGACTCCATCACTGCTTTTCACCGATGGCTGAATTTATGCAATCCATTCCTGAAATTCCCTTGTAAATATAGCCAGGAGCATCTTCCCATTTCTAGATGTATGGATATATCCATCCGCTGGGACTTTGCAGACAGAGCTGTACGAAAAACCAATGGCCAGGAATAACCTGCTTGCATACACCAGTTATCACTCTAAATCCCTAAGGGGCAATTTTCAGTTTGGGCAGTTCCTATTTTTACAGCGAAACTGCTCAGATGTCCAGCAATATAAAACTCATGCAGCCAACCTATCTTCCCAACTACTGGATCATCAGTACCCACCATCACTGGTACACAAATCAGCCAAAAGATCAAGAAATAATAACCGTGAAACAAGACCACCAAAAGAGCCTACAGAGCCACTAGTCTGTGTTAATACTTTTTTGCTGTGCATCAGGCTTCATTCAGAAATCCATCAACAAAAATTGGCATAGCCTAAATAAAGGGACTCCCACTCTTTACCTTCAAATGAAGTGGGAACTTGAAAGACATTGTAGTGCATACTATATCAAAGACCGGAAACGTGAACTAACCAAACACTCTTTGGATCCTACCACCCATGAAAGAACATTATCCATGTGGTTCATGTGGAGTATGTGCCCAGATGTCTCGCTCAACATGTATTGATATTGGCACTGTAAAAGCCCTGGGAACAGAGACGACATACGAACTAGTAATATACAATCTCTCTTGTCTTTGCGGATTGGAGTATGTCGGTATGACAACATGCAATGTCAAGACGCGAACAATGGAACATAAAAGCACCATTAGGTTTAATAAGCAAGCTTTGGAATTGATTGCATGCTTTCTCAAGAAAGGTTATCAGGCATATGATCTGTCATGGACTGTACTTGACAAACCCATTATCCTGCAGTTTGCCTCCAATGTTACACAGTACCTGTTCAAGAGGGAGAAGAGATGGGTTTTCAGACTTCGTAGTGAAAAACAGGGTTTCAATGATGACATCCTGTGGTCTGCTCTTTCATAAGAGACACACAACTCATGGACTCCCAGTGCCACTCCAACTTTCTATGTACCTCTCAAAAGAATATATCCTGAACATATATTTTAATAGATACATTCAGAAACTTGCTTCATAACCCAGCACATACTAGAAAAACTTAACTTGTTTTACTATTGACACATTCAGTAGCTCCCATATTTCCAAATCAGCAGGGGCATTAACATGTACCCTTTATTTTTTTGAGCTGGACTTATGGGACTTCATCTTCCAGTATGCACTCTAAGTGACACTCCTTCATTCTAAGATCATATCTTGAGTATCCTTTCTTGGTATTAATTGCGTTTCAGATAATATCAGAGACTGGCTACATAACCCAAATGTCACCTTTTTACAACAGACATAGGCCCTCCCTAAGTAGCAGGGGCATTAACATGCAGCCTGTGTTCTCAGCACTTATGGACTACGATTCCCACCAGTATGGTAGTTCGTAAGAGGCTTCTACATCCCATTGGCATAAACTATACTAGAATTATAGCTCCCATTGGTTCTGTAGTCCACAATTAGCCTGCATTCTCAGGGCTTATGGGACTACATTTTCCATCATTATGGTAGTTTGTGAGAGGCTCCTCCCTCTGACGTGATGTACAAATTATACATGAACTACAGTTCCCATTGGCTTACAAGTCTGCGATGAGCTGTGCTTTTTCTGATGTTATGTTATTTTATGTTATGTTACTTGGCACTTGTAAAGCACACAGCTACTCCACAGAGTGTCCCGGCGCTAAGAAGGACCCAGAGACAGCAACAGTGAACACAGACTGGCATGGAGAGCTCTACTGACGCTGGAAAAAACAGGTTTTACAATTTCTCCTAAAGCTGAGGAGATCCTAAACCTGTCTTAAGAAAGGCGGCAGGCTATTTCACAGTGTCCCACCATTTCGTTGGCCAATTCACTTAAAATCATGAGAGCACTTAAATCCGGCTCCCCCGCAGACCCCTGCCCTGCGAAAATTTTGGCATCTATAGCCGAGGTGATGAACCATGCAGTTAACTCGATTATGAACCTTTCGCTGTCCGAGGGTACTATGGCCATTAGTTGGAAAGATGGGAACATTCTATCACTTCTAAAGAAACCCTTGGCAGACCCTACTGTAGTAAGCACTTACAGGCCGATATTGCTGCTACCTTTTTTGTCAAAGGTTTTTGAGAAATATGTAAATACTGTTATAACCGATTTTATAGAGGCCAATCATGTTCTACACCCAAGTCAATCAGTGTTTAGAGCCAACTTCAGTATGGAGACAGCGCTACTTGAAATTTCGGAAACAGTAAAAAGTACACTTGATAGAGGAGGAAAAGCCGTACTGATACTATTAGACCTCTCCGCGGCTTTTGATACCGTGCCCCATGATCTACTCCTGCACAGACTTCGGGCTTGTGGCATTGGAGGCACGGTACTTTCATGGCTTACTTCATATTTGGAAGACCGCCACCAAACAGTATGAGCCCCTCCCTTTTCAGCCCTCATCTCCTCCGCAAGAGTATGAATTCCACAGGGATCTATTCTGATTCCGTCCCTATTTAATGTGTAAATTGCACCCCTGGCACTTCTGGCAGAGGAATGCGGCGCCAAAGTATTATTCCTACGTCAACGAAACTCAGCTGCTGTTTATGTGTGAATAAGACAGTATGCTGAGAGGAAGCAAGATAAATGCTTGCCTGTCGTAGGTGTTTGCCTGGTTCAGACAGAACCAGTTAATGTGCAACTCCCAAAAATCTGAAATAATTTTTTTGGGGCATAAATCGAATGAGGAATGGTGCCAGTGGTGGCCTCAGCATATGTCCCCTCCAGTCAGCGCAGTAACCACTGTGAGAAATCGTGGATTAAAACTAGACGCCGACATGTCCATGAAGTTTCAGGTCCAAACTATGGCTGGGACATGCTTCTGACAACTCAAAATGTTGAGGAATTTTCTTCCTCTTTTACCAGTTCCTCACAGGAAAACTGTTATCAAGGCCTTAATTACATCTAGACTGGATTATGTCAATGTTTTGTACCTTAGCCTCCCAGTCTATCTATTAGAGCGCCTTCAGGTGGTACAAAACTCTGTGGCATGTGCTATCCTCATGGTAAGACCCATGACACATATTACCCCTCACTTGGTATCCCTACACTGGCTTCCGGTGCAAAAGAGGATACATTTTAAAGCCCTAGTAATGGCCTTTAAGGCTTTTCACAAAATAGGGGTCCCTTACATCAGGCACAGAATTCAACATTATGCTCCCCTAAGAACCCTGAGATCTTCTACCCAGCGGCTGTCGACGGTGCCGAAATTTGCTCGCTCTCGCATAGGGGGCCACTCTTTTCAGGTGGTGGCCTCACAGCTACTGAGCGCACAAGGAAGAAAAACAACTATGCTACGCTGTAGATTGTGTTGTATTCGGCAACTTCGCGCTCTACGAGAACAGCGAAGTTACTAAAAACTCGCAGGCTCCGCGAGCGGAGCGGAGTTCACCGCCCACGGTTAATTAATAGCCATTTCAACCCCACTCAGGAATGGACCATCCAGATTGCGAAACATTTTCGCAATAAAATTACAACTATTCAAGATTCTTTTGGGGATCTACCTCATGAAACAGATGGTGACTCAGGTCTGTCCCCCCCTGATGCCACTGTTTTAGAAGGGGCTCTCCTACAGTGTCCCACCATTTCGTTGGCCAATTAACCCTGGGCGGGGAACTACGCTCCGCTCACGGAGCTTGCGAAGTTTTGGTAAAATCACGGTTCGCGTAGAGCGCAAAGTTGCCGAATACTACGCAATCTACAGCGTAGCGTAGTTGTTTTTCTTCCTTGCGCGCTCATTATGCGTTCTCGCGGGTGCGGTAACAGCTTACCCTGATTCTACGTTCGCCAACTCGATTTTCTATCCCGTTCGGGTGCGCCACGAGGTGTGGAATACAGCCGCATGATCCCACGAGACTGTGCGAAAATGAACACGTCATTCGGACTCCCTATCTTCCTTCCGGCGGCAGTGTTGGTAAGATTGCGCGCCCGAACACGCAGAAACTACAATCTGGCAAAGAATATCTCTGGAGCACGATAAAACCTTCTCAAAAATGATCATTTTGCTCAGAAAAACTCCTCAGATTGTGATTTGGCTGTAGTCTTTTCTGCAAGGAGTCCTTTTTTCCTACTCTTTTTTTCAAGAGGAAGGAAGTGTCGCTAAGTCTCCAACTTCCTGTTCCTGTCCAGCAGGCTCCTCCCAGTGTTTTGTCCATGTGCTGTTTACTTTCATTTTGATTTGGAGCTGGAAGGATCACTTTTTGTGTATGTCTGCTGCATCATATCATTGGATTGGATTTATTAAGAACTTTTGGATTTGAGATTTTATTTTACAAGTAAGTTGGAGAACTGATGTACATGTTTGTTTGATTGGGGCTTTTTTTACCTTCAATTTTCTGGGCTTTTCATCATTTTTAAAAATTATTGTTGTGGGTGGCCTGTACTTTCAGTAGGGGCCAAGTTGTATTTCTTTGAAATTTCAGCCAGTAGGCCTGGAGGTACCCATGGGTCCAACTGTTGTTTCTGTGGTGTCTGTTGAATTTCAAGTTTTGAACATCATGGATGGCATTGGATTGAATTGCAAAATGTGGTTTTTGGTGTAGAATTTCAGTTTTTGGTTGTGTGTTAATTAAATAAGGGCTTTTCAGCCAATAGGTAACCCTAGGAGTTCATATAGTGATATAGGCCTGCTTGAGTTCATTGTATGTACTTTATTGTTATTGTGGGTGGCCTGGCCATGTGGTGGCGGCCATTTTGTGGAACCTGCCACTGTGCTTTTGCCATAGGCCTCCAAGCTTGTGGCCTACTCTGCCAGTAGGCCCAGAGGTACTACTCATCATCAGTCATCATGGGTGTATGAAAGTTAAGCAACTGATTTTGTGTTGTCTGTTGAATTTTAACATCATGTATGGCATGGATGGCTTTGGATTGAATTGGAAAATGTGGTTTGTGGGGTGAAATTTCAGTTTTTGGATGTGTGTTAAATAAATAGGGCTTTTCTGCCAGTAGGTAACCCTAGGAGTTCAGCTCACGTAGTTTTGGTAACTCTGTACAGTGCGACAACGCGGACTCACAGTTTTTGTCTTCTTCGCGCGCTCAATCTGCATGTTCGCACACAAGATAACAACTTTTTGTACCATTCGCGATGCCGAACACGCCGAATTTGCAATCTGGCGAACAATATCTCCCGAGCTGCATAAAACCTTCTCGAAAATGATGATTTTGTTCATTTTGCAAAAAAAACTCCTCAGGTTGTCATTTGGTTGTAGTTTTTGGAGCATGGGGTCATTTTTCTGTTGTTAAATTTTTTTCAGAAGAGAAAGGAAGTTCCCCAGAGACTCCACCTTCCTGTTCCTGTCCTTTGTATGTTCTTTCTTGTTATTTTGAGTGGGCTGACCATGTGGGTGGTGGCCATTTTGTGAAGCCAAGCATTGTGCTTTTGCCATAGGCCTGCATTGTCTGTCTTCTTTTTCTTTTCATGTTGTTGTGGGTGGCCAGGCCTTGTGGTG